>NC_137147.1:118186007-118809952 GCF_951394435.1 Stenella coeruleoalba
CTCTTCATTTTTACTGTTTTGTTCATTGGCAGTTATACAGAATATAATTTAAATGACCAAGCTGTCTGATCTAAAGAGAATATTTGGAGTGTTTAAACCTAGTTCTCTGTTTTCCATTTTTTTAATCAGATCTTATCAAGAGATGTAGACCGAGTGAAAAGACTCACCATGACAGTCTGGAATACAGTACAGTTCCTTACAAGCTGCTTCCGGTGGGAATCCACATTGAGAAGTACAGTAGCATTCGTGGTAAGCTTCCTTTTTTATGTTCAACTTATTTGCTTCTGAGCCCCAAGTCCAAATGCAGATGGGTTTTATTTTACTTACGTGAAGCAGAATGAGGCACATTCAACATAGCTGAAGTTTACACTGGTAAGGAAACTTTAAAAAAAAGGATAGTCATTCATCTTTCTAAAATATATTATGACATAGGAGATTATGTAGGAGGTGTCTTTCCAAGACCATACTTGTCGGATTTACCCTTGGAAATCCCTTAAATTACCCAAATCATACTTATATACTATCTCTTGATAAGGTAAAGAGAGCCAGCGTTCTATGCATTTTTAAATGTTTTTGTGGTGGTTATTATAAACCATTTGTATAGTACCCACAATGTGTTTGTCTCCTTCTGTACTCATGAGGGCCAGTGTTTTCTGAAAAATGGCAGTTGAAAAATCACATAACTAAATGAAGACTAAATCGCTCTAATTTATGTTTTAAGTAAATCATTGGCAAACTTTGGTATAAAAAAAACATTTATTCAGATCAAACCTCTTGAGACGTAACTGATTACTACACATTACAAGTTGACTCAACACCACAAAGGAGAACCACTGTCTGTGAAATACATTCTTATAATAAGAGTTGGCCTTTCCTTATGAGCATAATAAAATCACGGAATCTCAGAACTGCATGAGATCTTAAAACCACCTAGGTCAACCAGAGAGTCCAAGAATCTTGTAAGGACTCGAAAGTTAGTATAATGTCCTCACTTTACATCTCTGGGCATCCTCCCTCCTCTGTAAAGGCACTTGTCATTGATCAGATTGGTAGCGTCAGGCATGGGAGGAGAAACCAATTTGCTCGACTGCTAATCTTGTGCCTTTTGTATTATGCCATTAACTTCTGCACGGTGCAAAGATCACAGTAGGACCTAATACGATGTGTGAGTGGTTGAGTCATGATCACGGCTCTTTTGTCTTCTGGTTTCTATCATCCATGCTCTCTCTTACCCACCAGGCTTATCCACATTAAAAAAAAAAAAATCAGTCCTAGAGGTCAGTGGGTTGGAGGTCACTCCCACCTTTAATGCAAGCTGTATACTGGCTCCATAAGAGGCTTTTTCTTAGCCATTTTAGCACTTTGTTTTATCTTTAGTTAATGTTAGTTTTTCATTGGTTCAGGAGGTAGAAGCCCTGTGATGGCTGCGGTCTTGGCGTTTAATATACTTTTTCTTTGTTTTAAAGTTGCTAGAACAATTGGGCTTGATAACAAAATTAAGAAGGATTTTATTAATCCCTATCTGCCTTTGACTTGGCACTGATTTATCCGCTTCCCTTTCTCACATTCTCCTCAGCTGGGGGCTTCGTGTGCTGGGTTCCTCTTCAGCCTCCCTGCCTCTGTTTCCCACCTGAATCCTCTCTACAAACTTTCCAGGGAATGTTCTGTGTGATTCTGGGCAAACGAGGCAAGTCAACATGATTGGTGGCTTCTTCCAGTCAGCACCCCGGCCAGTCCCTTGGAGGAAGAAGGATTTCCTCTTTCTCGAGCTTAGTTTCTGGCACTGAGATTTTTAGAAAAACAGATCTGTTGCACTGGATTATGTAGGGGGATGACAGAAATGATTAATGGGCTGTCAGCCTGATCTGAAGAAAGATTACAACAATGAATAGAAATAAGTTGTTTCATAGAGGGGGCTTCTAAACGGGAAGGGAGCCTTGGCATTGGGGCCACTTCTGCATGGCCTGGGACCTGAGTGGACCCTCCTTGCTGACACCGCACCGCACAGCCCTCTGCCAGGCTGGCTGCCAGAGGCAGGCTAGCACATCCTCCTTTAAAATCCCTGAGGCCCAAGGAACGAAAGATAGAGGAGAGCTCTTCTTGCTGGTTTGCCAAAATGTAATTTTGCAAGGGTACCTGAGTTTATGAGACGGTGGGAGGCCCCACTGCAGGTGTGGATGGGGGACACCTGTGCATCCGTTCTTTCTCTCTCTAGGTTGTCCTGAAGGTACTGAAATAAAGACAGCTTCATTCAGATACACTTAGTTTTCTGGTTTCATTTGAAACTCTACTTTTGAATGTTTATCTCACATTTACTTTGACCAGCCATGGTGGATCTCAGAGATACTGCAGATGTAGAGACGTAGGTATCTCCCCTCCCTAAGCTGATGATGTGTAATTTCATTAGAGAATGTTTTTGTTGCTACCATCATGATGGTCACTCCAAAACTATTTCTGCTCTTAAAGCGAGAACATATAAAGAAAAATACATTCTAGGATAAAATAAAAAATTCATTGTAGCCTCCCTTATTTTCTTTAATAAGATCAGGGGTAGCCAAGCCTTCATATTTTTCAGAAAACATTTTTGCTTTCATGGCTCTTGCTTACAGACTTAACACTAGCTGCTTGTGGAGTGCTGATGGGTGATTCCAGGCCTGTGGGCTGCCACTGGCTGTGCCCCTGACTCTGTAGGACTCTGTTCAGGGTTGTCTTTCTGAAGAATGTTGGATCCTCGGGTGACCTGGGCCAGAGAGGGAGGAATGGGGAGACTGTGTCGCTGAAGCCTGGCTTCGCTCCCTCACTCCACTACTGAGAACACTGTGTTTGTCTTGGTGGTACAGTACACACTGATGTTCTCCTATGATCTACTGAGGACAGAATGCTGCTCCGGGTCTTTATCCATCCATGTGGTACTTTGTTCATGCTTCGTCCACTTGCCTTGGCATTTCAGGGGCAGAGCAATTTCGTGCTGGTCTGAAGCAAGGTCTTAAGCCAAGAATTTATTAAACAATAGGACTGCATGTGAAGGCCTTTCTCTATTAGAAATTAGGATCAGTGCTCTTTGAGGGTTCACTGCACAGGTGTGAAAAGAACCGTTTCGGCTAAACCCGTCTCCATTGGGGCTTTTCCTTCCCCTAGAGGTACAGCACCACAAGCTAAGGGCAGAAACATAGGAATTTTTCACTTCTGTTTTGTCAGGTAACATGAAATTGCTTTACTAACATCATGTTCATGTTTCTATTTTCAGTTGATACAAAGCAGGAATGTTATAGGATCATGTTTAGTATATTCTGGTTGTTAATCTTAAGACTTTATGAAAGCAAGCCATACATTTTCTAAGGGATCCTGTGGATGTATGTATGAATATACCGTATCTTGTTGAAAGCAGGAGTTAAAGGAAAGCATCCTGTTAAGATCTAGGTCCTGTGGTGTCCGGTCAGAAGCGGATGAACAAACATGAGAAAATTTATCTTGCTAGACTGTCTAAGCATTAACCTCCCCCACCAGAGGATTAATCCCCTCTCCACTTAACGTGGGTGGTGGTTCTCCCAATACTAAGAGAAGAAAGTTATCTTCCATTTCCTGACACCTGCCACGTGACTGTTACTATATACTGTTTAATTCATTGTTATTGTAAGAAATTAAAAGTGGACTATTATTGAAGTATAGTTGATTTACAATGTTGTGTTAGTTTCAGGTGTACAACCAAGTGATTCAGTTATACATATATATATATATATATATATATATATATATGTCTATTCTTTTTCAGATTATTTTCTATTATAGGTTATTACAAGGTATTGAATATAATTCCCTGTGCTGTACAGTAGGTCACTGAATGTGGACTTGTTTAGAGTAGTCAGATTCCAAATCATACTTCTATAGGCTTAATTTTTTTTAACATCTTTATTGGAGTATAATTGCTTTACGTGGTGTGTTAGTTTCTGCTTTATAACAAAGGGAATCAGCTATACATATACATATGTCCCCATATCTCCTCCCTCTTACGTCTCCCTCCCAACCCTCCATATCCCACCCCTCTAGGTGGTCACAAAGCACCCAGCTGATCTCCCTGTGCTATGTGGCTGCTTCCCACTAGCTATCTATTTTACATTTGGTAGTGTATATATGTCCATGCCACTCTCTCACTTCGTCACAGCTTACCCTTCCCTCTCCCCGTGTCATTACCTCTTTTGAGTCTTTCTCCTTCCTCTAAGTTTTCTAGATTTTTTTTAGTGTGTTTTCCGAGCTTTACTTGCTTTAAGCTAAAGATAATTGTTTTTCACTCAAAAGTTCACATTCTCAGTTTTTCCAATTGAAAGATAAATGAATATAAGATATCAACTTATGGACAGAGGCCTATAACTGAAACATCATGCCTAGAAGAAGCACATCTGTATATTTCCCTATGAATGGATTTGTAAATATACGTGGTATTTTGTATACATGTCCGTGGTCATTCCCAGTCACAGGCTTTGAACTCTAGGGATAATTAATGGCTTTTGTTGTTTCAGTGATTACTATGTGTCAGGTACTGTCCTAAAGCATGTTATAAGTGTTAATTCACTTAATTCTCATAACAAGCTGCTGATGTAGATGCCAGGATCAGTATTTCCTTCTTTTTACACATAAGAAAAATAAGCCCATAGAAGTTAAATAAAGCTTAAAGTGTCAGAGCTCATATGCTTTTAAGAGACAGAGCTGAGATTTAAACCCAGACCATCAGGATTTAGAGTCCATGCATGTAAACACTGGGCTACACTGCCTGTCATTGACGCCCAGGATTCAGTGATCACGATCCTTGTATTTAGATAGATATAATGGCTCTAGGGACAACCATATGAGTCATTTCAGATATGTATAATATCTAGATGTTATAAATGGAAGTTAAGCCTATTCCAAGATGCTTTGGGAGAAAGAAGTCCTTATTATATGGGTAAGAATAATTCTCAGACGTAGTCATTATATTCACAAGAGATGGAGTAAAATTAAAGAAGTGAAAGGTAGAAATGTCTCTGGCATCTTTGGGGAACAGCCCAGACCGTGGGAATCTCATGCTTATGACATCCGTGGAATTCAGCTTGATGGTCTGGAAAACCTCAGTGCTTGGTTCTAGGCTAAGCCCTAAATTGAGGTCTGAGTTATCTTTTCCCGCTTTTGGAGGAAGCTCTTAGATGATGTTGAAGGGCTTTCAAGGGGAGAGTGAAGAGTGAAAACAACTAAAGGAAGGAGCCATGGAAGGAATCTGTAGTTTTCAGATCTTCAAGAGTTCCAGGTTGTTCAGAATAAGGGCTAGTAGTGGAGATGAGTAACTATCTACATTAGTAAATTACTACAAAATATCTTAAAACAGTGGCTTTCAGAGAAATTGGCTCATATTTCTACTGTGGGAAGGGTGCTCTATTGTATGATATATTCCCATGTCTAGTGCAAATACGTTATTTGATGATAGTTAAGAGGAATTGAGTTTGTTTTCAAAAGATAATTTTGCATTGTGGTATTTGTATTGTAGAAGCAATCATCTGTATGAGTCTTTTTGATTTGTTTTTCTCTTGGGTAATTGTACTTTATATACAAGCCCCAAATATTGTCTATAAAAAGACCTAAGGTTATATTATGGCATAAATTTTTTCATATGGCAGGAAACATTTACTTGACAGTTGGCATCATCAGAAAATTATTTTAATAGCAAAGGTCTCCCAATGCTGCCAAAAAGGATTGCATTTATGTAGTTTGGTTTTCCACCACTCTTTAAGGCCCTCGCCTCTTGCGTTGAGGGAGAGGAGTCTATGGGGGCATTGATGGATTCCTTATTTATTAAAATTTTACTGGGACCTTTGATGTTAAAAAGCAATCTAAGTCTACCATATATCAATGGGTATTTTCATAAAGCTATGCTTTTAACATCTGTGACTTTTTTTCCTGCATTTTTGGATTGTAAGAAAATGAAGAATTAATTCTTCAGAGTTGACAGGGCCTGCAATATGATACATAATTTAAAGCGTCAATCAACTGTCCCGCTCCCCAATAGGGTTAAAATACAATTCTCCGCTTTCTTAGTGATAGCCCCTATTTAACATATATAGAATTCTTAGCTTTTAGGGATCCTAGAATTTTGAGAAGTGTGAAATGATTTCACATTGAACTTAAAAACAATAACAACTGTAACAGAACGAACCCTTCCATCACACACATATGTGCGTACACACACTCACACACAAAACACTGAGAAGCAGAGGGCATTTGGGAAGCAAAAAGTTTCGCTGCTGAAAGTTTCCTAAGAAAGATTTGATAAAAATTTCATGAGACGTTGTGGAGTGTCCCTGTTTATAATCCCTTCTGTGGCCCACAGGACATTCAGATTGAACTTACTTTGGTACAGATGACAATTACACTGGACGTTCTGTTTTCAGATTGGACGATTTAAATAGTGCTGGTCAGTTGTCTTTTTGATGCTTTAGATATTTATGTGTTAACTGGGTCTAAAAAATTTTTCTTTTTTTTAAAAAAAATTATATCACCAGTTTATTCACAATTAGATGCACTGCATTTGATTCAACTTTTGGTGGCTGTTTCCACATCCACCAGAAGTCACAATCGGATGTGCACAGCAGGCATCACTGCCTGTTTGGTGGGTGTTGCTGCTTAAAGATTAACAGTTAAACTGAAAAAAAATCCACAGTTACAGTCACCATTTTGTCTGGAGAAAATTTTTTAGGCATCTTAAATGTTACGTATATATACTTACATGCAAAAATGTATAAATATATTACATTAAAGGCTTAAAATATTTGCCAGTTTATTATTCGTTTTATTTAACATTTGTACAATGATTTCCAAAATCTTCCTTTTCGCAGTGGACTACCTAACATACTTTTAAAAATACCTTAAAGTTCTTTTTCAGTATTTTTTTCCATAAGAACAATCCATTATTGCACATTGTGATTATAATTTTTTACAACATAATTGCACCTTCTATTGACAACTTCTCAGGCATTAACTAATTATGCCATTTAATAAAATTACAGTAATTGCATTAAAAGATTATCTATTGAAAATTTAAAAGGACACTCTTAGCTATTTTAGTATATTTCATGTTTATATTTTCAACTTGATAATTGAATTGCATTTCCAGGCAGAATCCTAGCTATACTGAATGAAATCAGCTGGTATTTTGGAGCATGCCAATTTTGAATAGTAAGCATTAGATCTTCATGTTTTAAAATCCCAGAATAGCATATGTTGTCAGTCTTCGCACGGCCCTGCTGGGTAATAAGTGAATGGTTCTGATAGGTCCAGGCCCTGTATGGAGACTCTCTGTCTCTACCTGCTGCCTTTCCTAAGCTTTCTATTGAGATGTACTTGCAAGTACACATTTTTTGCCTTCTGTGAATTTTCTGGTTAGGAGCCATTGTCCTTTACAGATTCCAGAGAACTCAGTCTAGTTCTCTCTGCTGTCCAGAGATACCCTACTGTTAATTTGAACTTGATCCTGAATTTAGGAGCTTAAATCTTAGATGAAGAAAAGACTTCAGTGATCATGTTCCTCCTTGACCAAACCAGTGCTTCACTGCCTCCTTCAAGCTTGCCCCTCTTCCTCCCTCCGTCCCTCCCTTTCCACAATCATTGTTTGTCCAGTGTCTCATACACTGCTAGATATTGAGATACAGAGATGAAATGATCATAGTAAGTCATCCGACCATCTGTCGTCCTCCCCTCTTTTCTTCTCTTCCCCCCTTCATCTCTCCCTCTCTCTCCCTTCTCACCCCATCCGCCAGCCTCCCAGCCTCTCCCCAGTATCCCTCTCCACCTCCTTTGCTGCACCCTTTCTTTCTCTCCCCCAGCTTCCCTCCACTGTCCTCCTTTTATATTTGAAACCAAAGCAGTACACTTTTACTTAATAAAGCACACCATAAGAAAAATTAAGTTTGCCCTTTGGAGAGCAAATTAAATAATAAGCATGGAACTATTTTAAACATATAAAGTGAGCTACAAATGTGGGTAGGAATTATTAGCTGATATAACTATTGGGAGGTTAGGGTGTTGCTCTCCTAACTCAGAGAAAAGCTTCGCCGAAGTGGGTACAGGTACACACACAAACACACACACACAGTTGCTGAAAGCTTCACTGAAGTGGGTACAGGTACCCACACAGACACACACACACAGAGTTGCTGTTTCATTGCAAAGGATGTGGAGGACCTGTTCGAGAATGGGGTAGAAATGCAGACAATTGTATTCTGTGTCATGTCATTAATGTACAAGGGTCAACTATCTCTAGGGCTGATTAATGTGCATGGAACCACCAAATTCCAAATTATGTGATTCTGCCTTTAAGGCTGTGATAGTACTTTTCATGTTTGACCTAATAAATTAAGTTCTTTATATCAAAATAGGAGGGATTTTATTTTAATATTTCAGGTTAATGTCATATGCTAAAAAAATCATTCAGTGTAACGTAGCCGTATGATTGAAGGATTATGTTAAGACACTGTGAGCTACAGATTGAATGACAGAGACCAGTCTTTTATCTGTGTGTACGTCCTTACCGCTTATGATGGTGATGAGTACATTGCAGATATCTCATCAGTGCTTCTTAGAAGAATACTGGAACTCATGCAGACCATCTATTACCAGATACTGTTTGTTTGTATTCCAACTACTCCTCTGACCGTAGCAATCTATGACCCCACCAGAGGGTAAAATTCAAAGACAGCTGAACAACTTAATCATAATCTTTTCTGATGTGCATTTTCCCACCTTTTTCTCGACCCTGCCCATGGTGGCGGGGGTGGGGTGGGGTGGTGATGGTGCTAATTGGCAGCAAAATGTCCAAAAGACAGTCAACAGTAAGCAGACTTGGAGGAGAGGGGTTGGCAAATCTCTAACCCAGATCAACAGCCCTTGAATCTGGAGGGATTTATTTTTGATTCTTACAGAGCTGAGTGCTTTCCCCCCCACTCCATCTGTTGCTATATATGACACCTGGATGTGCAAACATTTTGTCTGATGCAAAAATGGAAAAGAAGATTTAGAAATAAAAGAGAGAGGGTTGGAAGGGAGGAATAGAGTGCTGGTGTGTCTGAAAACAGTCAGGACCCATTTCCTGCTTCAGTTTTGATCTGTTGAAGAACCATGCTCAGCACTTACATTTCGGGCTAATTTGATATTGCCTTTTTGGTGGTCCGAGCTTTGTCATTTGTTTGGAAGCTGTCATCTTTATTAGTCTCTCTGGCTGATCTTTGGGGCTCCCCATCAGGTGGCGCGTGCTCTCCGTTGTCTGACTGGGCTTGGCAAGCCGCTGGCCCTTTTATTGCTGTGTGATGCGGGCATGCTTGCCGGACAGCCTGTAATTAGACCCACCACAGATGACAGTTACAAGAGAGCCTGGTAATCATTCTAGCTGCCTGATCTGATGTTTATGGAGAGAAACCTTCTTTGTGGTCTGGTTAGGGTTTACTATACTGTATCTTACTTTTGCTATTTGATTTATAATTCAGGAAGTTGTGTTTTGCTACCTCTCTGCCGAGCTTGGAGTTGTATCATTGGTTTTTGAAATAACAGCGCTAATTTGGAGGGGGTAGTTTTCATTGGACTGATACTGTAGCTCCCAATTTTATTTAAAAAGATAGGAAGACAATTAAATCAAACAGCCAGTTCATTATGTCATCATTTAAACGATGTTCCTGTACAGTGTTTACAGACTGTTTTAGTCTCCCTGGGATTTTCTTATAACCCAAATCCATGTTTTTTAGCCCTTTAAAATGACTTTTCTATATCTGGCCTAGCTTTAAATTTTTTTTTTTGTTTCCACTCGTTGCCAGGGATACTTCACTTTGTCAGGGAAAAATAAAAAGAAAGAAATATACTTATTAGCTCAATTGGTGTTGAGACCTCCATGGCTACGATTTTAAGTCTGGAAAAGCATGGAGCTATAGAATGTTAAGTCAGAGGGTCTTTACGTTCATTCATGGGGGAAGAAACTGAAGGCTTCGGGAAAGTGATTTTTCTCCTGGCCTGTTAGAACAGAGGATTTTCAGTCCTTATACCATTTTTACAGTGTGTGGCTTTTGTGGTCATAAATTTTGCAATTATGGTTTTAGTTCATGAGTATGAGCTGTATTTAAACAGTGTCCACAGATTGGGTTATTAAAAAATTTTTTTAAAACATACTTTTCTGCAAGTCTTACATTTGGAAAATATTTTATAAGTCTGGAGAGCTGCTACTCAGAGGGGTAATATGCCCTGGAGGAACAAATACCTGTAATATCTGCTACTTCATGTGGGCTTTTCTTACAGCAGATGAATCTTCCTCATTAAGACTTGAGGGGTAGTGCTGCTGCCGCTAAAGATGATGACGTGAGGATGATGATGATAATCTGCTTGCATGTTCTGGGTGTTTAAGTTTTGACTTCTGCTGTTCAACTTGTTCTTACTTTATTGGGCTACAATAACACTTTTAGTGAAATACTGTCTCAAATTTTATCTTTTGTTTAAAGAGCAACAGAATACTAAGCATGAATTTGCCAATAGCAACATTTCTTCTGCTCTGGTATAAGCCAGGTACATGCAATTATAAACTTTATTGTCAATTATTCCGTAGCAAAAGTGGCTTTCCTTGGAAACCGTTGAAGTCCTCACATTTCTGGTAAGGAAATTTCTATAGGCTAATTTGTGCTCCAGATTCTACTTTGCAAAATAGGAAAATGTGATGTGTGTTTAGCTGTTAAAAAACTAGCCACCTGTGGCCTCAGTCGCCTATACCTCTTTCCATACATTTTATTTTGCATTTCATGATTTTTAGGCTTTTAGTAATATACACATTCCAAGAGAAAAATAATTGATTTCCAGGAAATTCTGTGCATGTGCATACACACACGCACGAACATATACAAGGGGGAGGGGGGCAGAGGAGGAGGAAGAGGAGAGAAAGGAAAAGGGAAAAGAGAAGGGATAGGGCTTCCCTGGTGGCGCAGTGGTTGAGAGTCCGCCTGCCGATGCAGGGGACACAGGTTCGTGCCGCGGAGCGGCTGGGCCCGTGAGCCATGGCTGCTGAGCCTGCGCATCCGGAGCCTGTGCTCCGCAACGGCAGAGGCCACAGCAGTGAGAGGCCCGCGTACCGCAAAAAAAAAAAAAAAAAAAAAAAAGAGAAGGGATAGCAAATAGCCTTTCCATTGCTGGAGTTTACTTAAAGACAGTCCTGCAGGTGGCGATAGAATCTCATAAATGATAAAAATCCCAAAGTAAGTTTCTGTGCACTGTTTCTTGGGGATTTTAATTTCAGTAATTTATTTTTAATTTGATACAGTCATCTACAAGCCGAAATCATTACATTAGAAAAAATTCAAATTTCCATGTTGTGTAATCTCTGTTTTTATAAAAATTTTCTCAGATATTTTATGGCGTTTTCATCTTTATGCACAAGAGATGAGATCTAGGTTATTGCCGAGCTGGTCCAGATTTTATATGACAAATAACCATTTTAAGCCTGTTCTTTTAATTTTTATTTTACTTTTTTTTAACATATAGCTAAAATTTGATGCCTGTGCCATTAGTTAGGTCCATAAAATCTTTTGCTATTGAGTATTAAGTTGTATAAGGGTAGTGCTGTGTGGGTGTATGTGTGTCAGTGTTTGCTTGTGTATCAGAGTATCAAATCAGTTGCTTCCAGAGGACATTTCCTTCCTTAGCTAATTGTTGAAGGTTAGTTTTAATCTGAGAGGAATCACAAATTCTTTGAAAGCTATTTATTTTACCCAACAATAAAAAGGCAACATAAAGAGTTTGTTTGAAAACACTAGAAATTACATAGTGGATGTGATAACACTTTTTCAATTATTTTATTTTAGCTATTAGGCTTTCTTCAAGCAAAGTTAAAACATTCAGTAGATCTTTCTTTCCTGCTAGTTGAGGTTCAAAAGTTCTTAAATTGCTTATTGTGAATGTATGTTTTCACTTGCCATTTTTTCTTAAGTTTGTGTTCAAAGATGCAAACTCTAAAGTGATTTGCTTAAACATAAAGCTAATTTTCAGCTCTCGTCTTTTCATGTAGCCTCATTTAAAAAACCTTTGCAGTGCACATTTTCAAGGGGAACTGCCTTGATTCTAGAAAATGTAATTATTTTGGTTTAAATGCTTTAGGCTTTAGATGTTGAGTGTCATCAACAGACAACTGTGATGGTCTTGAGCAAATTACGTGAAATTCAGTCTTTGTCTCCTGAACATTTCACTAAGTCTTATGGTGAAGTTCAAAACCAATAAGGTCTTGTATACTGTACCATCGAATACAGAATTTCTTATAATAGAAGAGGGGGAAAAAGAGAAAAGAAAAGAAACCTTCTAGCCTTCTAATATTCTGTTTCAATTGCTATTCCAATTACTCATGAGGGGGAAGAGTGGAAAGCAAGTCAGACCCTCGGAAAACCTGTTTTGCTGCCTTCACATAAAGGATATTCAATTCTGTGCTCTGTTAGCAACTGACCAAAATCTAATCCATTAAAAAATATATCGTGGTAAGCAGTTCTTGAAAATGTTTATAATGAATGGTAAAAGCCAAGCCTCCACTGTGAGATTAGCAGTTGGAACAGGATGTGTTCATCAGGAAATAGGTTATTGCCTTACCAGTGTGTCCTGCTGCGTAACCTGCAGGATAGATGAAGATTTAAAAGCTTGCAGTGCAAGGAGTTTATTTGATTCCCCCCTTTGCCTTCTTTTGCATATCACAGTGTTGTTTATCACCCATGGTGCTTTTTGTCAACAAATCTATTCCAAAGTTCATTTTATAGACAAAAAGCATCCAGTGTTTTGGAGGTCACCTCCCCCCTCCACGCCCCACCCCTGCCACACACACCGGATGCTCATCAGTGACCTATTCAGATTAATGTAACTAATTCACTTTTACAGAGCGAAGTCTGTAGCTTTAAAAAATAATAAGAGAATGGTGAAAGATGATTTTCCAGAAGTCTGGACTCACCCTCACCCCCCATCTTAAAGATACATGAAATAGTGGATACAGGAAATACCGAATACCGTGGATTCTGGTGATTTTCCTGCTTTTTGCTTGATTGCCGTCCAGTGTTGGAGCCAGTGGACAGTAGTGCTAATGAATAATGCCTTCTACATGGACGATACCTATAGTCACACACACGCAGTGACTAAGAGATCAAATACACTGGCTAAAAAGCCTTAGGGAAGCATTATGTGTCTGAGGTCTGATCTATTGTCTGGGAGGTCAGATGAGTGTTAATGCACTCTGCAAAGATTACACTCCCTCTCTAATTGCTCCGACACTTCCTTAAAGGATTTAAACAGTCAGGAAAGGTGATGCTCCTTGTCAATTTTTGTCTTCTGCCTGCAGTTGAAGTTTATCTGTCTTTCCACTGAGACCACTAGATCAAGTAGCCTCGCCAGTGTCAAAGGCATAAACTCTGAATTAATAGTGAAAGCAAGGAGAGATGTTATTTACAGCTCCATTATGACTTGCTCTTTAAATGCTTTGCATTCCATCTCTGGTGTTTACATTGTGAAAACAACAGCGTATCCACGTTCAAAAAGGGGGGCTGAAAGAAATCCAAGGCTTCACTTTGACTTTTGATTAGGTTTGTTTTCATAATCTTTTCTCAATGACATAAGGGCCAGTGTGGCATTTTGCATTGAAGTTATTTCCGTTAAAGAAGTAAAGAATAGTAGACTTTAGCATTTCCTCTGTGCTGCTTCCCCCACCAATACACACACACACACACACACACACACACACACACACACACACACTCCATTCTGAAATGTTTATCCTAAAGTAGGCATGTACAAGACTGACCCACACGTAGGACCTGATAACTTTGTCCAGACCATCATTATAAATTTCATACGTTGTGCAAACACATTTTTAAAAACCTCTCCTCTCCGCATTAAAGAATGCTTACTCATTCCTCTGTGGTGTCTGGAAGCTGAGATATAATTTTATCAGACTCTGTATCTCTTACATTGCTTTGATTTTAACTTAGTATTTTCTAAATGACACTGAAAAGCTTGAAGGAAGCTTTTACCAATTCTTCCATGATGGGAGTTTAGGAAATCCCGGGAATCTGTATGTTGCAGATACGATATTGCATTCCTTAAATTCATAGTCTGCCTTTCTGTAGGAGTGGGGAGGGCAAGCTTGCATTTCACCCTGAGCATATTCCGCCCACCATGTGCAGTTGCATCATTGAGAGGTAAGAATTCCTCTTAGATCGGTTCAAATTGCTAATATATGTGGCCTAGAGCCTGCAATATATTTATGTAGCTTCCAAAAGAGACTTGGGAGGATTCCCTGTAATTCAAGATGGTAGTCTGAATGATGGGTGTAGATGGATTTTTTTTTTTTTTTTTTTAAGAAATCCTTGTTTGTCCCACGGGATTTTCACACTTTTCAGCTGACGGCACTGTATTTTACTCATATTGTGTAAAGCTGTCAGTGTATGCGTTATGTGTGTCTCCTGAAGACTGAGCAGACGACGAGAACTATTGCTAGAGGGGGAAAAACACATTGGAATCAACATCTTCAGGGGAGAATTTCTCCAGTGTCTCTCGTTCCTGCTCCTATGTAGACTGTCCCTCGCACTTCGTCTTATTGTATGTTCCCTTGCACTGTTGGTAGATTACACTGAATGTTTCATCTGTATATAAAAATTAAAAATTCAAACAAAAATCTGGCCCACATGAAGAACAGGCCCCTTGGGCATATGGTTCATTATGCATATTCGTTTAATTACTAAAACACTTGGGATGGCTTTCCTGCCCTTGCTTTCAACTGGCAAAGTTGGATCTCTTCTACTGCACAGAAAATGTAGCACAGGATTCTGTTCTGAAGGATAAAAAAAGAAAAGGGGGGAAAAAAGAGCCTTTGAAGAAGGAATTCACCAAAAGGAGGTATGATTCTCAGTATGAAACCAATAGAAGTCAGAATCTCTCTCTTTTTCTCTCCTGTTTTCGTCTCTTTCTCCCTCTGATTTCTACCACTGCCCCTGAAGGCTAGTTTTACTGTGGTTCGTTTATATGAATGCAAGCAGGGCAGGAATGTGAGACTAAGGGTTTGGGTTTCAAGTACATTCCCTCCGAGCAACTCAAGTCTCACGATGAAGCTGTCTAAGTTTTATTGGTTAGAAAGGCCGTGCTATGAAAGTGTGACTTTAATTGATTTTTCAGGGCAAACAGGTGGTGATGGTTTAGACATGCCCTAGTCTCAGTGCCACTCCTAATTCGGAGCAGCACATATAATAGCTTTATTAAAATAAACAGCCCCCTGGCTTTGCTTTTACCTGAACATCTGCCTCTTGGATTTTAAAGGGCCTTTTAAAATATTTTCATTCTGTGCTTAAATGAATCTGATCCTAAAAAAGCTGAGGAAGACTTTATTTTCTATTCGTGTCATCAAACTTATTATTTTTTGTTTGAAAAGAAAAACATTAAAATTCACACAGCATCTTTAAATTGGATCATTGTTGTTTCAGGAATTTTGGTGGTTGTTTTGGGAACATTTACTTACATGATGCAACAGATTTTAAACATAACAGGCCAAAAATTGAATTCGTACTTGCTGGGTTTTGATTTGAACTATTATTTTGGTGAGCAGAAGATTGTTTGAATGTCAATGGTGTGTGTGTGTGTGTGTGTGTGTGTGTGTGTGTGTGAGTGTATGTGTGTATGTATGTGTGCACATACGTGCTTAAAGACCATATTTTGTGTTCCTTCCCGGTTTATAGTGATGTCTCAGCTTTGTCGGAAAGCTGCTTGGATTCCTCATCAAAATAAACTCAGGACTCCTAAGAGCATTTTTAAAGGAAAGGAAGATCCAAACTTGGCATCAGTTTTGTTTTTAGTGGCAAGGATGTGTGGCTCTGATACAAGCACAGTTTTCTTTTTGATTAAGCAAATAGGTAGTCTATCCGAGTAATGGGAGACCATCCAAGACATTCTTGATCCAATTCCTAAGGGAATTGTTCTTTGCTATAAAGAGCATTGCTCACTAACCCCTGTGGGAGAGTTCTCGAATTAAGGCACCTTAGTCTATTTTAAGCACACTGAACATGTAAAGAGCTACTGCAGGCTTAATGTGAACATATTGCAACCCTGCTTCTTTGAGTGCCAGAAATAAAGCTGTAAGTGGAGGAACTTAATACAGTGAACTGCTTTATTCCATCACTGTGCTAATGCTAATTAGATACACTTGCTTTATTACCCAGAGCGTTTTTCCTGTATTCATTCTGATCCAATCTTTCTGTGAATATGAAGGAATAAGTCTTAAGTGTTCAGTTGAAGTTTTTAGTCAGAATTGCAGCCTGATGTTCATGTGACCAAAGTCACATGAACATCCTTTAATCAGAGCAGATAATTTGCTGATGACTTTGAAAGGTGTATTTACCAAAATCAGACTCTCCACTGCTCAATTGCTAGCTTCGGCAAAAACGCGTAATGAGAAATTTACTGTCTGGTTCTAGACCTGGAATGATGATCATTCTGGGTGAAAAAGCCAATAGTTGCAGCACATTACATGTTTTCTTTGTCTCATTTAGTTTAGTGCTTTTCTACTTTTTAAAGTAACTGTTCTGCCTCTATGAGTGGTATGAGGATTTTTATTGGGCTACAGGTGATTGACTTGTTCCCATTTATTTAGAATCATCAAGAAATGTAAAGTGTAGAGTGGCCGGTAGCATGATACAAACCTTAATATGATGGGATTTTAATAAATACTTTATATTTAAAAGAGGGAAAAGATGATGATGTATTTAGAAAGGAATGCATGCATAAATACAAGTTAGAATCATTTTTTTTCTGTTTTTAAAAAAATCTCATTATATAGTCAAAAGGGGAAAATAAATGTCAACAAAACCTCTATCTAGAAAAATACAGTCTAAAAGTCTCCAATTTATATTTAATATTAGTATTTTATGGACTTTTTATGTATAGACTTCCTCTAAAATCAGAATGGAATAAGCTACATTCTTCTAGAAGTGTTCAGTTTAGTGTTATTGTGACATTGGCAGTTTGAAAATTACAAACAGTTACAGAGGATAATAAAAGTAGGGAACACATAATCCAGGTATCTTTCTGCAAAAGTATTGGGAATAAACTACCAGTTGTGATCATTCTCACACAAACCTAGAACTAATTGATGAACTAACTCTAAGAGAAGGCAAGACACCTAGTTTGATTTAACTCGCAATGAAGTGACCAGATCATTCCATGTCTTGTAGAAATAGTCAAAGACAATGCCAAATAAACACCAAAAGTGGTATATTCTGACACCCAAGAAAATAGGCGGTTAATCAATGTTGATTTGGTAAACTTTCTATGTATGTTGCTCGAGCATGATGTCGAGGCACAAAGGTTTTGTTAGAGGATGGGAGAAAAGTGAGGGTCAGAGCAGGAAAGGACTTTACAATTCTGGACCCAATCTGAGTTGAGGTTTGCCAAAGTCATTCTTCCTTGATTGGTACTGTTTTCTCCTTACCTCCTTCTAGGTGGAGGCTGGACTGGGAAGGACTGGGAAAAACAATTTCTTGCCTAGACCCAGTGGTTCCTTCCAAAGGTGTAAAATTGGTTTTCTGGTCAGTCTAGATAACCTTTCATAATTTCCCTAGATGTGTTCACCTTTTTTACATTATACTACTTTATTAGTTTTCTATTGCTATTGTAACAAGTTACCATACACATGAGTGGCTTAAGACAACACAAATTTATTAGCTTCCTGTTCTGGAGGTCAGGAGTCTACCACAGGTCTCACTGCACTAAAATCAAGGTGTTGGAAAGGCTGTGTTCCATTCTGGGGAGAATATGTTCCCTTTCCTTTTCCAGCTTCTAGAGGCTGCCCACATTCCTTGGCTCATGGCCCCTTCCTGCATCATATCCAGCCAGGGCACAAGGTTCAATCCTCACATGGCATCACTCTGACCTTGCTTCTGCCCTCACATCTTTTCCGGAATTTCTTTTTCTGCCCCCATCTTCCACTTTTAAAGACCCTTTGATTACATTAGACTCAACCAGATAATCCATGATGATCTTCCTTTGTTAAAGTCAGATGATCAGCAACCTTAACTCCATCAGTAGTCTTAATTTCTCTTTGCAGTGTAACATATTCACAAGGTCCGGGGAATAGGACGTGGATATCTTTGGGGTACTATTATTCTGCCTACCACAACCATGCCTATCTTCTATTTATGTTGCTTTCTGATGGATAAGGATTTCTGAAGCAAGAGCTGGTTCCTTGCATAGAAATTAATTTAGCATACATTTGGGGGGAGGGGGGAAGAGTTTATATATTATGGACATTTAAACCTGAGAATGGCTGAGAGGGCTGCAATTACAAATATACAGAAGTCACATGTTAGTAGTAACTTGAGAGACTGTTGGTATTTGGCTTGCTCTATCTGCTTCCCTGTGCTCATAGTGTATGGCTGGAGGGTCAGACATCTAGGAGGAAGCTATGTTCCTCTCCACACAGCAGATCTTGAGTATCAGAACCCCATCGGGGAGAGGAATGGATGGGCTAGTTCTAGAGGGCAACCAAAAGGGGTAAAGGGACGAGGAGCGACTTGAAGGTTTGTCCAGGACTCAGATGTAGTTCCTGGTAAGTGGCTGAATGTTACTGGGCATAAGATCCATGGCATTTCCCCACTTGATTCCCTGCAGTTAACCAAAACACAAGCCATGTTTAAAGAACCAACAAAAGCCTATATTCTCTGTAAAACACCCCTCAGCATCCCAGAGAAAAGTGATTTTGCCCTTTTTCCTGGGCTATTGCTGTTTCTTTCTAAAATTTTTCTCAGTTTCTCATTTCCTTACCCCATTCCCATAATTAAGGGTAATTTGCTATTAGAATTATCTAGTTAAATATCTGATCCTGTTATTTTTATTCTCTTAAAAAATCCATTAAAGACTTCTCATTTAGTTTACGATCACATCTTCAACTTACTACCATGACATACAGGTCTTTCCACGAACTGGTCTATTGTTTTCCTTCTCAACGCCTTATTCCCTGTGTCTCTAGGAAAGTTCTATCATCACAAACAAGCTCATTCTTATTGCCCCTTAATGTTCACACACCCCCAACTCTAGTCCTAGCAACCACTTATCTGTCTTCATCACCATCATTTTGTCACTTCACAAATGTCATATAGAAGGAATCTTATATTATGTAACCTTTTGAAATGCACTTTTTTTTTTTCACTCAGCGTAATGGCTTTCAGATCCATCCAAGTTGCTTGCATCAATAGTTCACTCCTGTCATGAATTTTTGAAAAATCAGAATACTGGGTAACATCAGACCTAATCTCACATGATGATGGTCAGCTAAAGTTGAGTAGGGGGTGGACCCCTTGGAGAAGGTTTACAATCTGAGCACACCCTGGTCCCCAACACTCCCTATGGTCTTACACCCGGGCTTCCTGTACTTTATATTTCACCCTGACCCCTGTGGGCATCTGGATCTGTAACCCCTGACAGTAGCTACCATTTCTGAAACTGATGTAAAATAAGCAGTGTTTCACACATTAATATATCTGATATGGGAAAACAAATTGTATCCCCCTTCTCAGATAAGATGGGGAAACAAAAGTATCAAGTAGTAAGTTTTGACAGAGTTAAAAAAAAATCTGCATGTCCTATTATGTTTATGTAGTGTCTACAAATGTATTAGACCACAGTTTTTTTTTTGTTTTTTTTTAAACACTGTTGACTACAAAGGAATTTGTACAGGTGTGGGGGAGAGGTGTCAGGGGTCATGGGGGTGGGACTTTTAGGAAGAATGCTGCTACTCGTTTATTCCCAAGGCCGATAATAGAGAAAGTGAGAAAAGCACACTGACAGCTGCTGCTCAGGACCTCGGCATCACCCCCCATTTTTGTACCCATCATAGTTTTGATGTGTGAGTGTGTGTGTGTTGTTTGGTTGGTGTCTTTCCTCCTTTTCTTCTTTATCACCCATCCTGGCCTTCCTCACTTTCAAAATCAGCTCTTTGTCCTTCATAGCAGCTGTAAAACAATAGAAGTGGCTGCTTGGGAGCGCTTAATTCCAAGCCTTTGGAAGGCATTCCTAGGTCAGTGCAAAATCATAGCCATTATTTCCTGTGGTATGTTACCTGCCATAAAAGTTTTATTATAAAATATATTGTATATGCAAGGGAGTTGATAAAACCATGCACATACGTGTACATTTTAAAGAATAAGAATCACTTGTTTACTTCCACTCAACTTAAACAATGAAAATTCCCATTATTTTATTTTTATTTATTTATTTTTAAACATCTTTATTGGAGTGTAGTTGCTTTACAATATTGTTTTGGTTTCTGCTGTATAACAAGGTGAATCATCTATATGTATACATATATCCCCATATCCCCTCCCTCTTGCGTCTCCCTCCCTCCCACCCTCCCTATCCCACCCCTCTAGGTGGTCATAAAGCACTGAGCTGACCTCCCTGTGCTGTGCAGCTGCTTCTGACTAGCTATCTGTTTTACATTTGGTAGTGTATATATGTCCATGCCACTCTCTCACTTTGTCCCAGCTTACCCTTCCCCCTCCCCATGTTCTCAAGTCCATTCTCTATGTCTGAGTCTTTATTCCTGTCTTGCCCGTGGGTTCCTCAGAACCACTTGTTTTGTTTATATTCCATAAATATGTGTTAGCATATGGTATTTGTTTTCCTCTTTCTGACTTACTTCACTCTGTATGACAGATTCTAGGTCCATCCACCTCACTACAAATAGCTCATTTCATTTCCTTTTACGGCTGAAAAATAGTCCATTGCATATATGTGCTGCATCTTCTTTATCCATTCATCTGTCAATGGACATTTAGGTTGGTTTCATGTCCTGACTATTGTAAATAGTGCTGCAAAGAACATTGTGGTCCATGTCTCTTTCTGAACTATGGTTTTCTCAGGGTATATGCCCCGTAGTGACATTGCTGCGTGATATGGTGGTTCTATTTGTAGTTTTTAAAGGAACCTCCATACTGTTCTCCATAGTGAGAGTATCAATTTATATTCCTACCAACAGTGCAAGAGGGTTCCCTTTTGTCAACACCCTCCCCAGCATTTATTGTTTGTAGATTTTTTTATGATGGCCATTCTGACTGGTGTGAGGTGATACCTCATTGTAATTTTGATTTGCATTTCTGTAATGATTAGTGATATTGAGCATCCTTTCATGTGTTTGTTGGCAATCTGTATATCTTCTTTGGAGAAATGTCTATTTAGGTCTTCTGCCCATTTTTGGATTGGGTTGTTTGTTTTTTTGATATTGAGCTGCATGAGCTGCTTGTATATTTTGGAGATTAATCCTCTGTCATTTGCTTCGTTTGCAAATATTTTCTCCCATTCTGAGGGTTCTCTTTCTGTTTTGTTTATGGTTTCCTTTGCTGTGCAAAAGCTTTTAAGTTTCATTATGTCTCATTTGCTTATTTTTGCTTTTATTTCCATTTCTGTATGTGGTGGGTCAAAAAGGATCCTGCTGTCATTTATGTCATAGAGTGTTCTTCCTCTGTTTTCCTCTAAGAATTTTATAATGTCTTGCCTTACATTTAGGTCTTTAATGCATTGAGTTTATTTCTGTGTATGGTGTTAGGAAGTGTTCTAGTTTCATTCTTTTACATGTAGCTGTCCAGTTTTCCCAGCACCACCTATTGAAGAGGTTGTCTTTTCTCCATTGTATATTTTTGCCTTCTTTATCAAAGATAAGGTAACCATATGTGCGTGGGTTTATCTCTGGGCTTTCTATCCTGTTCCATTGATCTATATTTCTGTTTTTGTGCCAGTACCATACTGTCTTGATTACTGTAGCTTTGTAGTACAGTCTGAAGTCCAGGAACCTGATTCCTCCAGCTCCATTTTTCTTTCTCAAGATTGCTTTGGCTATTCAAGGTCTATTGTGTTTCCATACAAATTGTGAAATTTTTTGTTCCAGTTCTGTGGAAAATGCCAGTGGTAGTTTGATAGGGATTGCATTGAATCTGTAGATTGCTTTGGGTAGTAGAGTCATTTTTACAATGTTGATTCTTCCAATCCAAGAACATGGTATATCTCTCCATCTGTCTGTATCATCTTTAATTTCTATCATCAGTGTCTTATAGTTTTCTGCATACAGGTCTTTTGTCTTCTTATGTAGGTTTCTCCCTAGGTACTTTATTCTTTTTGTTGCAGTGGTAAATGGGAGTGTTACATTAATTTCTCTTTGAGATTTTTTTTGTTGATAGTGCATAGGCATGTAAGAGATTTAAGAGCATTAATTTTGTATCCTGCTACTTTACCAAATTCATTGATTAGCTCTAGTAGTTTTCCGGTAGCATCTTTAGGATTCTCTATGTATAGTATCATGTCATCTGCAAACACTGACAGCTTTACTTCTTCTTTTCCGATTTGTATTCCTTTTATTTCTTTTTCTTCTCTGATTGCTGTGGCTAAAACTTCCAAAACTATGTTGAATAAGAGTGGTGAGAGTGGGCAACCTTGTCTTGTTCCTGATCTTAGTGGGAATGTTTTCAGTTTTTCACCATTGAGGATGATGTTGGCTGTGGGTTTGTCATATATGGCCTTTATTATGTTGAAGAAAGTTCCCTCTAGGCCTACTTTCTGCAGGGTTTTTATCATAAATGGGTGTTGAATTTTGTCGAAAGCTTTCTCCGCATCTATTGAGATGATCATATGGTTTTTCTCCTTCAATTTGTTAATATGGTGTATCACGTTGATTGATACTGAAGAATCCTTGCATTCCTGAAATAAACCCCATTTGATCATGGTGTATGATCCTTTTAATGTGCTGTTGGATTCTGTTTGCTAGTATTTTGTTGAGTATTTTTGCATCTATGTTCATCAGTGCTATTGGCCTGTAGTTTTCTTTCTTTGTGACATCTTTGTCTGGTTTTGGTATCAAGGTGATGGTGGCCTCGTAGAATGAGTTTGGGAGTGTTCCTCTCTCTGCTATATTTTGGAAGAGTTTGAGAAGGATAGGTGTTAGCTCTTCTCTAAATGTTTGATAGAATTCGCCTGTGAAGCCATCTGGTCCTGGACTTTTGTTTGTTGGAAGATTTTTAATCACAGTTTCAATTTCAGTGCTTGTGATGGGTCTGTTCATATTTTCTATATCTTCCTGGTTCAGTCTCAGCAGGTTGTGCATTTTTAAGAATTTGTCTATTTCTTCCAGATTGTCCATTATATTGGCATAGAGTTGCTTGTAGTAATCTCTCATGTTCATTTGTATTTCTGCAGTGTCAGTTGTTACTTCTCCTTTTTCATTTCTAATTCTACTGATTTGGGTCTTATCCCTATCTTTCTTGATAAGTCTGGCTAATGGTTTATCAATTTTGTTTATCTTCTCAAAGAACCAGCTTTTAGTTTTATTGATCTTTGCTGTTGTTTCCTTCATTTCTTTTTCATTTATTTCTGATCTGATCTTTATGATTTATTTCCTTCTGCTAACTTTGTTTTTTTTTTTTTTTTTTTTTTTTTGTTCTTTCTTTCTCTAATTGCTTTAGGTGCAAGGTTAGGTTGTTTATTTGAGATGTTTCCTGTTTCTTTAGGATTGTATTGCTATAAACTTCCCTCTTAGAACTGCTTTTGCTGCATCCCATAGGTTTTGGGTCATCATGTCTCCATTGTCATTTGTTTCTAGGTATTTTTTGATTTCCTCTTTGAATTCTTCAGTGATCACTTGGTTATTAAGTAGTGTATTGTTTAGCCTCCACGTGTTTGTATTTTTTACAGATCTTTTCCTGTAATTGATATCTAGCCTCATAGAGTTCTGGTTGGAAAAGATACTTGATACAATTTCAATTTTCTTAAATTTACCATGGCTAGATTTGTGGCCCAAGGTATGATCTATCCTAGAGAATGTTCTGTGCACACTTGAAATGAAAGTGTATTCTGTTGTTTTTGGATGGAATGTCCTATACATATTAATTAAGTCCATCTTGTTTAATGTGTCATTTAAAGCTTGTGCTTCCTTATTTATTTTCATTTTGGATGATCTGTCCATTGGTGAAAGTGGGGTGTTAAAGTCCCCTATTATGATTGTGTTACTGTCGTTTTCCCCTTTTATGGCTCTTAGTATTTGCCTTATGTATTGAGGTGCTCCTATGTTGGGTGCATAAATATTTACAATTGTTAATATCTTCTTCTTGGATTGATCCCTTGATCATTATGTAGTGTCCTTCTTTGTCTCTTGTAATAGTCTTTTTCTTAAAGTCTATTTTGTCTGTTATGAGAATTGTTATTCCAGCTTTCTTCTGACTTCCATTTGCATGGAATATCTTTTTCTATACCCTCACTTTCAGTCTGTATGTGTCCCTAGGTCTGAAGTGGGTCTCTTGTAGATAGCATATATACGGGTCTTGTTTTTGTATCCATTCTGCCAGTCTGTGTCTTTTGGTGGGAGCATATAATCCATTTACATTTAAGGTAATTATCGATATGTATGTTCCTATTCCCAATTTCTTAATTGTTTTGGGTTTGTTATTGTAGGTCTTTTCCTTCTCTTGTGTTTCTTGCCTAGAGAAGTTTCATTGGCATTTGTTGTAAAGCTGGTTTGGTGGTGAACTCTCTCAGCTTTTGCTTGTCTCTAAAGGTTTTAATTTCTCCATCAAATCTGAATGAGATCCTGCTGGGTAGAGTAATCTTGGTTGTAGGTTTTTCTCCTTCATCACTTTAAATATGTCCTGCCACTCCCTTCTGGCTTTCAGAGTTTCTGCTGAAAGATCAGCTGTTAACCTTATGGAGATTCCCTTGTGTGTTATTTGTTGTTTTCCCCTTGCTGCTTTTAATATGTTTTCTTTGTATTTAATTTTTGATAGTTTGATTAATTTGTGTCTTGGCATGTTTCTCCTTGGATTTATCCTGTATGGGACTCTCTGTGCTTCCTAGACTTGATTAACTATTTCCTTTCCCCTATTAGGGAAGTTTTCAGCTATAATCTCTTGAAATATTTTCTCAGTCCCTTTCTTTTTCTCTTCTTCTTCTGGGACCCCTATAATTCAAATGTTGGTGCGTTTAATGTTGTCCCAGAGGTCTCTGAGACTGTCCTCAGTTCTTTTCATTATTTTTTCTTTATTTTACTCTGCAGTAATTATTTCCACCATTTTATCTTCCAGGTCACTTATCCGTTCTTCTGCCTCAGTTATTCTGCTATTGATCCCATCTAGAGTATTTTTAATTTCATTTATTGTGTTGTGCATCATTGGTTGTTTCCTCTTTAGTTCTTTTAGGTCCTTGTTAAATGTTTCTTGCATTTTCTCTATTCTATTTCCAAGATTTTGGATCATCTTTACTATCATTATTCTGAATTCTTTTTCAGGTAGGCTGCCTATTTCCTCTTCATTTGTTAGGTCTGGTGGGTTTTTACCTTGCTCCTTCATCTGCTGTGTGTTTTTCTGTCTTCTCATTTTTCTTATCTTACTGTGTTTGGGGTCTCCTTTTCACAGGCTGCAGGTTCATAGTTCCCGTTGTTTTTGGTGTCTGTCCCCAGTGGCTAAGGTTGGTTCAGTGGGTTGTGTAGGTTTCCTGGTGGAGGGGACTAGTGCCTGTGTTCTGGTGGATGAGGCTGGATCTTTTCTTTCTGGTGGGCAGGTCCACGTGTGGTGGTGTGTTTTGGGGTGTCTGTGGCCTTATTATGATTTTAGGCAGCCTCTCTGCTAATGGATGTGGCTGTGTTCCTGTCTTACTAATTGTTTGGCATAGGGTGTCCAGCACTGTAGCTTGCTGGTCATTGAGTGAAGCTGGGTGGTGTTGTTGAGGTGGAGATCTCTGGAAGGTTTTCGCCGTTTGATATTACGTGGAGCTGGAAGGTCTCTTTTGGACCAATGTCCTGAACTTGGCTCTCCCACCTCAGAGGCACAGCCCTGACGCCTGGCTGGAGCACCAAGAGACTGTCCTCTACACGGCTCAGAATAAAAGGGAGAATGAAAGAAAGAAAGAGAGAGAGAGAGAGAGAGAGGGAGGGAGGGAGGGAGGGAGGGAGGAAGGAAGGAAGGAAGGAAGAGAGGATAAAATAAAGTAAGATAAAGTAAAATAAATTTATTACAATAAAAAATCAAAATTATTTTTAAAAAGTTTTAAAGTTAAAAAAAACAAAAAACGACAGACAGAACCCTAGGACAAATGGTGAAAGCAAAGCTATAGAGACAAAATCTCACACAGAAGCATACACATACACACTCACAAAAAGAGGAAAAGGGGAAAAAAATAGTCCATCTTTCTCCCAAAATTCACCTTCTCAATTTGGGATGATTCGTTGTCTATTCAGGTATTCCACAGATGCAGGGTACATCAAGTTGATTGTGGAGATTTAATCCGCTGCTCCTGAGGCTGCTGGGAGAAATTTCCCTTCCTCTTCTTTGTTCGCACAGCTCCTAGGGGCTCAGCTTTGGATTTGGCCCCGCCTCTGCGTGTACGTCGCCTGAGGGCGTCTGTTCTTTGCTCAGACAGGACGGGGTTAAAGGAGCAGCTGACTCCGGGGCTCTGGCTCACTTAGGGTGGGGGGGGGAGGGGTGGGGGGAGGGAGGGGCACGGAGTGCGGGGCACGGAGTGCGAGGCGAGCCTGCGGCAGCAGAGGCCACCGTGACGTTGCACTAGCCTGCGGTGCGCCATGCGTTCTCCCGGGGAAGTTGTCCCTGGATCACAGGACCCTGGCAGTGGCGGGCTGCACAGGCTCCCCGGAAGGGGCGGTGTGGAGAGTGACCTGTGCTTGCACACAGGCTTCTTGGTGGCGGCAGCAGCAGCCTTAGCGTCTCATGCCTGTCTCTGGGGTCCGTGCTGATAGCCGCGGCTCGCGTCCGTCTCTGGAGCTCCTTTAAGCGGCACTTTTAATCCCCTCTCCTCGCACACCAGGAAACAAAGGCAAGAAAAAGTCTCTTGCCTCTTCTGCAGCTCCACACTTTTCCCCGGACTCCCTCCCGGCCATCCATGGCGCACTAACCCCCTGCCGGCTGTGTTCACGCCGCCAACCCCAGTCCTCTCCCTGCGCTCCGACCGAAGCCTAATCCTCAGCTCCCCGCCCCTCCCGTCCCGGCGGGTGAGCAGACAAGCCTCTCGGGCTGGTGAGTGCCGGTCGGCACCGATCCTCTGTGCGGGAATCTGTCTGCTTTGCCCTCCTCACCCCTGTGGCTGCACTCTCCTCCGCGACTCCGAAGCTCCCCCCCTCCGCCACCTGCAATCTTCACCCGCGAAGGGGCTTCCTAGTGTGTGGAAACCTTTCCTTCTTCACAGCTCCCTCCCAGAGGTGCAGGTCCTGTCCCTATTCTTTTGTCTCTTTTTTTCTTTCTTTCTTTCTTTTGCCCTACCCAGGTATGTGGGGACTTTTTTGCCTTTTGGGAAGTCTGAGGCCTTCTGCCAGCGTTCAGTATGTGTTCTGTAGGAGTTGTTCCACATGTAGATGCATTTTTGATGTATCTGTGGGGAGGAAGGTGATCGCCATGTCTTACTTCTCCATCATCTTGCAGGTCCCACCCTCCCGTTATTTTAGAGTTCTTCCTCTGCCTCTTTATTACTGAATCCTTCTTCCCTCATCCCCAGAAGTAGTGGTGACACTGAATGTCTGTCATTTACTCATTGTGGTTTTACCACCTTTGTATCTATCTTGAACAGTGTAATTCAATTTTGTCTGCTTTTTTAAGATTTTATAAAGGAATTGTGTAATATTTTTAGGTCTTACTCTGTGACTTACAAATTAATTTCACTCAGTATTGTTTTTGACCTTCGTCCATGTGGTCAAAATGTGACCGTCAGATATCTTCATTCTGTATGATATATAACTTTATGTATAAGTTATTATCCATTCTACTCTAGAAAGGTATTTGAGTTGATTGCAGGCTTGATTGGGGTTTTTTGTTTGTTGGTTGGTTTGCTTGTTTTTCAGCTGTTATGAAAAGTGGTCTTGTCAACGTTGTACATTTCATCTGGCGGACATGTGCAAGACTTTAGAGCAATGGCTCTCAATATGTAGTGCCTGGAGAGTAGCATCAGCATCACCTAGAAACTTTGCTGAAATGAATTTCTTGGGCCCCTCCCCAATCCTGCTGAACCAGGAACTGTAGGTGGGGCCCAGAGATCTTGTCTACACCAGTCCTCTGGCATTTCCCATGCATGCTAAAGTTTGAAACCCACTGCTCCCAAGTTTATACCTAGGAGTAAAAATGATTATCTGATATACACATTCTGCTTAATAGTTAATGTAACCGTTTCCCAAGTTACTGAACCGTCAGCATCAAATAAAAGTTATCAGTGTTCTACATCTTAGAAAACTCTTCTCATTATATGACTTCTAAGTTGTGTCAGTCTCTTGAGTTGTCATACTTTGTTGTGGTTTTAATTTCCATTTTCCTCACTACTAATAATATATATAGGTTTGGGGACCTTTCCACTCCTTTTTTCTCCTTTTGCCTAATTTTCTTCCCCCCTCTACCTTTTTACTGATTTGTAGAGGTGTTTTATGTAATCTAGATAGAACTTCTTTGTAATAGAAATATCTTCTCCAAGTTTGTGGCTTATTTTTTTTTTCATTATATATTTTGATGAACAAAATTCTGATACTTAATGTCAAGTTTATTAATTATTTTTGCTGTGGTTTGTGCATTTTGTGTCACTAGAGGGATCGTTCCCAGTCTCAGAGTCATAAAGATGCTCTTTAATTTTTTTATGGTTTTACTTTTTATATTAAATTTTAAAATCTGCTTGTGAATTGATTTCATTTTTGTATTTTGGATACTAACTGATCCAGTACCATTTCTTGAATATTCTACTTTTCCTCAGAGATCTATAGTTTCCACCAGGTCATATTGTAAATCAGGTTTCCTTATATAGGTGGGCTTGTCCATTCATTGGTCTCTTGTCTACACCAGTACCAATGTTACACAAGCATCATTTGAATTTAGCATTGTCCTTCCCAATTTGTTTTTCATCTTCAAGAATGCCTAGGCTCTTCTTGGCATTTTGCTCTTCCACGTAATAGTTAGAATTGGCATGTGTTTCACAAAATACAGAACAAGACAAAGCCAATGTGGAAAATAAGTCAGAATCAAAATTATTGAGTTAACTGTCAGAATCATGCCATTGATAAAGAAGAGCAGAATGAAGCCAAATTAGAAATAAAAATAAGAGAAAAATTGGTGAAGTAGAATATGTGTGTAAAATAAAAAGGAATAACAGTTAAAAGCTGTCTCTTTGAAAAACTAACAAAATGGGTTATTCTTTTCTGAGTGTTTTCAATGTACAGAGAGTAAAGACACAAATAAATAACAGCAGGCATTGAACGGGGAGATAATTCAGATGGGCAGAGATTAAACATATGAGGATATTATGAAATTTTATGCTTAAAATGTTGAAAGATATATGAAAGAGATGAAACTTGTACCACAGTGTATCCAAATGACTGAAAAAGAATGAGAACTTGAATGGTCCTACACCTACTAAATAATTGGATCAGTGGTTTAATGTCTTACCAGAAAACAAATCATAGGCCCAGGCAACTTTAGAGACACGTTTTTACCAAACATTCAAGGAGCAGATAAATCCTATATTATACAGATTCTTTTCAATTGCCTTCTGGCTGTTATCTTTTCCATTGAAAAGTCAGTTGTCAGGCTTCCCTGGTGGCGCAGTGGTTGAGAGTCCGCCTGCCGATGCAGGGGACATGGGTTCATGCCCCAAGCCGGGAAGATCTCACATGCCACGGAGTGGCTGGGCCCGTGAGCCATGGCCGCTGAGGCTGTGCGTCCGGAGTCTGTGCTCTGCAACGGGAGAGGTCACAGCAGTGAGAGGCCCGCGAACCGCAAAAGAAAAAAAAAAAAAAAAAAAGTCATTTGTCAGTTTGATTGTTATTCATTGTGGAGGAAATGTGATTTTTCTTTAAACTTCACTATATCTACTTTTCCCCTTTCTTTTGGTCATGAATTATATGCAGTTTTACTATGAGATGCCTGCCTGTGATTTTTTTCCCCTTCATCCTATTTGAGGTTCTTTAAATCTGTAACTTCACAGCTTTTATATTAGGTTTTTGGAAATTCTCATTCAATATCATTTATAGCTTTTCCCCATTTCTCTCTTACTCTCTTTTTCTGGACTCCAAGTTTTTACATCTAAATTAAAACTTTCTAAATGTGCCATGTAGCTGCTTTTTTTTTTTTTTGGTGTATTTTGTCATCATGTTTATATCTGCTTTAAGTATAGATATTTTCTACTAATACTCCAAATCACAAATGCTCTCTTTTCTGCTCTGCTATTAAATTCATTTAGTGAGCTCTTCATTTCACTTATCTTTTTTAAAAAAATTTTCCATTTCCATTGGATTCTACTTCATAGACCCCAGTTCTCTGCTGATATTCTCCATGTTATTTTAATCCATTTTCATATATATATTAATATACACATATATATATATTATATATTAATCATGGATATATATGTTTTTTAAATTTTATTTTATTTTATTTTATTTTACTTTTTGCTGTACGCGGGCCTTTCACTGTTTTGGCCTCTCCCATTGCGGTGCACAGGCTCCAGACATGCAGGCTCAGTGGCCATGGCTCACGGGCCTAGCCGCTCCGCGGCATGTGGGATCTTCCCGGACCGGGGCACGAACCCATGTCCCCTGCATCGGCAGGCAGACTCTCAACCACTGTGCAACCAGGGAAGCCCTAATCATGGATATTTTAAAATTTATAACTGGTAACTCCTACATCTAAATAAACTTTTTGTTCTCATTGTCTGTTTTTCTCTTGATTTTTGGTCATTGTTTTTTAATCCTGACCATACCTGGTTATTTTTTTATCAAATACTGGATAAGCTTTATTAAAACATTTTAGAGGATATGGAATATGTTATTTTCCACAAGAGAGGATGTAGAGGAGGCAGTGAGGGTCTAGCAAGTCAGAATGATCCAGTTAGGGATTGAAATGATCCAAGGTAGGAAGGATTTCAAGCATTTTGAGGATTGATCTATTTCTGGTTTTACCCCTATGCTTAGTGCTTCAGGAGTCTTAATAAAATTCTGTAGTGTTTACTAGAGCCCTTATTTTCTAAGAGTCCTTAACCTCCAGTTTTTATTTCCCAACTCAGTGTGATTGCCAAAAACTTTTAGTTCCCACTTTCTGCTTGGCCTCAACTTTTCATCCTAGCCTCATGTGCTTTAGGAAACAGTAAATTTCTCAAGGGAACATGCATGCAGAATGTCAGGCTTGCATCTCTGGGATTCCTTTCGTCCTTCAAGTCCTGGCTGCCATAGTTCCCCTGCACTCCAATTTTTACCTCCCTAGATAATTAAGATTGAAGCGAGCTCTAAACTGCTCCTGTGTGCTCAGCCACTTGTCTTACACAGTGAATTGGCAAAAATAAAACAAAATATAACAAAAAACTCTGAAGGAGTTAAAGCAATAGCAAACTAAGATGTACCTCGCTGCATTTGTCTCTTATCCTTGATCTTGTCCCCTCGGGTCCTGGATGCCTTGATTCTCCCTAAATGTCTTCATACAGAGTTTGTATAGATTATTCAGTTTTCACAGCTGTTTGGGGGGTTTCTGTTTGTTTTTTGTGGGTTATTTTGTTTTATGCAGAAAGAATGAGAGAAAGCTTCAGCTTCATACTGAAAAGCTGAAATTTACACGTCTACTTAACATACAGGCTTAACAACAAGGGTGTCTAAGAATTTTTCAAATCAACCCATACCTCTCCCAGTTTATGGGCTTTTTCTGTCCCCTGTTTTACTACTAGATTGTCTCATTACACACAGATTAAACCTTTTTTTTTTAATACGTCCATGTTTATTTAGACTGGTATACACATTTACCATTGCTTTTGAACACATACATTCTCATGTTCAGCCTTTTTATACCAGGGATGATTTTCCTTCTCTTTGAAATAAATCTATTATATGTACTTTCATGAGGGTCTTTGGGTGATAAGCACTGCTGGCTCATGCTTTTCTGGAAAAGTCTCAGTTTTACTTGTAAGACAATTTGCTAGGTACAAGTTTGCAAATTGAAAGACTGAAAGCATATGTATTTAAGTTATTCTACTCTCTCCTTGCTTCCCTTGTTGCATTGAGATATAAAGTCACTCAAATTGCTTTTTCTTTGAAGTTGAATTGTCTTTTCTCTCTAGCTGCTTGTGAATGTTTCTACTTTTTCCCCAAGTATTCTTCTGTTCTACCATGACATTTTTAGGCCTAAATTCTTCTTTATTTATCCTAATATGGGTTTTTTGGATCTTCCTATATGGTATATTTCAACAGTTCTGGAAAATCCTCAGGCATTGTATCTTCATATGTTGCTTCCCCATTCTCTCATTAACCCTTTGCCCCCTCAACACCCATCAGACGTATGTGAGACCTTCTTGTTTCTATCTTCCATGTCTTTTAACCTCTTACATATCTGTATCTTTGTTTCTCTCATCTCCATTCTGAAGAACTTCTTTGGAATTATTTCTCAGTTCACTAATTTTCTTATCAGCTGTTTATAATCTGTTAATCAACATAGCCATTGCATTTAAATTTTATCCTCTCCACTTTATATTGTTCCTCACCAGTAATCCAGCTCAGATTCCATGGTCCATTTTAAAAATAATTTTCTTTCCTTCTCTACCTTCATTATACTTGATTAGCAACCTCAAGTAAGCATGGCTAGAGAAAAACATACAGTGCCTCCTGACAGTTATATTACATTTCGATGAGCCATTCTCTTTTCCTCTCTTCTAGACTATTTTATAACTTCTCTTCTGTCCTCAAACTCTAATACCTTCTCCCTGTCCTCACTCAGATCATGACCATGGTTGACACAAGTACCCATCTACTGCTATCTTGCCCTCACCATACCTACCTATCCCCCTACCAACATCTATGTCCGTATCCTCTGCTTTTCCTCCTCTAACTGTGAATCACTGAATTGTTGCTTCTGGAGACCAACCCTCCATCTGTGCACTGGCTCCTACTCCTACCCACTGTTTCAAAAATATTGTTCCAACTCTTCTTTCTTCTGTCTCCTACATCATCATTTTTTTCTCCCTCTCTCTCCTGTATTGTTGCTACATCCCCTTCCAGCTTCCACCCTGTTTCTCTGCTCTTTTTTATATCAAACTGTTTCATAGAGTTATCTCTACTCACTGTCTGTAGTTTTGCTCTTCTCTCTTAAACTCACTGTTATCTGATTTTTGTCTTATCACTCCAGTCAGCTGCTCATTTCAAATCACCAATTTTCAGTGACCATCTTATTTAGAAATGTATTGTTGCCCTCCTCTTTGTTTATCTTGTTTTCTAGGACAGCACAATCTCCCAGTGTATCTCTTTTGCTCTGACTGCTCCTCAGTCTCCTTTTCTGGTTCCTTTTAATCTTCTCCAACCCATAAATTTGCACTTTTCTAGGGATCACTACACTTGTAGACCATTTCTCTATTGTTATTTCCTTGTTAAAATTATCCAGTCTGATACCTTTAAATACCATCTGGATGCTGATAATATGCAAATCTGTGCCTCTAGCCCTAGCCTCTTTTCTGAACTCCAAACCTTCTATCCATTGCCTACTCTGTGTCTCTGCAGGAATGTCTAATAGGTGCCTCAGACTCTCCTTCTCCAAACCTGTTCTTTCTACAGACTATTGTCTCCATTAATGAACCAATCCAGTCTTCCAGTTTTTCAAGCCCCACAACTGGCTCCTATTCCTTTCTCACTTCTTGCCTTTCTAATCTTCTTGCTCACTCTGTATCAGCCAAGGGGGTTCTTACTATTCCTTGAACGTAGTAGGCATACTCCCATTTCCGGACCTTTGGATTTGCTGTTCTTCTGACCAGAAACACTATTCACCTAGATTTGCACACTTCTCCAAGGGCTTTGCCCACATATTGCCCTTCTCAGCAAGGCTGTCTCTAACCACTCTACTTATAATTGCAGTCCCAGCCCCATCGCCTGGTATTCCCTTTCTTACATTCCTGTTTTGTTTTTTGTCACCCTCCTCATAGCCGTTCCTACCATCTGATGATGTAGAATATATAGTTTACTTATGTATCAATCTCATCCCTAATCCCCAAATATAATGTAAGCTCTATGAAGGCTGTTTTGTTTGTTGGTTGGTTGCTTGGTTTTGTTCACTGTTGTGTCTAAATCAGTGTGGTTCATGGTAGGTGTTCAATAAATGCTGGGACAATCATTTTATGCATGAAGTAAAGCAGTGACAAAAAGATGGGGTTAGTGCGTTAGTGCTCAGGGTCGGGGTGAGGGGGTCACACTTCAGAGAGAGGAAGTGTTCAAGCAGTAGCTTCCTAAATGAGAGAAGGATGTGTTCAGAAGCAAAATCCTGGACACCATTTCATCTCTTGGGGTCTGCAAATAGTGCAACATGACTAGGAATCTCGGATGTGTGGTGGGTGTTGGCTTATGAAATAGTCAGGTATCGGTCAGTTCGAGGAAGGTCTTAGATGTTAAACTATGAGGTCTAAATGTCATAAGGTAGGCCAGGAAGCAATAGAAAATATTCAGATGAAAGGGTATGACATGACCTGTAGGTGGTTTTTTTTTTTGGTTTTCTGTTGTTTTGCTTTATTATGGTGGTACATAAGGCATTTTGTTTTTCTCTTTTTTTTTTGCGGTACGCGGGCCTCTCACTGCCGTGGCCTCTCCTGTTGCGGAGCACAGGCTCCGGATGCGCAGGCTCAGCAGCCATGGCTCACGGTCCCAGCCGCTCTGCGGCATGTGGGATCTTCCCGGACCAGGGCACGAACCCGTGTCCCCTGCATCGGCAGGCGGACTCTCAACAACTGCGCCACCAGGGAAGCCCCTGTTTTTCTCTTTTAATGGCAATAAATCCAGGTATACTTTATTGAGAAGGGGCCACTTACTGATTTGTTGTCATAGAAATGAACGTGCATGTGGTCAAATTAAGAACAAATTGTTGCATTGTTTTCTCTTTGTTTAACCCTTGAGTTTTTTGGATCAGAACTAGCATAGTTTGTTTCACAGTACTCAATACCTTTATTCTAAAATAATCATCTGTGTGTGAATCTCCCCCCAATCTGGGCCAGACACATACAGGATGGATGTTCATAAAGCCTGATTATTTCAAGAGACACTGTTTTCAAATGTCTAGATTTAATCTTTAGTGTAACAAAAGAACTGATTTTCACAATATTCTGAAAGGTGTGTGTGTGTGCTTCTCTTTCTCATTTTCTTTGTCATAGAGGCCACACCAGTGGCTTTCACAGAAAGTTAGACCCCTCTTCAGTACTTTTCAAACGAAACATCTTCCAACCCCTTGAATATTCATTCAAAGTCATTGGGCTTTAAAACAGCAGCGCCTTAACCAAACTAAATCAACTAGCCCTTCCTTTGTGCTTCTTGAGATGCTGTTTCTCCATACAATTTTAACCCAGGAGTCTAGTCAGGAAGGTAAATGTTTGGTTAATTTTTGTCTGTTTTTCTTCTAAAATACTCAGTTCCACTTTTCTAATAATTTTCTCTTAAGCGTTAATTGACTTTATGAGGTGAATCTTGACTTCTTTATTCTATTCTTAAAATTCAGTGTTTACTTAGGGATATAGGAATGGGTAACTTAAAACAGAGAGTAGATTTTCCATTAGCTGAAACTTGATATAGAAGTTTCTCAAAGATTTTCTACCACAAGTGAACATTTAATTTTGTTATTACATGCTTAGTGTTTATATGCTATCTTAAGTTATGTCATTCTACTACAAAGTAGAGTAGCAATTTGAGATCACCTAGTTAATCTGACCAATGTTGGGTCAAAGTTGTTATACTCTGAATAATGATCGTATTGAGCAGCTCCCCAAATTTCTGTGGCATCCTTAGCTATTTATGAGAACAAACATAAAATAATCCATGATTTTGTATGAGCACCCCTACCATAATATAGATATGTGTGTGTGTATATATAAATAAACAAATATATATATATATATTTAAATGAGGATCTTGATTCCATTGTTCAATTTCTTTTAAACATTATGAACAATGTGTAGGTCACAAATGGAAAATGCTAATTTATATAATCACACTTTGTATGTTTGTTTCATTTGTTTTAACAAATGCAATGTTTCTGGTTATTTAGAAACTTGATTTCATTTAATTGAGCTATTTCCTAGTCTTAAATCTACTCTCAAGGGACAGAAGGACAAAATTTTAAGATAATCTTAAATGAGTAAATCCTGAAGTATTTGGGAAAATAGCCGTGCTATTGTATTTGGTATTCCAAGTTAACTACCTTATAGTGAGGCATCCTCTTGGATGTATAGAAGATATTTAATAATTGGTTGGTTGGTCAATTTTATTGACCACTTCATAATGAAACCTGAGGAAAATGTAGCCTGATTTATTCTTTAAAACTCTTTGTGACATAAGATAATATATTTCTCATCCCTACCTAAAGAAACAATACCTAGAGGATTCGTTCAAGAGATATGTTCGTCTATGGCAATGCTGACTAAGTTCCTCAATCACAGCTACCTTGGAACCACTGACTCCCTAAGACAGTATTTCTGTTTTTAGGTTTTCCCCCAGGAAAACGCAAGTGTCTTTATGAATCATTTTTCCTCATGATTTGGCATGCTTATATTCTTCATATCTATAGATATGCTTATATTCTTCATATCTAATTTCATAAAAATTATGGCAAACACATTTTGGGGTAGAAAGTGAAGAAATATTTGTAAGCTGAAGATTTGAGGTAATTTCTTAAAGTTATGTTTTTGGGGAAGGTTCAGATGGGGTCACCATAGCATCTGCATCATGGAACATAGGGAAACCTGCGTGGTAGGGTGAGAAGTTTCCTTGGTGTCAGAGAAATCAGGCTTCACTGATTCTGACATTTTATGGGTGGTTCTGTTTTAATTCTGAGTAGTTGTTCCCTTGAATGGATATATTATATTCACTTGTTGGTGGACATTTGGGCTGTTGACAGTTTTGTTGTTGTTGTTATTTGGAATGAAGCTGCCATGTTCTGAACATTTGTGCGCAAGTCTCTGGGTCATATGTTAAATATCTAGGAGTAGGAGATCTTGAATTACAGAGGTGTATGCACAACTTTTTGAAAAACTGCCATGTGGTTTCCCAAATCAGGTATCATTTTGTATTCGTACCAGGAGTGTATAAGACCTCCAGTTGTTCCACATTGTCAACACTTTATATCTTGTCAGTTTTCTTTTTTCATTTTAGCCTTTCTAATATGTGCTATTTCATAGGAGTTATTTGCATTTTCCTGATGGTTAATCAAGTTGGATGTCTTTCCATGTGCTTTTAGACATTCATATAGATTTGTGTGTACGTGAAGCGTCTGATCAAATATTTCACCAATCTTTATTGAGTTGTCTTCCTACTAAGTTGTAAGAATTCTTTATATATTCCAGATACATGTTCTCTTTCAGTATATGTGTAGAAAATACTTTCTCCCATTTTGTGACTTTTTTTTTCATTTCTTAATTGTGTCTTCCAAAGAGCAAATGAAGAATAATTTCAATGAAGTTTCCTTTTTATTTTATTTACATTATTTTATTGTGCTTTTTTGTCCTAAGAAATCTTTGGCCTACCCTCCCCTATGCCAGAGGTTTTCTCATATGTGTATTCTAGAAGGTTTGAAATTTTAGCACTTACTTTTAGATATTATGATTTATTTAATTTCTAAATATGGTAAGTGGTAAGGGTTAGTGATTTTTTTTTCCCCACACATATATCCAGTTGTTCCAGGGCCATTTGTTGAAAAGACACTCTTTTCTCCCATTGAATTACCTTGGCAACTTTCTTAGAGATCAGTTAATTACATATATGTGGATTCTATTTTCTGTTCCATTACTATAGCTTTATAGTAAACTAAATTACGTAGTATAAGCTTTATTTTTTAAAATTGCTTTGATTATTCTGTTATTTACATTTCAATATAATATTCAGAATCAGCTTGTCAATTTCTACAAAATTGGGATTGCTTGCATCTGGGGATCAATTTGTGAAGAACTGCCATCTTAACAATATTGAGTATTATAATCCATGAACTAGTGGCATTTCTGTCCACTTCTTTCTGTATTCTGTAACGTTCCTCAGTAATATTTTATAATTTCCAGGGAAGAGATCTTGCTCACGTTTTGTGAATTTTATTCCCATGTATTTTATGGGCTTTGGTTCTACTGTAAATGGAAAATCTTAAATTTTATTTTCCAGATTTTTGCTGCTAGTTTTAAAAATATAATTGAGTTTTAAAAAGTAACTTTATACCCTGTCACTGCTGGATTTGTTATTTCTAGGATTTGCTTTGTAGATTCCTTAGGATTTTCTATGTAAAAAGTCGGGTCATCAATGAAAAGAGACAGTATTGCTTTCCTCCTTTCTGATACTTATGCCTTTTATTTCATTTATTTTCCTTCATTGCAATGACTAGGACATTCAGTCCAATACTGAATAGGAGTAGTGAGAGCAGACATCCCTACCTTGTTTCTAATTTTAGAAGGAAATCATGCAGTTTTCTCCATCATAGAATCATTTTGTCTGTTCTAGAACTTCATCTAAATGGCATACAGTATGTGCTCTTTTTTGTATAAGGCTTCTTTCTCTCAGTGTGTTTTTGAGATTTATTCATGTGGTTGCATACCTAAGAAATATCCTTCCTAGCAAGTGTTGATTTTTTTAAAAGCAACTTCTCAAAGCATAATTTACATATTACAAACTATAGCCAAATATGATCAAATACGATAACTGTAAGATTTGTGTAAGTGTCCTTTATCAGATTGAGGAAATTCCTTCTATTCATTGTTTATTAATAGTGTTGACTTTTTTGTCAATATTTTTTTCCACATCTATTGAAATAATCAAGTGTTTTTTTCTCCTTTCTGTCAATGTGGTGAATTACATTGTTTTTTTACTGTGAAACTAATCTTACATTCTTGGAACATATTCTACTTGGTCACACTGTAGTATATATTTTTCATATATTTCTTGATTTGGTTCACTATTATTTTCTTAAGGATTTTTGCATCTTTGTTCCTGTTGAATATTTGCCCGTAGTTTATTTTGTTGTAATGGCTTTGCCAGGTTTTGGTATCAGGGTAACACTGGCTTCATAAAATTGGTTGTGAAGTGTTCCCTCCAACATAATGTTCTTTCTTCTTTGAATGTTTGAGAGAATTCAACAGTAAAAGCATTTGAACCTGAATTTATCTTGGTGGGGACATTTGTTCAATTTTGTTAAGTTGCATTTTTCAATAAATTTTTCCTTTGTTTAAGTGGTCAGAGTTTTTGCCACAGAGTTATTCGTTTTATTCTCATCTCTACCTTTTATGCTTGCAATGTTTATTCTGTTAACTTTCAATGTAATTATTGATATGTTGAATTTAGGTTACCATTTTATTAGTTTTGTATTTGTCTACTATGTTTCTTATTCCTATTTCCCTTTTCTTACCTTTTAGAATTCCATTTTAATTCATCTGTTGACTTTTTATCTATTCTTCTCTGCTTGTTCTTTAGTGATTGCTCTAGGGATTAATCCTGTTAGACTCAAATTGCACATTTGGTTGCACCTGCTGTGGGTGGCAGCTTTGATCCCAATTCAGACACTGCTTTGAGTCTGCCCCATGTGTGTGGTACAGACTGTAGCAGAGTTCACATATAGAATTTGGGATTTTCTTTTGCTTACTCTCTCCTTCCAGTGTGTTTGTACACTCTCTGGTGGCCCTAATTGTCACTGACTCCTTTGCCTATATCCTTCATTCAGAAAGATGGCAAATTTTTCTGTTGAGTACCAACTGGTATCATCTCTGTGTCTGCAGCTGCTCTGGAGTCAAAAGGTGCAAGAAACGTTAAAGTGACTCCATTCAGATCTGAGTTCTTTTCCCAAGGTTTCAACTCCACTGCAAAATTAAATAACTTTGTTTCACACTCTCAGATAATTGGTCTCCCCTCCCTGCAAAGGGTTTCTATTTGTTTTTGCTAGAAGCTATTGCTAGGAAATTAATCCTTTATTACAGAAGTAGGAATTGGGCATTGATTTTTAAAATGTTTCTGAAGGTACTAGTCTCTCACTCTAAAAGAGTTTCAAGCCCTTTGAATGTGATATTTAAATGTGGCTCTTTTTTTTTTTTTTTTTTGGTAAAACACTCTGGGCTTACTTACCTATACCTGGTGGAGGCAAATATTATGGCAAATGAGGTGTTTGTCTAACACAGCTGTCCCTCTAGTATTGGTTGATGGCACAAGTAATTTTTTTGAAGACATTTTATAAATAGTTGATGATAAAAATAAATCAAAAATATGTTGTTTCCTATTTTTTCTCAATAGTTTTAGGTCAGCCTCTTTTTACTTGAAATTATATTTAGAAATTTAAAAGAACAGTAAAACCCCACTTATCCAGTAGATACACATTAAGAAATAGTAATCCTTTAGAACACAGTTAAAACCTCTAATCCTAAAAGAACTTTAAGAACAGGGAAAGGGAAATAGGTAACAATAAGGAAAATCACTAGTTTTACATAGTAGAGAAGTTGCTGTACTGTTTTCTCTACTTTTCTCTATGTTGTTCATAATAAAACAAAACAAGACAAAAAAGTAAGAGAAAAAGAAAGCTTTCTAAAGCTAGGAAATTATAGGAAAATATATATATTATGAAATAATAAATAAAAGAAAGTTGGTAAAGCACACCAAATTAATAGACTGGAAGACATCAACAGTGTAATAATTTGCATTGAATCAAAAAGTATTTCAAAAATTCTGTACTTATTAAAAAATACATAGAGGGGACTTCCCTGGTGGCGCAGTGGTTGAGAGTCCGCCTGCCGATGCAGGGGACGCGGGTTCATGCCCTGGTCCGGGAGGATCCCACATGCCGCGGAGCGGCTGGGCCCGTGAGCCACGGCCGCTGAGCCTGTGCGTCCGGAGCCTGTGCTCCGCAACGGGAGAGGCCACAGCAGTGAGAGGCCCACGTACCGCACAAAAAAAAAAAAAAAAAAAAAAAAATACATAGAGGTTTAGCACTAAAACAAAATATGATGTATAGACTGGGAGGCTAAAGAAAAATGTCATGATTTGCAGTTTATATGATTTTCCACACCACATCTCCAAAATGATACATTTGCAATCTCATAACAAGCAATAAGAGGGCTCAGAAATAATGGGAACCACATATAAATCAATGTTCCTGTACCTAGAAGTAACCAACTAAAATATACATATTTGAAAATGACCCCATTTGTAATAGTATCAAAAGTGTTAAGTTACTTACAAAAAATAACAAAACATATGCAAAATCATTATGGTGAAAGTAAAAAAGATATTTTGAGATAACATAAAAGAAGTCCTGAGTATATGGAGAAATAAACAGTCCTTATAATTCAGAAGGTCAGTGTCAGGATTTCAGTTCTCTCTGAATTGACATATACATTAAAGGCTATCTGAATAAAAATTTCACCAGTAATTTTATAGAATGTTGCAAATTGATTTTTAAATACATGTGGAAGGATAAAGGGCACAGAACGATCCGAGATAATTTTGAAAGTGAAGTAATTGGGACTTACCCACTCAGATATCATCTGGTTACTAAACTGCTGTTTAACAACATGGTCTTGGTGAAAGAACAATAATATAATTCAGTGGAAGGGATGAGAGGGTCCGTAAACAACCAACACAGTCATGTGGGAAGCTGATGTGTGACAGAGGTGGGCATGTAGATCAGTGAGCAAAGTATGGATCCCTTCAGTAATCTAATTCTGAAAGTTGACTGTACTCAGTATTTTGTAATAACCAATAAGGGAAAAGAATCTGAAAAAAAAAGATATATATGTGTGTATAACTGAGTCACTTTGCTGTACACCTGAAACTAATACAACATTGTAAATCAACTATAGTTCAATTTAAAAAAATGAAATAAAAATAAAAGTTGGCTATATGTGAGGATGGAGTTCAAATCAGATGCTTGTTTCCAACGATAAACCAAAAAGCATTTGAGACAAAACAAGGAACACACACACGCACACATGCACCCACACACACATAATTATCTTTTGGAAGAAAACACAAGGAAATTGCTTTATCACCTCAGGGTAGCATATGATTTCTTAAGTAGAACATTGAATATTAAATGGCAGAAATGCTAAAGTCAAAGATTAATATGTTTGACTATATTAAAAAACAAGACACTGTTTCAACCTAAGTTTTCATTGATAAGAGAGTATAATGGAAAAATTACAGAACATTCATTGGAATGGGGTACCATAGATCAGGTAAAATGAATATACTTGATTTATACATAACACCACCAATAGATCTATAAAACATAGTATTGAAAAAAAACATTCCAGAATGATCTCAACATTTTGATACTGTTTATGTTATTTCTAATATAAACCTTACGTCTCCTCAAGTGTCAAAGATTCACACTGATCATCATCTTCTTGTGGCCATGTAGCCTCAAAATGGGGAGATTTTAAGATTTTTATGGATAAACAACAAGGTCCTACTGTATAGCACAGGGAACTATATTCAGCATTCTGTGACAAGCCATAATGGAAAAGAATATGAAAAAGAATATATACATATATATATATATATATATATATATATATATATATATATATAACTGAGTCACTTTGCTGTACAGCAGAACTTAATACAACATTGTCAATCAACTATACTTCAATAAAATTAAAAGAAATTATTTTAAAGAGACTTCAGAAAACTGAAGATTTTATCCAAGATATTTGAATTTTTCAGCATTGGCAGCCTCTTTGAAAAGTAATCATTCTTTCTAGTTCATATACACTTCACTGTTGTCGAAATTTGGCCTGTGGCCAACCTCTTCGTGACTTTTGGATTTTCCACACTACTTTTCCTAAATTCTGGTACATTGAATCCAGCAGCAAAAAACTCTGAATAAGGTTGATAGGGTAATGAGGTTTCCAAATATGGGAACTCTATTCCAGAGCGTGACAGGCCAACTCATTTCTCTGTCTTCCTTATTCTGCTACCAGTTCTAAAACTGTGTTAGTCATCATGTGTGTATCTTTGTGTGTGTGTGTGTGTGTGTGTGTGTGTGTTTTAACCTATTTGGAACTATATAGAGAGTCCTGGGTTTAATCTCCTTAAGTCAATGAATAGGAATTGAAGGTTGCTCCCATACTGTTTTTTCAAGCAGTCATTTTGTCTGTGTCTTCCAATCAGGTGTTTTTAGTCACTGTCTGGAATTTTGAACTGTACATGATCCCGCTGGCATTATCGCTCCTCTGTGTCTACAATTTCATCAGACCTACAATGGGGAAGGTTGGCAGCATCCAGGACAGCCAGGTGAGCAAACATTCCAATAATTCTGACATTTGACTAAAGAAAAAATGTGTTAGCAGTAAACCACCACCACCAAATCATGACCTGAGTCCCCTGCATTTGAGGAGCAACACTGCACGTGTATTCATGTTACAGGGAAGATATTTATCATGTGTAATCTGGAGTCTTCTTCCTAGAGCATCTCGTGTTCCTGAGTCTTGGCCTGCCTTCTTAGCCTGAGTGAGCCATCTGGTTCTTGGTCAGCATTTCCATGCGGGCAGCACATGTCTGCATGCCCATCTGGTTCTCCATAAGGTTCCTGGGAAGGAGATTCTCAATCACTAGAGAAAAGCCTTTGGTGGCTCCTTGAGCCCCTTCAGGGCACACACAACTGGGAGGCTGCCTCAGGCCTCTCCGTGTAATTATCCTGTGCAATATTCTCCTCTAGGCTGAAGCCTCAGGGGATGCTCTGAGGCTTGCCAACTCCCAGGGAAATCAGAGAGTGCGTGGGCATGGGCCCCTCTGTTCTTGAGTGCCCAAGTTTTTCTTGCAATTCTCAAACTTGCCGTGGTGTTAAAGGAAGCACAGGCAAGGCCTCTTCTCAAAGACATCGCCCAGCATTTACTTTTCTTAATTTTTCTCCAACTCTCCCTCCCCTACCCCTCTTATCCCAGCCCATAGAATCTTTTTCTGCTCTGGGTTAGAAGGAACTTGTATTTATAGACTTGCTTTATGATATAATCTTGGCATTCCAGATTCAAGAACCAAGTTTTTAAAACAAAAATCAAAGGTCTCGAGACTTGATAACATCCTTTAGAAAAATCACCTGCACATTAGGTTTTCTAAGACTCAAAAGCTGACCATCTTCACCTATTTTTCCTTATAAACGTTCTGATTATTTTAAAAAATCATCTCTGAAATAATGGATATTTAAGGAATGTTTCTGGTTTCATTTGGGATGGGGGAAATGAGTGTTATGGCCGGGAGTAAAACCTCAGACAAATTCCAAATTCTGTTCTGTTTGGTTTTTGATTGTGTAGTGCAGTAAGCATGTGCATATATCAATAAATGAGGGGCCTGAAGATGCTAGAACCAAGTAACAAATAAATAGCTTTAAAGTACAGGTTTATGTAAGGACTAAGTTTCACAGAGGTACAGATGAGGGAAATTTTTACAGAGAAGCATCTGTTGTAAAAGTGCTGTCAACTAACATTTTTAGTTTTAATCAGATTTTATTTTCCCAGGTATATATATGTATATGTTTATAGCATGTGTATATATGTGTGTATGTGTACATGTTTATTTGTAGGCAGGTATATATATGTATATATGTGTGTGTGTGTAAATATGGGTACATAAGTGTACTTGTGTGTGTATGCATATAAATGTGTATGTGTGTATATGAAACCTTTTAAATTTACTAAACATTTTCTAATTTATTACCTAATTTAATCTTGGTAACATAACCATGAAGAGTCAAGAACTACTGTTTTCATTTCATGCTTCATAAAGCTAACATTCAGAGTGGCAAAGTGATTTTGCTCAAAGTCACACAGCAAAACAGTGCTGGAACAATGTCTCCAGCTGAAGACTTTGTCTCAAGATGAAGACTTCTGACTCCTAATTACATTACAGAGTTTTTTCCTCCCATAACATGTTTCATTGTATTCATTTTTATCCATGTGCTTTTATGAAACATGCTTGTTGTCATCATTGAATAGGTTAGTTCTCCAGCATCAGTTAAGTATCCCACAGACTGCTAGGTGGAGCTCCTAGGAATTCTGGGAGGTAATACAGTACCAGCCCTGAAGAAATTGCTCAGTGGTTTATGGAGGATAGCAGAGTACTGTCTGGATACTTCAGAGTTACTCCCTTATACAAGCATTATATTGACCATTCTTTTTTCTGTTGGAACAATGGCATCTAATTAGCATGCCTGACCTTTGCAAGGTTAAGCAGAAAGGTAAGTGTTCAAACTGAAAATAGTCCTTGGTTTTCTGATACCCAGCATTCTTTTGAAGCTACCAAATCGTTGGATTGTGTACCAACATGTGTTAGCTTTTAAATGTAGCAGTGATATGATTCAAGTGTACCTGTTAACTAGCCAAGATCTCTAAATGAATCTGAACAAGCCTCTGTGCAGCACAGCTGGTGCTGGGGCCCCTGAACTAAAGGCAGTCCCCCCCTTTAGTCCAGATCTGGGCCTTGAGTTTCCTTCCCTCACCTGCCCCGCACCAACCCTGAAGCCCAAGGAAAACAAGAATGCCGTATAGAAACCTGTAGCTTATTCTTGAGATTGATTACATTCAGACTAATGCATTTAATACTGTCTAATGTTTCGGTAATGGACCCAGAGGAAAAGTGCAGTCATTCTAACAATGAGCCCAGCACAGACGGAGTGTGGTGTTCTCAGCCTTAACACAGCAGCTGCTTCATTTGTCAGAACAAAACTGTTTACAGATAGTACAACTCCGCAATGCATTTTTAAAGCTGGCTGCCTTCGAAAGGCACTCCCCTAATAGCTTTATTTATACTTAACAGTTTTATGTAGATTATACATATTGTTTACAACCTTGGCAAGGCATCCCTTAACTTTAAAAGTGTCCTTTTTAAAGAAGTTACAGTGTATTTTTGTGTGTGTGTGTGTGGTACGCGGGCCTCTCACTGTTGTGGCCTCTCCCGTCGCGGAGCACAGGCTCCGGACGCGCAGGCTCAGCGGCCATGGCTCACGGGCCTAGCCGCTCCGCAGCATGTGGGATCTTCCCGGACCGGGGCACAAACCCATGCCCCCTGCATCGGCAGGCGGACCCCCAACGACTGCGCCACCAGGGAAGCCCTACAGTGTATTTTAAGAAGACTAGTGTTGCAATGATATAGGAAAACTTTAAGCATGAGTGTGCATTTCATTCGTAGTCGGTAATTTCGGTTGATGTTTTATTACAAATTATGGATTTTCCTTACAGGAGCGCACGGACGTAGATGAGGAGAAGTATGAAGATGACAAGGTGGGTGTGCTCGAGAAAGGACACAAAGGGGGAACATGACTGCTTCCAGTGTTCTAGCCGGTTGAGTCAAACTATATATATATATATATTTTTACTACTATAGGGTGACCAGTATAGCGATATTCTCATAATGTATAAAAGGTATCCTTTTTAAGATTCTTAAAATGAGGATGAAAAGGGACGAAATATAAGGAATAACTGAAATGTTATAGAAGCATCCCTCTAGGAGGCCTGTCATTTGAGGCAAAGATTAGCCTTCTCCTTGGTGGATGAAAGGTAGATGAAAGGTAGCCCAGGAAGTCAAAAGTAAATCAAGTGCAATCGCTATTCCTTTAGGCTCATGTCTGCACTCTGCAGGGTGGTCACCCGCTTCAGAACCTGTCACTTGCCCAGCTGTTGCTGGCAACGTTTTCAGCTCCACGTCTGTGTACATCTGTCCTTTCTCTCCTGGGAGATTCTCTCAAATCTGCTACTTTTTGTTGTCATTACGCTTTCAGACAAACCTTCTGGAATAAAATGAAAGAAAAAAAAAGTGAAATGCCAAATGAGATGCTACTAGCTTCACGGCCGCCCAGTCCCCTAGAACCTATGGGTCTACGGGGCTAAGGTGATAGTGTGTAGAAGGCTGACAGGAGAGGAAAGGGGTGAACGGGGGAAACTTAAGAGTTAAGTATCCAATATAAAATGTCCAGAAAATAGAAACGAATTTAAAAACACTAGCTCCATGACACAGACAGCCTTAAAATTAATTGAACGAGCCAGATGGTTTTGCCCATTTGAAGGATGCTGGGCAGATTACAAAGTAAATCTTATTTGTTGTGCTAAAATGATCATTAATAGCAAAGTAATAAAGTATATTTTTTTTAAAGGGAATTGACGCTTTTTAGAATGAAGGTCCCAAGATGCAACTTTCTTCTTCTTTTTTTTTTTTTTTAATTAATTAATTAATTTATTTTTTGGCTGCTTTGGGTCTTCGTTGCTGCACGCGGGCTTTCTCTAGTTACAGTGAGCAGGGGCTACTCTTTGTTGCAGAGCACGGGCTCTAGGTTCGCGGGCTTCAATAGTTGTGGCTCGTGGGCTCTAGAGCACAGGCTCTGTAGTTGTGGTGCACCGGCTTCATTGCTCCATGGCATGTGGGATCTTCCTGGACCAGGGATTGAACCCGTATCCCCTGCACTGGCAGGCGGATTCTTAACCACTACACCACCAGGGAAGGCCTGCAACTTTCTTCTTGATGAATTGACGTGAGTGACTTCTGAGTGATGTAACTCCTTGAACATTAAAATGGTCATAGCTAAGCTAATGTGCATGAGGGGGTGTTTAACCAAAGGAAACACAGGTATTAATGAAATTATTTTAAACCTACATTAGGCATAATTATCAATTTTATTAACCAAAGTTTGGAAGTGAAGAAGATTTCTTTCTCTTAGACCAAGTCTGTGTAAACGGGCCACCCCATGGAAGGAGGATGCCATCCACCCTTGAGAGATAATTGTGACCATGGGGCTTTGTTCCATCTGATAAAGGAGACATCTAACAAGAAGGCAATGGATGAAAAAGTGGTGTCGATGAACTGTCAGGCAACAGATTGAGCCATGAAAGTCTAGACCAGCGTTTTTCACCATCTAACCTTCCATTGTGGTCCTTCAAGGGCTGCCTGGGGGCCTGGGGGTGTGGAGGTAGAGCCATTTGGGCTGTGCATCAAGCTTTTCTGGGCAAGGATAACTGAGTTGGAACTACAACATCTACATCTACATGCATGAGCCTGGGAGCTCTTGCGTTCATCCAAGCACAGCCCTCCACGCAACAGATGCGGCAGCCCATCCCACACTGAGGACGTTGGCTCTGGGGTTCTTCATGTCTCCTCCAGAGCCGTTCCATTCTTGAGATACTTTGATTGTAGTATGTTTGTAGGGCCTTTAATAGCCCCACGTGGCCATGTTTGTTTTGCTTCCTCAATTTCATATTTCTGTGGAAACTTCTAGAGGAATAAGTCTGAAATGAAATGTTGACTTCTGTTTGTGCCTCTTCTGCTGAACACAAGCCTTCTATTGTGAGGGGATTTTGGCAAACTTTGCAGTCTTTTTGCACGTCTCTTCACTCTCACTTCTCTAAGAGATGGGTAAACTAGAGCAGTTTTCAACTTTTAAGACTTTGGGAGCATACCTCCACCTATATATTATTACACTTCATCATTTCTTCTCCATGTAGAGCAGCCTCCATGCCTGGGATGGGTCCCTCCAGCACACAGGCCCTGGGCCACTGCCCTCCACAGTGTGCTGACTCCAAGGGCTTCCCCACAGCGCCCTTCTGGCTTCTGTTGTGTGTTCGACATGACAGACGGGCTTCTGGGAACTGTAACACACCCAGTGAGAGATGAACTGTTTACAGATTATAAACACACAGCCGTCTTCTTCCAAACCAGAAGAGGAGAGGAACTCCTTTCTACCCAAACAATCCATCTTGAAAGTGACACTCCTTAATTGCCAGCACCCCTTCCCACCAAATACCATCATGGAAGACTGTGGAAGATGAAAGCATGCTGGGGCCCCTTGGCACAGCTTCCTTGGGAGATGGACGCATTCCCATATTCTGCCTGTCTCTGATGCACAGGCCAGGACGTGGTCTGGGGTCTGTCATCTTTTTATTGTCTGGAACAGGGATGGTTGTAAAATGACATCACTATAGCCTCTTGCTTCTTCTCATTGTTGAAAGTCCATGGAAAATGACCTGCATTTTTAGAAACCAAATTAGGCTCCACAGTTTTGCCTTCCTTTCTTTTTGTGGACTTTCAGTTACAATGTAGAACTTTCAGGTCACTAGTTTTTTGGCTTTTAGGAAACTAAATGTACAAACTAAACTTTGAGGAGAGGAGATTTTTCTTTCTTATACCTGATGGCTCCACACAAGAAATTGCTTGTTACAAGTAGAGTTTGCTGGGGACCCCAGAACAAACAGATAACGGCTAAGTTCAGCCAACAGCAATCAGCTGACATTTCCTATTTGTATTAGATTCCATATGTGGAATTCTTCTATGTGGACCTTATTTGTACAGACGGATTACAATGAAAATTGCATTAATTTTCTACACAGTAAAGGTCAGGAATTGAAGCGTGAACCAAGAAACTATTGTGTAAAATGCTGTATCTCATATTTAGGAAAGGTCATGCAGGGCAATAATATCTTGTTTTCATTGCAGAAGGTATAAATACTTGCATTAGAGTTTCTTTTCTTTTTTCCAGCCCAACAATCACTTAGGTAGAATATTTCAGCATTTACTAGTAACATCAGGAAGAAAGAATCATAAGGGCATGTAATAAAAAAAAAACAAAAAACTGCCTATTGCTATCATAAAGAGACTGCATTGTGATGCCTGCATTGTGGGTTGGTTTGTTTTTAACTCAGCTGTCAGAAATAGGACTTGAATCATCTGTTCTTTTAAGATTATCAATGAGTTCACAATTGCTTTACAGTGTTTGGGGGGGTGGGGATCATCCTTTCATGTCAGTTATGGGTGAAAAACAGATATGGATGTTTTCCTTTAAGAAAATAAGAAATATCTGATACATTTTTGTTGATTGATGGTGGAACGTGGTGGAACATTTTATAATGAAAGGATGCAAATGAATATTATATCTCTATTCTCTTTTTACAAATTAGGATGATATTATTAAAATTTAAGTATATTTTAAACCATCAATCTTAGTTGTAAAAATGAGTTTCATCCTGCAAATAGATTAGTTCACTCATCATTACCCAGGCAGAGCCTTCTTAGAGAGAGAAGGATGTGGTGTATATATCAATATTTATTATGTATCAATATTTAGGAGTTCTTGTTGTAAATTAACCTCATAGTCCTTTGGTTGAGTTGTTCAGGGCCAGCATAGCTCATGCCCTGTGTTTTCTTGTTTCAGAAAGAGAAGATGATCTATAGTATCTCAACCAGGGAAGACTCGTTCTTGGAAGAAGTCTTCTTACAATTTAATAGTGAGAGTAGTTTTGTTTATGATTCCTTTGTGCCTTCTTAAGAATGTCAGAAACAAAGCAAATTAGTTTGATCAGTGATTTTTTTTTGTAACTATTGACTAAGCCATGGTACTTTAAGATGGTGTAATATTTTTAAGAAAATGAAAAGTCAGGTAATATCTTTGAAAGGTTAACAATAGTTGAATACACACACATATTTTCAAGGCCTATACAGTCTATATACAGGGCATGTTGTAGAGGACCTACTTATGGATAATTTTCGGGGGAATAAAGTAAATGGTTGTTCCGATGTAACTCCTTTTAATTTGAATTAATATTATATTCAGTGATGAAGTGATTTAATTGCTAACATTTCAACTGTACCATCTTACTTCCAAGACTTTAATATTAAAATGGATTCCAGCCAATTCTTAATGATCAGTTTATGCATGTTTTGCATGAAGAGGGATCGGCTTCCCTATTTCCTGCCGTCTTTTCTCTGAACCACTGATTTGCTCACATCCCTTTTAAAAACTCAAACTTCCATTCTTAAAAACGTTTGGCTTCATTACCTTCAGAAATAATCCAGAAATGTTATCAATCTGACATTTGAAGCATTATTCTGCTACCAGGTTCACTAATAGCCCCAGTACTTATGGATTTTCTTTGTGATTTCTACTGTAAGGATTATACTTGGTAGGTTACTCCCAAATATTGTGAAATATGATGTGCCAGACTATAAATTAGGTGGATTAGCCATCCTTTTATTAGCTAATGTGCACTAACTGGTGCTCTGACGTTATAGACTATACTACATCTGGATATTTATCTTGCTGTGGTCTAAAATTTTTACATTATGCTAATATAGAATACATTGGACATTGTATCTCAATTATCCACAAGTCATTATTTTTCTGAGGATAGTAGCCATTCCTACAAGAGGAATTTCCTATTGAAATCCACTCTGTTTCAGTGTGGTTTGCCTTAAGTCCCAATTATCCAATGAGTTTACAAGGTAATTGATAGATAATTTGCAAAATAATTGATAGAAAGGTGGGGACATCACTTTTTCCTCAAGGGAATATAGTAATTTAAAGTAAGTAATAAATGACACAAAAATAATAATTTAAAATGAGACCATTTTGAGTAAGAATTATTTAAATGATTAGATTTATAAGATTATTCTTATTTGTAGAGTGTTTACAATTTGCAGGCTGTTTTTATAGGCTTTAGCTCATTCAGTACTCAAAGTAAACCACTAAATTTGATATTATTTTCCCCATATGCGAATGAACTAACCCAGGTGAAGAGAAATATTATAATGCATCAGAGATTTCCCAGCCAGGATAGTAGCGAGACTCAAATCCAGCCCTTCTGATCTAAATCCTGTTTATTTTGGACTATGTTACATTGTTATGAAGGAAACATGTCATTAATTTATTGGTCCATTTTTCCGCATTATTATTGACAACATTTATGGAGTGTTTTCTCTGTATCTGTGATTGCTACTTTCATCAAAATTTGTATACTACGTTGGGTGTTAGCGATGCAGTGCCTGGGTGAGTCAGGACTGCTAAAGGTGATGTTTGAGCTGAGTCTTAGGTGATAAATATTTTATCTTCTACCCTCCTCATTCCCCCACCTCAAAGAAAGATAAAGGACGCACACAGCTAAATCAGCAACTGCAGCTAATTGTGTGTTTACCTATGGTAGTGACAGTTATAGAAAACCATTAGCCCTGTTTGCCTTGTAATGGCGTGGCATCTGTCAATTGGCTCAGAGAAACTTTTAAGGAAATCAATCTTCCCAGGGTCTAATTCCAAATATTTTTTTTTCCCAAATTGTTCCCAATTTTTCAAAAGTGTTTTTTCAACATCTTCCTCATGATGATGTTTATTCCTTTTACTTTTTCAGCCCTCTCATTTGATCCCTGATGAGAATCCTGTTGCAGGCCAAAGAAACATGTTGGTAAATACCAGTCAGTGTAGAAGGAAGGGCTCTATGTAATGGACAGATAGTTAGAGCAGTTTATAACTACTTAGAAATGATACTGGTTCAAAATCCAGTCTGTTTCACATTCATTTCCCAAAGCAAAAATACTACTTGAGAAGGAAGTATTCTCCTGAAAGACTGCAGACTTTTCCCCCCATTTTAATAGCATACCATAAAGGGGTGTGTGTGTGTGTGTGTGTGTGTGTGTGTGTGTGTGTGTGTGTGTGTGTCCGTCCATGCACACAGGACATAGCTCATGGGAAGAAACCTTAAAGACAGTTCCCAGTGCATTAAGCCAGATTCCCAAAGAACAATTTTTAATCTTGTGTATCAGAAATATTACTTTTTATTCTTTGTTATGACAGATGCTGAGAGGTTTTTTTTATTTTCCCTGCTAAATGCCACTCAGTCTATTTCTGATGTTTATAATTCTTCAAGTTTTCAAATTGCAGGCTTTTAATATTCAGTGGGATGAAACAGACCAAACAGATTCCCACTTAAAGTCTAAAGTCGTATTTTTGCGTTATCTTTGCCCTGGGTGGTTGGCATTACTGGGATGATCCTGAGATAGAAATTTTGCATCAATCCCTTGTGGGAATCCTGGGCATCCTGTGACAAATACTACTCAGTTTTTAAGCATGTCCCAAGGATCTTTCCTGACGTGGTCAATTTTCAGGACTAACTCTTTGGTTTTGCTTAGGTAATTAATAGAGAAATGAGAATTTTTTTTCTTGAACCAGAACATGTGGGAAAGATTTAAAGTAGCATACTGATTATATAATGAATTCTTAGCTGTAAATTCATTTTGATGGTGTTAATTCTCTCCCAGAGGCTCGAAGCTAGTTTATTGCACCTACAGTGCTATGCTCTTTGGAGACATTGGGGAAGCCAACAAAGCCTTGAAGAAGAAAAAATCCACTGCCTGACTGATTCATTTATTTATTTATTGGCTTTGTTCTTAAAGAGCAACCATGTTACAACACAGGCACATTATTTGTTCTTCAGACAACTGTCTCTAAAACTTAGCCACTAAAGACTCAGTGTTGTTTTTCTTTTTTTTTTTTTGACATTTTATAAACCAAAGGACAGTGAAAAAATGATGATCTTACATACATTTTATATAATAATATGCATTTTTCGGTTACAGATTTGGAGTTGGTCATTATTTTTCTTACAATTATTATTGCAATTACATTATTATTCTTACAGTCATTCTCTGTAGTATATAACAAAGCAAAGGAACCTTTTGAAATTTGAATTCTGGATCTGAAAATTTCCATGCTTTCATCTCTTCTGTTATATGTTATTACCTATTTGCTCATAAAGTAGGCCCTAAATCATGCAACTTTTACTTATGCCTTGGTGTTTTTTTCAAGTAATGAGAAGTAAAATCCATTCTTTCTGAAATGTAGGAATCTAAAAATACGTGTTCAGCCACAATTATCTTGTTCATTGGTTTAATCACACCAGTGGCCATCACTATTTTTATTACACATTTCCCTCTATAAATTAGAAGCCTTATATGTTAAGGAAAAATATAAGCACATGTGATAACAGTTTCCTTTTTCTGAATGAATCACTGTTACTCTTCCTAGGCAATTTGGTAGCAGCCGCAGATGTAATGCTGTGTTTGCTAAACTGTGTTATCACCACATTCTCTGGTTCAATCTGAAATGTGTAAATAAAGCCAGCATGATGCAGATAGAACTGCCAGATGATCTTTCATACAACGCAGGGCAACATGAGTAGACTTGTCCTGGAAGATCGTTGCTTTTGAAACTTAAATGAACCCCAGGATTCTTTAAACTAGACAAAAGGTTATTTGTTCTTTTGTCTCTTCGCATTCTTGAAGGGCAAGGACTTATGTTTATGAAGCACCTGGAGTGTACCAAATGATTTGCATATGATACAATATTTAATTCTCCAAATACTCCAGTCAGGGTCAGGATTATGATCTCCCTTTTCCAGATAGCAGAATTGTGACTCAGAACCCAGTAGGAACTTGACATGATCACAAAGCTCGTAGATGACAAGACCCATGTGGAACTCACTTCCCTCTGACTCCATAGCCTGTGATTAATAAAATATGCAGGCCTGTGGAGTTGGTACATCTTAAGTTTTTTTTGTTTTTTTGTTTTTTTCCCCCTAACTTTGCATCTGTTGTAAACCCTGGCTACTCCAGCTCCTAGGTAAGAACGAATGCATTTTGTTATAATGTAAATTATGGTATGTATTTTATGCAAATTATACATAAAGTTTGCTAAAATGCTTAGCCAGAAAAGTTAAAAAATAAGAAGAGAAAGAAATGTTTTCCCCCAAATATTTTCAAAAAGTGTAATTTAACATACATTCTCATGAAGACTGGGCAAATAATACTGGAAATGAACAGTAGATAGAAATATGTAACTGAATGAAATGTCTACAAATCATGTATTATATAGTGAGTCTAGAGAACAGAGATCCATAGACACTAAAGAAGCAAATGACAAAAAGAACAAGTGTGAGCTGAATGTGTACCTTGTGAAATGTCCACTAGAAAATGTCCACTCTTCCTTTGGACTTAATAGTCCTGGACTGGAATTCTCTGCCACATATATGTGAACATAGACAAATGTGGACATAGACACATCACTTAACCTCTTTGTACCTTGGTTTCCTATTAATGGAAATGCTAATATCAAAGACATATAACATGTCCATTGGTATACTGGCAGATATAATTAAAGACCCATGAAATCAATAGTACATGTTTTAAAAGATAAAGTTTGCAGTGTAGAGAGTGAAAAGAACATTTGCTACTAGAATGATGAAAAGAGTAGAGGTGTGATGCAAATTGAAAGAACAAGAGTGTAGTTGGTGTGGACTGGCATCCCTAGGAAAGATTTCACGAAGGCCAGGAGTATAAGTTGGACCTTTAGGTCATTCTGCTGGAGTTGGGAGCCTGGAATCTTACTTCTTACTTCTTACTGTTTGATAATGCTTTTTCAGTGAGTAAATAATAATAATAAAGAGTACATGTTTAATGAAAAATCAAGTACTGACAATCCACTTCTCAAGATAATTGTTGACAGACTAACTGATGAATGTCTGTTCACATTTACTGTCTACCACTGGGACCATGATCACATCACTGAAACATGTAAACTTAAGTTACAAACCTGCTGAAGAGCCTTCAGCTGTCAATAGTTACTTTTAGGAGACTATTTCTGGAAACATGATGTTAATTTACACAGCCCGAAAGATGTGTTTAAAAATCTCTCTGTGCAGCATGACTTTTCTTTTAGATCAAATGACTGTTCTTCCACATTTATCTCATCTTCCATTCCAAGGTTTAATTATGCATGTATGGAAAAGGGCAAGGAAGGTATTAATGTGTTGACTTCAATTGCATCAATATATTAAAAACCTTGTGAAGAGTCAAGTGATACCAGTCTTATTAGCATGCCATCAAATGATTCAAACAGAATATCAAATAAGTTAATTCTGAAATTGTTGTACTCATACAATGCCTCAATCAATGAGGCATGATTATTGCTAATTGAAAACTTCCAATACGCCGCCATGATGACTTGAAATTATGATTTTTTTTCATCCACTATACGGAATCAAAATAAAGCTTTTGCAAGTTAATTTTACAAACAATGAAGTCTCTGACATCAGGAATGCTATTGTAAATTTAGTTTAAACATTTAGCATTGAGGGTTATTTAATTTTGTAGTGATAATGTGAATGCAGATTTTGATGAAGCACAGCATCATGGCTAATAAGATATTCATATAAATTGAAGGGATCTTTGAAGCAGAAATGTACAATTGATAGATCATGGTGCCCTGATTATCCATGATCGCATACAGACAAGTGATAATGCACCACCAATTGAATTAGAAGCTGTAGTGTCCACATTTGTAAATATTTTATGTATACAGAGTTGGGATAGCAACAGCAGTTTTCCTGGCAGAGATATGTTCAGATATAAAAATATACTTTCAGCATGGCAGTGTGCACTTTGTTTTTGCTGCCAGTCGTCCATCCATCAATCTGGTTTTAAGAATGTTTGAAACCTTTGAAGAACTCTCAGTCAACTTAAACATTCCCCAAAGCTATTGAACTCTTGTGAAAAAAAGAAATCTTTTAAATGTTTGTTGCATTTTGGTCCTATCAGTTGGATTTTTTTTTTTTTTTTTTTTTTTTTTTTTTGCGGTACGCGGGCCTCTCACTGCTGTGGCCTCTCCCGTTGTGGAGCACAGGATCCGGACGCGCAGGCCCAGCGGCCATGGCCCACAGGCCCAGCCGCTCCGCGGCATGTGGGATCCTCCCGGACCGGGGCACGAACCCGCGTCCCCTGCATCGGCAGGCGGACTCTCAACCACTGCGCCACCAGGGAAGACCTAATCAAAATTTTTGATGACTGAAAATGCTAAGTAACTTCATCTTTGGAAGCCTTTAGTAAATGGAAGTGAATTTTACAAGAACTGGCATAAAAGATACTGTTTTTTTTTTTTCTTTACGAAAGAAAGGGATATTCAGCACAAAGCAAACTGTGAGGTCAAATAGTTGACCTATTTGCGCACGATTCAGTGTTTAAGTTCTGAAGTTACACTTTGGATTATCTCAATTTGTGGGATAAAAAAAATCTTTTGATTTTTAATAGGATAAATATAAATTCTACCCAGGAATGGAAGGAAATTGAGAAGCCATTAATTTTTCAGCATAAATTTTGTGGAGAATCATAGAGACAACTTATTTAAAGTTTTATCTTGAAAAAAGATTGACAGAGAAAGTTCATATGAATGGATACAAGATATCATGACTTTGAAATTATTTGGGCAGAAATATATACAGATTTCAATATTTAAAATACAGAATTGAGAATATTCTTCATGTATCACATTTTTGTTGTGAGTTTTCAAGGTACCTCAGTGCCTGGAGAGAGAGTATTTTTGTAATTAAAATTATGGCCTACAGTAGAGTCAATTAAAGGTGTCAATTTAATGACCATTAAGTGCAATTCTGAAGATAAGTAAGAACAATTTTATGAAATATTATAAGTGAAAAGATGACATTAAAGAAGTACATTTTTTGGAAAAGTAATCTTAACATGGGACTATGAATAGATATAACTAGGAAACAAATTAAATATATGAATATGTAGCATGAATAATCATTCTTCATGTATCATTTTAAAATTCGGATAATATAAGCACATCTCTTTTGTTCTAATGAATGTAAAATACATTTTTTTAATTTTGAAACAATATTATGAAAATTTAATGAAATAACTATAGATCTACTAATAAACCAAGTTGTCAGTTGATAAATATTTCAAAAATTTATAATTCTGATTGCTTTCACTCTTAAAAGTGTACAGATACGGTTCATAAATTATGCTGGTACCCTAGATACAGTGGAATTCTTTGGCCTAGTCTTTAAATATTGAACATTCAAACTAAAACATCAAATTCATTAAAAAGTAAAAGAACATTGTGAGGATCATTTATTATTTTCGTGTACTAACTCAGGCTTTTCTTCACAACCAGAACCTCCACATTTGGCTGTTCCATAGGGGGAAAAAAAAAATCAGTCAACTAAAATAGGAAATTTTTATGAAATTGAGCCACATGGAAATTTGAATCATTTTCCAAGAAATTGTTTTGACCTAAACTCTACACTGTTGAGAAGAGGAAGCCACTTTTGCCCTTTGGGTCAAATTCCCTGGTGCTTTCAAATCCTCCTTTATAAACATGAATGCTTCTGTGGCAGACAGAGATGGGTTTTCACCATTGTGCCCATTAATAGATGTTGGTGGATTGCTGAAGATGAATTAAGTCGCTCTGACAGTCTATCCAATTTTTGATGCAAACGACTTGAAGAATTAGAGTTTGTAAGAGAATAAGGGAAAGAAGAAATTTAAAATTAGAGTGAAAAAGTAAAAATGTCTTATGAGTTTGACTTTGCAAGAGGAAGCAATGAGTATGACCTCTCCTTCTGTACAGAATGGTGGCATAAATGGGTACAGAACAGATTTTAAGAAGTTATTCAAACCAGCCCAGCACCCTTACTCAAAAGGGGGTAGCAATGGTATATTCTAATCTCAGCCCCTCTCTTTGCTCTGTTTCTGCCAGTAGCTCCATAAACAAGGGCAGATGCAAGAAGGGAAATTTGTGCTCTTTGACATTTCAGCCATACTGGTGTTTTTACCAGTCACTGCAATCAGTATGGGGTGGTGTGTTTCCCTTCTTCCATCCATGGGTCCAGTTTGATGGGACAGAGAATACAAGATGAGAATGATTTTTTTTTTCTTTTGCTGCAAAGAAGATTATTATAGAAATGGTCTCTTAAATTTAGAAGATATTTGCTCAATAATTTAGTACAATTCTAACCCAAGTAAAATTTTAGGTAGAAAAGAAATAAGTTTTGTTAGATTTATTTGAGGTTTTAGGTACTATATGTTAGATGTGACAGCTACAGTGACCCAGCTAGGCCTGAGCTAAGAAGACACTAACTAAATCCCAGTTACAGTAGAGTTCATAAGGGAGCTAGGATATGGTATCAGAATATAAGAAATAGCATGAAAATGCCACTCTTCAGGGAATCCTCTTTTCTCCAATATGGGAGTAATTTCTAAATTATTTTTATAAACATTAGCTACCTAACATGGTAAAACACATTTTAGGTTTTCTATAAGCGAAGTAAGGGTAATATTCTTAGAAAGCTGAATTCCATATATTCCAAAATCTGGATATCCAACATGCCTTATTGTTACCTGCTGGAAACCTTTCTGAAGGACTAATGAGAGAAGGGTAAGTAAGCTAACCTTGTGAAGACAGAAGAAATCAGGGTCAGCCAATGGAAAGGACTGCAGAATTCTCTGAGAGAAGCAGCAACTCCACAGGGAAATGAAGTTCTTTTGTCTGTGGAGCTCCCCTTTATCAGCTCATGATATTGAGGTAGCGACATGCTTGCGCACTACAAGTGGTCACATCTCACGAGTAGGCAGGGATCTGGGGGAGTCAATAAATAAATTGTGAAAAACGTAAATTTATCTTCTGAAGTCACTCTGTTGATAATAACCATGCTATGATAATATGGCATAATAGTTTCTATAGCAGACCAATAAAAATGAAGTAACTGAGTTAAATCTTTTATGTTTCTTAGGAATCTGAGAAAAAGGGCTTAATTGAAAGAATCTATATGGTACAGGATATTGTCTCAACTGTTCAGAACATCTTGGAGGAGATAGCTTCTTTTGGAGAAAGAATTAAAAAGTAAGTTCTACGTTTGTGTTGTTGTGAAGTGAAACTGCCATCCACTAGGACAAACGAGGGTGGGGAGTCTTAGGAAGGATAGGATCAGAAAATGCAAAAACAAAGAAAAAACAAAAGCAACAGTCTGGGCCTTTTAACTTAGGTTGGTGTGTTCTTTGGGCTTGTCAATTTCACAGGGTGGCTGTATGGCCCAATTTACACCAGTTGTCCCAGCATAATTATTTTTTTTTTTTTTTGCGGTACGCGGGCCTCTCACTGCTGTGGCCTCTCCCGTTGCGGAGCACAGGCTCCGGACGCACAGGCTCAGCGGCAACGGCTCACGGGCCCAGCCGCTCCGCGGCATGTGGGATCCTCCCGGACCGGGGCCCGAACCCGTGTCCCCTGCATCGGCAGGCGGACTCTCAACCACTGCGCCACCAGGGAAGCCCCCAACATAATTATTAATAGTGTCTCTATTCATTCTCAAAAATATTCTGGTTTAAGTGATAAGCTATAGATTAAAAAATAGATTGTCCTATACAGAAATAAAAAAGGAAGCAAATATGCTTTAAAGGAGGCTTTTTCATCTGAATCACAGAATACAGTAAGTGCCTTGAGTGAAATTTTTTTCTCTGTTCTCCAAAAAATGGTACCTAACTAGTAACATTGCAGATGCAAAGATGTAAAAGTTAATTCATCACATACATGGACAGCTTAGGACAGGGGTCAACAAACTTTCTCCATAAAGGAACCAAGAGTAAATGTTTTCAGCTTTGGACTATATGGTTTGTGTCACAGCTACTCAGCTCCCTTGTTTAAGTGTAAAAGCAGATAGTTAATATGTAAATGAATGGATGTGATATGTATTCCAATAAACCTTTATTTATAAAAACAGATGTCAGGCTAGATTTGACTCAGCTCCAACCCATAGCTTGCCATCCACCTACATTAGGGCATAAAGGCTAAATTCTCTAATGGAGTCTCAATTGAGAAAAACTCTCTGTGATTCATGTTTTTATTTTTTTATTTATTTTGTTTTATACATTGTGAACTCTGCGTAACTTGGTCTTCATATGATACCAATGAACAGAGCAGGTTTTTTCTTTCTTTTGAATTGTAGATGTTTGTTCCCCCTTTAAATCTAGAGTTGTGTCAGCCATGTTGTTCTTTCTAAAGACTAATTAATACTGTTTCTTATTTTATTGGCCATTCTAGTTTCTTTAAGTAAAGAACATAATATTTAGAAATTACATGGGTAAAGAAGAGACTAAAATTAGTGCTAAAAGCCAAGTGAAATTTTGTCTATCAAGATGCAGGAAAATCAATAAGTGGTGATTAACATGAGGAAATATAAACAGCTAATATGGAACTTTCTGTGGTTACTGATGCTATTCCTCCATCCCTTATTACATGAAATTGCCCTTGAGTGTCCATTTATTGTTGGCATAGCAAACATGTTTCTTTTGCTTAAAAAAAAACAGGTTCAAAGTCATCTTCAAATGTAGTGAGTTTTTACTGAACTTACACATTGTTATTCCCACGAACAATGTCAAGAAAAATTAAAGAGCAGTAGGGGGCTTTGGCCATGTATATTGATATTTATCTGCTTTATTTCTCTAGGTTTCATATAAATTGAAACATGATTCCTGAATGTACCCTCAAAATTGCTTAGCAAAAACATAAGTGACAGTAGAAAATAGTGAAATGATGAAGAGAGCATTTATAATTCTTAATTCACACATTCAACTATCAGCGTTTGAATTTCAGGCACTGGCTTTGTTTAAGAATGAGAAATGTGGGCTTCCCTGGTGGCGCAGTGGTTGAGAGTCCGCCTGCCGATGCAGGGGACACGGATTCGTGCCCCAGTCCGGGAAGATCCCACATGCCGTGGAGTGGCTGGGCCCGTGAGCCATGGCCGCTGAGCCTGCGCATCCGGAGCCTGTACTCCGCAACGGGAGAGGCCACAACAGTGAGAAGCCTGCGGTATAGAAACATCAGCTAATGTCATGTGCCAGCCAGATACTGTTCTAAGCCCTTTACATAGCAACTTCTTTAAGGAGTTACTTAAAGGAATTGGATTAAATGATTCCAACAACACTACAGAGTAAGGATTGTTAGTATCCCCATTTTACAGATGAAGAAACTGAAATACAGAATGATTAAATATGAAGCCCAGATCACACGACAAGTAAGCCATGGATCTTCGGTTTGAACTTCCCCTCCTCACTTTACACTATAATGTCATTATCCTCTGGGGATCTATTCTCTTTCTTTGTGTGTTTTTTAAAATAAATAATACTTTATTTTTAATTCATTTTTTTGTTGTGGTATAGTTGATTACAATAGTATATTAGTTTCAAGTGTGCAAGATAGTAAATTTTTATAGATTATATTCCATTTAAAGTTATTATAAAATATTGGGTATACTCCCTGTGTTGTACAATATATTCCTGTAGCTTATTTATTTTATACAGAGTAGTTTGTACCTTTTAAACCCCCACCCCCATCTTGCCACTCCCCACTTCCCTCTCTCTAGGAATCTATTTTCCAATGAGGGAGAAGAACACTAATAAGACAATTAGAATAGCATTGATACTAGGTAGAGGTTAGGTAGGATGCGGGGGGAGGTCCTACATCCCAGGAAGGTTGTAGGAGAGAGAGAGAAACAAAGGAAAGTTCTGAAGAAGCAACAACTTATCAGCATCTCTGAGAATGAGAAGAGCTAGCTGGGCACAGAGTTGATGAATGGGGGGCACCTTTGTGCAGAGGCTCAAAGCCCAAGGCTGTGCTAGATACAGGGAGACGGAAGGGTGTCAGTAGGTCTGTGCCACTAGGGATGGACGTGGCAGAGCCTGGAGATGCGGCTGGTCATGCAGGGCCTTGAGTGGATGGAAATGCAAATGAAAAAAATTGAGTGAGGGAGGTACTGGCAGCAAAGAAGATAAGAGGATGTGGAGTGGGGGCAAGACTGAGGCAAGAAGGCCATGTCCTCTGGTAAAAGTATCTCCATGTTTGAATGTCTGTTAATAGACAAATGTAGCTGTTGTGCAGTTGATAATGGTCAAGGAACTGTGTCTGATGAGAAGAGGTCAGAGCGATTTAAACAGGCCCCCAGCTCTACAGTGCTTTTGACGGCGGCTGTGCCCAACACAGCTGTGGTGGCCACGTCTGAGACGTATTTTCAGCCATGAACAGAGCACTATTCTACCCAGCTGCAACACAGGAAGGCACATGAGGCTCAACTCCTATTAATTCTTTGGCCATTCATTACTACAGTGACCTTAAATTTCCCACTGGGCATTCAAGTACAACGTCATGTGTAACTCTGTTGGAATTCCATTGTAATTCAGCGCATGAGGACCAGGAAAAACTTTTACCCCAACTTTTGGCAGCTAACAAATAAATAGACTTACATAAATCTCTCAGAGCAAGGCTTCCCTGCTCCTGACAGCAAAGACCCTGATGATTTTGCATTTACATGGAGTGAACGGTATTTTCTTTTCTCTACATTCTCTAATTACCTTCTTTCATTGTATACAGGTTTCAAATGTATGCATGCATCAGGCTAACATTTGCTTAACATGTGACGTTTATATTATCCCAGGCAGCAGACAGGGTCGGTCAGAATACTGAGGTATCTTGTATGTCCTGTGATGATAGAGTGGTGGCTCCAACACTTGTGTCCTTGAGTGGTGAGGGAAATCTCCACAGAGGAGGTAATGAAATTAAGGTAGACCTAGGACAGGGGAGTCATCCCTGCAAATGTTCCGGAGTAAGGCTTAGAAGGCACACTCCTAGGAAGAAGAACTTCTTTGAAGTAATATTATGAAATATTAAGCAACGAAGATGAGAAAGCAGGATAAGTGAAGTTTGAATGATGGTGAGCACGTGGGGAATGATAGATTGATGGATCTTATATTTTATCTAAAGTTACATGTTTAAGGGACAGAGAATGAAGGCAGAAAGACCAAGGTGAGGACAGGAGGCCAGTTGTGAGGAGAGAGTTCACAAACTGTGGTGAATACCACGCATGTATGAAGGAAAGCATCATGTGGGTAAATCACGAAAGAATGGTCTACAGGATTTTATGACCCTCGTTTCTGTTTCCATGGGTAGAAGAGTCAGAGGACTTCATTTTTCCATGCCTAGGAAATGAGGAAAATAATGACTTCATTGACACAAAGGTCAACTAGTGGGGCACCCATTTGGGAGAGAAACTCTAGGATGGAGTTTTACCCACCTTACTGGATGTGATCACAGTAATTTCTGGGTTTTGTTTTGAAATTTTGTCAAAGACATTCTTAGGATGTGTTAGTAAACCTGAAGAGTTGAATGAATGAATGGGGATTCCTTGGATTTTTTCATTCATTGAAAGGTTTGAGTCAGGGATTCCCTATTTAGAATTTAGGGAGCTGCCAAGTCAGGAAGTCCGGGGATTTCTATGAAAATATTTAACAAATTGTTTAATTTTGAGATGGAAAGCTTTGATTTATCAGAGTTCTTCAATCTTGGGCATTCTGTGAAAGACAAGATACTCCATGGTAACTGGAGTGATGGTCTAGTAAGTTTTTGAGTGTTAGTGCCAGTATCTTTGAACTAAGTCCTCAGTCTTACAAGCAGGAATATTCAGTGGATTAAATGAGTAAAATGTGCCATCTTACATTTTCTGAAATGTCTACTATACAGACAGTGAGTGTAGGCTCTTGAGCCAACTCTCTGGATTCAGATCCCAGTTCTGCCACTTATACTGGAGTAAGTGATTGGGGCCCATTATTACCTTTTCTGACTCAAGTTCTCATCTGTAGAATGGGCATAATAATAATTCCTACTTCATAACATTCCTGGATGAATTAGTGCCTATAAAGAGTTTAAACCCGTGGATGGCCTTTAGTAATCACATAAAAATATTAACTATTATGAGTATTATTTTTGGTAAATTGCTTTGACCTTCTTCCTCTGTGTCTTAAATTTTTAAAAAACTGTGGAACATTTAAACATTTTACCACTAAAGCTGTGGGTTGCCAAGAGAAAAATACATGACTTAACTGACTTGGCTGTTGGGAGGGCTAATCTGACAGTGTGTGTACGAATGTGTCTGGTACATATCTCCACTTTTAGCATCCAACACATAAACACATGTGACACACCATGCACACAAGCAGACGATCATTGAGATCTTTATAAGGATTGCATTAATTGGGAAAAAAATGACATCTTGTTAAAATTTATGTTTTCTAACATATGAATGTAATATATTCCTTCATCTACTTAGATCATCGTTAATTTACCTCAGTATTTGAGAGTTTTATGTATAAAAATTTGACACATTTTTGTGAGATATAGTCTGAAGTATTTGATTGGTTTCATGCAATTTTTGTTTGTTTGTTTGTTTGTTTTTGCGTTACGCGGGCCTCTCACTGTTGTGGCCTCTCCCATTGCGGAGCACAGGCTCCGGACTTACAGGCTCAGCGGCCATGGCTCACGGGCCCAGCCGCTCTGCGGCATGTGGGATCTTCCTGGACCGGGGCACGAACCCGTGTCCCCTGCATCGGCAGGCGAACTCTCAACCACTGTGCCACCAGGGAAGCCCGGTTTCATGCTATTTTAAAGGGTATCTTTTTTTTCAGATTTCATCTCTACCTGTTTGTTACTGGGATATAAAAGTGAAATTAATATTCCTACATTGACTTTGAATCTATCAACCTTGATAAACTTAATTATCTTAATTTTTATATGAAAATTATTATTCTGGTTGTTGTATTATATAAACATATCATCTAGGAATATTTTTTTTTCTTTCTTATTTTTCAGTCCTTATACATTTTACTTTGTTTTCTTGCTTTATTGTACTGGCTAGTAGCTCCAGTACAGTGTTGAACAGAATTGGTGTTGGTGAACATTCCTTTCTCATACATGATCTCAGACAGAAAGCTTGCAACATTTTACCCTTAAGAATGTTGTTTTCTATAGGTTTTTGTAAAGGTGCGTTATTAGCTTAAGGAATTTCCCTTTTATTCCTAGTTTGCTGAGAGTTTTTATCGTGAATGTAGGTTGAGTTTTGTCAAACATTTTTCTGCATTCATTGAGATAACCTTATGGTTGTTTTTGTTTTCTCCTATTTTTGTTAATGTGGTATATTATTATGATTGATTTTCAAATATTAAACCAATCTTACATTTCTGGAATAAACTCAGCTTCATCATGCTATCCAATCTCTTTATATATGCTGGGATTTTATTTACAATTTTTTTGCCTAGGATTTTTGCAGCTGTGACCATCAGTGAGATTTGATATATAGTTTTCTGTTCTTGAAAATTCTTTATGGTGTGAAGGTTATTCTAGACTCATACAATAGGTGGGCAGTGTTCTCTCTTTACCATTATCTGGAAGAGTCTGTGTAAGCCTGTTGTAATTACTTCCTTTAAGATTTTATATAATTTTCTAGTGAAGTATCTGGGCCTGGAGTTTTCTTTCAGGGAAGATTTTAATTAAATATTCAGTTTCTGTAGTATATATAGAGATCTGTTCAGCTATTCTATTTCTTCTCATATCTGTTTCTGTAAGTTGTCATTTTCTAAGAGTTTTTCCATTTCATTTAAATTTTCTACTTTTTGACATGAAGTTGTTTATAAAATCCTCTTACTATCTTTGATGACAGTAGAATCTGTAGCATTGTTCACTTTTTTATGCTCAAAATTGTGTTTTCCCTTCTTTCTTCTTGACAGTCACTTATCAATCGTTAGTCTTTAGCAAGAACCATCATTTGCCTTTGTTAATCTTCCCTGTTTTCTTTTCCATTAATTACTACTTTTATTTTTATTACTTTCTTCCTTCTACTTTCTTTCAGATTAATTTATTATTCTTATTCTAACTCTTTAAGATGGATAACTAGATCATTTATTTTCAATCTTTCTGTTTTCCTAACGTAAGCATTTAAAGCGCTACAGTTTCCTAAATGCTTAACTCCATGCCAAACATTTAGGCACTGATACTCATTATCAATTCACATTTAGTAAAAACTTTTTTCTAATTTCTATTTTTATTTCTTCCTTGCCAAGAAGTATATTGCTTAATTTCTAACAAATGGCCAACTTTTATAAATTTTTGAAAAGAAGGTTATTGAGTGCATTATTTTATATACATTTATTGATTAATTTGTTGATGGTGTTCAAATCTTTTATACTCATACTGGTCTTTATTTTTAGTTCTTCTTGTATTAATTAAAGATGTGTGTTAAAACCTTCCATTGGGGTCATGGATTTGTCTACTCTTTGTAGTTTGATCAGGTTTTGCTTTCTATATTCTGAAGTTATGTTATTTGGTTTGTACATGTTAAAATTGTTGTATTTTCCTGTTTAATTGGATCATTAATCAGTAGAAAGTGACCGATTTTAAAAATTGTTCTTAATGTCTTGTTTAACTAATGATGTGGCTATACCGTCTTCCTTTTGGTGCTTTCTTCATAATACAAGTTTTCTATCACTTTCTTTCAACCTGTTTATGTTTTAGATATCTCTCTTGTTTCTGAGAGTCACTGTTTTTTACTTGCAGCATGTAGTGCATGCAAATTTAATGTGGTTACTGATATACTTAGATTTAAATCTGTGGTTTTTATTGTGTCTTTTTTACCCTTGCTCTGTTATTTGGGTTTTTTTCATTATTTTCTGTAATTTTCTTCTATTTTCCTCTATATATAAGCACCCTTTTGCCATTTTGTTGCTGTTGTTGTTGTTACCCTAGAGTTTACAGCATGGCTTATTACCACAGTCTAATATTAATTGTTACTATTATCATCTTCCCAGTCAATTCAGTCAATTAATCTATGTTCCATGTCTCTTCTCTTTGACATCTTCTATCTTTTTGCTCTTTGTGATGCCTTCTAAGTACTTTCTTTGGACTATCTTGCATAACCTTATTTCCTCTGATATTTAAAATCCAGTTTAATCCATGCATGGGGGTCTTAACTTTTTGTTTATTTGTTTGTTTGTTTGTTTGCGGTTCGTGGGCCTCTCACTGCTGTGGCCTCTCCTGTTGCAGAGCACAGGCTCCGGACATGCAGGCTCAGCGGCCATGGCTCACGGGCCCAGCCGCTCCGCGGCATGTGGGATCTTCCTGGACCAGGGTACGAACCGGTGTCTCCTGCATTGGCAGGCGGACTCTCAACCACTGTGCCACCAGGGAAGCCTGGGGGGTCTTAACTTTAATCACTGCATATCTTTTTAAAGTTCTCCTTGCTTTGTTTTCAAACCTTCTTGGTCATTTTCATCATCTCTTCCTTGACTATATTTTTAAGCCTCTGTTTTTTGACTTTTAAATTATTAAACATTATTATTTAACACGTTGTGTTTGCTTTCTGTATTTGAAGACTTTTGTTTGGGATTTTGCTGTTACTTCTGCTGGCTCTTATTCATGATGCTGTGTGTCCTTTTATATTTTGCAGTTTTAATTATGAACTCATATTCCTTGGATTTGTGTGTGTGTGAGGCATACTCAGATATCTGAGTTGATAGTGCATTTCCTTAGAGAGGATTATTGCTCGAGTCACTTTGGGGTGACTCAACCTGGGATCTCTTTTTTTAATTAAATTTTTTGCTGAGGCTTTTCAGAGTATACTGGTAGCATAAACTCAGATGATAAATCCTGGCACTAGCATCGTGACACACAAGAGAGTTCTTTGCATCCACTTATATATGGTGGATTTGTCCCTCCCTTCCTTTCTTCCTTTTTGTCTCTGTCTTTCTGTCTGTCTCTCTCAATTCATCCTTACCCTGAAAATGTAAATTTTATGCAGTGTTCTTCTACTTGAATCTTCCTTTGTGGAGGCCCTAGGCTTTATCTTCTGCCCCCCATGCAGGTAACAGATGCAGGAGTTCAAAATTTCAATATTTGGCAGAAATTATTAGAGTGAAATTGACTTTGGAGGTTGGTAATCTCCAGAATTCTTGCAATATATTTTATACTCTGATGTTTTCTTATTTTTACGTCAGCCTAATGGTGGCCTTCTCTTTTTTTTCAGGGTATTAAAAATTATTTAGCTATTATTTAACTTTTTTTAAAGGCAGGTTTGCTATTTTTAGAAAAGGAGCCATAATGTATATTTCTTTATAAAAAGTAGTTCCATGCATTTTCCATAGTTTTTATTATCTTCAAAAGGCTACCTGATATAATTAGCTTTTTTCATATTTATGTCACTTTTGTGCAATAAAAACAAGAAAAATGAGGCTAAGTAACACTTACTGAATAATTACTATGTGCCAGATATTGTTTTTAAGGGGTTTACATTTATTAATTCATTGAATCCCCTCAGCATCTCTATAAAGTAGAAAGTCATTATTCCCACTTTACAGATGGGAAAATTAAACCACAGAGAAGTAGAGTACATTGCTTAGGCTCACCTAATGGAAAGGAGATGGGTTCGTTGCTACCTACCTGTGGATTGGCATCCAGGATCTGACACTTACTATGTCGCTGCTTTAAAAAGCAACAACAACAACAAAAACAGAAATAGGGCACACAGATTGGTATTTGTTTTTACTTGTTTATTTCAGTTTTAATTTATTGATTTTATATTTTTATTTATTTTGATTATGTGATATACATCCATTATAAAAGTAATCAAACAGAAAGCTTCCCATTATTCTCTGTAGCTCCATCTTCCCTCTTTCTTTCCCTCTCCCCCCATCATATTGAGCTATCATTCACAGTTTGGAGTATATCCTCCAGAGGTTTTCTCAGTATGTGTGTGTGTGTGTATATATATACATACTTACATATTTCTGAAACTTAGGTTTTCACTGTATCTAGCTTTGAGCCTCTGTGTTGAGGGCAAAGGTGTTTGTGTGGGTGTTCTTTTCATATTCTCATTGTTTTTTAAAGCTGTATTGTATTGCAGAATGTAAATCTATTTAGTTTTTCCTCTCTATTTAGATAAGTTTAGATATCTATTTTATTTAGATATTATCTTATTGATGATACTGAAGCTATTTTCTTTTTTAACTACTGCAAACCATACTGCATCACACATTCATGTACTATCCCTGTGTCCTTGTGCAAAGATATTTGCAGGTTAAATTTCTTGCCCTGGCATAACAGGGGCAATTGTGGCATCCATAACATTTTCTCAAATATTGTGAGGTTGCCTACTAAAAAGTTCTACTACAAATTCGTCTATGGAAGAGAATAGTCAGGAATGGAACTACAAATATGTAGACATTTAAAATAACATAGAAAGCAATATGATAAAGGAGTGGGGGAAATATTGATTATTCAAATTCTTGATGTCAAGTCACTTGACTAGGGAAAGTCTTTTACAAGAAATACCAAATCTAAAAATCAACAGGGAAAAAATTGATGAATTTAGTCATGTAAAATACATAATTTTTATCTTTAAAAAATTATAAACAAGATTTTTTTAAAAGACAAGAAAGCAACAAACTGGGAAAATGTTTGCAACAAATATGACAAAGGACCGATTTCTTTAGTATCCAAAGAGATTTTATTTGAAGAAAACATCAAGGGGGGTGGGGATAGACAAATAGTAACGTCTTTCCTTTTTTTTTTTTTTGAGTTTTTACAAGTGTGCTAGAAGCAGAGCTAACTTTTTTTTTTTTTTGGAAACAAAACTTAAGATAAAAATTTAATATGAAAACTAAGCTAACCATCTTTCACGTGTTACCAGAGCTATTGTAAATGCAAGTACCTGTTAAATTCTAGCAAAACTCTATGCTATAGGTATTATTATTATTCCCATTCTTTAGAGAATAAATTATTGTTCAGACTGATTGAAACACTTTCCTCTAGTCACTCAACTTTTAGAGGTAGAGCTTGAACTCAAACCCATGTCAGTTTGCTTATAAAATCAATTTTCTTAAGCACTTCCCTAAATAGTTGCCTCTGGCAAGAAAATAAGCTAGATATCACTAAGAAACACATTAAAATGACCAACGGTCATATTAAAATGCATTCACCTTTGCTTATATTTTAAAGAAGTGAGACATTAAATACACACACATGTGTACATAATATTGTATCTCTCCATAGGCAAAGATTTAAAATATTAATAACAATTTTTAACAATAGAGTGAGGTATAACTGGATTGCTCTTATATTTTTAAATTTGTTATTGAAGTATAGTTAATTTACAGTGTTGTGTATGTATATGTGTGTGTGTGTGTGTGTGTGTATATATATATATATATATATATATATATTCTTTTTCAGATTCTTTTCCATTATAGGTTATTATAAGATACTGAGTATAGTTCCCTGTGTTATAGAGTAGGTCCTTGTTGTTGAACTATTTTATATATAGTAGTGTGTATATGTTAACACCAAACTCCTAATTTCAGGCTTGATTTGCTCATCTGTAAAAGGGGGATAATCCTTACTTGTGAGCATTACAATCTAAATATATAAAAAAAAAATCTTAGGACAGTGGCACATATTAAATGCCCAATAACTATTATGAGCTGCTCTTCCCAAATCCCCTAACACCCACCCCACCAAAAAAACAGACAACAGAAATAAATCTTTCATCTCAGTAAAGATGAAGGCCCAGAAGAAGAAATGCCCCAGACACTCATGAGCTCTCATCAGGGCACTGGATTTAATGATCACTTTCTAGGATTGTGCAAGGATTTCCATAGTATATTCAGTTCTACATCCCATATTCTAGATCTCAAGTCAAAGCAGGCAATAGATAGAACAAAAGGAGCCAAGGGCCTTGTGAAAATAATGTACGGCAACATTCCCTACATTGTCTATGGGTTGGTGGTGTAATAGTTTATAGCCAGATGCTCCCCAGCCCATTTCAGGGCATTATGAACCTTCTGGAGTCAGTGAGTCTGGAAATTCTAAATATAAGTTATTAGAAAAATGCAAAAGCACTGTACTAATATCCTCCCTTTTCTCAATATTTACTGGCAACCATGTGTTAATTGAGAGAGAAATATTGACTTTGAAGTGACCTGACTCACCTTTCGTTTTGAAGCTCTGCATGCACGGAGCCACATAACAGTATTGCAGTGTTTAATCACTTTGGAGAGCCAAAGTCTCTTCAGTACTGTCGGTTCCAGGAAGGCAAAGTCACCAAGATTCTGACAAGCCGAATGGCAGTTGGTCTTGTGACTTTCTCCTCAAGAATGTTTTTCTACTGCCCAATCAGTTTGGCAGATTTTATCTCCAAGTTTTGAGAAGAAACATTTCCAATAGACCTTTCTCATGTGTATAAACTAAGAAGTAAACATGGCAAAATGAATCTACAGCTGTTCTTGAGCCTCAGAGAAAATGACATGTATGTGGTTTGTCTACAGCACGTTTAACTGGACGGTCCCATTCCTTTCCTTCCTGGCCTGTTTGATACTGGCAGTCGCCACCATCACTTTGTATTTCATTCCACTGCGGTACATCATTTTAATCTGGGGTAAGTTTGGCACGGTCCTTTTGCTAGCAATCAATTCCAGGTAAGAACCAATAACTCATTTTTAAAGTGTGGCTATAAACTTTAAATGTGCTCTTGTTGGCAATTAAACATGAGATTAAGAAAAGTATTGGGGGAACAAAAACTTCCAGGACCTCCCTGAAAAGGCCAGTTACATGAACGATTAGCATAGATATTTATAGGCCGCTTGCATAATTGCAATCAAATAAAAATGTGATTGTGCATGCTATTTCCCTTTGGGCTTTCAGAGTCATAAATACTCTTGAATAATATACTGCTGTGGCCCAGTAACTTTCAGGAAACACTGTTATTCAGAGTGAGCAAACACCTGCATCTTGCCCTTTATATTATGTAAAAGTAGATCTAGCCACTGCTAGCCTGCTCCTGACACTTTATCTCCCCTGGAAGGAAAAAAATAACCTAACCCAATACTTAAATCCAGAAGCAGTGAGGTGAAAGGGAGGGACCCTCAGTGACTACCTAACCAGTGCCTGAAAGGAAAGAAAAAGCTATTATTTACCAGGGGAGATGGTGAGCCTATATAAAGTTTAGCTGCTTTTAAAAAAAGTAGAAACAAAAACAGCAAACTGGAAATAATGTCAGGACTTGATTTCCTACTCAAGCTAGCAATTGGAAAAATTACAAGCAACTTCGTGAATATTTGTGTCTGTTGCTGGGTGGGCGTTGGGTTGATATAAGGAGAGTGCATTGCAGTTAGTTAATTGGAGAAGCAATCAACACTTTTCTGGAAGAATCTATCAGTTTTCGTTTTCCATTGCTCAGCTCCTGTGACCACTGCTCAGTTCTTAACCGTAGTTACTTCTAGGGATCTTCAGATGTTAAGAGAGGTTCAGAGAAGTTCCAAATGTAGGTGACTGTGTTGAGATGCATTCATCTGTAAGCAAAAGCTGAAAGCCTGCAAATGCCAGGGTGAGGGGGAGCTATAATATTTCTAAAACCATTAAATGTAGACCATTTCCAAAGAGAACCCAGGCAGAATCCTGCTGATGAGAAGGGCCAAACTAGACATTCAGAAATGGGAAAAGTCATGGGAAAAATGGAATAACTCATAACATTTCAGAAATAGAGTGATTTTGAGAGAGCATAATCCATTCATAATCCATTCTGTATTTTATCCAGGAGGTGAAAATCCTATTACATAAAGTCTGTCTCCTTTGTAACAAGCCCTAGAAAAGGAAAAGATATTCTAACTCCCTCTTCAGGGGTCCATTTTAATACTTCATGACTCTTACTCTTGGAGAAAGTCGTCTCATATCCATGCTTAGTTTTTGTTTGTTTTTCTGTTGTGTTTTTCAGTTTCAGCACATTGGCCCATATTTGACCTTTAGGAAGGAGAGCATGGAGCTTTTCAGGGGCCCATTGATTAAGAAGGAATACATATTTTATAAAAGCATTTCCCTGAATACTCATATACTGAATGTTATCTGTATAGATTGAATCATCTCATTCTTTCTTGTTTTTCGTTAAGTGTTAGTTTCTCAATCCATTTGCTGATCACATTTAAAACACAGATCTTAAAACTGTTGTCGAACCCTAACAAGAACTTGATCCAGAATTATAAGCATTTGGCCAGTGTTTTGCTCTTTTTAAAAAGTTGGTGTGAGTTGACGGTCAGCTTGTTAAACACTGTTGCACATGATTTCTTCATCCTTCTGGTATATACTTGATTTGCTTTTCTGCATCTCTCCCTCCAGAAAGAAGACTATACTATGTTTCTTCCTTAGATTGTCAGTATTGGGATTCCAATCCATCTTTCAATTTACCCCACATCCCTTCGACTTCTCCTCTTATCCTCCAAGTTCTTGGCAGCTTTTCAACACCAACTTTTTGCATCTACTTAATGAGACATTGTTCTATTTATTGTTCAACTTACGGATGAAATTATGAAATAGCATGGAGTTTAAGATGCTCTCCTGGATGAAAATAACCCTTTGATCTTTATGTTCTGTGTCTCATTCTTTAGTTTTAGACAGAGGTTTATAGTTTATTGATGAGCTTACCATGGATAAGCCTTGACTTATCACATGACCTGTTGCCTCTTCTCATCATGTAAAACCTGCCATACCATCATGGAATATATTCTGCCATTCTGTTAGGATTTATTCTTTTCCAAGACAAGTTAGTTATTAGCTAGCACAGATCCAGGACTTTCCTTTGCACGTCTCTTACATGATCGTATTCTTGGCAGAGAATTTATCACGTAGAAGAAGACAACTTTATACGTCTTAAATTTCTAATTTTCCTTTTAACCATATTAAGCATCAAAAGACTATTTCTTATCCTAAGTTACTCATTTTCATTGAGTCCTGAAGTGGTGGATAAGATCCTTAAATTTTTGTGTGTGATGTTTTTTAACCTTTTGGAGCAAAATTTTTTAACTCTGTGTTCTGTATTTCCCTATTCTTTACATCCAAATAACATTTTTGTATAAGTATTTATTAAGTAGCATAATTATTTAACATAAGTCTATGAAAGCAGCCTAATTTCATGATGGCTGTGGGGAATATTCCTTGACTCACCAACTTTATTGTAAGGTTTTAAATGGTGAGATACTTTCTTTCCTCTTTAACCGTATAATTCCTAGTGCAGCTACATATAGGTAATAGATCTTTAGTGGGTACTTGGCAAATATTTTATAAGTGGATGAGTCTGCAAGTTTAATACCTGTGATCTACATAGATGGCATTTTCTGAGCTCACCACCTCTCTTATTTGGGAGTGTAATTATGAAAATTAAGTTAGAAGTGGTTTAGGAGGGATGTCTGGAATTTTCTCTAGAAAACTGTATCTACTGAATTTTGGTCATTTGTTTGTTGTATGTGTTTCTAGAAGGCAAGGCACCTTTGAGGATTAGATCCCATGGAGGTTTTCTGTACCTTTTGAGAGGTTTCCATATTCCTTCCATTCTGTTCTTCATCATAGATGCTCTAATTATACTTTTTCAGTTCTGATCTTAGCCACTTCTGATTTCCCAGGTAGATTACAAACTCTCCAAGCCAGATTTTGAGCTGCTTGAAAGAAACTGTGACTATTTAACTTTGTACCTCCATTTGATAGTGCAATATATATCACATGGAAGACACTTAGTGTTTGATACAGGAGCAAGCAGGGACCCTCTGCCCCATCTCGCCCATCCCCACCAGTATTTTGCAGTTAGGGCTACATGCCAGTCACTCATAAAGTGTTCTAATTCAGTTTCAAGTGTCTATTCCCTAGTGACCATATGTGCAAAGCAGCCATGCGATTTTTCCTCTCTCTTTCTCCGAGTGATTTATTTTTTTAACCAGAGGGCTCATTCCAATCCACTGATCTATTCAATCTATCATCATTAAATTATAGTGTCTTTCCCAAATGTTAATCCCTTGGGATTGAAATCCCACTTTCTTTCTTTGGCTAAAAAAAAACCATAAAAATTTACGGCAGATATGCTCTATCTGTATCGTTTAGGTGAAAAAATCTAAAGGTACATCTAGCATGCTACTGGAGAAACCCACAACTTCCAAATTTGGTATGTAGTCACATACCTGCCAGTATAAAGACTCTTCCATCACCGCCTGCTTTGTTTTCTTGGCTTATTGACATCTACAGTAATGATGGTAGCCCCCTTCATTGTGGTGGAATTTCAGATTGTAGAATCCTCTTGCCTTTGTTGTCCAATGTGATTCTCCCTTCAACCCAAGGAACTATATAATATAGGTCTTTATTATTCAAATTTTAATATAAGAAATATAAGGTTCAGGGAGGTTAAGTAATTTGTCTGAAACTACAGCTAATAGCACATGGTGAGGCCAGAACTGGAACCCAGCTATTCTTGTTTCGAAACCCTTGTTCCTTGCCCAGTTGCCCTTTAAAGATGACCACAGGCTCTATGATCCCCTCTTGACACTTGATTTTACACTATAGATAATATGGTGGAATTACTGACATTTGAGCCTGTGACATCTTAGAAAAAACAAGATGTGCTTTTGAAGCACACAATCTGAGTTCCTTATAATTTTTATTCTAACAAAGTTTTTCAAACATAGACTGTCGGAGTGCTTTGTGGACTTCTTCTGCCCTTATTGGTGCATTTGAGCTACTGGGCAGGTTTATAATCTACTCAGTGACTAAGAATGCAGTGTTTTGATCGGCTGTGATATTATCCCTGCCTGGCTGTTCATTGTAAAGACTCCAGATGCGCACACTATATATAATTAACAATAGAAGATATATCTTTCCTCAATATGTCTTTGTCTCCCTTCATCATTTTGCCTTGTCTGTTTTCTTTTGCCAGAAAGCCCATGCTACAATTAAATGTCTTTAGAATAACACAGTGGAGAGTATTTTAAAGGAACACTGGGGGAAATTTTAGCTAGAAACATGAAGCTGCCTGTGGAGGTAGAGGGAAGAAAGGCATAGAGTGGCTTTGACTTGAGAAAAAGTGGGCTATTTGCAGGAAGTCTTCCCCAGCCCAGTCAACAAGCACCCTTGACTTATGAACATGGCCAGGTCCCATTTGCCAAGCAGATGTGAACCCGACCCTCTCTAAAGAAACTACCAGGAGTTTGGCATTGTGTCAGGTGTAATGGCATGCCGAAAGTCCAGTTCTTAGATGAAGGCAAAATAATATTTAATGAGAGAAGAAAAACATCAAACCTCTACTGTGTTGTAGACTATTGAACAGGTAAATATTACCTTGCCTTCAGAGTAAGAGCCAGTCAGGGTACCACCAACGTGAACATTCAGCATCACGGAGATTGACAAGGACTTCAGATATGGTCCTTAATAAACAAGCACTCTGTGGGCAAACTTCAGAAGGCCACCTTCTGCTTCTAAGACTCGGCACAAAGGGTTGACATTTAGTGAAAAGACCACGTTTATAAACTCTGGCTACAGGCACACACACCTCCAAAAAGCTCCTAGGAGCAGAGTAGGAGACAAAAGCTGGTGGAGGGGCGCCTCCCTCTGAAGAGGGAACCGTGGGCAGAGCTTGTCCTGGACGTGCCCACGTGCCCAAGGTGCCGCCACCAAGGACAAGTTAAACGTCACACCCCCTTCTAATTACCATTGTCCTAAATCAGCACCGACTTCATGGCCCAGCCAAACCCTCGCACCAGTGCCACGGTCCATAAATTAAGCTAGCAACCACAGTAAGATAATTTTCCAATAATAACTTTTCACAGTTTCCTGCAGCATCAAAGTAAAATCAACATGTCAAGTTCTGTTCTGCAGTGAGAGAAGAGAAACCTGTGAAAATGAGTTGGACGGGGGGGGCGGGAGATAGATTTCTTGTGGGTTCTTTTTAACAACAGAAAAACAACTCCCACCCTCCACCTCCCGCTGCTAGGTTTGGTCCAGAGCTCCCAAGCAGAGACTTGTTTGGGCTAGTGAAGGCCTTTTCCCATCTGGGACATTCATTTTCCTAGCAGAGGAGGCTGTTAATCAGTGTCGTCCAAAAAACCAGTGAGCTCCACAGTTTTAGTGTGTGTTTCTGCCGCCCTGCTGATGGAATTGTAATGGGATTTTCACAGCTGAAGAAGGCAAAGCCCCTCTCCAATGATCCCCCTTTCCTTCCTCCAAGAAGAGACATTTGTGAATGATTCCACATGACAGCAACGTGTGCATGACTTGAGGTCCAGTAATTGTTTTCACACTAATTTTTACTTGTGATTGCTTCCCCTCTCCCAGTCAGGTGAGTTTTTAAAGATAGATAGATGGATAGAGAGACATCAGCAGACAGACAGAGATCTCCCGATATTTCTGTTTTTCAGGCATAAATAAATTTACTAAGAAGTTTCGAAATCCCTACGCCATCGACAATAATGAGCTACTAGACTTCCTCTCCAGAGTACCGTCTGATGTTCAAAAGGTATGTAATGAACGCTCACCCCCAACAGGGGCCCCGACCCTGAAGTCTGGCCTGCCTCAGAGCCAGAGGAGCACAGGGCTGTGCTTGTGTGAGTCATTGAGATAGCGAATCAGAAAATCCTTAAAGAGGCCAGCCTTGCAAAGAGGTGGCAAGAAAACCTTTGTCCAGAAGCATGAGATGATTGGGGAAAATTATCCTGAAAAAGAGCTACTTAAGAATGATCTGGAACTCACACTGTGAGGCTGTAGTGCAGTGAGGTTTGTCCCTTTTCTGATCGTTTGCCTTCCCAAAGAGGATAAGATGGGCTCAGCGAGTAGGAGAGCGTGAGATCCAGAGCTGGGGGAGGCCTGCTTATTTTCCTCCTCTTCCGGATGGCAGGCATTCTACGGGAAGTAGGGGGCAAGAGGATTACCCTTTTGATTCTTCTTTGCCCCGATTATCTCCTAGGCCACCCTCCTATCCCTTTCCCTTTGAAGACTTAAAGATGCTGAGGGCAAAGCCCCCACTTACTCTAATACACATAGAGGCAGAGACAGCATGCAATAATTTGAGATCAGTCAGAAGTATTATTCACAGGTAATGGTCACTTAGTCCAGTAGTGTCCCTTTTCTTTGGATACACAGAGGTTAACCAAGGCAACAATACTGGAAAGTCCATAGAGCAGCCTAATTCAGGCCCCTGCAGATCAGGCTGCTATAAATCCAGAGGCGGGAGGGCAGGCAAAGACCTCTCTAATGGAGAAGAGAAATCATAGAATAGGTAGATGGGGAGACCGTGGCATGAAATGCCATCATGACGATCAAAGACACAATCTTTTATTGTCTGAGAGAATCCCAAATCAAGTATCAATTTCTGGGCCACTGTACCATAATTCATTTCCCAGCAGCTCCGGGTGGATTGCGGAGACGTAAGGCTGAAAGGCCCCAGAGAGTTTCTTTCCTCTTCCAACTTCTAGAGATTAAAATAGATCTTGTGATGCTTTATCTTTTAACCTTCATTTAATGTTATAATTATCTATTAAAATGCATTCTATAAATATGAATTTCCTTGTTAACATTGCATTGCATGATTGTAAAATAGTAACTTGGCCCCTGTTTGTTTGGCCTTGAAGATTGGCAGGCGTGTCATCCCCTAGGGGACCTTCACAAGACACTCTAAAGAAAGCATGCTTTTTTCACATATCTGCTTTCCACCAAGTGTAGCTCAGTTTATGTGATGGGGTAGGATGTCCTTGGGGAGTTTGGCACAAATACTCAGTGAGCACATGTGGTCTGTAATACAATACTTTAAATAAAGCCATTCCACCATCAGCCTATCAAAGCCCACACACCAAAGCAATACGACTGCAACATACCATCACTTGAGTCACAATATGAGTTCGTGCCTGCATCCTTGAAGAATGGAAATTCCCATCAAGCCCCCGCTAAGGATTATCTGTGCACAGTTTGGGCACCAGCCCTGAGCGAGGTCATCCAGTTGGAGTTGGCGTGAATACAGAGGGATACAACAAAACAGCATTTGAGGAAGATGTACAGTAAGCTAGCAAGATCTCCGTGTATCTCCAAGAGCACTTGCTGATAACACAGTAGACAGTTTGCCACTGGGGACTCCCCACGTGCTTATATTTGTCACAGATGTTTTAGCCATTACACTGTAAATGAAATTCATTTATAAGAGAAATCTTTATTAGTCTGGGGCCAGCGTTAATTTCAACATCTCTCCCCCCTCTGGCAAAAGAAATGTATGTAATTGGCAGAGATTTTTTTCCCCAAGATTTTAGATATTTCTAAATGAATAATTCTTAGTAAGTTGCTGTATCATATACTAAGATAAACATTCCCAAGAGGCTGTTATTAAGCTCTTTTCTGGTTGAACACGGGCATACACAGAACTAAAACCATCTAGCAGTGCCGAGAGCAGGTAGAAACCCAGAAACCCATGCATCTCATTAGAAAAATCTGCTTTTAATATTTTGGTTTCAAGAAATGATGCATGACTCTTCAAATCCTTCCTGCAATTAATCCCTCCATGTTCCTGTGTTTAGAAAATGATTCATTACCTTTGAACCTTCCTTCCTTTGCCTTGGTGTGTCCTCGGGGAGCCATTAGCACACTGTGGTGAGCTAGGGTTACCTAACTGCCAGTGTCACGTCTGTCTGTTTTCACAGGTGCAGTATGCAGAGTTGAAGCCCGGCAGCAGCCAGAGCCCCCTTCGGAAGAAGCGCAGCACACTCTAGGACACACACCGACCTTGGACGCCAGCACCCGATTCCGTGTTGGGCTGATTAGACCAATATCCTCTCTCGTTCAGTGGTATCCGTGGTGTCAGTCTGAAATGCGTGCTGTGTGGAGCCCTGTCTGTATCCTCCCCCTTCTTCGTGGCACAGATGCACGCACATGTGTGTGCATCCGTGTGCAGGGGTGTCCTGGTTGCATCTTGAGTCAGCCCAGCAAAAGGGAACAACCCAGAGATGGTAAAAGACTAACATCCCTTCTCAAGTAGGAGATAAAGCAAGGCTTCCATGGGTCTGAGCACCCTCCTTGAGAACAGCCAGGAGGCCACTTGGATTCGAGCATGACTTTGAACTCGTTTTCACACATCCAACAGATTCTCATTAAGATTCAGTTATTTTCACTCCCCACCCCTACACTCCTTTCAGATGATTGTTCATGAGTCCGTTTTCTTCTCTGAGTTAACAAGTCCTTGATAGATAGTCACCATCCACCCAAATAATATATATTATAAATAGATTTTTTAAAATTATTACCAGGATTAGCCCAATTCTTTAGGGATCTTTCAGCTTTAATTACCAAAGACCTATATGTAAAATTTCAGTAAGCTGCTTGGTGCTGGATGCCAGCCTGCATCATGGTCCGTTGCTGGCAATGGATGTCCCAGGAAGGCCCCAAGGGATCATTCACCCCAAACCTGAAGGTTTCCTGAAAGTATGTGGTTGCCTCAAATAGCCATTTCTTCTGACTTGACTTTTTGCTTATCTCCCAAGTAAAATCTCAATATTATAGCTTGAGAAAGAGGGGGAGGGGAATGAATGAATGAATTCTGAGAAGTGTTTTGAAAGATAAAGGCTGAGCAGCAAGGGACCAATGTACGAGGCTGCTTATCTGATTGTCATACTCCCTTCATTTGCCTGCGTTTTTAAGAAAGTGAAAATGCTGTAGCAATCCAAATGGATCTTTTGTTCCTGAGCAAAATAGGCTACACATAATAAAAATATATCTCAGAACCCCATTCCCAGAAAAGTACCCCCCCAAAGTCTTTTTGAGTATATCAGCCTTCATCGTTTCACTGTAACCCCCTCCAAGTAAAAATCCCAATTTTTATGCATATATAAAATGTATACAAATACCTTTCTGTTCAAATAATGTTTAAGTTGTAAAGACTGTATTTTGTTGACACGTACTTTGTATGTGCAGATTTATATATATATAATATATATATATGTATTGTAAAGAAAAGTTGAGGTAAAAAGATCTAATAGTGAGTTTTACTGTTTTTTTTTTTTTTTCCTCCCTCTCTCTCTGGGTTGTAATTTAATAATCTTCAAACAAAATGTTTATGAAAAATGCCAAAGATTCTAAACCTTATCATCCTGTGTCTGTTTTTCTTCATATTCTATCTTCCTGGGTTGCTTTCTGGCTGAGCCAGATTTCTGCATGATTTGATTTACTTCAAGTTAATGAAGCTGGCTGAAAAAGAACCTTGCAGAAATTATAAAAGCTCCAGTAAATCTCTGAGTTGTACATACAATAGATACCCAAGAACCTCTTTTGTTAAACCAGTTAATCTTCTGTGTAAACAATGCCTCATTGTCTCACTCCCAACTACCATCTAGTTTATCATAGTCTGTCATTTTGTAAGGACCTAAGTCAGACATTTTTAAACAGACACGTGAGATCTGATCAGTCATTTGAATGAAAACTTTCAGCAGCAAAATAACCCCTTATTTATTTAAAAGTGGAACCAATACTTTATTGTTATTCTCTTGCAATAGAATTTCAAAATGAAATAATTCGCCTGAAAAGAAGGCATCATTAGTTAGACTTATCTCTTCTGTAGTCCGACTGGAATTTTCAGCATTAAGTTTAGGACACAAACAGTAACTGGGATGCAAGAGCAAGGACAGAATGAACCTTTAACAAACTGTATGGAAAGCAGTTGTTAATTAAGTAGGCATGGGACGTTAAAAATGAATGCTATCTGCAAGTGAAATGTTAAGATTCGTACAAGTAGTCAAACTCGTATGAAAGATTTGGGGATGCTTTAGATAAAATTTATGGATTATGGTTTCACAGTGTGATGATTAAAGATAATTTAGTAGGAATGTTGAAGTCTGGCCAAGCTCTCCTGGTTCTTCCAGTCCTGCTTGGTGTCTTACAGGCATCTCTTCCTCAGCAGTTCGGAAATTCAGCATTATCTTTCCCTCCATGTGTGCAGGACCCCTAACCCCACAGTCTCCTTCTAGCTTTGTTATTCCTTATTGGCACAGGCATCTTATGGGCTGGGAGGCCCTTGGCATCCCTTTTTTCATTCCTCGTGCTTTTATCACCATCTCCCAACCCATAAAATCTGGTAGATCAGTGTTGACACATTATCTTGTCCGTTTATGTTTTGTACATTTCCATGTGCGACCACCCAAGCCACCGCCCAAGCTGAGGCCTCTGTAACCTCTCACAAGTCAAGGTAATGGTGCCAATTACATTATGCCAGGTCAATATTCATTCGGATTATTCTTTTCCCTGTAAATACTTTCTCCCCAGTTTCTATCCAAATTAATTCTAACCTCCTTCAGAGCTTTCAGAAGTCTCCTACCCACACTGGTTTTCTTAGTTCCTTGGCTGGATTAGAGTCCACCTTTCTCTTTTGCACCCCGACATCTTAGATATCTTTCTGGCATCTGCCGTATTCTGCCATCGCTCATAATTACCAGAGGCCTTGACTCCCACTTCCCTCCACTGGATAGCCCATCCTATCTGGCATCTAATAGTCACTCAGAAAATATATGATTAACTGACCAGGTCATAGAAAACATTTCCTTCTCTGCCCTTTCATGTGTGATTCTCAGAACAGAGGCCTGAGCTGGATAAATTAGTGTGCTCAATCCCAGGAAATAATTTCTTGCATTAAGTGCACACCTCATACTCTGTGATATTATTTATAAGCTCTGGCCATGTTGATTATAAACTTTTAAACTAAACAGTGTCATATTTGGAGAAGTCCTTACCTACATGTCAAAGGAAAATATAACGTTTATTTGTAGGTTGTAAAACAATTTTTGATTCTTTTTCTTATTATTTATCACTGAACAAACATATATTGAATGTTGATGATATACTTGAACAAAACAGAGTACATTCCCGTGGTAGAGCCAGACATTAAACAGATATTTTCAAGCAATGGCATGACATTCTCAGATTCAGCTTTTAAAGAGATCATTCTGACTGCAGTGGGTACACAAGCAATTATGAATGACCAGAGAAGAGCCAGTTGTAGAGCTCCCGATAAGTTAATGTTTGCCTGGACTTTCAAATAAGGGCACTGGAAAAAGAAACACATGTAAGTGAAATCAGAGAATGGTTAAGAGATTAAAGTGAGCAGGACTTCACAGTTGCTTGACTATGGGGTGAGGGAGAGAGTAGATCAAGGATGGCACTCAGTCCTCTTGTCTCTGGGTCTGGAAAGATCATCTTGCCTTTTACCAAGAGAGAGGATTGTAAGAGCAGCCAGGGGAAGAACTGCAGGGGCCCAATTTTAGATGGCGTTGAATTTGGGATGCTTGAGAAACCTCCAAACGGGGATGTCTATGAGGTGACTGAAATGGAGCTAAAAGAAATACACTGTACTTGAGAGAGATACATTTAAGGGCCAACAGTCATAGAAGATGAATGAAGCTACATGCTTTAAGAGATTGAACTCAACACACACACGCACACACACAAACACACACACACACACACATATATATAAAGATTAGTCAGCTAAGACTGTAAATAGAAATTGAATTAAATAGGAAAGCAGTAAGCATATGCTGTCATAGAATTCAAGGATAGAGCATGTTTCCAGAAAGATGTGGTCGGTAGTGCTAAATGCCACTGTGATCACATAGATTGAGGACAGAATGATGACCGTAATGACATGGTAGTTTGGGAGGACCTTGGCAACGAGTCATTTCAGGGGAGCGGTAGGAGTAGAAAAGATCGGGGTTGAGACGTGAGTGGATGTCAGAATGTGGAGACTGAATGGAGGTAGCTTTGCAAATTTCCACTGGAGGGAGACGGGGGAGAGAGGGCAGAGATTGGGAATGAAAGAAGGGCTACAGGATGATTGTAGTAAGAGAAAAAATTAGATGTGTCATGAACTCAGTGTATACCCATCAGCTACAAAAAGTTCTTCATGAGTATGAGATGGAGTTAACTATATTCATTATTTAAAATTATGTTCTGTCAAAACCCATCTCTCATTTATGTAGTCTTAATCTAACTTTTATGGCAACAGAATGGTTGAAAAATCGAAATAGAATATTCTCTGAAAATATAATGAGTAGTCAATTGAAAATTGAATAAAAGTTGAAGGGTGACTTCTCAAGAATGGCTTAAAGCACATTACCTCTTTATATAGGTCTCTTTGTATAAAACCTGCCATTCTGTTCCGGCATTTTAATGTAATAATTTACACAGGAAAATCGATAGTCAAGCACATCAGAACGGTTAACATTTTATAGCACTTATCAAATGCCAGATACTTTCTAGGTGCTTTATATGTAATAACACATTTAATAAGTTTTTGAAAAGCAACTATGATATTCCCTCTAAATACTTATTAAAAAAAAAAAAAAACACCGATCTTATACAAACTCTCCTAGAAAACAGCAAAAAAGATTACACTCTTCTACACATTTTATGAGGCCAGGATAATCTTCATCCCCAAACCCAACAAGATGATACAAGAATGGAAAATTACTTACCAAAATCCCTTATGAATATAAATGTAAAATTATGAAAGATATATAAGCCTCTAACTGAAGAATATTAATGAAAGGAAGAAGATATACAAATGATGGGGTTCATGGATTAGAAGTTCAATATATTAAGATGTCAGTAGATTGAATGTAAGCCTGGTAAAAATTAGAGGTTTTTTTTTTTTTTTTTTGCAGAAATTAATCAGCTGACTCTAAAATGTATATGGAAATACAAGAGTTCAAGAATAGTCAAAGCAATCTTACAGGTAGTAACTAGCAGATGTCCAGATGTATTACAAAGCTATTGTAACTAAGACAATGTGGTATTGGCACAAGCGTGGACAAATAGATCAAAGAAGTAGAAAAGACCAGAAGCAGACCCACACATATTTGGTAACCTGTGACCTAATTTATGTCAAAGGTAACATATTTGCAACGCGTAGGGAAAAGACCTTTTTGGAAAATGATGCTGGGTTATTTTAGTATCCATGTGGATAAAATGAATCGACCTCTTCCATATATAATTTACAAGAATCAATTCCATATGAGTTCGCAGGTCCAAAAGTAGATGGCAAAATAAAGATTTCAGAAAAAGACATAGGAAAATATTTTCCCATCTATGTGATAAGCAAAAAGATTTCTTAAACTGGAGACAAGATGCTAATCATAAAGGGAAAATATTGTTAAGTTGTTGATCATTACAATTAATCTTTTCCTCAAAAAATATGACTGAGTGTAAAAATAAGCCACAAAGTGGGAGAAGATATGCAATCTCTATATGTAAACTGACAAAGGATTCTTATCCGGAATACGTAAAGAATTTCTACAATGAAAAGGCCGATAACCCAGTAGAAAAATGGGCAAAAGACTTGAAGAGGCACTGTACAAATGAGCCTATCCAAATGGCCAGAAAATACATAAAAAGGTGCTTAACAGCATTAGTCATCAGGCAAATGGAAACTGAAATCACAAAATGATACAACTGCACAAAGCCAGAATAACTAAAGTAGGAAAGTCAATATTAAACATTCTCAAGAATATGGGGAAAAAATTCTCATACTTGCTGGTGGGTGGGAACATGAATTGGTACAACCACTTTGGAAAACTGGTTGGCAGTATCTATTAAAGCTGGCTATATGAATACCCTATGACCCTTCCCCCAGATCTACTCTTAGGTTTATAACCAATAGATATGTGCATGTCAATAAAAGGCATGCCCGAGAATATTTGTAGCAGCGCTACTTGTATAATTCCAAACTGGAAACAGTGTATAGAATGATAGATAGATAGATAGATAGATAGATATAGATAGATACCCATCAATCGCTGGGTTGATCAGTAAATTGTGACTCTACAATGGAATACATAGAGAAATGAAATGAAAAACTGTTACATGCAACAACATGGAAAAATTTCACAAATAACGTTGAGCAAAAGGAACAAGACAGATGCACAGATAAATGCAATGTATGATTTCATTTATGTCAAGTTCAAAAACAGGGAGAATACAGTCTATGGTGTTAGAAGTCAGGAGGCCGTGGGGATAGTGACTAAAAGAATCTATGAGTGGGCTCCTGGGATGATGGTAATGGTCAGTTGTTTTGGTTTCGACTCTAGTTACATGAACTTATTCACTTTGTGAAATTCCCTGAACTTAAGACGAATGTAATTTCCTGCATGTTTCCTAAAAAGAAAAGAAAAACGATGAAGCATGACAATTTTATCCCTAATTTACAATGAAAGAAACCAAGACCAATCACTGTTAAGTATTTTAAACATGAAAAGAGAGAACCCCTTCAAATAAACCTTTAAAATTGTGTAAAAGTTGGGAGTCACTTTAAACGATAAACCCAAAGAAGGCAGTTCTTACATAATCTTATTGCCTTTGAGTATTCGATTTCATGTTAAATCAACCATCAGTTTTAGAAAATCTTTATTATCAGGAGTACTAAAAATGACTTCTAACTGATTACATGACGAAGCATTAAAAAGTTGCTTTGCGTGAGCAAACTGACCCATAAAACCTCAGGATCCTAAGTGTTCCAGAAAATTTTAACTTTTTACAGTTTATACTTAGGTTCATTGAGCCTGGCATCCTAGGACAACATCTCTCACATGAGTTATTTTTTTTTCCCTTTTCACATATTAAAGCTTGTAGAGCAAAAAGGTGATGGAATTTTTGTGGTTCCTGAGAAAGGCTATGTGTGTTCTCTCCCATGGGAAGAAATAGAGATAGATGATGATAGATAGGTAGATAGATAGATAGATGATAAATGGGTGATAGAGATAGATGATAGATATAAATATAGATGATATAGATGAGAGTGTGTGTATATACATATATATGCATATATATATATATATATATATATATATATATGTATATTGCTGAAGTGAAAACTTTACCTTCTTAGGCTCAGTAGTTGGAGGCCTACAAATTAAACTCAACTAACAGATAAACAAGAGAAAGAACAGATTTTAACCATGTAAGGGAGTTCACAAAGAAATGTGACTCAAAGAGGGCGGTTGAATTTGGGACTTAAACACCATCTTAAGAGGCGAAGGGAAGGAGGAGAAGGGCATGTAAAATGGGAAGACAAATGACTTGTTAGAGGGGAGAAGGGAGGAATAGCACATGGGAAAACAGATGACTTTTAGGAAAATTAGATGGGCCCTTAGGAGAATAGACGGATGGGAGATAGAATAGTTTTGTGGCAATGTCTGTCTAGGTGTGGTGCCTTTTCATTGTCCCTGGTGATAAGAGTCAACCTTCCTAGTTTGCTCTTTGGCAGGGGATTTAAAACAACTGAGTTCTTTTGGGAAGCTCTGCTTTCAGTCAGATAAAGGAGTTCGTAAAAAAAAAAGAAATCATCTGTTGATTCTCAAATGTCTTCAGCTCCAAATAATTTTTATGTCACAATGGTATATTCTGTACTCCTTCAATATGTATATACATACACATGTATAGTCGTACGTTTTTGTGAAATTTCACATATCTCCAAAAATTGATCCAAAGACTCCAATTAAGAACCCAAGAACTGTGTTTTCAGGTAAACTATTAGAAGTTTGTCTCTTGCTGCATTTGAAACATCAGGGTGCAGGGTGTGTTTTTCTAGGAGCCCAATGTTAGTAGCGTGCTCATTGCCAGAATCCGACTCATTTATTTCTGATCCAGCTTTTCTCTGGGAAATGTTTTATTAAGCTAGTCTATATAGGCTGAAAAATCCTAAAATTTCTGTTGGTTTTCCATTCCCTTAATTCATTACAATAATACATACAAGCTTCTACCCTCCATGTATTTTCATTATCAGATCAAAACAACTGGTTGGAAAAGTGAAAACACATGAAATCATTTGTTTAACTGCATAATAAATAGCTGCCATAACTGACTCAGTATGCATCTACCCAATAAATGCTTGCTGTGAGTTTGTTTTTGTTTGGGTATTTTTATCCCCAAAAGGTCTGCACAACCCAGAGCAGTGGTCCAGCCAAGCAAAGTTAACAGGGACAAGTGGAACATTCCTGGCACAGTGAAGAGAGACTGCAGATTGGTTTTATTTAGTCGAGGCATGAATCACCTGTATGTTACGTAGACTCTATGTTGGGCTGCACCCAGGCAGAAACTGGAGGTTGCTGGACGCGAATCTGGTATAAGAAGTGGGAGGCTTTGATTTGCATTTTTCTAATGATTAGTGATGTTGAACATCCTTTCATGTGTTTGTTGGCAATCTGTATATCTTCTTTGGAGAAATGTCTATTTAGGTCTTCTGCCCATTTTTGGAGTGGGTTGTTTGTTTTTTTGATATTGAACTGCATGAGCTACTTGTGTGTTTTGGAGATGAATCCTTTGTCAGTTGCTTGGTTTGCAAATATTTTCTCCCGTTCTGAGGGTTGTCTTTTCATCCTGTTTATGGTTTCCTTTGCTGTGCAAAAGCTTTTAAGTTTCATTAGATCCCATTTGTTTATTTTTGTTTTTATTTCCATTTCTCTAGGAGGTGGGTCAAAAAGGATCTTGCTGTGATTTATGTCATAGAGTGTTCCACCTATGTTTTCCTCTAAGAGTTTTATAGTGTCTGGCCTTACATTTAGGTCTTTAATCCATTTTGAGTTTATTTTTGTCTGTGGTGTTAGGGAGTGTTCTAATTTCATTCTTTTACATGTAGCTGTCCAGTTTTCCCAGCACCACTTATTGAAGAGCTTGTCTTTTCTCCATTGTATATTCTTGCACCGGTCAGAATGGCCATCATCAAAAAATCTACAAACAGGGACTTCCCTGGTGGTGCAGTGTTTAGGAATCCACCTGCCGATGCAGGGGACACAGGTTCGAGCTCTGGTCCGGGAAGATCCCACATGCTGCAGAGCAACTAAGCCCGTGCACCATAGCTACTGAAGCCCGCGCGCCTAGAGCCCATGGTCCACAACAAGATAAGCCACCACAATGAGAAGCCAGCTCATCGCAATGAAGATTAGCCCCCACTCGCTGCAACTAGAGAAAACCCTTGCACAGCAAGGAAGACCCAACACGGCCAAAAATAAAAAAATAAATTAAAAAAAATTCTACAAACAATAAATGCTGGAGAGGGTGTGGAGAAAGGGAACCCTCTTGCCCTGTTGGTGGGAATGTAAATTGATATAGCCACTATGGAGAACAGTATGGAGGTTTCTTTAAAAACGAAAACTGGAACTACCATATGACCCAGCAATTGCACTACTGGACATATACGCTGAGAAAACCATAATTCAAAAAGAGATATATACCACAATGTTCATTGCAGCACTATTTACAATAGCCAGGACATGGAAACAACCTAAGTGTCCATCGACAGTTGAATGGATAAAGAAGATGTGATACATATATACAATGGAATATTACTCAGCCATAAAAAGCAACAAAATTGAGTTATTTGTAGTGAGGTGGATGGACCTGGAGTCTGTCATACAGAGTGAAGTAAGTCAGAAAGAGAAAAACAAATACTGTATGCTAGCACATATATATGGAATCTAAAAAAAAAAAAATGGTTCTGAAGAACCAAGGGGCAATACAGGAGTAAAGACGCAGACGTAGAGAATGGACTTCAGGACATGGGGAGGGGGAAAGATAAGCTGGGTTGAAGTGAGAGAGTAGCATGGACATATATACACTACTAAATGTAAAATAGATAGCTAGTGGGAAGCAGCCTCCTAACACACGGAGATCAGCTCAGTGCTTTGTGACCACCTGGACGGTTGGGCTAGGGAAGGTGGGAGGGAGATGCAAGAGGGAGGGGATATGAGAATATATGTGTACGTATAGCTTATTCACTTTGTTAAACAGCAAAAGCTAACACAACATTGTAAAGCAATTATACTCCAACAAAGATGTTAAAAAAATAAAACATTAAAAAAATAAAAGACTGATGTACTAAAATTGGAATGATACAGAGATTAGCACAGCCCCTGTGAAAGGATGGCATGCAAATCTGTGAAGCGTAAACTGATAAATTATACAATTGTTACCTTATTTAATCTGTGTTTCACTCACTTTCTCTCTTTTACAGCTGTCAATTCTCTAACTCAAAGATGGCAAACATTTTACACATCCTGAAACAGGCAATTTAAAAGGGGGGATTTAAAAACTCAGAGGGCTGGTTGAGCCCAGATTTGGACTATATCGAAATGAAAACCAGTTCCCTTCCTCCAACTGCCTTTCATTAACATTTGATTGTTATTGGTTTGGGTGACCTCAATGACCTGGAGCTAGAAAGAGAGAGGTTCAAGTCCAAGATTGGGTACTATGGTGGCAATTTACTGTATGTCTGGGCAACACACTAATCTTCCTGGAGCCCCAATTTCTTCATTTCTAGATTAGAAATAATAGCACCCAAATTATCAGATTTTGAATAAAGAATATAAATACTCGACAGTGTCAGGCACACACTCTCTGCTTTTATTAAATTAAGATATATATATATGTGTGTGTATATATATATATATATATATATATATGCAGAAAAGTGCATATATCAAGTGTGCAGTTTGATGAATCTTTACTAATTGAATATCATTATGAAACCAGCACCCAGGTCAAGGAACTTGACATTACCGGCGCCCCAGAAGCCTCTCCTGTGCCTCTTTTCATTGTACCCCTCAAGGGTACATGCACGTTTTCTCAAACTTGGCACTATTGGTATTTGGAGCCGGATACTTCTTTGATGCAGAGCCGTGGCAGCGTGATGTTTAGCAGCATCCCTGGCTTCTGACAATCAGATGCCTGTAGTACCTCCCAATCCTGCCAAAATATGACAACCAAAAGTGTCTCTAGGGCTTCCCGGGTGGCGCAGTGGTTGAGAGTCCGCCTGCCGATGCAGGGGACACGGGTTCGTGCTCCGGTTCGGGAAGATCCCACATGCCGCGGAGCGGCTGGGCCGGTGAGCCATGGCCGCTGAGCCTGCGCGTCCGGAGCCTGCGCTCCGCAACGGGAGAGGCCACAACAGTGAGAGGCCCGCGTACCGCAAAAAAAAAAAAAAAAAAAAAAAGTGTCTCTAGATATTGTCAAATTTTTGGGGGGGTGGGTTGGGGTGAGGCAAAATGTCCTCCAGGTGAGAACCTCTGCTATATAACTATTCTTTATACCACTAGGAACTAAGTCCTGAGGTGCACCTCCTGTGTGAGCTGTCACTTGTTCTCCTCTGTCTTCCCTCCTCTGTGGGGACTCATGCAGTTGAGAGAAACTTCTGAGTACCAACTACTACCAAGTATGTACACTGCCTAGGAGTTCTGAAATCCACATCCTCCTGGGGCCTGGGGCTCCAAATGTCTTCTTTTCCCATTTCTCCCTAGCTCCTACCAATTTTTGCTAGTAGAAGTGTAAATTAGTTCATCCACTCTGGGAAACTGTTGGCAGTATTTATAGGGATTTATTAAGCTGTACATATGTGTACCCTATGACTACCCCAGTTTGAGTATTTACTTAATCATTTACATCTGGCCTTTCCCAAAAAGAGATCTGAAGTAATTTGCAACAGACAACATTAACATATTAATTAACCTGTATATTTTAGTGGAGTAGTACAGCTGAAAATAAGAAAAGTTATTTCCCTGATTTGTACTACAAGAAAGTTGGGGAGTTCAAGATGAAGATTAATATTAGTATTAGTTGTTTTGTAATAAACATTCTTGTTTATAATTTGAATCAGATTCCAAATAAGTTCACATATTTCATTGTTAATATATCTCTGAAATCACTTTTAAGCTTGTATGTTTCCAATCTGTATTTTTTGTCTCAATTTATTAGTTAAAGAAACTGATTTTTTTGTCCTGTAAATCTTCTGATCATCTGAATTTAAATGATTGCATCCCCATGGTGTCATTTAATATGTTCTCTGTCCTCCTGTTCTCTGTAAATAGTAATTGGAAAGAGGTGTTCTCAGATACAATTTGAAGTATAAGGCCCTGACAATTAGCTTTTTGGATTGTAATGTAAGTGCCTGACATTAAAGGCATCCATTTCAAAAACATTCATCTTGAATGAACACATTGTCAACTAGCCATTATGTAAGGAGCCAGGCCACCCCACCCATGACGTTCTCCTTCCAGAAAGTCCTGGCTGACGTAGATAACTGACCTTTTTGGTGACTCTGCTTTTCCTTTCTTCTACTTTAATTCCCACTCTTATGGTTTAAATTCACCAATAAATAATGAACCCACAAAACCCTAGGCACCCCACCCTTGACCCCAGTAAAGGCACAACTTCAAGGTCCATGCTCTCTCTCTCTCTCTCTCTCTCTCTCTCTCTTTCTCCCCATGACCTTGTTGTATGGCCCCAGGAATGCTGTGTACCCTCCAGGACCTGTGAGTAATAAATGTTGTTCATTTCAAAGTTCCCTGATGGCTGCTGCTGAGGTGTCTGCAGGATCTTGCAATCAGAATAAGAATCACAAGGACTGGTCCAGCCACTGCATTCAAAATGTCTATGGGGACTCACGATGGGCCAAGTTGAATGCTCCCAGATATTCCTAGCTGATAGCATTACTATTGATAGGCTGAGACAGAAACAAAATAAGGTTTGATACTTTTTGATGCTATTTCATAGTGCTGCTATACTCTGCCATCAAGAGGCATATAATGTTAGCAATGAATGAAGTCTAGATCCATTACTTCATTAGGACTGCAATATAGGCATATTTTACATTTAATGTTTCTCCTTATTCATCAGCTTATACTTCAAAGAAGGAAATTCAAGTTTTTTCCCCTTTATTTATCAGATTTTAAAATAAAGATTTATTCACATTATCCATTCACATCTAATGTTGATCAATTAGATTTTTTGTCTCTGTGAACCAATGGATTTAAACGTTTTTAAATGTTTCAAATTATTGCCATTATTATCCTTATAGACAAAGTGTCAATGAGGTCTCTTTAAGTTGGCTTCTGATTCCTTTTGACATGATCTTAGTACTTTTTGATAGTTTTCTTGGTATCTGATATGATGAGATGCATGAAACTCATTGTGCACCTACCTTACTGAGGATTTAGAATCAGCCATTTCTCCCAAGAACACTGGGTTTTTTAGTGGGAAATGGTATTTCAAGACCACAGTCTGGGTGCCTTACCAGCATTCTCTAGAGAAAAAGAACCAATAGGATGTGTGTGTGTGTGTGTGTGTGTGTGTGTGTGTGTGTGTGTGTAAAGATAACAAATTGGCCCACACAATTATGGAGGCTGGTAAGTCTCAAATCCGCAGGGTGAGCCAGCAAGCTGGTGACCTGGAGGACCAATAATGGAGTTCTAGTTCAGAGGCTGGCAGGCTTAAATCCCAGAAAGAATTATGTTTCAGTTCCAGTCTGAAGACAGGAAAAAAGCCCATGTCCCAGTTCAAAGGCACTGAAGTAGAAAATCCTTTCTTACTCAGGGAAGGAGAGGCTTTTTTTTTTTTTTTTCATTCAGGCCTTCAACAGATTAAATGAGGCCCACACACATTAGGGAGAGCAATCTGCTTTACACAGTCTACCAGTTTAAAGGTTAATCTTATCACAAAACATCCTCACAGAAACACCCAAAATAATGTTTGATCTCGGTGCCCTGTGGCCCAGTCAGATGACATATAAAATTAAACATCACATGGGGTGCTAAAAGTGCTGAGTACAACTGAGTTTCTCATTGTTTCTAGCTCTTTTCAATACATGATAAATTCATGCTGATACTTCCAGCTACAGGGTTTTTACTTAAATTCTTTAATCTTACTTCTATGTCTTATTTGCCTATATGGAGAATTCCAGTTTTCAATTAAACCTAATGTAAATTAGAATATTACAGAATTAAGCATGCTCTTTATCCCAGAACACAATCACAGCAGTCTCAGAATAACAATACCAGTACTACCACTAATAATATTATTACAGGTAATTATTTATTTATGTAGTTCTCCAAATGATTGTCTTTAAGTCACATAGAATGGTTCTTCTCTGGAATTATGCCACCGATTGCATACATATGTAAGTTAATTTGTTTTATTTGTTTTTAGGGATTGCTTTTAAAATTTAATTTGGTTTTATAATTGGTAAAATAGTTACTCTCCTCCAAAGTCAAATCTATGAAGTATTATCACCTTCCCCCCAAAGTAACTTTTTTTCTCCTTCCATCACATTAGTTGTATTAAATTTTTTTTAACATAAGCACACACAGACACACACATATGTTAGCATATGTGTTACTTAGAGAATTAGTATCCTCCTAAAACACTTTTATCCAACTTACTTTTTACACTGAACAACATGTTCTGGAAAGCACTCCATCGCAGTATATAAATATGATCCTCATTCTGTTTTGCACCTGTGGATATAGCAAGTAATACTTATTTAGTTCTTTCCATTTATTGCTTTTACCATTGACGTTGCAATGAATTGTTTTGCACATCTTTCTTTATAATTTTACTAGTGTTTCCTCCTAGATGTTGAATTGGTCAAAAGGTAAATATATAGGTAATTTTGCTAGTAACTGCTAAATCCTCTTCTGTAGAGCTTTTCAATTTTACATTCTCCCAAATAAGATTTGAGAATGCTTGTTTCCCCCAGGCTCACCAGCCCAGTAGATTGACAAACTTTTGAATTTTTCCAATCTGATAAGTGAAAAATGATATTTTAATGTAGTTTTAATTTGCATTTCTCTTATTGTGAGAAATGCTTTTCATATGTTGAATATCTATTTGCATTTCTTTTTCTATGAATTTTCTGATCATTTCTCTAGCCCATTTTTGTACAAAGATTTTGGTGTTTTTTATATTTTTAGAAATTAATTATATAGGAATATTAACCCTTCATCTGTGATAAAAGTTGCGAATACTTTTCCAAGTTTGTCATTTTTTAAACTCTAATTATAATGTCTTTCACCAAAAAAAATTGTTTTAGTGTTTGTATTTTTTTAATAAAATCATTTTATCTATATTTTTCCATATTGTTCCCAGACTTTTAAGGAAGTGTTCCTCATTCACATGTCATAGAAGAACTCACCCATGTTTTTTGTTATTTGCTTTTTGTCTTGTTTTTTAATACTTGATTGATTTTTACTATTATATTTTAAATATCTGTTTTCTACTGGCAAGGTGACTGCTGTTAAAAGTCTGATCAGTCTGATTCTCTACTACGTGTAAATGACTTACTATTTTTCCTTGGAAGTCCAGTAGATTTACTAGAAAAAATGTCTACATGTTGATTTTTCTAGTTCAGTTATCCCAAGTATATTTCAAAATGTAATATCAAGTCAATGTATAGGTTCTGCTGGGGATATCCTAGTAAAATTGCTGAGTCATAGGGTATGCAAATCAAGCTCTAGAAGATACATCCAGTTTCCCGAAGTGGTTGTACCTATTTGCATTTCAAACAGCACTGTAAGAGAGTTCTGGTAGCTCCATATTCTCTTCAACGCTTGATATCTCTACCCATTTCATTTTAAACATCAGACATGTATGCAGTTGTATCTCATTGCAGTTTTAATCTGCATTTCTGTGACAGCTAAAGAGGTTAGGCACATTTTTCATATATTTCCTGATAATTTAGGTATTCTTTTCTGTCAAGAGTCTATTCAACTCTTTTGCCATTTTTTTCAAAATGAATCATCCTGATTTTCTTTGACTATTTTGTAAAATTTCTTTACACATAATCTGCATATGAATCATTTGTCAGAGATATGTATTGTGAGCATTTCTTCCCCATTTTATCACTTGCCTTTTCAGTGTTTATGACTTGTCAATGGTATCTTTTAACGGAAAGAAGTTCTAAATTTTAATGCAGTATAATTTATTACTTTTTAAATTATCTGTGCTTTTAGTATCTTGCTTAAGAAATTCTTTTCTACTCCAAAGTCATGAAGATTTTCTCCCGTGGTTGCCTCTGAAAAGCTTTATTGAATTACCTTCACTCAATCCAGAATTGAGTTCGGTGTACTGTGTGAAATAAGGCTCGTCATGCTTATTTTTTTCTAAGTTGATATGAATTGACATCTCTTTATTCATTTTTACTTAGAATTATTTTCCCTGAACTTTTTCTGTGGGCATATGGGTCAGGATACCTTCACAGCTATTGTCCTTGCAAAGTAATTAAAAAAAACATGGCTTTGCAATTTGAGTTCTTCCTCCTCTCTTCTCCTCTCAACAACTGGTATCTAAACCTTCTCTTTCTTTCCCCTTATTGGTCCCTGTCCCACTCAATTTTGTTTTTTATTCATGGAAATTTCTGACTCACTAGCAGATTTTATTCTGGAAGGAGCTCTTCTATTGGTTTTGAGATTGGAAAGTTCATAGTACCCAGACAGCTCCACCGCCCTCAGAGCTTATCATGCACTCACCTAAAAACTGGAGTGTGCAAAAGTCCTTCTTAGTTTCAGCTACTGTTCTCACATTGCTTGCCCTATGTCTCAGTGTATCAATTGGAAATTTGGGTGTTCTTTTGATGTCAGGTCCATCAGATACCCCATGCTTCCTCTGTTGATACCATGTAGATTTTAAAACTATCAGTAGTTTGTCTTCACCCATTTATATTTTGGGGTTCATGAGGATGTCATGTAATCTAGTTTGGATGACTTATGTTTTATGTGAGTTTTGGTTATGCTATTATAGTTTCTCTGTGTGTCTTTATGAAATGTTTTGAGAAGATTATTTATATCTATCTATAGATAAAAATAATATATATAATCTTCCATACATATAGATACATGTACACATCTATATATCTGCCTTCATCATATTCCCTGAATTTCTCTCAGTATAATTATAATTTTCATCTTACAGAGCAGGAACAAAGCCGTTAGAGAATCATCGTCAAAGCCAGATAGTGGTAATAAGTGGAACAGGACTCGAACTTACATCTATAAAGTCCAACAAAGTTAATACTGTTTTACTTCTGCTATTCTATAGTCTATTTATATTTCTTCTTCTCATTAAAAAATTCCCCTCCTGGCATGTTTCATAAAGTACATAACACCCTAATAGTCTTGTATATGTATATTATTTATAAATAAATGAGGCTACAATTATTGGAGGGCTGTTCAAAATACTTTACCCAGTTTTCACAGTTTAAAAAAAATGTAAAGATCTAGTAACTTAATCACTGTGTGTTAAATTATGTAAAAGCAGGAAGTTTGAGTACTTGTTATAATGAAAGAAAATAAGAATCTTAGAAAACAAAGAATCATTTTCATCTTCTTTATAATAGCCAGTTGTTATAATATGAGGGAAGATGATGAAAATATCCAAGAAATGATAAACAACAGCTTTCATATCATGTATTCTGATGTTGTAGATATCTAAATCTCATATGTAACAGAAAATACACATTACTGAAGTTTCTTATCACATTAGCTGAATTAGAAAAACAACGATTTAGACAGATAAACATTTGGATGAAAATTGACTAAACAGTACACATCAGACTATTTTTCTCCTTTCCTTTACCATTTGTTAAAAGTATAATAAAGTACAGTGAGAATGCCTGAAAGTATAAAGTCTCCTAGAATTTTTAAAAAATCAAAGTCTGATTGATAAGCAGAAATATTCAGTGATGTTTAATTTTGATGCAGTGTCTCCTCTTTAGGTTAAAAATGATACATTGCATTAAAGAGAGTCCAATTGTATTGGTTTCTGTGGCTGCTGTAACAAATAACCATAAATTTAGTGGCTTAAAACAATACAAATTTATCTTACAGTTCTGGAGGTCAGTAGTTTGAAATGATCTCACTTGGGTGAAAATCAAGAGGTCAACAGGGCTGCATTCCCTCTGGAGCGTCTAGGGGAGGATGGTTTCCTTGCCTTTTCCAGCTACTGAAGGCCAATGTACCTTGGCACCTGCCCCCCTTCCTCCATCTTTGAAGCCAGCAATGTTGGGCAGAGTTTCTTCCACTGCCATCTTTCTTGTTGTCTTTTCCAAGTCTTTTTTCTATTCTTAAGGACTCACTCTTGTGAATTTTTTGGCCCCAACTGGATAATCCAGGATAATCTCCATATTTCAGGCCAGTTGATTAGTGACTTAATGACATCTGCAATCTTAAATGCCTTTTGCCATGTAGCTTAACATATTTGCAGGTTCTGGAGATGAGGATGTGGACATCCATGGTGGGCCATTAATCTGCCTATCACATCCACTAAGGTTTTCTAATCTAATTTAACCAGTTTGGGTAGGAGTACATTTCTTTTTTTTTCTTAGAGATTTTGTCATCCATATTTATTTTCAAAGCAGATTTCCTATACTTGTATGGGTTATACTCATACATTTACACGTGCATGCACACATACACACGTAAACACATTCCTAATTTATTCAGAGCATCACTGAGAAACAATACTGGGTGAAAAAACACATCCTATTTATAATGAGACAACATCCTTAATAACGACTCAAATGCAGCATGAGCGATATAAGGAACATCAGACTAGGAATCAGAAAATCCATGTTTTTGACCTGAATCTGCCCTTTAATAAACTTTAATGTAAAACATTATTATTAGTAGTAATTAAGCTGTATAGAGAGTCATGGGCATTTATTTAAATATCTCAAATGTATTCTCCATCATTAAAATTCCATTAAGGAACCTCAGGACCAACTAATGCTCAGCTCCAGAGGTAAAGGATGTAAGGAGGATAAACCTACACTAGATTTAACAATTTAGCAGAAAAGAGATGCTTTTATATGGTAGAGCCTGAATAGGAGACTCATCTCAGCTGAGTAAGGGCCAAACTCCAGAACTCGAATTCTTGACGTCGTCACCAATGCTAATTGTTGAAATATTGAATGCAAAATTGCAATACACCCTAACTCAGTTTCTCCACTAAAGTAACAGGATGAAATATTTAAGAATAGAACATAAACACTGGCATAGGGCATAAAATGTTTGCATTGTTTTAAGATCTTGGCATGGGATTAGTCCATTTGGTTCTGTAACAATATACTGCCTCAATGTTCAATGAAAGTGAACATTGAAACCGATCATTAGATATAGTTTGGGTTTATAGTTCCCCAATTCTCAGTTTCAATTATCCATGTTATACTTGTCTCCTATCATTTCAGAAAATCACAAGTTGCAATTGTAATTACATAATTCTTTTGGAACAAGCTGTCAAAAATAGAGACTTAAAACTAAAATTTCCAGTCCTTTAAATTGATTGGTTTGGGGAATTTTTCTCTCTGGATTTGGGCCATGATTGGGTTGAAGTAATTGATCATCTTATTAATAGTATATTTAAATTTTAACTGTAAAGTTGCATTTCTTCTAACTCACACTAGGAAATGATTATGTCAGAACTAGAGACTAAAGCCAGAAATTGTATATTAATAGAAATACCAATTAAGCTGTGAGTTGCAGAGGCAGATTTGAATCTTTGCTCAAACCTAAATACAGCAACAGCAACTCGCAGAATTTCTTTTCTTTCTGAGTCTGTTTTCTATTAATATCAGTGAGCTGCAGAGAACTCAGTCTGCTGAAGAGATATTAGGCGTGCACACTTGGGAATACACATATGCTTTTCAGAAAATAGACAACAGGTCAGGCTAATGAGAAGCATTCACCTGAGGAATTCATCATGTTTTAATAGGTTTGTCGCGTTGACACGAAGGACTTCGTGAGTCATCATTTGCCACAAAGGTGAGTCTCTGCAGTGGATGGCAGTTTTGCATTTTAGGACTTGATGAATGGAAGTTCCACTGTTGGCATCTACCTTGCCACCTACAATCCTTTAGGATGTAAATTTAGCCTGGATTAGTTTTGTAGAGAATTTTTTTTAATGCTGGACCAAGAGAAAAGTTAACTTCCTAGCTGTGTAATCTCACTGTGCCTTGAATTTCTGATTTGTCAAGTGGGGATTTTTTGCGGATAAAAACTAGCAATTTCATGCAGATAAAGCACGGGGGTGGGAGGTGGGGAGAGGGGGAGAGAGAGAGAGATGCCAGCTGTTTAAACAATTTGGAAAAGTGCAAGGTATTTTTATCATTATTGGAAGTGATACATTTTTTTTTTGCTAATTTAGGATAATCTATGTTTAATATGTAGATTTCTACATTGTGAAGTAATTCCAGGTTATATATGAATTTTCATTTTTCTTTAATCCTTTTGATCACATGCCTGTATTTCTTGTTCTGTTAACTTCAGGCAGTGTTTCACCTCCTCTGTATTTACGATCAGAACACCACTGTCCCACCCCCCGCACCGTGCATGTCCCTTGCACCCACCACTCCCTCATACCCGAGATATCCCTTCCTTACTCTCTTGGGTCATATCTACAGGTTCCTGGGCTACATGTCTTTCTCTTTCTTATGCTGCAGTATATAGAGAAATGCCTTTCTAAGAAAGAATATGCAGTATTTGAGCCCTTTACTGTCGGAAAATGTATTTATTTAACATTCACACTGTCCAGAGTTCAAAGGTTATAGGTCAGTGCTGGTTTCACAATAATTCTCCCTTGGAATTCTGAAGGCATTGGGTCCGGTAGCTGATAAGAGGTTGGCTGCCAAGCTAACTCAAGCTTTGTTGGCAACCTTTTTCCCTTTCTCATTAGCTTTTTTTTTTTTTTTTTTAAGAAGTTTTACTCTATCTCTGCTTAGAGATTTCATGAGGTTCATCTAGATCTGTGTCATTTTTCAATTCATTCCAGTTAGCACTCAAGCTGAAGTGAACCCTTTCAAGCTAAAACTTATTATCCAGCTCAAACCTGGGAAATTGTTATCTATTATGTATGCAATAGTTTCTGTTCTTCCATTTTCTCTTCTTCCTCACTGAGACCACTGTAGGCAGAAGTAAGATGTCTTTGAATAATCTTTTGTCTCTTTTTACTTTTCTCTCATATTTTGCTTTTGCTCTACACCCTGGGAAACTTCTTTGCTTTTTTCTTACAATCTTTTGATTAACTGTTTAATTTGACCAATCATATTTTTAATTTCTAAGTTAATTTTTTCCCTAGCCACCTTTTTTTTTATCATCTTGTCAAATCTGAAGATAATAGAATATTTTCTTCCTTTTTCTTTTTTTAAGTTTAAGTTTTTGTCTGTCTTCCTGAATTATCTATTTCTTCCATGTCAGTTTTTCTTTCCCATTGCTTGCTTTCCTCACAGGTCTGTGGATTCATTGTTGATTCTTCTTATTTTGGAATGAAGAATTGGATTGACTGTGCTAAGCAAGAACTGTGGGTTTCCTTTGCTAACGTGTCAGTAGGTCTCTTTCCTGATTAGCCTGTTTTAGGAAGGAGATCGCTGTGAATCTCAGAAGAGTGTGCCTGGTGGCAGTATGTGCTTTAGTTCAAGTAGGCAGAGTCAGTTCCAGATTGTGAGTCTCCCAAATCCCAGGATCAGGAAAACTTTTTTCTGGGCTTGCCAACGCGACACTATAAACATTAATATCACTAATAGCTAACACTTAACAGGCACTCTTCTAAGTATTTTAAACATAATAATTATTTATTCTTCAAAACAACTGTGAGGTAGTACTATTATTATCTCGCATGGTACAGATTAGGAAACCAAAGCTCAGAGGGTTAAGGAAATTGTTCAAGGTCACACAGCTTGTAAGAAACAGAGCTGAACTTTACATCTAGCCAGTCTGGCTCCAGAGTTACATATTCTACCTTGACTGTTACATATTCTACCTTAACTCTCTTCAGAAAGCTCATGTATTCTCAAAAGAAGGAACCCCCAGTTTTATAAACTGAGCTCATGCTGGTGTATGCCTCTATATAAACTTCCTGTGAATCTCCTTCTTCCCAGACCCTTTCCCATTTATGCACCTTTAGACCCTGTCAACTCCAAGCTGACCTATTTGAAGGCTGCCAAAGACAGCCGAGCTCCCTTCTCCACTCCACAGGTGTGGATGACCCCACTGGTGTCATCTCCTGTTCGGCACTCCTGTCCCCCCTTGTTATTACTGTGTTCCATTCATTGAGAAACTTCTCCATAGCTCTTGTCTGAGATGACTCTTCCTCCACTCTATTAATTCTTGTTGATTTATTCTCATTTGTACTATGTTCTCATTTTATTAGCCTCTCATGACACCAGATGAGCCATTCTACCATGTTCAGTTAACCAGATCTTTTTAAATTTAATCTTTATTTTATATTGGAGTATAGTTGATTTACAGTGTTGTGTTAGTTACAGGTATACAGCAAAGTGAGTCAGTTATACATATACATATATCCATTCTTTTGCAGATTCTTTTCCCATATAGGTTATTACAAAATATTGAGTAGATTTCCCCATGTTATATAGCAGGGCCTTCCTGACAGAGAAAGACAAATATCATATGATATCACTTATATGTGGAATCTAAAAAAAATATTATACAAATGAACTTACTTACAAAACAGAAACAGACTCACAGACTTCAAAAACAAAATTGTGGTTACCAAAGGGGAAAGGTGGAGGGGGGAGGGATAAATCAGGAGTCTGGGATTAAAACATACACTATATGTACTATACATAAAACAGTTAACCAGATTTTATGAAACCAGATTAAACACAAGTTTCGGCCCTTACTTTCATACTTATCTACTCAAGTGTCTTAAAGCAACCTGTGTCAATTAACATTATGATATAATCTTTCTAAACTACTAATTAACTTTGATTAATCCAACTTAGTATAGTGATAAAGAGGGGAATGTATTTTATTGTTTTCAATATGTCTAGACTTAAATTCGTGCCTTGACATACCTAAAAGCCTAGGTATGGTAACACATCTGAAGACACTTGAAATTTTATTCTGAATGGGAGCTTATTGTGAAAATATATTCAATTTCCACTAGATACTTCCATAACTTTTGAATATTGACTAGGGACTTAAGCATTGAGTAAGTCTTGAGGATCTAAGACAAGAGAAATTCTCTGCCTTTTAAAGCCTCATATTTTTGTGGAAAATTTTAATTCTATGTCTATTTCTTAGGTTTTAGAAACAGGTTTTACTAATATAATACAAATTAATATTTTAAAATTTAAAATTCCTCATTGTTACCTAAAAAAGAACCAATGAAGTCGGTTCTTAGACATTTCAAGTCACTGAATATCTTTCTTTCCTATGAGAGAAGTATCAGGGAATTTTAGCCAGAAACTTCACTGAAAGTCAGTGCCACCTTTTTGCATTTATCACTGCCAGTTTTGCTCTGCATATCTTTTTTGGTATTCGCCATGCATTGTTAACAGTGATTGTCATGTAATTAAATCACTGCTCATCACAAGAGCCTGTTTTTATGCTGAGATAAGCATCAGAAGCCTGCTGCAGGACCCCCAGATCAATAAAGATGTTCCCAGTAGGATTACAAAGAGTCTGGGGTTGAGCAGGGCACCAGAATTAATTAAGAATGATTTCTCTTTTTATTCTACTTTCAATATATTTGTAATTGTTTTTCCATTTTCAATGGGCTCTACCTGTCTCTTTTTAAAAAAAATTCCGTGCTGATGCTCAGACACTTCTGTCCAGACATCTGTAGAAACTGAGCTATTAATCTCTTCCACTTTTTCAGATTCTTAGTCTGGTCTTAGTGATCACAGGGTTTCATCATCTTTATAGAAACTTTGGAACTAGAGGTGACCATCCAATTTCAGAAGGCTATCTGAACACTCCAACTCAAGCTCTGAACTGCAGGTCAATTTCTTGTTTTAGTTGGCATGAACTTGATAAAATGCAATATCCAGTTTTGGGAAGTATCAATGTATTCTAAAATAAACAAATCCGAATCAAACGTGAATTTTTTTAAAAGAGAAAACGTATTGGTCTTCAGTCCACTGTGTATGACATCCTCCTGGTGAATAATACGTGAAAGAACTAGGAACCCAAGGGCTTGGTTTCTAAACCGCAAAAGTATTCTAAGTAAGTGGTGTGTCCCTGTGCAGCTGGGGATGCTGTAACAATAAGTTCCTTTATTCTTAACTTCAAGGATTATTAAAATTCCTGGCTTCAGAAATGGACACCAGAAATTAATGAGGTAACAGCCGTTGGAAGTTGTGTTGGTGGGGAAAGGGAGGTAATGGTATTCAAAGAGTAAAAGGTGATGGGAATATTTCCAAGAATTGAGAAACAGCTTTCACATAAAAGGAGAAAAGAAGGAAATAATCAAATATTCCAAGACAACAAAGAGAAAGTGATCTATTTATGGTGACCCTAATGACCTCATGGTAAGATTCCCTTATCAAATGCACGTGGTGATCACAGCTGGACCTTGACAGAGCAATAGAGTGATGGGATGGGGACTTTGATGCTTCTTGCATCCACTAGGCTTCAATAATTAAATCATGCATTCATTCTTTCCATCAACACACACTTAGGGTTTGACGGCATTTAAGAGGACGATCAGGGACTTCCCTGGTTATCCAGTGGTTAAGACTTCGCCTTCCAATGCAGGAGATGTGGGTTGGGGAGCTAAGATCCCACATGCCTCGCTGCTGAAAAGCCCAAACATAAAACAGAAGCAATATTGTAACAAATTCAGTAAAGACTTAAAAAAAAAAAAAAGGCTATCATATCTACTTTTCCACCTGAATTCCACCAAGAGATACATGCAGGAGTCAAACAAATGGAGATAAAAATAGATCCTTATTACTGCTGTTGAAGAATGAGGACAAGTGGGCTTCCTAATACTGAACCCCAGAATTAAATAGACTTATCCAGCCAGACACAGAAAATGTTGGATACCAGAGGCCTCCTGGACACGGGCATAGCCTGCTCCTCTAAGACTCAGGGTGTAGAGGGAGCAGAGCAAAATGCCCATTCACTGCAGACAGGGAGATTCCAAAGAAAAAGAGAAGAAATGGGTCTGAGCGGACTGGCCTACTTCCTGCTCCCTGGGGAGGGGGTGTTGGTAGAGACACTGAGGAAGGTCAGAACTGGTGTTCTAAATCACTCTCCTCATGGCAGTCTCTTGAGTAGTGGCCCACGGCAAGGACCATGCCTATTACGAGCAACTCTGTGGGCTAGGAGAGACACATATGGAGAGATGCCTGCCAGGCAGGAACCGGATATACTCCATGCTTTCAAGGGACTTACAGTCCAGTATGGGAAATAGAGGAATAAACAAGCAATACTAACACACAAGACCAACTTTCTTTTCCAGTAATTGAAGCATGTTGGAGTAAATAGGAAGTGACTGGCCCCAACCTAGCTTTCCAGTCCCACATAATAACAATCTCCCAGAAATACGGTTGATTCCACTCAAACTGCACTACTTTTTAAACCTGAATACATACACCTGCCTTGATCTGGAAGAGCCTTTTCTCCTCTCTCTCTCCCAGGGGGCAATAAGTCAGTTTTCGTGATTTTTCCCATATCACACTTCTTTAAGAAAAGTGTTTTCATCCCCACAACCATGCATAAGCTTTCCTGCTTTTAACCTCATACATCACTTCGTTCCTTCTTGATGGCAGTTGTGTTCCTCCACGTTATATTGTAAGAATTCGTATGGTCGTCTCATCTCTTCTTGAATTCGGCTACGCTCACTTCTAGATGTCTCCTCGCAGCTAACTCAGAGGCTTTGCAGAGTCTGCTACGTGTCAGATCTTGGAGCTAGGTGTTATGAGAACAAAAAAGCAAGTACGATGTAGTTCCGCCTTTTCAATAGGAAAACTGAAAATAATATTCAGAACTTCATAGTACTTACCTGCAGCTGGCATTTAGTAAATTCTTTTAAGGGAATTATGACACCCTCCATGGAACTCCAAGTTCAGGGCAAACCAGTGGAGAGAAGGGCCCCTTTCCTTTTATGACTGAGCAGGCTCTTACCAGCTTCTCACCTCTCTTTCTGTGAGTTCAGATCTCCCCACACCCAGAGAAGGAGGTCTACAGCCATACGGGCAGAGCAACTTTCTGAAACTGATAGAAGCCTCATCTCTTCAGGCAGAACTGCAGGTGCCATTTCCCATTTGAAGGTGGCAGATCTGTTGTCAAAGGGAATTCAGGTTTTCTGAAAAGTTCCAAGGGAATGTGGAATTTCATTATTTGCTCTCTGCAGGCTTCACATCGTCCCTTTGTAGGCTAAATTTCTCTGCGTTTCGTACTTTTCATAAAGTAAAACATTTTCACTTCGTAGTAGAGGCTCTGCCTGACCTTCGAGCTGTTGATTGCCTTTCTGGCTGAATTAAACCTCCACGCTGTGCGGTGGGATTTCTAAAGGACACAGGCCTCAAACCTGCCAACCCATCAATTGAGGGGAGCAAAAAAATAAGAGAGGGGCTTCTCACATGCTCAAAATGGTATTTGTCACTAATCTTCAGCACACACCACATGGTTCACTATGAGAAACCTATTCATGCAGGGTGTGGATCCACTGTCCGTCTCCCCTTCTCATCTCAGACCTGTCCAATGCTTGCTTTTGTCCCACAAAATGGAATTGCTTCTTCTCTTCCTGCAAGCAATTTTTTTCTCTCATGGACCGTGATATAATGTCTAAAGTAAGCCACTCCAGCCCAGAGGTCCCCGGTAGTGGTTTGGGAAGTGACCGTCAATGTGACGGGGTCTTGCTGGGAAAGAGAGTATATCCAACTCCATATCTGATGTTCTCCACATTCAATCAGTTTATTGGGTTTTGTTTGTCTGTTTATAACGATCTGTAGTTTTTAAATTTGAGGAACTGGAAAATACCCTCTCAAGTTCTTTCTTTTGTCTGTAGAGTGTTACTCTCTATTCAACATAGGTGAGTGAATGAACCAGGACCAGAGTTTTTCCTAGGTTTCACATATAGGCATTCAAGAGAGCGCTTAGATTTTTTTCTCCACCCGCTAGGTTGGAAGGAGCTACCAGCAGCAATCTTTTCTTCCAAGTGGACAATATCAACCTACAGAATAAAATCCAATAGAGATGACAGCTGTGAAACATGAGCTTTTGGATCCACCTGGGACTTAAGAAAGCATCATCCCCGTATATCCCAGTGAACTGATCCTATAATTTCTCTTTTTGGCATAATTTACATTATGTTTGGATTCTGTCATTAGGATATGAATCTCGGCGAATGCACATGATAATCAAAAATTGATTTCTTCTACTAATTTGCAGGCCTTGATTACATATAAAATTGAATAGTAATTTGAGTTTGCTGGATATTTCAGTTTCATCTTTCAAATTGATTCCTTCATGATCTTTACCCATATTTGATCATTTTTTTTTGCTTTGCCATAACTTTTTATATATTTAGAGTATTAATCATTTTTCTGTCAAATATGTAGCAATTTTATTCCCAAATTGTCATGTGATTTTGACTTCAGTAGGTTTTCTTGGCAAACATTTTTCTATGTGTTCTGCTTTGGCATTATGCTTAGTTTGGGCGGGGGGAGCCCTCCCTACTCCAAGATTATTTTTTAAATTCAGCGTAAAAATAAAATTTAAAAATCAGTAGCATTCTTCTATACTGAGAATAGCCATTCAGAAAAAGAAATAGAAAATAAGATACCTTTTAATATCAACACAAGCTACAAAGTGACTAGAATTTAAACTAACAAAGAATGAATAAGCACTTACGGAGAAAATCCCGAAAGAAAAAGAGGACATAAAGAAAGGTTTGATTAAATGAAGAAATATACTATATTCTTTAATGGGACAACTTAATAATGAACTTATTAGTTAATATTCATTGATATTAACAGTTGCAACTTTGGTTACAAAGTGGCATGTATTTTCTATTTTTTTTTTTTTACATCTTTATTGGAGTATAATTGCTTTACAATGGTGTGTTAAGTTTCTGCTTTATAACAAAGTGAATCAGTTATACATATACATATGTTCCCATATCTCTTCTCTCTCGCGTCTCCCTCCCTCCCACCCTCCCTATCCCACCCCTCCAGGCGGTCACAAAGCACCGAGCTCATCTCCTTGTGCTATGCGGCTGCTTCCCACTAGCTTTCTAAGGAACTTTTCATGTATTAACATTTAAACTACTAATTAACCTTATGTAGAACCTTAGAGTGGGTGCTTGGTGGGGTTGGAGAACATGAAGCCAGAAAAGAAGGTTGGGAATGATGACTGAGAAGGAATAAAAAGACAAGAGAGCATGGTAGTGCGCCATGAACTGAGGGGTATTTTTTTTTTTTTTTTTTTTTTTTTTTTTTTGCGGTACGCGAGCCTCTTACTGTTGTGGCCTCTCCCATTGCGGAGCACAGGCTCCAGACGCGCAGGCTCAGCGGCCATGGCTCACGGGCCCAGCCGCTCTGCGGCATGTGGGATCTTCCCAGACGGGGGCACGAACCCGTGTCCCCTGCATTGGCAGGCGGACTTTCAACCACTGCGCCACCAGGGAAGCCCTGAGGGGTATTTTTGTATCATGTTTGTTCCTGAGGTCCAAAAGCAAAAAAGAAAAAAGAAAAGTAAGATAAAGTAATAAAAATAACTATATTTAAAAAAACCCCTATATTATTTTCTAGTACTTCTAATGTTTTATTTTTATTTGGTGCAAATTATGAGAAAGGTCTCCATCTTCTTCAGTTCTCTCCTCCTTCCCCTAAAAAATTAGTCAATGGCCTACCTTTCTTTTTATCCCTTCTTTCCCACTATTTTAAAATACCAACTTTATTTTATATTTATCTATCTGTTTCTGCTTTTTTGCTCTGTTCCAACAATCAGTCTGTCTTTTTTATACCAGTGAAAATCTTTAAACTATATCAGCTTTATATAGGTCTTTTGACTTCACATTCTATCAATCACCAGTTCTCATTAACTCTACCTTCAAAATATTTATCAACTCCTTCCACTTTCTACTTCCAGTGCCCTCACCCTGGTTAATTCCACTACCAATTTTCTTCTGGAGTACTGCCTAGCCCACTATTTAATCTCCCTACATCCATTCTTAGCCATTCCAAACCATTCTCCACACAATAGAAAAACAAAAAACAAACAACAACAACAAAAACCTCCTTAAACCATTAATTACATTATGCACTTCCCTGCTCAGAACCCTTGAGGAGACTATCACAGCACTTAACATCTATTCCATTTTGCATGGTCTGCACGTGACCCCCACTTACTTCTCTCTCCACACCTACCCCATGTCTCTCTCTGGAGTTCCATTTTTTGGCCATATTGGACCCCTTTTGTTTCTTGACTGTGCCCAGATCTTTTCATTGCAGGACCTTCAGGCCTGTTTTCTTTCTACTGGGAACTCGCTTGCCCTTCCTGTCCCTTGACCCAGGTTAAATGTCACTCTCATCATGAAGACTGATGTTTCAGGCTGCAGGTAGCTGCACAATAGGCCAGTGACATCATCTGTGTGCCAATCAAAGTGAATAGTGTCCTCTGATTTGGAGGATACCTACAGCACCACCAGGCACTGCTTCTCCACACCTGCAGCCTTCTTTTAAAATATTTATTACAATTTGTAATTAGATATTTATTTGTGTCCTTATTTTTTTTTTTACCATCTCTTTCTCCCATTAGATTGTAGACTCCTTGAAGTTAGGAACCATGTCCATTCTCTCCTTTTGTCTCCCAAAGAAAACACACACATTAGGTCCTCAATTATTTACTTAATGAATGATTGACATTTGATTGGTCATGTCATCTCCTCTCACTCTTCATTTTAAAAAGTCCCAGGCGGGCTTCCCTGGTGGCACAGTGGTTGAGAGTCTGCCTGCTGATGCAGGGGACGCGGGTTTGTGCCCCGGTCCGGGAAGATTCCACATGCCGCGGAGCGGCTGGGCCCGTGAGCCATGGCTGCTGAGCCTGCACATCTGGAGCCTGTGCTCCGCAACGGGAGAGGCCACAACAGTGAGAGGCCCGTGCACTGCAAAAAAAAAAAAAAAAGTCCCAGGCTATTTACCCAGCTTAGTCTTCTACATAAATTTTTTTGGAAGATATTTTTTCATGCTCTGAGATATCCACTGGAATTTTATTACATTCATAAATTATTTGGGAATGATTTGTGATCTTTACAATATTAATCTCTCAGTATGTGAACATGACATAATATTTTATAGTTTTATTCATATGATTTCCACACATTTCCTATAAGGATTATTCTCACTTTATTTTATATTTATGGTCTCAATTGGGTGCAGTCTTTTTGGAGGGGAGGGCTCTTTTTCTGTTCTTATTCTATTTCCATACTAGATATATTTCTTACACAGGAAATTACTGGTATTTTATATATAGTTTTTAATCAACAAGTGTATTTAAATCAATTGTTTTAATGACTTCAGTAGATCTTACTGAATTTTTTACTTAGGCAATCATATGATCTACAAGTTTTTCATTATCGCTTTCATTATTAGAGCTATTATTCCATATTTGTATTTAATTTATCAGTTATTATTTACACAGTAATTCTAAATAACAATAGTTAAATGAGGGTAGGTAACTTTGTCATGTTTCTAAACCCAAAGAGAATTTATTCGTTCACCAGTAAGCCTGATGCAGTTACTACTCTGGCATAGATTTTTTTTCCATTAAAATTTTTTTTATCCTTTTTTATGAACAGTTTTTGTATAAAAAATAATGTTCAGTTTGATCAAATTTATTTGAATTCATAATTTGGTGAATATTAAGAATATGATTTGGGAAACACAGCTGTGAAATTTCAGATTTGAGTCCGCTCATGGGTAGTTTTTCCACCTTTGATGATCTGTGGTCTTGTGGGCCGCATAAAACACCATTAAATATTGGCTTCTTTGGTTTTTCATGGCCTACAATGCAAGTGTATTGAATGCTTTGCCACACACTGATCTTTTCATTATAAGTTTTCTCTGATTCTGCTACGATTTAGGAAGGGGCTATTCCTTAGATGCTCATTTTACAAATAAGATGGTTGAAGAAAAACTAGTGAGATAAGTCCCACATAGAGGGATACCTGAGCTCGTTATTATTAACTCTGAGATACAAATGTATCTTCCCATTTGCTTACTCTTCTAAGCCATTACAAAATTAAATATGAATGTTTTATTGAAAAGTGATTTTACTGTCTTTATGTTCCTCTTTGTTAATCTGCTCTCATGTAGGTCAAAAACTTATTCAGAAAATTATTTAGAGAGTTACAGCTCCTTGTTCATTTTTGTTACAGGGAACTGAATCTCTTTTCTCCCTTATTTTTTTATTTTTTGCAGTACGCGGGCCTCTCACTGTTGTGGCCTCTCCCGTTGCGGAGCACAGGCTCCGGACGTGCAGCCTCAGCGGCCATGGCTCACAGGCCCAGCCGCTCCGCGACATGTGGTATCTTCCCGGACTGGGGCACGAACCTGTGTCCCCTGCATCGGCAGGTGGACTCTCAACCACTGCGCCACCAGGGAAGCCCCTCTCCCTTATTTTGAAAAGAGTTTTCTGTGTGTGTGTGTGTGTGTGTGTGTGTGTGTGTACACATTTTGAAGAAAAAAATAAAACATAAGAGCCATCCTACAAGGCAGCAATAGTCCATCATCCTTGGGTGCCTAAATTAAGTCACAAGAGATGTAGGTACCCAACTCCTGCCATTATTTATAATTGTATGGACCCAACCCTCTCTCTTTCCCCTTCCCTGGGAAGCTGGCAATGTTCTCCTCCTCATCCCTGGGCATCTGTCATCCCAGCAGCCACCATAAAATCATTCCTCACTTTCACAAAACTGATTTCTGTTTATGGAGCAGCTGACAGGAGCATTCCAAGGCCAGGTGCTCCCTGAGAGGCAAGCCTGCTTCTCTCCGCTGTCAGGAGCTTTTAGAAATAACACCCTCTTTATTGGAGTATAATTGCTTTACATTGTTGTGTTAGTTTCTGCTGTATAACAAAGTGAATCAGCTATACATATACACATATCCCAATATGTCCTCCCTCTTGTGTCTCCCTCGCACCCTCCCCATCCCACCCCTCTAGGTGGTCACAAAGCACCGAGCTGATCTCCCTGTGCTATGCGGCTGCTTCCCACTAGCTTTCTATTTTATGTTTGGTAGTGTATATAGGTCCATGCCACTCTCTCACTTCTTCCCAGTTTACCCTTCCCCCTCCCTGTGTCCTCAAGTCCATTCTCTACATCTGTGTCTTTACTCCTGTCCTGAGATAAAGTTGACAACCAGTAAAATGTACATGTTTAAAATGTCCAATTTGGTAAGTTTGACATACTTATACTCTTGTGAAGTTATGATCATAATCAAGGTAATGAACATAGCCCTCAGCCCCCAAAGTTTCCTAATACCTCTTTACTCTTTCTTTATTCCTATTCTTCCCTGTTCTCCTCTATACCATGACAAAAAGAATCTGTTTTCTTTCTTATAGACGACTTTGCATTTAAAAAATTTTTATGTGAATGGAATCATATACTATGTACTGTTTTTTCTTGTTTCTGTCACTTAGACTGATTATTTTGTAGTTCATCTATATTTTAATCAAAAATTTATTCCTTCGTATTCCGTGCATATCAATATAACACAGTGTGTTTATTGTGTTTATCCATTCACCTATTGATGACAGTTGGGTTGTTCTCAGTTTTTGATTCTTACAAATAAAACCGCTATGAACATGTGTGTAAAGAAAAAAAAAAAAGAAATAACACTCTCCTTGGAGGAAGTCAAAATAGCAACAGGAAAGTAAGTAAAACCTATTATAAAACAGTTGTCCAAAGCTTGGCCACAGTGCGAGGTAGCGATCGATATGTTGTGAAGGTTAGATCTATTTTCACACTGTGTTCTATTTCACACTTTAATGGTGTTTTAATGTGTCTGTCACTGAGTCCCTTCATGGGATGCAGGTAGAGCCTTTACAAAGGAGAAGGAACCCAGCTTTTCAAGCTTCACTGTAACATCTTATTTACCAGCTGCGATCTGACACTTTCTTTTCCCTTCCAGAGTGACAGCAGGTCTGGTTCTTCCTCTCAACCCCTCTGGCTCTCCTCTTCCACTCTCTTTCATATTCCTAATTTTGCAGGAGGCAGCGTTGGGCCCCTCTGAGTGACTGCGTGATATCTCCCTGCAAAGCTCTCTGGGATAGATACCTGCATCAAAGAGGAAAATGAGTAAGACGTGTCTGACCCTTCCATCCTGTATCCTCAGTTGGCATCCTTCATTTTGCAGATGACTCCTTCTGTTTCTGGTCCATCTCACTGTCTTCCATCTTTTGTCGGGGCTTTTTTGCTGAATCTCTCTCCACATTATAGGTCACTGTGCATGTCTGAGTCAGGGGTCATGCTCCTGCTTCCCCACCCTTAGGAGAGGAAATCCTGATGATTTATTTATTTTTACCTCCAAAGAGATTTTTAGTTTTACACGCTTTAAACTACATAGTAATATAGCAATTGGATTAGTTTCCCAGGGCTGCCATAATAAAGTACCACAAGTCTGGTGGCCTAACACAACAGAATGTATTCCCTCATAGATCTGGAGGTCAGAAGTCTGAAGTCTAGGGTTGGCAGGGCCATGCTTTCTCTGAAGGCTCTAGAGGAGAACTTGTTCCCTGTCTTTCACTTAACTTCTGGTGTGGCCAGAAATCCTTGGTTTTCCTCGGCTTACAGACATCTCACTCCAATCTCTGCCTTTGGCATCCCATAATGTTTTGCCAAAGCATCTCTTGCTCTGTCTTTCCTCTTCTTTTGAAGACACCAGACATATTGTACCAAGGGCCCACCCTACTCCACTATGACCTCATCTCAACTAATTGCATCTGTAATGGCCCTATTTCCAAACCCTAGTCCATTCTGAGGTTCTGGGAAGGAGGTGAATTTGGGGAACACTATCTATGATGGTTAATTTTGTGTGTCAACTTGATTGGGCCACAGTGTCCACCTATGTGGTCAAATATTATTCTGGATGTTTCTGTAAGAGTGTTTTTGGATGAGATTAACATTTTCATCAGTGGACTTTGAGTGAAGCAAACTGCCATTCACCATAGAGGTGGGCCTTGTCCAATCAGTTGAAGGCCCCACTAGAACAAAAGACTGACCCTCCCTCAAGCAAGAAGGAATTCTGCCAGCTGACTCCCTTCAGACTTAAACTGTAGCACTGTCTCTTCCTGAGTCTCCAGTCTGCCAGATCTGCATATTTTGGACTTGATAGCCTTCATGCCTTCAGAATTGCATGAGACAAATCCTTAAATCAATCTCCTCCCACACCCCGTGCCCTTTCACTACACACACCCACACAGACACGCACACACTGGCTCTGTTTCTCTTGAGAACCCTGACTTAACTACTGTCTAACCCAGTACAGCTATGTAGATGAAATACATAGAAGGTGTTCCATGGAAGAACACATGTGATTTATTTATGCCCAATAATAAGGAGACAGCATCTTGGCACTCAGATTTCTGTAGATTAGAGTAATGGAGTCAGCATGACATCTTCTTGCTTGTCATGACTTCTGAATGGCTGGGGTTTCAGTGGAATTCAAATTATTGGCAGGGGTATGAGGGTGAGGCAGGCAGTAGGACTAGATATAGCTAATAGCAGAGATTCTCAGCATATGGTTTTGGAATATTTGAGGATCTCGGAGACCCTCCTTTCAGAGGACCTACAAAATCAAAATTATTGTCATAATGATACTAAGATGTTCTTTGCCTAATTCGCTGTGTTGAGGTTTATACTGATGGAACAAAAGTGATGATGGATAAAACTAATGACCCTTACAGTGAATCATTGCAATGCCATCAAACTCTGTTTCTTTACCACCTTGCAATTTCAGGGAAATAATAGCCAAGTTTCACTTAAGAATGTCATTGAGAGAGATAGCTTCAAGATGGTGGAGGAGTAAGACATGGAGATCACCTTCCTCCCCACAAATACATCAAAAATACATCTACATGTGGAACAACTCCTACAGAACACCTACTGAATGCTGGAAGAAGACCTCAGACTTCCCAAAAGGCAAGAAACTCCCCACGTAACTGGGTAGGGCAAAAGAAAAAAGAAAAAGCAGAGACAAAAGAATAGGAATGGGACCTGCATCTCTGGGAGGGATCTGTGAAGAAGGAAAAGTTTCCACACACAAGGAAGGCCCTTCAATGGTGGAGACGGGGGTGGTGGGGGGCAGGGGGTAAGCTTTGGAGCCACAGAGGAGAGCACAGCAACAAGAGTGCAGAGAGCAAAGCAGAGAGATTCCCGCACAGAGGATCACTGACGACCAGCACTCACCAAGCCTGAGAGGCTTGTCTGCTCACCTGCAGGGGCGGGTGGGGGCTGGGAGCTGAGGCTCAGGTGTCAGAGGTTAGATCCCAGGAAGAAGACTGGAATTGGCTGGGTGAACACAGCCTGAAGGGGGCTAATGCACCACAGCTAGGTGGGTAGGAGTCCGGGAAAAAGTCTGGAACTGCCTAAGAGGCAAGAGACCATTGTTTCAGGGTGTGCGAGGAGAGGGAATTCAGAGCACAGCCTAAACAAGCTTCAGAGATGGGCACGAGCCACAGCTATCAGCGCAGACCCCAGAGACGGGCATGAAACGTAAGGCTGCTGCAGCCACCAAGAAGCCAGAGTGCAAGCACAGGTCACTACCCGTACCTCCCCTCCTGGGAGCCTGTGCAGCCTGCTACAGCCAGGGTCCTGTAATCCAGGGACAACTTCCTTGGGAGAACACATGTAGTGCCTCAAGCTGTTGCAATGTCATGTGTGTCTCTGCTGCTGCAGGCTTGCCCCACATTCTGTACCCCTCCGTCCCCCTGGCCTGAGTGAGCCAGAGCCCCCGAATCAGCTACTACTTTAACCCCATCCTGTCTGGGCAAAGAACAGACGCCCTCAGGTGACCTACACTCAGAGGTGGGACTAAACCTGAAGCTGAACCCCAGGTGCTCTGTGAACATAGAAGAGAAAGGGAAATCTCTCCCAGCAGCCTCAGGAGTAGTGGATTAAATCTCCACAATCAATTTGATGTACCCTGCATCTGTGGAATACCTGAATAGACACGAATCAAAACAAAATTGAGGCAGTGGACTTTGGGAGCAACTGTAGACTTGGGCCGTGTGGTTGACAGGGTCTTGGTGTTCCAGCCTGGTGTCAGGCCTGAGCCTCTGAGGTGGGAGAGCCGAGTTCAGGACATTGGTTCACCAGAGAGCTCCCGGCTCAACATAATATCAAATGGTGAAAGCTCTCCCAGAGATCTTGGTCTCAACATGAACACCCAGTTCCACTCAACGACCAGAAAGCTACAGTGCTGGACACCCTATGCCAAACAACTAGCAAGACAGGAACACAACCCCAGCCATTAGCAGAGAGGCTGCCTAAAATCAAAATAAGTTTACAGACACCCCAAAACACACCACCGGACTCTGTCCTGCCCACCAGAAAGACAAGATCCAGCCTCATCCACCAGAACACATGCACCAGTCCCCTCCACCAGGAAGCCTACACAACCCACTAAACCAAACTTAGCCTCTGGGGGCAGACACCGAAAACAACAGGAACTATGAACCTGCAGCCTGTGAAAAGGAGACCCCAAACACAGTAAATTAAGCAAAATGAGAAGGCAGAGAAATACACAACAGATGAAGGAGCAAGGTAAAAACCCACCAGACCAAAAAAATGAAGAGGAAATAGGCAGTCTACCTGGAAAAGAATTCAGAGTAATGATAGTAAAATGATCCAAAAACTCAGAAACAGAATGGAGAAAATACAAGAAAGGTTTAACAAGGACCTAGAAGATCTAAAGGGCAAACAAACAATGATGAACAGCATAATAATTGAAATTAAAAATTCTCTACAGGGAATCAATAGCAGAATAACTGAGACAGAAGAACGAATAAGTGACCTGGAAGATAAAATAGTGGAAATAACTACCACAGAGCAGAATAAAGAAAAAATAATGCAAAGAATTGAGGACTGTCTCAGAGACCTTTGGGACAACATTAAACACACCAACACTCAAATTATAGGGGTCCCAGAAGAAGAAGAGAAAAAAGAGAGACTGAGAAAATATTTGAAGAGATTATAGTTGAAAACTTCCCTAACATGGGAAAGGAAGTAGTCAGTGAAGTCCAGGAAGCACAGAGAGTCCCATACAGGGTAAATCCAAGGAGAAACAAGAAACATATTAATCAAACTATCAAAAATTAAATACAAAGAAAAAATATTAAAAGCAGCAAGGGGAAAACAACAAATAACATACAAGGGAATCCCCATAAGGTTAACAGCTGATATTTCAGCAGAAATTCTGCTAGACAGAAGGGAGTGGCAAGACATATTTAAAGTGATGAAAGGGAAGAACCTAAATCCAAGATTACTCTATTGAGCAAGGATCTCATACAGATTCGAGGGAGAAATTAAAACCTTTACAGACAAGCAAAAGCTAAGAGAATTCAGCACCACCAAACCAACTTTACAACAAATTCCAAAGGAACTTCTCTAGGCAGGAAACACAAGAGAAGGAAAAGACCTACAAAACAAACACAAAACAATGAAGAGAATTGTAATAGGAACACACATGTTGATAACTACCTTATATATAAATGGATTAAATGCTCCAACCCAAAGACATAGACTGGCTGAATGGATACAAAAACAAGAACCGTATATATGCTGTCTGCAAGAGACCCACTTCAGACCTAGGGACACATACAGACTGAAAGTGAGGGGTAGAAAAAGATACTCCATGCAAATGGAAATCAAAAGAAAGCTGGAGTAACAATTCTCATATCAGACAAAATAAACTTTAAAGACTATTATGAGACAAAGAAGGACACTACATAATGATCAAGGGATCAATCAAAGAAGATAAAACAATTGTAAATATTTATGCACCCAATATAGGAGCACGTCAATACATAAGGCTAAAGCTAACAGCCATAAAAGGGGAAATTGACAGTAATACAGTAATAATAGGGGACTTTAACACTCCACTTTCACCAATGGAGAGATCATCCAAAATGAAAATAAATAAGGAAACACTGGCTTTAAATGATATATTAAACAAGATGGACTTAACTGATATTTATAGGACATTCCATCCAAAAACAACAGAATAAACTTTATTCTCAAGTGCTCATGGAACATTCTCCAGGATAGATCATATCTTGGGTTACAAATCAAGGTTTGGTAAATTTAAGAAAATTGAAATCGTATCAAGTATCTTTTCAGACTACAATGCTATGAGACTAGAAATCAATTACAGTAAAAAATTTGTGAAAAATACAGACACATGGAGGCGAAACAATACACTACTAATTAACCAAGATATCACTGAAGAAATCAAAGAGGAATTTAAAAAATACCTAGAAACAAATGACAAATCACGACCACCCCAAACCTCAGGGATGCAGCAAAAACAGCTTTAACAGGGAAGTATAGCAATACAATCCTACATCAAGAAACATCTCAAATAAACAACCTAACCTTACACCTAAAGCAATTAGAGAAAAAAGAACAAAAAAACCCAAAGTTAGCAGAAGGAAAGAAATCATAAAGATCAGATCAGAAATAAATGAAAAAGAAATGAAGGAAACAATAGCTAAGATCAATAAAACTAAGAGCTGGTTCTTTGAGAAGATAAACAAAATTGATAAACCACTAGCCAGACTCATCAAGAAAAAAAGGAAGAAGACTCAACTCAGTAGAGTTAGAAATGAAAAGGAGAATTCACAACTGACACTGCAGAAATACAAAGGACCATGAGCGATTACTCCAAGCAACTATATGCCAATATAATGGACAACCTGGAAGAAAGGGACAAATTCTTAGAAAAACACCACCTCCTGAGACTGAACCAGGAAGAAATAGAAAATATAAACAGAGCAATCACAAGCACTGAAACTGAAACTGTGATTAAAAATCTTCCAACAAACAAAAACCCAGGACTAGATGGATTCACAGGCGAATTCTATCAAACATTTAGAGAAGAGCTAACACCTATCCTTCTCAAACTCTTCCAAAATATAGCAGAGGGAGGAACACTCCCAAACTCATTCTATGAGGCCACCATCACCCTGATACCAAAACCAAAGATGTCATGAAAAAAGAAAACTACAGGCCAATATCACTGATGAACATAGATGCAAAAATACTCAACAAAATACTAGCAAACAGAATCCAACAGCACATTAAAAGGATCATACACCATGATCAAGTGGGGTTTATTCCAGGAATGCAAGGATTCTTCAATATATGCGAATCAATCAGTGCAATAAACCATATTAACGAACTGAAGGAGAAAAACCATATGATAATCTCAACAGATGCAGAAAAAGATTTTGACAACATTCAACACCCATTTATGATAAAAACTCTCCAGAAAGTAGGCATAGAGGGACCCTACCTCAATATAATAAAGGCCATATATGAAAAACCCACAGCCAACATCGTTCTCAACGGTGAAGAAATGAAACCATTTCCTCTAAGATCGGGAACAGTACAAGGTTGCGTACTATCAGCACTATTATTCAACATAGTTTTGGAAGTGTTATCCATGGCAATCAGAGAGGAAAAAGAAATAAAAGGAATCCGAATTGGAAAAGGAGAAGTAAAGCTGTCACTGTTTGCAGATGACATGATACTATACATAGAGAATTCTAAAGATGCTACCAGAAAACCATTAGAGCTAATCAATGAATCTGGTAAAGTAGCAGGATACAAAATTAATGCTCTTAAATCTCTTGCATTCCTATGCACTACCAACAAAAAATCTCAAAGAGAAATTAAAAAACACTCCTATTTATTATTGCAACAAAAAGAATAAAATGCCTAGGGATAAACCTGCGTAAGGAGACAAAAGACCTGTATGCAGAAAACTATAAGACACCGATGAAAGAAATTAAAGATGATACAGACAGATGGAGAGTTATACCATGTTCTTGGATTGGAAGAATCAACATTGTGAAAATGACTATACTACCCAAAGCAATCTACAGATTCAATGCAATCCCTATCAAACTACCACTGGCTTTTTTCACAGAACTAGAACAAAAAATTTCACAGTTTGTATGGAAACACAATAGACCTTGAATAGCCAAAGCAATCTTGACAATGAAAAATGGAGCTGGAGGAATCAGGTTCCTAGACTTCAGACTATACTACAAAGTTACAGTAATCAAGACAGTACGGTACTGGCACAAAAATTGAAATATAGATCAATGGAATAGGATAGAAAGTCCAGATATAAACCCACACACATATGGTACCTTATCTTTGATAAAGGAGGCAAGAATATAGAATAGAGAAAAGAGAGCCTCTTCAATAAGTGGTGTTGGGAAAACTGGACAGCTACATGTGAAAGAATGAAACTAGAACACTTCCTAACACCATACACAGAAATAAACTCAATGGATTAAAGACCTAAATGTAAAGCCAGACATTATAAAACTCTTAGAGGAAAACATAGGAAGAACACTCTATGACATAAATGACAGCAAGATCCTTTTTGACCCACCACATAGAGAAATGGAAATAAAAACAAAAATAAACAAATGTGATGTAATGAAACTTCAAACTTTTGCACAGCAAAGGAAACCATGAAAAAGACAAAAAGAGAACCCTCAGAATGGGAGAAAATATTTGCAAACCAAGTAAATGACAAAGGATTAATTTCCAAAACATAGAAGCAGCTCAGGCAGCTCATTATCAAAGAAAACAAACAACCCAATCCAAAAATGGGCAGAAGACCTAAACAGACATTTCTTCAAAGAAGATATACAGTTTGCCAACAAACACATGAAAGGATGCTCAACATCACTAATCATTAAAGAAATGCAAATCAAAACTACAATGAAGTATCACCTCACAGTAGTCAGAATGGCTGTCATTAAAAAATCTACAAACAATAAATGCTGGAGAGGGTGTGGAGAAAAGGAAACCCTCTTGCACTATTGGCGGGAATATAAATTGATACAGCCACTATGGAGAATAGTAATGGAGGTTCCTTAAAAAACTAAAAATAGAACTACCATATGACATAGCAATCCCACTGCTGGGCATATACCCTGAGAAAACCATAATTCAAAAACAGTCATGTACCACAATGTTCATTGCAGCACTATTTACAATATCCAGGACATGGAAGCAACCTAAATGTCTATCGACAGATGAATGGATAAAGATGTGACACATATATACAATGGAATATTACTCAGCCATAAAAAGCAACAAAATTGAGTTATTTGTAATGAGGTGGATGGACATAGAGTCTGTCATACAGAGTGAAATAAGTTAGAAAGAGGAAAACAAATACCATATGCTAACATATATATATGGAATCTAAAAAAAAAAATGGTTCTGAAGAACCTAGGGGCAGGACAGGAATAAAGATGCAGACGTCGAGAATGGACTTGAGGGCACGGAAAAGGGGAAACTTAAGCTGGGGCGCAGTGAGAGAGTGGCATGGACATATATGCACTACCAAATATAAAACAGATATTTAGCGGGAAGCAGCCACATAGCACAGGGAGATCAGCTCGGTGTTTTTATCCACCTAGAAGGGTGGGATAGGGAGTGTGGGAAGGAGACACAAGAGGGAGGAGGTATGGGATATATGTTTATGTATAGCTGATTCACTTTGTTATACAGCAGAAACTAACACAGCATTGTAAAACAATTATACTCCAATAAAGATGTTTAAAAAACTAGCAAAAAAAAAAAAAAGAATGTCATTGTGAAAACAATATAGATTATTTATTTTATTAACTCTGATGTTTTTGTTGAGGCAAAATAGGAAGTTCACATGAAGCACTTCTGTTCCATAGCAAAGTATGATGGTTATCTTCAGAAAAACACTTCTGTGATTATTTGAGTTATTAGCTGAACTAGCCACTTTTTCATGGAACACTGTTTTTACTTGAAAGAACAACTGACAAAGTATAATTATTCAGACTTGGGTATTTGGCAGACATTTTCTTGAAAGTAAACAAAGTGAGCCTGTCACTTAAAGATAAATGACAGTGTTTGTTGCAAATGATAAAATGTAGACTTTCAAGAGAAAATTAGAATTTTTAGAGAACTTGCATCATCCGTTGAGTTCAACAGTTCTTTGCTGAGATTTTGGTGGTATCAATGCACACGACTGCTCATTCTCATATATGAAATGTATCAAGATTTGGAATGTTTGTCTAACTTGGTGAATCATTATTTTCCAAAGGATCAAAGCAAGATGTTACAAAATCACACATTGGAAACAGATTCATTCAAACTAAAAGATGAATTAGTGGATTTTAATGTTCATTCACATAGTTTCAGATTCCACATTGCAACTCACCTTTAAAAACTATTACGTGTCAAGTTTTGGTGTAATATGGTAAAAGAATACCTACATTTATCAAGTAGGTTCTTAAATACTCTTCCCTTTTCTAACTATATATCTGATATGACCAAACATTCTTTATATTCTCGAACCAAAATAATATATTGTAATAGACTGAATAAAGATGCAGGTAAGGGACTGAAGTTCTCTTCTAATAAGCCAGATATTGAAGACCTTAGCCAAAAAAAAAAAAAAGTAAAACAATGCTACCTGTCTTACTAATTATTTGAAAATATAGTTATTTTCACCAAATATGTCATTTATTTTAACACAAAGTAAGTTTATTATCAATTTAAATGAATTAGTAACTACTTTTAAAAATTCTGAATTTTGATTTCCAATACTGTAAATATTGATAGATATAACCCAAATAAACAAAAGCTGTTTGGAGTTCTCAATAATTTTTAAGACTGTAAGTTTTGATCCTGAGACTAAAAATTTGGTCTAGAACTACTGTTCTAGACAATGGTAAAGAGTTAAGATTTTACTTCAAGTTCAGTGAGCAGAAATTTAAGAATTTAAAACAGAAGCCTGGCTTGGTTTGGACCAGATTATTATTAGTAGAGATATTGAGAAATAATACAATTCAGTGTATATTTAGGAGATAGAACCAATGGAACTTCCAGACGGATTGAATGGGGAAGTAAGGCATGGAAAGAGAGGTTTCAAGTTGACCCCAGTGTAAGGTTGCCAGATTTAGTGTATAATTTAGGGTTGAACCAGAGTATCAGAATAAGTAGGAAATTTATATTAAGTAATTTATTGCAGGGAATGGGCTTACATAATTATGGGGGCTGGCTAGGAAAGTTTGAAATCCGTAGGACAGGTCATCAGGCAGGGCAGGCTGGCACTCTTGAGAGCTGAACTCCCAGTTAAATTTTAGATTCTAGAAAAAGAAGCAGAATTTCTTCTTCTCTCAGAGAATCCTCTGAGAGGATTTGGAAGACCTTTCTAAGGTCTTCTTTCTAAGACCTTTCAAATAATTGAAGCTTGCCACCAAGATTATCTGTGACATCTAGAAGATAGATAATATAGGATAATTTCTCTTACTTCAAGTCAACTGATTTTAGTGACTTTAATCACATCTACAAAATACCTTCATAGCAACACAAGATTCCTGTTTGATTGAGTAACTGAGGGCTGTTGCCTAGTCAAATGGGCACATTGAAAAGACATCACAGTGCACCCCTTGTCAACCTAGCACCCATACACATCTCTTTAAAAGATGTTTAATCTCCAAAAAAGATAACAAAGTTATATTTTCACCTAACATGATATAACTTCCTGCTTTCAAACCAGCAAACAAAAAAGCTAACACTTTCCCCAGAAGAGAATGTAAGTACTTGGGGTATGTTCACTCTTCTCCTCTGATGTCCTGTAACTTAAATATTGTAATATAAAAATGAACAATAATTCATACATCTTATGTTAGATGATAAAGCTATAAGGGGAGAAAGCACAATATATTTAATTAATAAATATGTAAACATATATGTAAACATATTCATAAAATATAAGGAAAATAATAGCTATTAAGGTCTTCACTTCTACAACTGGTCACAGAGTCATAGCTGTACTGATAACTGTCATCCTTCACTGCCCATTCTATATTCCCTTTGCCGTCAGTGAAAGCCTCATCTAGTCATGGTTCTTTGCCTGTTGGGCTAACTTGAACATTCCTTTCTGAAAAGTTCGGGCTACTAGCACTTCTGCTGATTTTGTTGTTGTAGTTTTCCACTGACTTTAATCAGAGAATGTAGCAGTACTAAGAGATAACCCTAAGAGATTGCCTGTATTCCAGGCACACCCTTCTTATATCCATTGCATAGTAGCAGCTCAGGTTACACTTGTTAATCAGGAGAAATCACTCTAGCCAGTATAGCAACCTCCTTACTTACCTGTTGATTCAGATGCTTGAATTACCCGAAGTGGTTTGGTGGCAGGTTTGTTATATCAAACTGCTTCCATCGTGAATGGGACAGTACTTTTTTCTTACTGGAAATAGATACTGACTCTGGATACGAATTTGCCTTCCTTACAGGCAACACTCCTGCCAAACTACCATCTGTAGGCTTGCAGAATACATGTTGTCCTGTATTTTACTCGACAACCTCCTCCTGTTATTAAGTCACTTACTGAGATGGCAAAGACTAGGAGAGGAATACTTTGCGGTACTGGATACGTATCGGATACCGCTACTATGGTGGATAAATGAGTTGCATACTTCTTGGATAGGTCAGGGCTGAAGATGAAAATTTGAAAATCATTCATATGTAGAGGGTGTTTGAACAACGGAACTGGGCAGGAAAAGAGAAAGAGAAGGTAATAAGGACACATACCACTGGAGGGAGATGTAAAGAGAGGAAAGGACCAGACAAAGAGAGTAAGGAAGAGGGGTCAATGATGTGGGAGGATAATACAATGTATATATTTGAAGATCACATGACTTTAAGTATTTTGAATTTCATGGTGTTTCACAAAGAGAACTATGCCTTCTGCTGGTCTATCATACAAACAAATGTGAACATAATGGTGGAAATTTTGTGCTACAAAACATATATTTATTGATCTGCTTCAAAGAATGGAGAGAACAATGAGGGGTTAGGATAACTCCTTCCTGCCTTCTTTCCTCCCTCTCTCCCTCCCTTCCTTCCTTCTTTTTTTCCTTCCTTTTTACCCCTTCCCTCCTTCTATCCTTCCAAAGTTTATTCAGGAAAAAAATATGTAAGTGACATTAATTTAGACACTGAGAATATAACTTAATAAGGTTTGCCTCCAAACCACAGATAATTAAGGGAAGCTTGGATAAAAATGTAGGACCTGCACTCCACATTTGATTTTGCTGGGGATACAGGAGAAATCTGAGAAAAGCCTGAGAGTCAGAGATTTGGATTCAAACATCTTATACCAGGGTTGAATGATGTCTGGTGAATGTGCATTTGCGAAAATGAAGGGAAAAAAATCACCAGCTCAGGTAACTTGTGAGATATTCTGAAACATTTTCATTTCCCCTAGAATTGAGCAACTTTTTATCACCATTTTGCACTTTTCCAGTGAGGTTATGAACCAGCTGCCTATTGAGCAAAAATATTACCATCCAATTAATAATTTGGAAGCAATGACAGACTCTTGTAACCCCCTGGCTCAGCAGTCTGTTCAGAGCGTCTGATCAGACAGGAAGTGGGATAAACATGGGGCCAGTCAGTTCATTGGGGTCTGTACCGCAAAGGGCAGAGGCCACTTACTGAAGTCTGTGAGTCAGAGAAGGCTACAGCAGGGGATTCTGCATTTGAATTATGAATACTTAAATTGGCTTATTAAAACTGTGTCCACAGAGAGCAAAAATGCATTTGCTTTTAAAACAATTAAAAATATAAGGGACAGTGTGGAATAGTCAGTAAAGGCATGAAATTTGGAGTCGTAAGGCTCAGAATGCCTTCCTAGCTCCAGCACGTCCCAGCTGTATGGCATGGGGAAATAAATTTGACCCCTTTAAATTTAATCCAAACCCCCACCACTTTACTTATCCTCATCTGTTTCATCAAGAATCAATGTTAAGAGCATGGTCTCTGGAGCCAGACTGTCTACATTTGAATCCTGGGTCTGTCACTTATTAGCTGTTTGTACATGTCACTTAGCCTCTCTGTGCCTCAGTTTACCCTTCCCTAAATGGGGATAATACTGGTGACTCATCAAGGGCTAGTTGTGAAATTAAATGAGTTAATTTACATAATATATTTAGAAGAGTGTCAGCCACATAATAAATACAAAATAAATGTCAACTTTGACATTAAATATTGTCATTAGTGTGTACAAGAAACTGTGCTTAGTGATCAGATGAAATAGTGAGAAAGATGGACACAGTCTTTGCCCACACAGAGACAATGAAACACACAACAAAACAGGTGTTATGAAACTTTACTATGGAAATTGCAATGTTAAAGAAACCCCGAAGTCTGTGTAAAGGGGTCAGGGAAGACTTTCAAAGAGAAATTAAGTTTAAGACATCACAGGAGAATATAAATTAGCCAGAGACAAAAAAGGGAAGAATATTACTGTTAGAGATGAAAAATATATGAACATGGTTGGAAACTGTGGAAGATGAGGAGAAAGAAAGAAAAAGAGAATGAGAGAAAATTCAAAATGTCTCCTGTCACGTTGTAATGGGGGAAGGCTTACGATGAGGCTTGAAAGGTCAGGTCACAACTGAGTGTGGATATCATATTAAGGAGTCTGGACTCTATCTTCTAGGCATTGGAGATCCAAGGAGTGGATACTATTTGCATTTCAGAAGCACCACTCTGAACTGATGGGGATTAACCAGAAGCATGATCTGGAGGGAACAAGTAAAGGCAGGGATACCAGTAAGTTGGTTGTTAAAGCAAATCAATCAAGAGATGATAATTTCTGGATGGTGATGATTCAGAGAGGAAGGTATGTTTGAAACATTTTAAGAAACGGAAGCACAGGATTTGGTGATTGACCGGATACGGAAAGTAAGGAAGGGAAGGCTCAAGACTGGCTCCAGTGCAACAGGTGCATAGTGATGACTTTCACTTATACAAGAGACATCAGAGGTGGGCTAGAGTTGGGGTGGTTGGGATGGGAAAAGAAAATGAGTTTCATTTTGTATCCATGGATTGAAGGTTGCCAGGACAACAACCAAATAGAACTCTCTGGTGGGAAAGAGTAAGAGCTGGCCTGGAGCCATAGAAATCCATTCATACAGAGATGAGGTCCCAATGGATAATGCAGACAATGAGATAAGAAGAAGGCCTCCCTGGTGGAGAACGATGGAGAAGACCTTTCTTTCAGGGATTCGCCTAGGAAGAAGATTTTGCAGAGAAAATAAGGTATTAGAGCAGAGAGATAGGAAGAGGTCATCAAAGTCAGAACTTGAAAGTGTTTCTTAAAGGTAGGGTGGGGACGGTTAGTCAAGAATGAAGGAATTCGCAAGAAATCAAGTAGGAGAAGGTGTTCTCTAACTAGGAGGCCATCAACAGCTATGATGAGAGAAGAAGTTGAGGTGATGAGGGTAGAAGCCAGAGAGTGAGGAGTGGGTAAGATAAGAACATGCCATTAGCAGGTGTGGCCAACTTTTTCCAAGAGCTTTGAGGAAGAGATTTGAGGGTTAGAGGGAACCTGCAGGAGGGCTGAGGTCAAGGGTGAATATTTTAAAGATACAGGGTGAGTCTTAAGTTTGTTTAAACATCATGGAAGGGGCCAGAAGAGTGGGCAAAGCTGCAGATTCCCAAGACAAGAGAGGGCGATAGAATCCCAAGGGCAGTGGAGAGACCACTCTTCTTCCTCTGATCATTGAGAAGGGGGAGAGAGTGGGAGGATGCAGGTACTAAGGTGAAAAGAGCAGGCTGCCTCCTTCAGAGACTCTACCTTGATTGGTACATAAGGGTTTGCCTCATAAAATCAGCTCGTTGCTTATAAACCCATTCTTTTCCCACTTCAACATGCATATGAATCACCTCAAAATCTTGTTAAAATGTAGGTTCTGATTTAATGGGTCTGGGGTGGGGTCTGAGATTGTGCATTTCTGATGAGTTCACAGTGGGTGACAAGGCTGCAGCACACAGACACACACATGGAATATCTCTATAGTAGATTCTAGGGTGTCTCCCTGTGACATGTGGCGGCAGAATTTCCCATCATGGTCCTGCACCCAGGCTCTCACTGCTTGAGTCCCTCATCTGCTACAGAAGCAGATTTCTGTCAGAGCAGGAATTTTTCTGAGCTGGGATTCCAAAATAGTCTTGGTCTATAGTGTTTCCTGTCTCTAGCCTAGACACACTTTGGGAGTGTTCCTCTTCCCCTGCGCATTGCAGTCACGGAGGAGCTATGAAAGTCCCGGTGCCCAGGTTGAATTATCGACCAATTAAATCCGAATTTGAATAGATGTCCTGACAACTCAGAAGGAGGTAGTGGTTAGAGTTATTGATAGATTGGTATAAGATGTGGTGGCGGTCTCGATAATTAGGTCTTTAGAGTAAAACCGGGTGAGAAAAGGTATTCCTGTTAGCGCTAGGCATCCAATGATAAAGGCTGTTGCAGTGAAGGGTAAGGTCTTGAATAAGCGTCTTATTTTTCGAATGTCCTGCTCGTTGTTTAGGTTGTGAATAATGGATCCAGAGCATATGAATAATATGGCTTTAAAGAAAGCGTGTGTGCAAATATGTAAAAATGCTAGATGAGGTTGGTTGACACTGCTTGTTACTATCATTAGACGTGATTGGCTTGAGGCAGAGAAGGCGATTATTTTTTTAATGTCATTTTGGGTAAGAGCACATATGGCTGTGAACAGGGTGGTAAGGGCTCCTAGGCAAAGCATTATTGTTTGAATGAGTCTGTTGTTTTCTGTTAAAGGGTAAAATCGGATAAGTAGGAAAGTTCCCACTACAACTATTGTGCTTGAGTGGAGTAGGGCCAAGACTGGGGTAGGACCTTCTATTGCTGAGGGGAGCCAGAGGTGAAGTCCAAATTGGGCTGATTTTCCGGCTGTGACTAGTACGAGTCCTGTGAGAGGGATGTTTAAAGGATTTCGGTCGAGTATGAAAATTTGTTGCAAACCTCATGCATTTGTGTTAGATAAGAACCATGCCATTGATATAATGGATCTGACATCTCCGATGCAGTTATATAAGATTGCTTGAAGAGCAGCTGTGTTTGCGTCTGCTGGTCCACGTCATCATCCGATGAGCAGGAAAGAGATGATTCCTACCCCTTCTCATCCAATAAAAAGTTGGAAGAGGTTGTTGGCTGTAACAAGGATTAGTATGGTGATGAAGAAGAGGAGCAAATACTTGAAGAATTGGATGATACAAGGATCTGAATGTATATATCATATTGAGAATTCTATAATGGATCATGTGATGAACAATGTCACCGATACGAACATAATTGAGAAATAATCTATTTTGAAGATAAGTGTCAATTTAAGGGTTTGGGCAGTATTTCAGTGTCAGTTTGAAATGAATATTTCTTGGCCTGTGTGAAGGAATATTATTGTTGGATTAGACTGGTAATGAAAGCACAGGAGATGGTATTTTTTACATATGATGGGTATTTATCATTTTTGTAGAAGTTTGTACTAGTTATCATGATTGGGATAATTAGTACTAGTAATGTGATTAGGGCAAAAGAAGAGAATAGGTTTATTACTTTTATTTGGAGTTGCACCAATTTTTTGGTTCCTCAGACCAATGGATAACTACCATCCTTTAAAAGTTTGAAAAAGCCACACTATTAGCTATGGGGGCATGAATTAGCAGTTCTTGTGATACTTTCTCAGTAGATAAGAAATCTTAGTCTTCTGTTGCTAGATCCACAATCTAGTGTTTTTCTAAAACTATATTTGCAGTATAGGGGACCCAGGATGACTTTGGGGTTTAGTGACAGGAGTAGAAGTGGAAGGATATGGAGGGCTATAAGGGTGTGTTCTCACGTGAAGGAGGGCATAATGTTATTGATATAGTGTTTATATTTGCTACATTGTGTTGTGATTAGTATATACACGGAGTATAGGGCTGTAATTACAATATTGGTTCCTATTAGGATAATAGTGAGCTTTGACCATGAGAAAGTTGATATAACTATGAACAGTTCTCCAATCAGATTAATGGTAAGGGGTAGGGCCAGGTTGAAAAATAGTAATACACATAATTTTGACAGAAAAAAAGCATATTTGTGTTTGATTCTGAAATAATCCTCATCACTTACCAGTGGGATGTGTGTGCCTGTTGGACACTTGCCCAGCTCCACAAACCTTGAGATCAAGTTGACATCACCATCAGTCTCACTGAGTGTTCCACACTGATTCTGCACAGTGCTTGCTTTATATCACAGCTGTTGAAAACCCAGCTTCGCAAAGGTATGACACCATCAAAAGAAACATAGCTCCAATTAGTTGGGAACATTGACCCTGACCTTGCACAGTGTCCCACTAGATGTTGAGTATTTCTGTGATTTCCTTGAAATTTTGAAATATCCCATGGTGCCCTGTGGCTAACTCCCTTCCCTGCCCCTCCCTGCCCCCCAGGACATAATTTGGAAACTGTGAATTTAGATTCAGTGAATGTAATATCTTCTGTCAAATGTAAAGTTTCTAAGTGCTTACTCATAATTCTGTTTTTTTTTAAATTTATTTATTTGGTTATGCTGGGTCTTAGTTGTGGCAGGCTGGCTCCTTAGTTGCGGCTCACTGGCTCCTTAGTTGTGGCATGTGAACTCTTATTTGTGGCATGCATGTGGGATCTAGTTTCCTGACCAGGAATCAAACCCAGGCCCCCTTCATTGGGAGCACAGAGTCTTAACCACTGCAACACCAGGGAAGTTCCCTTACTCATAATTCCTGCAGTAATGTTTATAATGGACCAGGAACAAACACTGCTTGGATCAGCACCAAGCTGGGGACCACACTTTTGAGGAGCACTGTTTTTCTCCTTGATCTCATTTCTGGATATTCCTCCATTGCTCATCAAGCTTTAGATATGGAGTTCTTCCTCATGGTCATAAAACATCTCAAGCTCAGTGATGCTCTAGTTCTTTTCCACTTGCTCTACCTTCTGCCTTGAAAATGCCTGTCCCCAGAGCTTCACATGGTTGGCTTCTTCTAATCATTCAGTTCTTAGTTCAAACACTGTCACTTCATGTAGGCATTCTCTGATGACTCAATTTAAATGACCAACACCACTAGTCAGTCTATGTAATATTACCCTAATTCATTTTTTCCATAGAAGTGACTATTTAACATCATCTTGCTCATTTACTAGTTTGCATATTTAATGTTTTGCACCACACCAGTAGCATAAATACTTCATAAGAGTAGGGATCTTATTTATTTTCTTCACCTTTACAGCCCAGTGTCTTAAACAGTGCCTCACATGTAGCAAGCACTGTATTAATAATTGTTGGATGAAGGAAAAAAAATGCTAAGAATCCTTGCTATACTTAAGTCTAGAATGGTCAAGTAGTACTAGGTACCAAATGTACTAGAAAAAAATAAATGAGAACAAAACCTAAAAATAAGAAAATTCTATCCAATAGCATAATACTTTCCATAAATTAGTAAAAATAAGATTATATATGATTTTAACAGTTAGCATCATTGACTGTCTTGGGGAACAAGAGTGGCCTGTGGGAACATAGCTAAGGGCCAGTGAGACAGTCTGTTCCTCACAGCACACTCCTTGTATGCCGTCCATTTATTTATTTATTTTTTCTTTGCCTCAGATTTCTGGCTCACTGAAGACAGAGATCATGCATTATACTTCTAATATATCTCATAAAGTTTGTCATTTGTTTGAGTCCATCGAGCTGCTATAAAAAATATCATAAATTGGATGGTTTAATAACAACAAACATCTATTTATTTAGAGATCTGGAGGCTAAGAAGACCAAGAAAAAGACACTGGCAGATTTGGTGCCTGGTGAGAGCCCACTTCCTGGTTCATGGACAGTGTCTTTTACTGTGTCCTCTGATATCAGAAAGGGTTGGGGAATCTCTCTGGGGGCTCCTTTTTAAGGGCAATAATCCTACTCAGGCAGGCTCCACCTTCATGACCTAATCACCTCCCAAAGGCCCCACCTCCTAATACCATCACCTTGGGAGTTAGATTTCAACATATGAATTTGGTGGGGGACAGATAAAACGTTCAGTCTATAGCACCATTTCTATTGACACAAAAGTTATATATTGATTAATCAATGTAGTCAGTTATATATTGAATATATTTTTGTGCTCATGAGGCTTTCTCTATACTTCCTAGCCCCTAATTAACCTCCACTGGAAACAAAACAAACCAAAATGATACAGGAGGAGGGTAAGAGGAAAAATGTGATTGTATGATTCTGCCATCATCATAGAGCTGTTTGAAGTGTTACATCTATGACATCAAAAGCTGACTAGGAGAGCTGATGGCAGAAGTCAACTCAGTCTGTTACAATGATCTTGGGGCTGTGTGGGGTCATGTTTATTCAGGCCAAGGGCTCACTAAGTAAGGAATCAGAAGTATTATTATGAAAGTGGAGAGGGAACTTGGTCATTTTCTTTGACTATCTTCACTGTCTCGGGCTCACTTCTCTCTGAGACAAGGAGCAAGTGGTTTTCCAAGAAGCACCAGTAGAGTAGAGGGGAAGTGGGGTGGAGAATAAGGAGAAAGAAGCCGATGAGGTGCATTCATGAGTAAGTAACTGCTGCCAACAACTGGAACTCCACCTTGCCAGGGAGATTTGGGAGATGGGTGAGGAAACTGGAGTATTTATACACTAATTTCCATTCCTCATTGATATTAAACTACTTCAATCCCCAGAACTCTTCCTAAGAGAAAGCCCTGGGAAGAATACTGGGTGTAGATGCTTGGGTAGCTGCTTGGGTAGAAATCCATTGGCATATCCCATAATGGAGAGGGCTTAGTGGGCTGGGCGGGGCATAATGGTATCTGCTCTAGCTCTGCTGTCAATAATAGATTCAGACAGAGACCTCCTAAGCATGATGCACTCAGCTACAGTCAGTCACAGCATCCTTTTCACAACTGGGAAGGAGGACCTGCTTTACATTGTGTCAGGAATCAACAGTCCTTTTTTGTCAATTTTTAGTTCCCTTGAAACTACGGTCACACATTTATTAGACTTCTTTTTTTCTCCGTCTTTAGATTTTCTTTAAACGTGTTTTTTTTTTTTTAACTTTTCTCTTCGAGGCAGAAAAATATATCTAGCTTAAAAGGAGAACATTTTAGTGACAACCATCCAGGTCCTAGCTTACTGGGATATTGAGATGCCTATAAGGCTAGGTGGGATTTGAAATTCATGGAGTTAGAATTATAAAAATGACGTCTCATTGGTTATGGGACAAATTCATTATCTTACCTGAAAAGTCCACAACCAAGTTGATTTTAGTATTGCCTCCCTCTTTTTTATGAATTTGATCTTGTCTTATACCCTCTGTCCCATTTCCCTTTCAAGACTGGAATGATCATAAGTAATTGCTGTTTAATAGTAGGTGCTTAAATGGTAAACGGATTCCATTACCTGGTTTCAGGCACAGAACTGAAAGCTTCTTTGTAAGAAATACAGTAGGGACTGAAAATTGAAAATAGTCAAAACTGATAATTATGAATTTTATTTTTAAAACTCTGAGACAACTAGACATAATGAGGTGTGGATGTTCTCTGGTGTGTGATAAGCCTCATGGCATTAGCAAAATATTAGCCTAAGGTTTGAAAGTGTTGTTCTAGAAACAATATTTTATCCAGAAATATAAACTACACTGACCAATTATCACTTTCTGAATTCTCTTAGCCCTTCGATCTAAAGGCAGCAAAGCCTGTATTAATATGAGTTAGAGGAAAATTTGAAAAAAGAAAAGGGGGTTTGACATTGATGTTCATGATGCCCATCAAGCCAATGTTGATAAAATCAACTGGGGTAGTTATCAGGGACCGTTCAGTTTAGGTCTCGTGTGTATCCTCAGTCAAGAGAGGCATTAGCAACCTGGAGAGGCAGTCCCACTTTTGCTTTCTTAAATTACTCTCTTCTTTTGGAAGGAATTGGAAGATCAGTGGTAAGTAAACAATTATTTTGCTTAAATGCTAAACCTTGGCCAAGGAGTCAACCACTGAAAGCTTGAGGTAGGAAGAGCCTCTTCCCACTCACATTTTTTTTTTTTTTTTTTTTTTCCCACGGTTCGCGGGCCTCTCACTGTTGTGGCCTCTCCCATTACGGAGCAACAGGCTCCGGACGCGCAGGCTCAGCGGCCATGGCTCACGGGCGCAGCCGCTCCGGAGCATGTGGGATCTTCCCGGACTGGGGCACGAATCCGTGTCCCCTGCATCGGCAGGCGGACCCCCAACCACTGCGCCACCAGGGAAGCCCCCCACTCACATTTTAAGAGAAATTGTTTAGCATGTTACTTCCACAGTGTATTTGCATGAAGTAAGTCCCCTACAAACAAACGAGTTCCATTCCAAGTGTATGTTCGTAAGTCCAATTTGTTCGTTAAGTCCAACAAAGTTAGCCTAGGTACCCAACTAACACAACCGGCTATATAGTACTTTACTGTAATAGGCTTATAATACTTTTCACACAAATAATACACAAAAAACAAACAAACACACAAAATAAAGAAAACATTTTTAATGTTACAGTACAGTACCTTGAAAAGTATAGTAGTACTGTACAACAGCTGGTGCTTCTTAGCAGTACCAGCTACAACACTGCTGCTTTTACGCTTGATTCCGACATCCTGGGCCTGAAATAAAGATACTGTATAGAGTACAGTATAAATAAAGATACTCTATAGAGTACTGTACAGTAAAGTACAGTAAAGCACAACCACTTGTACAAGATGCCCACACGTGACAATGTATGCCAGACACATGAACTAACTTACGTGATTGGATATGCGAACGCACGTTCGCACCTTTGAAAGTTTGCAACTTGGAGATTCGTATGTAGGGGACTTACTGTAGTGGTCTGAGTAATAACCTGTCTTTTTTGTACCTTTCCATGTAAGGAAGAAGCCATTGGGAACATCGTTCCTCTTCATCCCTAATGTTGGATGCCTCTCCAACCTAAGGAGCAATCATGCCATTAAGACTAGGACCAGAGAAAACAAGACTAACTTGTTCATACTTTGTAGGTTTTAGGAAAGTTTATATACCCGGGGGGAGTAGCTATTACTAAATAGCTTCTTTGCTTTTAACATAAGATGGGATGAACTTTGCCCCCGAGATTTAGTTTCTCTATCAAATTGAATAGCCACCTTGCTTTCTGTGGAATTCACCCACCCACCTAATAGTACTGAGTTCTTTTCTATGTCAGGGTCTGGTGTAGGTGCTAGAGCTACATATAGAATGGTTCCTTCCTTCATAGACTTAATGTCCAGCTTTACATGGAAACAAGGAAAAATGTAAATGATATGGGTGTGATGAGGTAGAGGGAGAAGGGGAAAGGGAGGAAGGAAGGAGGGAAACAAGGAAGGAAAGAGGGAAAGAAGGAAGGAAGGAAGGAAAAGTGGAAGAAAGACGGGAAGGAAGGAAGAAGAGAAAGAATGAAGGAAGGAAGGAAAGAATGGAAAGGAGGAAGGAAGAAAGGGAGGAGGGGAGAGAGGGTGGAAGGAAGGATATGTAAACCCATTAGGGTCAAAGTACTCACTGCTGTTTCTCTGATGAATCCCTTCCTTCTCTATTCAGAATCACCTACCACGGACCAAATAAGATTAAGGACCGGAAGAACTCTGACATGCAGCCAGCAGACCCTCATCTACATCTTGGCTCTTTTCTCCCCAAATTGACAGGAAGTCAGTCTAAGCCCCCAGTGTTTTGACTCACCTTTCTTTTGTTTCCCCAAGCCATCACTGCCGTTATGAAGCCTAATTCACCTTACTGCTTCCTTTCCAACTCTCACTTCCCTCATTAATAATTCTTACCCAGAGCCAACAACTAATAAATATATCGAGACCTTGGAAACTTTTATTGTTCAACGTAAGAGCAAGACAGCCAAAGTACATTGGTAACATGGAAGCAGAACCTAGTGCTTATTTTTCAAAGATAGTTTTCAGAGTAGTCCTAAAAGGAGGTGTCAACCACATATTTTGGTTCATCCAAGAAAGTCCCTCAATAGAATACGCTCAGGCATTGTCCCTCTAAAACACGTTTATTCATTCAACCACAAGAGCAAGTTGTTGCTCAGAAAATTATAGTGCATTTTCTTTTATCTCTGTACGATTAGTATCAACAAGTATAAATCATTAGTTAGTAAAGTATGGAGTGCCACCAGGGGGAAGAGAACACGTGTCATCAAAGATGCTGGGAATATAGTAGAGAATAAGAGAGACCTGGTCCTTCTATCATGGAGCATATCTGTTAATAAGGAAGATAGATATGGTAGTAAAACTTTATTAATGACCAGTTATAGTGCTAATGGGAGAAATACCTAGATTTATAGAAAATTCTAAATGACAATCTGAGATACCAACAACTCCAATATTTTGCAACCAGCTGACAAATATTTCCTTCTGTTGCTCTAAATTACTCCCTCTGTAATCATGGCATATTTATGCTGTCTTCTCAGGTATTTGAATTTCTTCTTGGGAAAAAAATAGTTATTATTCTTTTTCCTTGAGATGTTAAAGAAGGGGAAAATTATTAATAGATTTTGGAAGGAGGAGAAAGACACAGGAGAAATTTGTGCTACTTAAAGTCTATTTTCCAGTAAAACCCTCAAGTCTGCCCAGTGTTCTGATGAGTCTGGGCTGTATTTTTGGTTCCCACCAAAAGGCCTGATGTCCAGTACATTCTGGCCCAGCATAATCCTCAATTCTAATTAAGGTGCTTTCCAAGCCCACTTATCTGATGGGAGAACACAGCAAACAAGAAGAGATGAGGCACCAGCACTTGGAAATGAAATATTTGTTTTAAAATCCAGTCTTTTACCTCCTCTCTGTTTAAATTCCAATTGCCCAGAGCACAACAGAAGCTGTGACAATCCTATCCTTGCCTCCAGAAGATGCCACAGTGGCAGTGGCTCAAACTGCTTCCTCTCCCCGGTCTATTCTGCTGAACTCAGAAGGGAAACCACTCCAAGGAGCGACATATTCAGTCATTACAATGACACTGCCACATTTGCCCAGATTATTAGCATTTTTATTTTGCTGTCACCCAGCAGCCAATTGACACTTGTTCATTGGACAAAAAACAGGCAAACAGTCACATCTTAAACATTGTAATTTGCAAATATTCTAATGTTACTGCAAGATTTTCTTCTTCTAGAATAGTCATCTCTTTGAGAAGAAAGGACTTACAGAATATTTATTTGGCTTTCTTTTTAAAGAAAGATACAAAAGTATGATGACATGAAATTAGTGTGAATGACTCAACAGCAGAGGGTTTCAGGATGGAAAGAATCTTAGGGATTATATATTTCTACACTGACTTTTCTGAGGAGACGATCAAGGACGGAAATGGGAAGTAACTTATTCAAGGTCATACAGATGATTAAGGGCTTATTTGAGACAAGAACCTCAGACTTCCATTTTATTCTGACAATGCAATACTCTCTGCATAAGTACGGACTTTTAAAAACAAAACAAATAAGCCAAAACACAGTATTGAATTGTTAAATAATATTGGGCACACATTCAGTTATCACACCATTTTGACAAGTAATGAAATGTAATACACATGAAACTTAAAGTTGTTAAGGAGTTTTAGGGAACAATTAGGAAGTTAGGTGAAGCACAGTGCTTGTAAGCACAGTAAGTTTTATAAAGAATTCAAACCAAAAAGAGCACATGTTGTGTTACCACCTGGGGGAAGGAGGTGGCTGGAAGAGGTTAAGTGTGCTGGTTAAGTTCTGTTAATTTTTTTTTTAATTGAAGTATAGCTGATTTACAATGTTGTGTTAGTTTCTGGTATACAACAGAGTGATTCAGTTGTGCATATACATATATACACGTTCTTTTTCATATTCTTTTCATTATGGTTTATTACAGGATATTGAGTATAGTTCCCTGTGCTATACAGTAGGACCTTGTTGTTCATCTGTATTACATATAGCAGTTTGTATCTGCTAATCCCAAACTCCTAATTTATCCCTCCTCCCCCCTTCCCCATAGAAAACCATAAGTTTGTTTTCTATGTCTGTGAGTCTGTTTCTGTTTTGTAAATAAGTTCACTTGTGTCATACTTTAGATTCCACATGTAAGTGATGTATGGTATTTGTCTTTCTCATTCTGGCACCTAGTATGATAATCTCTAGGTCCATCCGTGTTGCTGCAGATGGCATTATTTCATTCTTTTTTATGGCTGAGTAGTATTTCAGTGTGTATATATTCTACATCTTCTTTATCCATTCATCTGTCGATGCACATTTAGGTTGTTTCCATGTCTCGGCTATTGTAAGTAGTGCTGCTACGAACACTGGGGTACACATATCTCTTCAAATTATAGTTTTCTCCAGATATAGGCCCAGGAGTGGGATTGCTGGATCATGTGGCAACTCAGTTCTGTTTCTTGATGTGAGTGCTGGTTACACATCTGTGTTCACTATGTGAAAAAGCATCAAACTGTTCACCAATGATTGGGGCCTTTTGCTGTATCTCAATTAAAAGTCTACATAAATATTTTTTACCCTGAGGTCAGTCTTCCCTGAATTTCAAAATTAATGTGGCTGATTTTTTTTTTTTTTTTTTTTTTTTTGCGGTACGCGGCCTCTCACTGTTGTGGCCTCTCCCGTTGCGGAGCACAGGCTCCGGACACGCAGACTCAGCGGCCATGGCTCACGGGCCCAGCTGCTCCGTGGCACGTGGGATCTTCCCAGACCGGGGCACAAACCCGTGTCCCCTGCAGCGGCAGGCAGACTCTCAACCACTGTGCCACCAGGGAAGCCCAATGTGGCTGATTTTTAATTTGTATTTTTCAAATGTTACTCTAGGGGAAAACCTTAGAAATCAGATTAGTGGTCTGGATTGAAGGGTGTCTCCAGACCATATCACATGCCACTTGCTTCTCTCACTGGTTTTTATCTGTATAAGGAAGATAATAAGACATTTATGTCCCTGAAGACTAGGGGCTATGTGGGAGGGTTATTGAAGTCCTTTCCATTAAAATGGGTGACAGTGTAGTGGTGAACAAATACGACCAATTTGGAGCAAGCAGAACCCCTCACTCACCCTCAGTCCTATGTCTCTCTAGAAGCATTAATTTATAGTGTTTCTCGAGAGACATAAATTTATGACATTTATAATGCTTCACCTTCTTTATAATTTGCCCAAAGTTCTCTATACTCTTTCAAAAATCACTCTCCTTGGGCTTCCCTGGTGGCGCAGTGGTTGAGAGTCCTCCTGCCGATGCGGGGGACACGGGTCCATGCCCCGGTCCGGGGGGATCGCACATGCCGTGGAGCGGCTGGGCCCGTGGGCCATGGCCGCTGAGCCTGCGCGTCCGGAGCCTGCGCGTCCGGAGCCTGTGCTCTGCAACGGTGAGAGGCCCGCGCACCGCAAAAAAAAAAAAAAAAAAAAAATCACTCTCCTTGTATCAAAAGCAAATGTAAACAACCTTAACCACCATACACCATACTATCTTGGGTTTAATTATTCCAAAGTTAACCATTAGTCTGGATTTCTCTTTAGCATTTTTGTCAAGGGCATGTATACAAACACAACGAAGTAGATTTTGGTTAGGAGCTGTGGCGGTTTTAAAACGTTGCCACAGAATTCCTGGGCATTTCCTCTCATTGAGAAGTTCTGTCTTTGTCTCATCCCTTGAACACACCTTAAACCAATAGAATGTAAATATGAGTTCTGAGACTGAGTCATAAATGGCGAGTCTTTGAGTCATTTCAGCCCAAGCACCAGACAATATAAAGGAAGGAGCCTTCAGATGATTCCAGTCCTTGCCAGTCACCCCAGCCAAAACCCCAGGCAGTGAGCAACTAGTCATCCCCATGGTCCCCTCACTGAATTCCTGGCTCATAGAACCCATGAGCATACTAAAATCATTATTTTAAGTCAGTTAGTTTTGGGGTAGTTTGTTTGACAGCAATAGTCGTAAGAACAGGAACCTAAAAAAATCTAAAATTTAATTATGTTTAACCAATGTCATTCTGCTAGAGAGACCGAGCTCTCTTTGTGTGTGCAAGGATGAGCCACACTTGAGGTGTGCAGCGGAGAGCTCTTGGGGGATCAGTATCAGAGAGACATGGGTCCCGATGCCACATGTGGCTGCTGACTCAGCTTTGGTTGTGCTATTCCCCAGAAGAGGAATTCCACTGCCTTCCCTAACATAGTCACAGAGTTATAAGAATCCTGGTTATGATTACTAAAGGGGAAATGTGGGGGGAAGTGATAAATTAGGAGATTGGGATGAACACACACTACAGTATATAAAACAGATAACTAACAAGGACCTACTATATAGCACAGGGGATTCTACTCAATTTTCTGTAATAACCTATACGGGAAAAGAATCTGAAAAAGAAAGGTTGACTTTGACACCTGAAACTAACACAACTTTGTAGATCAACTATACTCCAATAAAAATTAAAAAAAATAATTTGTTTTGACTATAAGCCACTTGACATTGTTTTTAAAAATCTCATAGGAGAAGATTATATGGGAAAATATATCAATATAAAGATTAATGTATCAAAATTTATTGCACACTTTAAAATATAAAATCATTTAAAAAAACTTGATGCCACAAATAAAGTTCTATTCTAGTAAAAAAAAAAAAGAGAATCCTGGTAATGCATACAGAAGCATTATCTTTCTAAACTATATATCGTTACAGAAGTAATAGCTATTCTTAAGAGTTATGTGTTCTCTGTGGTGAAGATGATTTCATACTGATCCTATTGACAATTGCTTGTCTTCTAGCCCAGTTAACATCGTAAGAGGCTACAGGAATAACTAGAATGACTAGACCATTTAAAATATCCATAATATCCATCCCATTGGTCGTTGAAATATAAGGCATGGCTCATGGTCCATTTTGAATCTGGATCTTGTGACAGCATATGAGCCAGGAAGGGAGCACAGGTTCTAACTAGAGGAAATAGCAGGCTGAGTGTCAGAAGAACCGAGCAATCTGTATATGTGGCCGAGGCACGTCTCATCTATTTAAGTTTTTCACTCTAAGGGGAATGATATTTGAAGAGTACTAAATAGAGACATGAGTTTCCATAAATGTTAGATCCTATATCCTTTGTCACTAACGTTTCAAAACCTGGAACATTGAGCTATTCAAGATGAAAGAGAATTCTCTCTCACTGGAAACTAAAGGAATCCCCAAACTCTGCTGTTTGCAGAAGACTTCATTCTCAAATCCAGCTCCTAAGGATGAAGTATAAACAATAATCTGGGCATTACTGCCTCATTTAGTTCTACTATAAAATGGGTATAACGTTCCTCAGCAGGAAAACTTTTAATTAATATAAATATTTGGGGCACACTCTGCAAGGAAAGATTAAGTGATTAACTCTGTAGAGGATTTGGCAGGGGTGAGGGGACTTACCTCAATAATGAATAAGGGAACTAATTCTGAGTATCAGATTAAATTTGCTCTTTTACATTCCTGCTTTTTTTCTCTCTCTAAACAGTATTGTGTTTCATACATCATGTGGAAGTCTCCTCCCTGTGTAGATGCTGGATTACACGCCCCCACCCCTGTGTCTCTTAACAAGCTCCTTGGTGCAGCTGGAATTAATGCTTCCTGTCGTTTTAAATAATGTGACATTGAAATACAATTTTTTAATGTGCTGGCATTTAACATGCCACAATATTTCAGTTATTTTACATTCATTTTGGTGCTCTAGTGTTATTACAGCTGCTATGAAATTCTGACAAAGAGGTGCATTTCTTTCTTCTGTTCCACCATAATTGCTTTTTGCCGCATCTCTGAACCGTAACCATGGCGATCTGTAACATTCATCAGAGGACCTCTTGTTATTTCCCTTGTGTGAATGAAAAACAAAGTGGTATAAATACTCAGAGAAATTTTACAAAAGCAGGCTTTTCCTTCCTTTCTTCTTTCCTTCCTTCCTTCCCTCCTTCCTTCCTTCCTCTGTTTATCCTTCCTTCCTTTTTTTTCTTTTCTTTTTCCTTCTTCCCCCTCCCCCCATTTTCTGTCCTTTATTTTTTTCTTAATTTTTTTTTTTCACTTTCCAAATGTAGAGGGTCTATCGAGGGGAAATTAAGTGGCATGGCTTGAGATTTTTCATTTTTTTTTAAATGAAAACTTCTTTTGTATAAAGAAACCACAGAGAGAAAATGAGAACTTAAGTCAGTCTTTTCTAAATTTGGTTACAAAAAAGTCCTTGTTTGAGCTACTTAATGTGGGATATCATTACCACATTGGAACCATTTTGTTGGTGCTTTGACTTGTTCTTCCCTTTTTGGGGGGTGGTTGAAATTAGCATGTCCTGGATGCACTTTAAATTGCCATCTTTCTGGCAATTTGGGAGGATGCTGAGAGGTCAACCCTATCTATTTGTACTCTTCTCATTTCTTCTGTTCAGGTGTGACTTGACGTTTCAGGTAAAGTTGGTACAGAATTTCCATTAGATCTCCTCTGTGAAAAGGCAGTACAGGTAAACTGGATGGGCTCTGCTATATCCAAATGCCAACACCAGCAATAAACCTGAGTCAGCTTCACCTGAAGCATCAGTTAATTCCCAATGGTGCTGCTATTTCACTGACTTAAGGTAAGGAGGTGTGGACCCTTCTTAATTTTATTGGAATGGTAAGCATAGATATTCCTAGAACTGACTTCAAAAAATTTACCTCACTTTTTTCCATAATTTTTCCAAAATTTCCTTTTGGATACCTAAAACTGTTAAATACTTGGCATTTTCTATTAAGTAGAATATTTACAAGAAGGTATCTAACTCTTGGCATTACCTAAAGCCAATCGAATTAGTTTGGCCAAGTGTTTTACATCCTACTGTTTTACCATTGTGTCTATTGTGATATATTCTTGGTTTCTTGTGGCAAGATATGTCAAAAATAGCACATATTTTTGTGTACAAACATTGCAAAAACAACTTACTATGAATAAGGAGTATTTGTGGAATGGTTTGGACCAAAACTTCAACCTTTGTGAAAGAAAATGATGTTTATGGAAATTTAGTGTAACTCTAGAATTGCCTGCTAAAAGCATTTTGGGTTTGCATTGTGGTCTCATTATGTTCACCTCTCCCCTGAAACTTTCAGCCATCCCAGCAAACTAATTCTGCTGGTCCATAGTGATAAGTTAAAAGCATCAATAGATGCTATCAGTAAATTTGATGGCCGTGAGAGTGTGCCTTCTGATGTTCAGCTTCATGGAGTTTAAGTGGCCAAGGGTCCCAGCTGTTGTGCTCTGAAAACCATTGTCCTGTTTGCACCCAGACCATACCTCCCATGAGCTATTCCCAGCCAATGAGTAAGCATATATTAAGTTAATATTCTTCAAACAACTCATCGTTATATACCACTAAATAATTTGCAAAGTATCTCATTTTCTCATATCTTCAACAATAATTTAATAAGTTGGTAGGGAAGACATTATTATACTTATTTTACAGATAAGGACTCTGGAGCTCTGAAGTTATCTACTTAGCACTAAAGTAGGTAATTCCCAGTCTTCTAGAACCAACTTCTCTTCTAGATGAGCAAAATTTTAGTTATTAATCCATTTACTTATTCAAGAAATAGTTGGTGAATATCCACTAGGTTTGACACTTTATGAAGCAGTGAAAGTAAATCACCAAAGATCTGTGAGCCCAGAAACAGATGCTCAGGTGATTCACTCAACCGAAGAGGGTTGGGCAGTTTGGACTGATTTCATCTGTCCTGTATCTGACAAATCCCCAACCCTAGATGATCCTGTGCATCACACTCTAGTTAGTTCCATGTGTCTGTGGTAATATGAGCTACCTTGGAGACCAGTCTGTTTTATGATCCCCTGAAATCAGCTGCTAATTGATCCTTCCACCTCACTTATGTTCCTGCCCGTCCTCTTCAATATAGTCAGAATGATCTTTCTGAAACCCAAATCACCTCACCGCCATCTCCACACCTCCTCACATGGCTTCCTTCAGCAGTTTAAAACACATCACAGAACAGAAAGAAACTCTTAGCGGGATCTATAATCCCTTGTTCGTGTGAACCCCACCTACCTCTCCAGCCTTCTCTCTCATCATTTACTCCTAGCCCTTGGGTTTTAGTTATATTGTTCTTTTTACATTTCCTCAGATATACCAAGACCTCTCTTGTCAGTTGGTTTTGCATGAGCTATTACCTCATTCAGCCTGGCATAGACTTCCTTCCTTCCTTCCTTCCTTCCTTCCTTCCTTCCTTTCTTTCTTTCTTTCTTTCTCTCTCTCTCTTTCTTCTTCTCTCCCTCCCTCCCTATCCCTCGCTCCCTATCCCTCCCTCCCTCCCTTCCTTCCTTCCTTCCTTCCTTCTTTCCTTCTTTCCTTTCTCTCTCTCTCTCTCTCTTTCTTTCTTTCTTCCCATTTCACTTTGACTGATCCTTCAGATCTCAGTTCAGTAATTTTTTCTCCATTTTCTTACTGCTCTAATCAGGTCAATTCCTCCATCACACACTTTCATATCCCAATGTACATTTACTATATTATATCTCTTAGTTATAAATGTATGTTTATGTGCTGAGTCATTGATTAATGCATACCTCCTTCATGGCTGTTTAGTGAGGATCTTTAGGTATAAGATATATGTATTCAGACAATACGTCTGCTTTGCAAATTGTTGTATTATTAGGGTCTAGCATACATCCTGGTATGTATAATAGTAGTATTCAATAAATATTTGTTGAGAATGAAGGGTTATACTATATCCTTATAAGGAAATATCATGCATCACTAAAATCAAAGAATTTTTGAAAACATAGAAACATTTTAACACAAATACAAAAACATTTTGATCAAAAACATAAAACTGTGTAGAACGTATGATCACATATTCATAATTATATGACTATTATGCAAAAAAAATTGATAAAATTTATTGTTTCAGATATACCTCTATATTTTCTAGACAGTTAGCTTTATTTACTTGTTTCTCATTATCTTTTACTTTGGAATGTTTCCACAATGAGTGTATAGGACTTTTATTTCCAGGAAAAAAAATCTTTATTTTAGGCCACATGGCTTAGAGCTACCTGAGTTTAGGAGATTTATCATTTTAATAATTGATCACCTCCTCTGTCTTGTATTATGGAGCTTCTGGTAAGTGGACTTCTACTCCTGGCCTACATCAGACCCCCAGAGGGGGACCTGGGGCTAGCCTCCTCATCTGTGGGCTTGGAATTCTGTATGTACCTTCATGTGATGATTAGAGTAACTCAGCATTGAAATAGCCTGATCATTTTCGGTCTTCTGTCCTCATTAGAACTATGAGTTCATGCTGCTCCTTGGAGAGCCTTGGGGTCTTTGGGTTATATAGGTAAGGTAGGTCAACCATTTCTCAAAACCTTGGGTGACCTTTTAGAATGGCTGTTCTTTGAAAACCAAATGACAAACTCTAATCAATAAACTAATATGTATATAATTTTCCTTGTAGTATCTCAGTACAGTTGTTAGATTATTGGAATTCTCAAGGACAGAATGATGAAAAATAAACATTAAAGAGATATCTGAACTTGTGATGGGATAGTTTTGAAACATTTTCTTGTATAGATTTACCTCTAGAAATTCACTTGATTCTTATTTATGATCATTGAGGAAAAATACAAAACTCTTTGCTACAGGATGCATTTAGTCAAAACAAACTAAAATGCACATGTTAACTTGATCAGAAAATCAGTAAAGTTAAAATTTGAATCTTCTTTCCTTTTGAGGAAGTTTGGCCACTATTTTTAATTGTCATCAAAATAAGTATCACATATGTTATTCCATTCTGAATTTTTAATGAGTAGCTCAGAATCTATCAATCTGGTGGATTTATGTTCTGCTTATCCAGGTAAGAGAGAGAGATAGAGAAAACTAAAGTATTTAATTTTTTGTTATTTTTATACAGCTAAGCAGCATTTGACATTCTGTCTTAACTGATTTCTCACTTAAAATTATTTACAGATACATCTTCCCACTAACCTTTATAATGGTAAAATAGAGACCCTGACTACTGACATTTTGTTTTATAAACGAAATGAACAAAGTCAAATTAAAATTTTTTGTGTTCCAATTTTTCCCTTAAAGGTGTCTGAGATATGTAATACCTAGAATTTTCTATTAAATAGGCAATTTATAGGACATGCTTTAACAAAGTTTCTAAGTTTGAAGACCAAAACAACATTGTCACAATTGGCTCCAGGCTCAGTAAGTACTAACCTGGGTTGAGAGGACCAGCTGACATCACTAGGGTGTGGGGGCCAATGGTTAACATGATGCTCTTATAATAGTCCCTGAGTTGAGGCATCCATTAGCCTTTAGCTCATGATATGGTCCAGTGTTGGAACTTGCCTTCTTTTATCAGCCCTAACTCCCAGTCCTTATGAATCAAGGATGGAAAGTCAGTGGCTTTAAAGTAGGAACCTAATTTCCTTGGACTCAGCCTCTTCACAAATATATACATATAGTTTTTTGTTGGGGCTCTGACACTAGCCAAAAAGCCGGAGTCTAAGGGTCTGAGATCTGCAACCTAAAATGTAATTTGGGTTCCTGCCCTTTTTGTGATGCACCAGATTTAGGAATAGCTCCTTTGGGATAGAGACCATTCTCTTCCTCCATGACCATGGTAGACACTGCTAGAAAAAAATCAAAGTACTTTTTTCATCCAGATAATCTCCAATGCCACTTCTCAAGCTATCTCAAATATGTCTCAAGTAGCAATGGGTTGTATTCAGGACAATTTGGCATTCTCACTTTAGGGAACAGAAGATATCATCTCAAAAGTATTAACTTCCTTTTTATTTCATATCCTAAGGGAAGGTGGTTAGATCTCTTCCTCACATTTTAAAATTCTCAGGGTCTCAATTTTTTTCCTCAATAAAACAAACTCTCTAGACAAAGGGTGACAAATGCATTCAATCTAAGTTGCAAATTCTGAGCAGCTATTAGTGGCTATTGGAGTCTTGAGAGTAATAAGGTCATGTCTGGGTTCAGGGAAAAGAGTTTTCTTGGTCAAGGATGAAAGATGCTATGAATTTCCCACACTTCTTCTTGTTCTTTTCCCAAACAACCTCCCTTTGGATGATGTTGACAACACCATGCTTGTTCCCTGGGCTTATGGCTCATTTACTGACTCCTTAATCCTCAGAAACAACAGATGCAGCCTGTGAAACTTCTGCCATCTTAAAGAACACAATCTCACTGGCCCAGGTAACTTTGAAACCCATGCAGGACACCTAGTGTTTCATTTTAATTTAATTTCCCCTTTTGTGGTTTCTGGCAGCACAAAACAGAAGATCAGGGGCATGGAGTGAGGCATAAGCCATTGAAAGCTGCCCTGGCTTTTCCCTTCACAGTACACTGGGAGACACCATGTGGTGTGAGGCATTCATTTGCAGATATAGAGACTGTAAAATTGTATTCTAAAATTAAAAATTTTTAATTAGAAGGCAACATCTGTGAACCTTTTGCTGGAAGCCACTGTTTTTTTTCTGATAAATTATCCCAGCTCTGTGGCCCCTTATCCCCCTCCTACCATGTCAGAGATTAGAAAACCAGCCTTTCCTCCCCTTGTAATACTCCTGTAACAGTCAGATGGAGATTTCTCTGCTTAATATTTAACAAGCAACTGATACTAATTTCAAGAAATTGAAAAATATTTAATTTAGAGCCACTTCTTTCTTTATAGATTCTCTTGGCTTCCCTGTTTTCTATTCAATCCCTTATTTCTGAAAACGGCGTGAATTGAAGCTGGATATGGGCTGCTGAGGAGTGCATCAGCTTCTTAATCTCTACCTGAGACCATCCTCTGGTGTTTGAAACAATATAATCCACCCCAGCAGCCAATTTGGGAAGCCACGGGTAGAGAATTTTTTATTTCCAGTGAGAGATATTTTATCAGGTGCAAATAATAATAATCCTGCCTAGCAACGATGGTCTTACATTCTCTTTTTCTGAGCTGAATTGGGCAGAATTTGAACAGGGCAAGCTGTGAGGCAGCACCACAGCCAGTAGTGCCTTAGGGCTAGTAGTATCTATGGACGGTGAGATTCTGTGCAATCAGGGTTCACAGCCAGGAGGTTAGTTGAAGATGGATGACTAATAAATGCAGGTGGGATATTAGGGTCTATGACACAGTGGTGTGTTGAAGCAGAAAGAAGCAGATGAAGCGCTGGATATGAAGACCAGCTCAGTCTGAGCCTTTGAAATGAGCACAGAGAAATAAAAAGAGGTGGTCAGACACTGAGCTTCTAGTTTTGAAGGCCAAGAATCAAGGTTGACATACATATAGAGGTGGATGTCCCAGGACCAGAAAAGAAGAAATATATGGAGCAAGGAGTAGAGAGGATAGGTTAGACAGGCTGGGCCACAGGATTTCAGCTATTAAGTAGATATTATGGGTTGAATTGTGTCTCCCCTGAAGAAATTGAAGTCCTAACACTCAGTACCTGTGGATGTGACCTTATTTGAAAAATAGGGTTTTTGCAGATAATCAAATTAATATGAGGTCATTAGGGTGAGCTGTAATCCAAGATGACTGTGTCCTTATAAAATGGAGAAGTTTGGACCTGTAGATAGACACAGGGAGAATGCCATGTGAAAATAAAGGCCAAGATTGGGGGATGCATCTACAAACCAGGGTACACCAAAAATTTCCAGAGAATCCCCAGAAGCAAGGAAAGAAGCATAGAATAAATATTTTTTTAGAGACCTCAAAAGGAGCCAAGCACACTGACACCTTGATCTCAGACTTCTAGCCCCAGAATTCTGAGACCATAAATTTTGTTGTTGGAGCCATCCAGTCTGTGGGACTTTGTTACAGCAACCCTATCAAACTAATACAGTGGTATCACACCCACTGGGCAAATATGGCTACTTTCCAAATACCCAGTCTCCATTGTTCCTTAGTGAAACAATCTCAACTTTTAACTGGTTACATTGTTACCTGAAATATTGCCTATATTTCCCGACCTTCTTTGAAGTTGGCTGGGCCAGTAAAAGGTACTGTGAAAAGTTGTGGAGAACTTTAAAAGGCTTCTAAAAAAGAGGGAACAGTGAGGGCTTTTTTCCCCCTTCCTTTTAAAAAATTTCAGCTTTATTGAGGTATAATTGGCAATTTCTTTCTTCTTTTTCTCATTTTTAGACTACTCTGCTTCCTAATTCTTCTGGAATTCAATTCACTTATGAGGATTGGAGTTCCAGGAGCCACGGAAGCCAGTGCTATAATAGTAGGACAGAACAGTGGAAGGACCTGGGTTCTCTGCTGCTCATGAAGCTACCGTATCAACACTGACCTGCCTTTCTCCATTCTTCTTTGCTATGAGAGAAGAACAAAGCTCTATCTAATTTAAGATGGTTGATTGAAGCTTATTGTGATAAGCCATGTAACCCATTTCTAACCAACACACAGCATTTGTACATATGAGAAGACTTGGATTCAGGGACGTGATATGACTCATCCATGACCATACAGCCCCAGTGCTTGTGTTGGAGGGTGGATATTTTTAAAATTTTATTTTATTCAAGTATAGTTATTTACAATGTGTTAATTTCTACTATAAAGCAAAGTGATTCAGTTATGCACATAGATATACATTCTTTTTCATATTATTTTCCATTACTGTTTATCACAGGATATTGAATATAATTCCCTGTGCTATACATTAGGACCTTATTGTTTACCCATCCTATATATAATAGTTTGCATCTACTAATCCCAAACTCTCAATCCACCCCTCCCCTACCTCTCTTCTCCCTTGGCAGTCACAAGTCTGTCCTCTATGTCTGTGAGTCTGTTTCTGTTTCGTAGAATGAGAAGGAACTTTGAGACCAAAAACGAAGCAGGCAGCTCCATGAAATGCCATTATGAAGTTGATTGTGGGTAACTTACGATCAGGCAGATAGTGATTCAGAAGCATTTGCAACAGCACTCTACATACAGTACTGCAAGGGGTACAGGGGGTGTAAAAGGGGCCAAAGATAAAAATAAAATCTGACTACTTGCGATAAACATGTCTGCACCCATGGGAACCAAGGTATTTTCCTACCTCTGGGGTTCCCATCACCATTAATCACCTGAATCAGCAAAATGCATTCTTCCAGCATTTATTGTTTCTAGATTTTTTGATAATGGCCATTCTGACCAGCGTGAGATGATACTACATTGTAGTTTTGATTTGCATTTCTCTAATAATTACTGATGTTTTCATGTGCCTCTTGGCCATCTGTATGTCTTCCTTGGTGAAACGTCTATTTAGGTCTTTGTCCATTTTTTAACTGGATTATTTTTTTTGATATTGAGCTCCATGAGCTGTTTGTATATTTCAGAGATTAATCTTTTGTCTGTTGTTTCATTTGCAAATATTTTCTCCAATTCTGAGGGCTGTCTTTTTGTCTTGTTTATGGTTTCCTCTGCTGTGCAAAAGCTTTTACGTTTAATTAAGTCCCATTTGTTTAGTTTTGTTTTTATTTCCGTTACTCTTGGAGGTGGGTCAAAAAAGATCTTGTTGTGGTTTATGTCAAAGAGTGTTTTTCCTATGTTTTCCTCTAAGAGTTTTATAGTGTCTGGTCTTACATTTAAGTCTTTAATTCATTTGGAGTTTATTTTTGTGTATGGTGTTAGGTAGTATTCTAATTTCATTCTTTTACATGTAGCTGTCCAGTTTTCCCAGCACCACTTATTGAAGAGGCTGTCTTTTCTCCATTGTATGTTCTTGCCTCTTTTGTTGTAAATTAGTTGTCTACGTGTGCATGGGTTTATCTCTGGGTATTCTATCCTATATCATTTATCTATATTTCTGTTTTTGTGCCAGTACCATACTGTCTTGATTACTGTAGATTTGTGGTATAATTTGAAGTCAGGGAGCCTGATTCCTCCAACTCTGTCAGGGCAGGAATAAAGATGTTGACATAGAGAATGGACTTGAGGACACGGAGTGGGAGGGGAAAGCTGAGGCGAAGTGAGAGTAGCATTGACATACATACACTACCAAATGTCAAATAGTTAGCTAGTGGGAAGCAGCCGCATAGCACAGGGATATCAGCTCAGTGCTTTACGATGACCTAGAGGGGTGGGATAGGGAGGATGGGAGGGAGGCTCAAGAGGGAGGGGATATGGGGACATATGTATGCATATGTCGGATTCCTTTGTTGTACAACAGAAACTAGCACAGTAAAGAAGTTATACTCCAATAAATATCTATTTAAAAAAAAAGGCATTCTTCCAGTTTTCATGTCAGATGAAGGCAAGGGTAAAAGTTGTTAGGGAACCTCTCTGGCTTGGGCATGTTCCTTGTGAGCAGGGGGGTAGGACTGCAGGTCTAGGATCGAGCTCACAATATGTAGTCCGTGTGATTCAGCCACACAGCTTGGCTGAAACCAGAATTAAAGTTCAGTTTGTATGTTTTCTTCCATACTTCAGTTTTTATCAAAGTGAAGTCCTTGTGCTCCTGTTCAGAATTATTGAGAATGCTGGTTAAAGGCACCAATAGGAAGGTAGGAAAAGCACCTGTGCTCTGCCCTTCTGAATTTCGGTCTCTGGAATTGGACCTTGGCAACCTACATTTTAATCAGCAACTAGGTTGATTCCCAAGCAGATGAAAGATTGAGAACCTCCCCCAGGTCAAGCACCTCATACTCAGGTACTGTATCTAGGATGCAGATTCAAGGACCGAGAAACAATGGTAACCTCTTCCTCAATCATCTTATAATTCACCAGCTAGAGGATGCCATTGAAGTGAGCTCCTCAGTAGTTGGTGAACAGGAAGCAGAGCCATCTGGCAAGTTACAGGACTCCTGCATTTTTTTGGGGAATGCAGGATGGATCAGAGAAAAATAGTGGTTAAAGCAAAATGACTGGGCATTCTTCCACCCCTAACGGCCATCAGGGTCTGCGGTGGATGTGAGTCATCCTTGCTCCCTATTTCTGCTCTTACATGATCATTCTCCTTACTTTTCCCCTAAATCTCTAATCCTTTGAGGCTCCATCTGCTTGCCTATACATCCCTCTTTCTTTCCCATGTCAAACATTTACTATCCTCCTTGTCACTCCTCCTTAATCACTGAAAACGTGGGCAACTGGTTTACAGTCTCCCTTTCCATCTCAACTCTTTCCCATTAACCAATGACAGTCTGGCTTCTCATCTTTTCCAATGTTGTTCTCATCTCCCCACCTCAGCCACTCACTTCTATTCTCACACCCTGAACAGAATTGGCAGAAACTGTACCATTTCTGAAATCACCAATAGAAACAATTAATTTTCCCAAGGTAACCCTGTAACCTCCAAGTGCCCCTGCTCAAGTACCTCTGCCACAGTACTTTATCACACCTGGAGTTCCAATCTTGACCCCTCCCCATTCTCTCTATCAATCAGTTTCTCTTTTATCCAATTTGTGTTCATCAGCTTAGAGCATCTGCTCCATTGAAGCAGACATTCTTTTGCAATTATGCTTATCTCCCTTGCCTCTCTGTCCATTCAGCAAGAGCAAAATCCCAACCCAGGCAAACCCAATCACTTGCATTCTCCTTCTCATATCCATCCTAAAAATTAAGCTCAACTAGGGAAAAAAATCACACAATTAGGCAGATTATGATCATTATGAATTCATAATCTTTGAATCACCTGCTTCAGCTGGGCTCTCATTAATGTCTAGCAAACATTCTATTTCTCTCATCAGCTTGCACTTCACTGTCCTATCAAAGGAAGATTTTTCCAAGTGCTGGCTCCCAGGGATTTCACTACCTTATTATTTTCTTTCTGCCCAATATCTGAATCATCTTCCCATCATCAGCAGATAAGTTTGCTTGATGCTCGCTCCTCAACAAAAACAGGCATGAAAGCTAGACAGAACCTTTCCTTGAAATTCACATCACTCCAGCTACCACCATTTCACTTTACTCACCTTCACAGCCACATTTCTCAAGAGTTTTATGGATGCTACCCACACACCAACACCTTCCAATTATTTTGTCATCTGCCGAAGTCCGCTTCTACCCCTGCCACTGCACCAAAACTGCTCTTACTAAAGTCACTGATGCTCTTCCCATTCTTAGATCCCATCATAGGAAAAGATAATGGTCCTTATTTTAAGTTGGCTGTGGGCTGTCATGGCTCTGTTTCATGTCTTATTCCAGGGTGCAGGCTATTAGTGGCCCCTATCTGGATTATACCCTGGGACATATTATCCGCATGATAGTGAGAAAAGTGCAAGAGCCAAGTGAGTAAAGGTTCTTAAGTCTTCTACTGGGAGATGGCATAGGATAAGTCTGTTCACTTCCCACTGGCCACGTTAAGTCACATGTATGGCTGGGCCTGGCATCAGTGGAGTGGGACTGTACCTGTCGCAAGGTTGGGGGCAGGTAATGAATTGCTAGGCAATAGCAACAGGCAAGAATACATAATTCTTTTACAGAGAATGGGGAGGCAAATATGTGGGTACAGTATTACAATCTGCTACAATGCTTTGAACCCCTTGATTCTTTCTTGTTCTCTTATTCTATCACATATGTTGCTGTCACTCAGCTCTGTATTTTCTTGACCCTCATACCAAGGGAGTAATCTACTAATTCATACCCACTTGACTGTCTGCCATTTTCATCTTTCAGGTTAACTTCCTCTATGCTTATTTTTCTTTTATTCTAGTTCTATTGTGTGTGTGTGTGTGTGTGTGTGTGTCTGTGTGTGTGTGTGTGTGTGTGTGTGCTTTGATGAGTAAAGGGGAAGAGAAAAAATTGTGGATTGAGTCCACTACGTGGCTATAACTTTGTGGGGTCCTTACAGCTATAGTCTTCCTTCAGTTTCCTATTGACATCATAGTGCCTATGTTATTTGTGGCTATTAAAGCAACTTCCATGTTTCTTTTTCTCTGTGTCTCTCCCACTGTGAATGTCTTCATTTTGGTGGATAAACAGGTCTTTGGTACATGAAGATGTTTCAAGCCATGTGATTTGAGTTCTATCAATTGTTTTCCTTGCTATCTCCAAATATTAATTCTTATCCCCCCTCTTATTCTCCTTCATCCTTCACAGCACAAGAAGAAGTGTCCCTCTCTCTCGAAACATCCAATTCTTCTCCCTTTATGTTCACTGGTGACAATATTATAACCTTATTGTATTCCATTTAGTGCTATTTACTGAGAATACATTAATGACTTGTATATGGAAAATACAAATAAATAATGTGGCTTTATTTTCCCAAAGACAACTAGGGTTACATATGTGTCAAAAAGACCATAATAGATAGGGATTTATTCCTCCATTAGCTTTTTAGGTTTGCTTATCGTTCAGAGTAATTTAAACTGAAATGGAAGACAAATCCTTATTTGATTGTTAGGCAATTCGGTGCTATTTATTTTGTGTGAGTTGGTGTGGGATCTAAGTGCACTGTTGTTAAAAGGCTATTTAATGTCACATAGAGGGCCGATTAATTTTTTCAATAAATTGCCTACATGTCCAGTCAATTGAATACATTTAATTGGGAGAGTCCATTCTTCTAAAGTCTGTCTCTATACTTTGTGGTAATGGTGCTATAGTTTACATGCTCTTAGACATACTAAGACAAAGCCTTTTGTTATTAAAGTCTGGAGATAAATCTCAAAGAAAATGTGTGGTTCTGTTCAAAGAGGGTCAAAAGGATGATATGAGTTTTGTAACACAACTTACAGTCAATAGACAGAGCGTGGTGGAGATTGTTTATTAACTTTTCTGGATGATTTGTTTTGCATTGATAATGAAAACTATGATCATTGATGTTGAATTTTAACATATTGTTGGTGAGGAAGCGTATCTATTTAGGCTTAAAATAAGACCTTATCTTGGGTATCATTTTCTTACTTGGTCTGAAAGACTAGAACTCACAAATTTGTTCTTGTTTTCTTGCCTACAACTGTCATATAATGGTAACTAATTAATGTTTATTCCTAGGATAGATGAATTGTCTGTTGAGAACAGAGAGAATAGGGAAGAAAGGGACAAGATTACCATGATTTTCAAATAAAATCATAAATTTACAAGTGACTCATTTTCTTTCACATATTAATTGTTGACAAACAATGTAAGGTAGCATACAAATAAAGTCCATACAATCAAAAGTCTTATATGGGGCTTCCCTGGTGGCACAGTGGTTGAGAGTCTGCCTGCCGATGCAGGGGACGCGGGTTCGTGCCCCGGTCCGGGAGGATCCCACATGCTGCAGAGCGGCTGGACCCATGAGCCATGGCCACTGAGCCTGCGTGTCCGGAGCCTATGCTCCACAGCGGGAGGGGCCACAACAGTGAGAGGCCCGCGTACCGCAAAAAAAAAAAAAAAAAAAAAAAGTACTCAGTGTCTAGGGAATAAAAAATTAACACAGAACAATCCAACAGGAAGACATATACTACTAAACTTACTGCATTTAAAGAATAAAGAAATATCCTTTGGAAATCCAGGTAGAAGTATCTAATCCCTAAAAAGTAAAAAAAGTCAGACTGGCCTAAGCGTTCTTATTCTCTTTCCGTGCCTGTCTCTCTCCCCACCATCCATCATATAACAATATAATGTATATATAAGAGATTTTATCATGAATATATATACATATAAAACAAAAGATTAGAGTAGTGGTTACAATATCATCAAGGAAAAAGGAGCAGATGACTCCAGAATTTTATATCCAACCAAAGTCCTATTACTGTATAAATGCAACAGAAAAACACTTTCAAACATGCAAGAATTCAAGAAATAGAGTTACCATGAGCCCGTCTTACAAAATAAAAAAAATTCTAGGGTTTCAAGTAGAAAAGATAAACAGAATTTCCAGGAAAAAAATTTCAAAGAAAATAATGGAGAACTAGCTACACTAGACACCACCCTTATTATTTTAAAAAATCATAATAATTAAGACATGTGAAGAAGAGAAAGTTTGGTGATAGCTGGAATGCATATAGGAATTTTATATAATGAAGGCTATATTAGTGAACAAAATACGACTGACCTAATAGAGGGTGAATGCTAATCTTGATCAAAAGGAAAAAGTTGGAGCCGTATCTCACAATTTATACCAAAATAGATTCTAGATATATAAGATTTTTAAAAGTAAATATTGAAACCATAAAATGCTCAAAACAATACGGGAGGGACTTTCCTGGTGGTGCAGTGGTTAAGAATCCGCCTGCCAATGCAGGGGACACGGGTTCGATCCCTGGTCCGGGAAGATCCCACATGCCACGGAGCAACTAAGCCCATGAGCCACAACTACTGAGCCCACATGCTGCAACTACTGAAGCCCATGAGCCTAGAGCCCATGCTCCGCAACAAGAGACGCCACCGCAATGAGAAGCCCATGCACTGCAATGAAGAGTAGCCCCAGTCGCCGCAACTAGAGAAAAACACAGTGCAGCCAAAAATAAATAGATATTAAATAAATAAAATAGGAAAATTTATTTTTATGAAACAGGGAAGGTTTTTCTAAGAATGACAAAATCCCAGATGTCAGAAAAAGTCTAAATACAATTAGATAAAAGTCAAAAATTGCTACAGGACAAAAAATAATAAAAGGCCATCAAATTAAAATACCAACCACAAAATTGGAAAATAAATATTTGCAATTCATGTAACAGACTAATATCTACTTTCACTAACATATTAAATTCTCTGGGTAATCAACAGTGAAAGACCAAGAACCTAAGGATAAAAGGGCAAGAATTAGACAACTAACAGAAAATGAAGTGCCCAAGACTATTAGACCTATGAAGAGTTGCTCAAACAATAACTCTTACCATAAGAGAAATAAAAATTAAAACTATGGGAAAAATTTTATTATGTATAAGATTGGCAAAGATCAAAAACTTTGAGGTTGAAGAAATTCAAGGAAAATACACACTCTTGTGTTTTGCTAATGGGAATAAAAATTGGCATACCTCTGGTATTTCCCTGGTGGTCCAGTGGCTAAGTCTCCATGCTCCCGATGCAGGGGGCCCGGGTTCGATCCCTGGTCAGAGAACTAGATCTCACATGCTGCAACTAAGAGTTTGCATGCCACAACTAAAATTCCCACATGCCTCAACTAAAGATCCCGCATGCTGCAACAAAGATCCCTCACATGGCAACGAAGAACCAGTGTGCTGCAACTAAGACCCGGTGCAGCCAAATAAAAAAATAAATATTAAAAAGAAAATGGTACACCTCTAAGAGGGAAACTGAGCAAAATCTGTTCAATTTTAAATTTCGGTGTACTCCTTGATCTGGAAATTTGACTTCTAGGAATTTATGCTACTGAGACAAGCACAAAGGAATTTACATGGGTACAAAGATATTTATGGAAGCACTGGTTTAATAGTACAAGTTTGTAAAAATACAAGAGGGCTATAAATAGAGTACTATAAAAAATTATGGCATATTCATACTAGACAAGAATACTAGACAAGAAAAGAAAAAAAAGAAAAGAATAAGGCAATTCTATATAAAGCTATTTGGAAGGAGCTTCAAGAGATATACTTAAATGAAAGAGGAGAGATGTTGGAAAATGTGTAAAGTATATTGTCATTTGTTTTTTTGTTTTTGCTTTTGTTTTTCCTTTCAAGGACCATTCATAATGGGTGTATATTCAGAGATATCTGTAAAGTTTAAATAAGAAACCAGTAACAGCCTCTGGTGAGGAGAATGAAGGAACCAAGAAAGGTTATGAGAACAACTTAGGTTTCCTTGATTTGACCTTGTAGTTCTAAAATAATTATTGAGGAAACACACAGAGATGCATTTAGATTCATTTCTAATTCACCTACAAAGATTTTGATAATAATTCTTCCTATTTATTAATGATTTCAAACAGAAGCTTTTAACTTCTACTCTGGTGTCAAATCACACTGGGTTTGCACATAGGTTTGCCACACTTGGTTAGGCTCCTGCTGCTTCCCTGACATTTGAAGATGTTTATTCCATTGGCGTTTCTCTCTTTTGGGCAAGAAAGAATTGACCTTGGTAGGGGGACACAAAGGAGTGGGGTTCAGTGTTGCAGGTTTTGCCCGTCTCTCAGAGACTGCAGCTTTCCTGATTCCCCAGATGGGGCAACAAACTTCTCCTTGGCTGGCTCCACCCCTACCCTTTCCCATTTCCTTTGGAACCTTCTCAACCTCAAGACTGAGAACTTATGAATGTAGTGTTTACATTTGTTGGCTCTGCATCTGTTAGTGTGGAAGTGCCAATCATCTTTTCCCTTTTGCAAAGTTCATTTCTTAGCTGTCTGATTCATTTCAACCATCCCCACCACCATCACCTCCTTAGAAAACAATTTGGCTGTGGGAGTTAAGTGGTCAACACTCAGCTCGGCATTTGCCGTGTTGTGTCTTCCTGATAGTGGAGCCTGATTTCTGGAAGTTGCTGTTGGAATATTTGGAATTCAAAGGGATGTTCCAGGAAGTCCCCAGTAAATTACTCCTTGATCTGTTGCAGGCCAATCCAGGGTGGTTGATACTTGAGGAGAATACGTATATCCTAGTTTACCCAGGAAGATCCTGATGTATCCATGTTATCTTGGCATAATTAATAGCTCTCCTTTGCACTCTGAGAGTGTTCCAGTTCGGACAATAAGCTATGTGGTCACTCTATCCCTCCTGATGGGTGACTGTCTAAAGCAGAGACCTTCAAGCAGTTGATATTGGGAGTGGAAGTAAGAGATCCATAGAGATGCCAATAAGCAAATGCTCTTAGACAGCCTGAGAGTTCACACAGGTGCTATGAGACTCCCTGTGATAGAACATAAGGACAGTTGGTAGAGATTCTGCTGTGATACCTAAATCTAACTTCTGAGATAAGACTTGTGTTATGTGTGTGGCTGTGGTTTGACACAGAGCAACAGAATGAGGCTTGTCAAATCCAAGTAGAGAGACAGGGGAATTGCAAGGCTGTGGGCTGGTCTGAGGTCAGAGTTTCCTGGAGTTAATGAGGACCTGAGGGGACCTCGACGAAAGATGGGCTTATCAAAATAATTCACAAAGCTAGTTTATATCAGGGCTACTGGGACGCTGGGGTGGGGCTCTCCCTCATTACTGAACCCCATATCTTTTGCCGAAGTGTCACTTCTTAGACACCTTTGACTATAGATGAACCAATTTGATAATAGATTTTTTTTTTTTTGGTGGGGTTGGGGAGTTAGGGAACAACAAATGGATAAAAACAAAATGGAGAAGAACAAAAACGGCAGGTGTGCTCATCAATGATAAGATGAATTCTGCTTTCAGACATGTATTGTAAAAATATATGTCTCAGGGCTTCCCTGGTGGCACAGTGGTTTAGAATCTGCCAGCTAATGCAGGGGACACGGTTTCGAGCGCTGGTCTGGGAGGATCCCACATGCCGCGGAGCAACTAGGCCCGTGAGCTGCAACTACTGAGCCTGCGCATCTGGAGACTGTGTTCCGCAACAAGAGAGGCCGCGATAGTGAGAGGCCCGTGCACCGCGATAAAGAGTGGCCCCCGTTTGCCACAACTAGAGAAAGCCCTCGCACAGAAATGAAGACGCAACACAGCAAAAATAAATAAATAAATTAATAAACGCCTATCCCCAACATCTTCTAAAAAATATCTATCTATCTATCTATCTATCTATCTATCTATCTCAGATTTACAGAAGTCTGGTTTAGGACTGAGGAGGTCATATGGCTCCGAAACCTCAGGCAGCCCCTTTGGAGGAGGACCCTGGGATGAGGCTCATGGTTTGTGAGCGGGGTGGGGAGATCTGAGGGCTCAGTTACAAGGTCTGGCTCCCAGGACCCAACTGTACTGGCTGGTGTCTATTAATGTACAGTTATTACAATCATCATGTCAATGAGGCATTAGTGGGTCTGCTGGGGCAGACCCAGCAAAGGTGACCCAGATGGTGGTCACCCAGGACATCTGTCACATTCAGCATGACCCTCAGAATCAGGCTGAAGCTCAAGAGGTGGACCCTGTCCTTCAAGGGTAAGGATGATCTTGGAAAAGGTGAGAACCTCCCTGTCCTCTTTTCTTGTGAACTTTGGCAAAGAAGGGGCTGGATTGACATTGATATTTTGGGCTGAATAACAATGTGATATCACATTAAGTTGCAAGAAGTCATGGAAAGACCTGGGATATGCTGGGAATGACCTTTTTAGATTGTTCCATGTAGTTTAATGAAGAGCATACTTTTGGACCAGAACAGAACATGGCCTGCCTCTCAAGAGTTACTTTTCTACAGGGTCAAAAAAAGAAGACAGGGTTTCCCTGGTGGCGCAGTGGTTGAGAGTCTGCCTGCCGATGCAGGGGACACGGGTTCGTGCCCCGGTCCAGGAGGATCCCACATGCCACGGAGCAGCTGGGCCCGTGATCCATGGCTGCTGAGCCTGCACGTCCAGAGCCTGTGCTCTGCAACGGGAGAGGCCACAACAGCGAGAGGCCCGTGTACCGCAAAAAAAAAAAAAAAAAAAAGAAGACAGAGAGAAAGAAGAAAAAGGAGAAAGAAGAGGAGGAGGGAGAGCAAGAATGGAGGGGGGGGGAGGGAGGAAGAAAGAAAGAAAATGATATTGAATTATATAAAAAATTCAGGATCACAATACAACTTTACAATAAAGTTAATTCAATGCACATGGTATCAGACATATCTATAAAGAGATTTATTGTATCAGACAGATCTATAAAGAGATTTATTGCATGGATTTAGTTTGTGCTATTAGTGGAGCTGGCTAGGCTAGTTTGAAATCTGAATGGCAGGGAGTCAGCAAGACTAGGAAGGAAACTCTCTCCCAGAAGCTACCTGCACAGTCCACAGGCTGACTTTCTTCTTCCCCAGGGACAAAGTTCTGTTCTTAAGGCCTTTTAACTGATAGGATCAGTTCTACCTACATTATCCAGGATAAACACCTTTATATAAAGTCAATTGATTATAGATACTAATCATGTCTGCAAAATACCTTCACAGCAACATCTAGATAAGAGTTTCATTGCATAACTGGGATTACTGCCTAGTCAAATTGACACATAAAACTATCACATGTATCTAGTGATCTCTAAAATGACATCCATTATATTTAAAAATGAGAAATAAGTGCTTCTCAGATATGAACTGATCTGTTATTCTTGTGCAGAGTCAAACCAAACTTTTACAATGTTAATACATTGTGTTGAATGCAGAAGAAGAGTGTTGGACATTTTCCTAAGCCAACATAATCCCCAGTGGTTTCCCACTGTCTCCAAAAAAGTCTAACCTGGTCCCAAGTTTCCATTCCTAATCCCCCTTTCTTTACTCCATGACTCCTCATTTCAGCTGCACAGAGCTTTTGGTTTTGAGGGTGCCATGTTCTTCCATGGCATGTCCAGTACATATTTTTGTACCAGCCTAGAATGGAGGAGAAATACCAAATAAATGAGTGAGAGAGTGAGAGAGCCGGAGTGGATGAACAGAAGCACAACCATGCAAGGTACTCTGGCCAGTGGCTCATACACCACTGCGAAGCGCATATGAACCCTGAAGTCCTCGGGTACAATCATGCTGTGTCTCCTAGTCATCTACTCCAAATCAGGACCCCAGATCCTCATGGTCTACGCATGCCCCACACCCTCATAACTCCTGCTTGGGACCCAAGTGCTCCATGCAGTCCATGGACAAGGTCAGTATTAGGGCTCCTGGCTGCAGAAGAGGTTCAGCATCCCAAACTCTGGTTGGTTAAGTAGAGAATGGGAGGCAATGGCAGCCATTAGAGAAACTCCTCTTCTGGGGAAGGTAGGGGAGAGTTCAGTCAATTTTACCACAAGCTTGTAGCTGAGCCCAGAATGTGCTGGGACATCCTCTATCTGAGCTCTATGCCTTCAAGCTGTAGGGAGACCTGCCCCAAGCTTCCTCTTTGGGGGTCAGAGAGTAATTTATGGCAGGAGAGACAGTGCCTCCTCTCTTCTGTAAGATGCCAAGTAAGGCTAAATATTTTTACTCTTGGGGCTAGAGTTTGGACACCATGAGTTAATATGTTTGAAATTGTATTAACTAGCATTCAGAATTAAGCAATCTTAATTAGAGGTTAATTATTCAAGTGATTATTTGGCATTAAATATCAGTTTTATTGGATGTCTGATACAAGAGAAGGGTCTTGAGTGGGGACAAATCTTTTGGCCTTGGCCAAAGATAAAATATTTCCAACTGAACTCAGGTTGAGACCCACCTAACTGACTCTTACGCTGGTGGTTATTAGAAATTCTCCCGGGGCAGCATTTCTGATAGATCGAGGCCATCCTCAGCTTAGATAAAATCGTCACAGACAACGAAATGAGAACACCTTATAATCCTGGTTACTGGGCAGATTTTTGGCAGGAACCCAATGTGACCTAACGTGGACAAGGTCAAATGTTTGTTTCTTATGCATTACGATTAGCGTGTGGATCCAATAAATCACCCTCCAGTGGTAGAAAAATATAAGTGTGCTGGACACTGAATTCAAAGGTAAGAATCTCCTAGTGATCTTTTCATCCCTGGTGAACAGCACAGTAACTGTTTTACTGAAGAGTACATTGAGTCAAGTTTCAAGAGTTCAAAGCCCAAGTCAGCCATGTGCTGTCTGCATGACTAACTCTCCATGCTTCAGCTTCTTTATCCAAAAAAAGGGTCTGATAATGGTAGCTCCCTTCTGGGATGTTGTAAAGAATATGTGAGTGAGAATTGCCACATTTTATGTTTGTAAAATGAACTCAATCTCAATCGAAATGCCCCCACACCTAGATGTGAGATATCTGAATGTATACCAGTTTTGGGGTGTCTCCTTTTTCTAGGATGGCACAAAAAATGCAAGGGTGGGGGACTGGTTAAGCCATGCCTACTAACAGGGAAAGGACCTCTGATTAGTGGCTGATATGATAACAACTGAGATGTGTCTGGTCCTATAGTCCATTTTCAGGTCTGGTGCTCCATCCTGCAAAGCCAATTTGGAGTTTATTCCCCAGCCCTAACATTTCAGGTCACCCCACCTGAAATCTTTACACTGGTCCAGCCTCCAGAGCTAGATTTGAGCCCTCTCAGTCAGAAGACAGCAAGGGGAGTAACTGAAGGAACTGTTTTTGATGAAAATTTTCAGAAGATTTCAGACAAGAACCATCACTTGAAGCTGGTAGAATTGTTTAGGGGAGATTTGGGGGCAGAAGCTGGGCTACTCTGAGTCAAAATAGCTGGAGGACCGTCAGAGAGAAACTGTTCTCCCATCTCTGCTCAGAATGTTACCGACCAGGATTCTTGGCCTCCTCAATCAATAGAAATTGATAAGAGGACAAACAAGAAATGCAGGCAAGGCTTTCTTGGGGTCTCTGCTGTAGCAGGGGGGAGTGAGAATAAGTAACAAGTTCCCTTGCTCACTCACTCTCCAAGGGGGAGCGAGCTGGTTCCTTATATGGGGTGAGGGTAGGGGTGTGTCCAGGGGTTGGGCCGGAGGTGTGGCTTAAAAGGTTTGCCCATCCTTTGGTGGTGTTGTGTGCAGGGGGCATGCTCAGTAACTGCTTTTGCTCCTGACACCCTGTTTTTGTTCCTGGCTCTTCAGAAGTGGCAGTTGGTCTGTTTGGTCTCTTTGTATCTTGCTGTCCATAATTTGTCCCAACTGTGCATGCATGCAGTTATTTTTAGTCCCTTATAGTTTCTTTGTATCTTGTTGCTTGAGGAGACTTTTGTCCAGGTGCAAGCACTGCAGCAAAGTGTCCCAGGTCCCAGGTCACAGCTTGTCTCAAGAACACAGTGATGTTTGGCAACCAAGGCCTAGAAGCTTCCAGAGCATCTGGCATCCTGCTTCTCGGTCCCAGGATGAGTAGTAATAATCAGACCGAGGCCTCGTGGACAGCTGGGAGAGGAACGGGGAGCAGGCCCACTGTGGTATGGAGACTGCAGAACACAGAGTGGTTTGAACCAGAAATAACTGGAGGACACTCGGAGGGATATTAATTTTCAACAGTCAGGACTGCAGGGTCTCAAATGCCATAATTAGGTCATTAAAAGTAAATGCAATAGAATTTTATATTGAACCAAATGCTTCCTCAAAAGGGACCATGGAATAAGAATATTTTCAGATATTAAGAGGAGGATATAAAACTTCATTTTATGCACAGACAGGTATGGGCTGGGTATTAGATCCACCTTCACATTTACAAATGAGTCCGGATTTCAGGCTGATAAAATGGTACAGTCTCAATCCTGGGTGCCAGTTACTCCTTATTCTAAAGCTTGGTTCTGAGACAGGCTGGGACCTGGGACCTGGAACCCTTTGCTGCAGTGCTTGCACCTGGACAAACGTCTCCTCGAGCAACAAAATGCAAAGAAACTATAAGGGACTAAAAATAACTGCATGCATGCACAGTTGGGGCAAATTATGGACAGCGAGATACAAAAAGACCAAAAAACCCAACTGCCACTTCTGAAGAGCCGGGAACAAAAACAGGGTGTCAGGAGCAAAAGCAGGGTACTGTGCATGCCCCCTGCACTCAACAGCACCAAAGCAGTGGGTAGACTACCTAAGCCCCCCCTCCAGCCCGACCCCTGGACACACCCCTACCCTCATTCTCTATAAGGAACCAACTTGACACAACCCATCCCATTCCTGGGGAGAGAGCAAGCAAAGGAATCTGTTGTTTGTTCTCGCTCCCACCTATTGCAGCAGGGGCACCAATAAAGCCTTGCCTGAATTTCTTGTCTGGCCTCTCATCAATTTCTATTGATTAAGGAGGCCAAGAACCCTGTTTGGTAACAGTTCCAGAGCTCCTCAGACAGATTTCTAAAGGAGGAAGGTGAGTACTGGTTTGGGGACTATAAGTGTCTACCTATCCCTGTTTATAAAAGAGGTTGGAGAGACCCGGACAGGAGAAGTTGGAGATTGGAGAGCATGGTCTGGCTGTCCCAAGAGGCTCGAAATGGGTGAATGAGTAAAGATCTCTTGGCTAATTTGCATGCATGCCTGAAGCCTATGTTGCTTGATTCAGGCGCAAAAAAAGTCTTGAGGGTGTGAGTCTGGCCTTAGCAGCTAGGGCAGCAAAGTGGAGAGCTATAGGAGGTGCCCCTTCTCCAACAGACAGTAGGCACTCTGGGCCAGGTGAAAGCCAGTCAGTGAGGAGTTACCTGCAGGTGGCTGGGGGGACTGGAATCTTATCCGAAGGTGGAAAAAGGAGGAGCGGGCAGAGGGAAGAAACTGATCACACACCACCTTATTAACGTCAAGCTGCAGCCCAGGGGAGTGGAGAAGCTTTAGTGTTTTTTTTTAATGCTTTTTTTTTTTTTAAATTTATTTTTGGCTGTGTTGGGTCTTCATTTCTGTGTGAGGGCTTTCTCTAGTTGTGGCAAGCAGGGGCCACTCTTCATCGTGGTGCGCGGGCCTCTCACTATCGCGGCCTCTCTTGTTGCGGAGCACAGGCTCCAGACGCTCAGGCTTAGTAGTTGTGGCTCATGGGCTTAGTTGCTCCACGGCATGTGGGATCTTCCCAGACCAGGGCTCGTGTCCCCTGCATTAGCAAGCAGACTCTCAACCACTGCACCACCAGGGAAGCCCCGAGAAGCTTTAGTTTTGATGAAGTTCTAATATTGATTATCATATTGGACTGACTAATTACTAACTGACTGTTTTAGTGAGTAATGTGGCAGAAAAATGCTTTTGAGCGGCTAGAAAAATCATGAGCCCTGCCCTGGACTTCATTTGAGGGATGGGGAGAGCTGGGGCCACGGAGTATTTTTAATTTTTTTTAGAAATGTGAACTTTCCTTTAAAAAAAAATATTTATTTATTTTTGGCTGCGTTGGGTCTTCGTTGCTGCACGCGGGCTTTCTCTAGTTGCGGCGAGCGGGGGCCACTCTTCCCTGCAGTGCGCGGGCTTCTCATTTCAGTGGCCTCTCCTGTTGCGGAGCACGGGCTCCAGGCGCGCAGGCTCTGCATCGTTGCAGCACGCGGGCTCTATAGTTGTGGCTCGCGGGATCCAGAGCGCAGGCTCAGCAGCTGTGGTGCACGGGCCTCGTTGCTCCGCAGCATGTGGGATCCTCACGGACCAGGGCACGAACCTGTGTCCCCTGCATTGGCAGATGGATTCCCAACCACCGCGCCATGAGGGAAGCCCCCACGGAGTATATTTGAAGGTGATGGTTGGTGGAATGTAGAGAGAAAATAACATTTTTTATTACATCATCCAAGTCCTTCACATAGTGACAACTGATTAGTCCGAGAAACTCACAGACATGTCCCTTGTGCCCCTGCCTCAGTTTCCTTGTCTCTATCTTGCCCAATTTCCCAAAACTACAGTGACACTCTCCTTGGTTACTCTGCCTAACTCTCTGCCACACATATATGAACTCCCATATCCCTCCTGGCCCAGGGGCACTTCCCTAAACCCAAGCTCTCTTGACTGGAGCCCTGAGATGCCACCTGGCAATCAGTAGCCCCCTCCCTAGGAAATGAGATCATGTCTTAACATACCCTCACTCCCGGCTGAGGCCCCACTAAGCTGAGGCTTCCCCTCCTCCTTACCTTCATTCTCCTCCTTTCCTCCTCTTCTTCTTTCGCCTCCTCCCTAGTCCTGTATCACCGCCAGACTTCTCTATGCCTTGTCTGAGCCTCTCCATCATGACAGCTGGAGATACAAATGGCTTTTGGTTATTCTGGTTCAGGAATTTCTCTTAGAGCCAATGGCTATGGAATCATTTTCTTCTTTTTCCTTTCTCTCTCTTTCTTTTGAAAAAAAATCTTGCCCATTATATACACAGCACCTGTTTAGAATGCATCATGTCATTCTGGCATCATAACTAAAGTCTCTTTGCTAGTTCCATCTATTCCATTTCACTTAGAAGGATGAACTTAGTGTGAAGCAATAGTTAGTTGGCAATATATGCTGCATTGAGTTGGTTACGAAGTTAAGATGGGAGAGAAATAGACAACAAACCTTACGCTCTAAATTCAGATTTAAAAATACATATATAAAATAATATAAAAGGGGGAACTCTAACTATTGTGAGTTCCAGTTGAGTTTCAATGGTATGTGTAGTCAGAATTTTTTCATATAATTGTCTCTTTGGTCACCCTGACAGCTAAATTATTAGGAAGTATGATGAGAACATGCTTTACAGTTAAGCAGGTGAATTTCTTAAGAAATAGACTAATGTTGAGGTTAAATTAATTTACTGAAAATCTGGAATAAACTCTTTCTTAATTTCCTCACAATTAGCCCTGGCCTCTGGGAATAAAAATGGTTGTGTGTGTGTGTGTGTGTGTGTGTGTGTGTGTGTGTTTATATTGTTATTTTTATTCTCCCTAAATTATCTGTTTGGTAGTGGAGATGCTTTTGTTCTTCATAATTATTTCCTTCACTTAACTAAATTTTGAGCTTGGTTTTTGGTTGTTTTCTTGTTTTATCTTCTTGCAAATATTCAAATTATAGACGCTGTGTTAAAGGACTTTCTATTAGGGTAACAAACGCGAATGCCAATATATGATTCTTTGCTTACAAAAAAAAGAAATTTCATGTGGTTCAACTTAATGTATGGGTCTTGAGGTCAGCTGCTGACCCAAAGGTGAAATTAAACCATCTCCCCTTGTAGACAACAACTGCATATTCCTTGATTCCTCCAGATTCCCCCTATGGCTGGCTGCTTTAGTAACAATTTGAACTCAGTGTCATTAATAAAGTGTAAACACTTCCAGCTGTGGTCATAATGGGGAATTGAGAACATGACTGGTGTAGTGGAAAACATTCAAAACAACCATCTGAGCATCTTCTCTTAAGACAGAATTGGGCTGACTACATATCTGATAAGACCATACGTGTTGAAACTGTTTATCCAGAAGATAAAAACCCAACTCATTCAAAAGTGATCGGTTGAGTGGTTAACAATAAATCTACTCAATACGGCTATGAAATTGGTTAGGGTAAGCATTGAAACTCCTCATTGTGGGAACCCTGACAGAAAAAAGGACAAATTTCCTGGAATAGGTAGAGATTCTCATTACTCCCCTCTTATCACCAGGGGAAATTAAAAAAAAAAAAAAAAACACCAACTGGGAGTTTCCTATTATCCTACTTGACGGGAGCAACCACTTGTACTTTATGAACACACAGACTTATGGCTGGGAATAATGGAATTCAAGGAACCAGGCAATCTGGAAGGATGTAGAACTCTGGCTAACAATGGCCACCTTCTCCAGGTGTATGGAAGAATCCCATTGGTCTGCTCTGGGAGCAGACGGCAAGTGGATCCAGAGTTAGAACTGAAGCTCACTGCTGTGAATAGCAAACGGGATGAATGGGGCTTAGATAATCAGGTACCTTTGGAACTGTAGAAGCCAACATTTCAACCCAAGGTTAAAGGTTATCAAAGAGAAGGAATGAGGAAAGTGTTAGAATGGAAAGGTGAATCTGTCAGGGTTCAGTCAGAGAAGTAGAACCACTAAGATAGATAGATCGATATAGATGTGTAACTGCAGATAATCCTACTGTGATTTGACCATCCACAGTTGTGATCTCTGTAAAGGCTGCAGTCTTCTTGTCTATTGCTGGAACTTGAAGACCATGGGACAGGGAGGGAGAGAAGATGGACAGGTGGATGCAAGGTGAGGGGGAGCCAGACCGAGCAGGAACCCATAAATATGAGCCAAAGCCCACGAAGATGGACTCTCACCTGTGTTAGTCCCGGTTGCTTCTGCCCTTGCTGTGGGTGTGGATGCCGTGTCCTGTGGAAGCTGGGTCTTACATCGTGGAGCTAAACATGACACAGCCCAGGAATCAGAGAAGCTCCTGGAGGATCCATGAGGAAGCTGAACTTGTTGCAGGACAGACTACTGCCTCATGCCAAATGGGGGGGGGTCAGTCTCTCAGCAACTACGTGTGTGAGCTACAAAATGGCCCCTGCTTCACATCTAATCTCACACCAGAAACTCTCTTGTGGCCGTCTGCAAAAGGAAACATATAGGTAATGGAATTCTGTGAAATATGGTTCAGCCTAGTTGAATTGACAGGACACAGAAAGAATTTTGGGAAGCCTGATCTCCATGTATTTCCCTAAATTTATCTGTCGGTATGCACTCCCTGACTATAGAATGCTGGCCACCAGATCCAGCCAGGAGGAAGAAAGAGAACAAAGGGTAGTGCACTAGCCCTGACTCGTCCCTCTAAAGGTGATGTTTTATATTACCCTGAAACCCAAGCCACAGAGGGAGTCAGTGAAGGCTAGAGAAATGGCCAGAGCATCAGCTATGTCGCTAGGAGACACACATGCAAAAGTGGGCTCGTTATTCAAGAAACACGATTCAGCAAGATGTTTGATGTTACTTATTAGAACAGGAAGACTCGAGAAATCAAGCTAAGGCAGTGTGTTGCCAGAAAAAGTCCAAGCTCAGCAACTGGGGACTTGTGATTGCTCCATTTCTAAAGTAATCTCCCAGTCCTGGTAGCTTAACTAAATGAAAGTGGCTGCTGCTAAAGTGATTCAGCCCCCAAAGGGGACTGACCCCTCTTATCCTTCTCAAGTGCAGTCATAGAGGGCGATGGATAACTGTGATCCTCCCCATGATCTAGGTGGAACTGACTGCGTGGCTAACACCTCATCTGCAGGTTCTGGGAATAAGCCTTTGGAACGGTCGTATCCTAATGCACCGATGATTACAGGATGCTGTTTCCCTTCTCCAAATAGGGATTTTATTTGTAGTTATCCCAGATTAACAGACTGGAGGCCTCCACATTTGGACCCAACTAAAAAGAATGCATGTCACCCAGAGAGTCTGTAGTCTGAGCAAGATGAAGCACGTGGACGTGCCTTTGTGCAGACTCCTTTTGGAAAGGAGGTGAGTGGGTTGCAGTTGTTCATGGCATCAAGAAAATGATTTTAAATAAATATACAGTAAAACGGCAGGTACATGGATGCTGCATGGCCATGGGTGAGTTGTAGGGGATGTGTATGGTTTTTGTCTGTTCGGTATCCCTTCCTCTTGCGGACAACTGACTCTTCTCTCAATTTATATGACTCAGTGGGACCTTCCAACACAGCACTCTGCCCAGTTCCAGGTCAAAGCAACGGGCATAGGATTCAAGATGTTCTCTTTCTCTCTCTTTCTTTGTTTATCTACCTATCCATTATCTCTCTATTTATCTGTCTATAGGTATATATCTGTAGATGGATGGCCATAGATGAAAGTGCATGTGTGTGTGTACTTTTTATGTATGTGTGAAAAACAATGCTCTCTTTCTGCTAAGTGAGCTATGACATATACATACAAGACTCTTCCCTTTGCAATCTGCCTCTGGCCATAAGAAAGAAAACATCTGGAGCCCAAAAGAATGAGACCAAGGCACTATGAGGGTCGAAGCTGAGAGATGAAGACTCGATGATAGAGCTTGAGACTAGCGGTGGAGCTGTGTCCGAACTTGGACTTCCAAGTGACTTGAGGCAACAAATTCCCATGGATCAACTTGAATTTGGTTTCTGATACTAATATCTGTATGGTTCTTGACCAATATAAAATGTCTCTATGTCTCAGCTTCCTTTTACATCATCTATAATCTTCCCCAATCAAGCAGTGAGTATCATCTCTTCCTTTCTTTTTGAGATAACGGACACATGGAGAGTTTAGATGGAATAGTCAAGGTCACACAGCTTGTTGGTGATTGGACTGGGACTGGAACTGAGGCCTGAATGACTCTGAAGCACAAGCACGTTCCCAAATTCCAATAATTTTTTTGTGCTCCAATAAATAAGACATTGCCTAAAGTCTCAGGCCAAAACAGACGGTTGCACAAATAAAAAGGTGTAGGCATTATACAGAAAAGAAGAGCATTTAGACATGCTATTTTGAAAATAAATTTATTTATTTATTTTTGGCTGTGTTGGGTTTTCGTTGCTGCTCACGGGCTTTCTCTAGTTGCTGAGGGGGGGCTACTTTTTCCTGCAGTGCACGGACTTCTCATTGCTGTGGCTTCTCTTGTTGTGGAGCATGGGCTCTAGGCACACAGGCTTCAGTAGTTGTGGCACTTGGGCTCAGAAGTTGTGGCACACGGGCTTAGTTGCTCTGCGGCATGTGGGATCTTCTCAGACCAGGGCTTGAACCCGTGTCCCCTGCATTGGCAGGTGGATTCTTAACCACTGCACCACCAGGGAAGTCCCCAAGACATTTTTTATATGTGAAAGAAGTAAATTTATCCAGAATTACGTTAATAAATAACATTATATATAAATAGCAACTTATATGTATGGCTTTTTATTTTGCAGAGTACTAAGATATATACCGTCCTTCTCAATAAATCATTGAAGTAATTCTTGTGAATTGGCATTACAATCATTACGATTGCAGAGGCCATTTTCAAGGCTCAGAGAGACTTGGTTCCTTGACTAATGTTTCACAGCTATAAAGTGATAAAACAGACTTGAACCCAAACCTTCTGACTCCAAGCCACAGTTCTCCAATGAACAGGAAAAATGGCATTTCTAAAGATGTGACCATTTTGAGGTTATTTTATATGTGATGTTTCAAACTCTGCTAGGTAATCCAAGTAAGACTAGTCTTTTTCTCCTTTCATGTTTCTATCTTCTACCTCCCTTCTCTAAACCCCTCACATAACCAGTAACCTGAATGTTAAGCCCAATCACAATAAATGGTTTAATATGTTGATTTCTATGTGCCTGACTGCAGTGTGCATTAAATAAAACCACTGCCATGCTGTTGAACTATTTGTTACTCAAATTCCTATCCCTTCTTTCTACTTTTAAAAATAAAATCCTGATGCCATTTTTATCATGTGAGTCTCTGTTTTAAAATTCACGCTCTGCTCTGTGCCATATCCCACCCCTTAATCAGGGTGAATCTGATGCACAGAGGGTATGGGATTCTGGCCCAGGGAGGGCTCAGGTGAGTGACAGGAGTATTCTGGGATTTGTGCTCCTGAGATGCAAGGCCAGGCCAGCTGCAGAGCAAGAGGAAAACAGCACGGTCCACTGCCAGCAGGCGAAGGACAATGGGTTGAATGTGTAAACATTACTGACAGTCAGACTGGGAGTGGTGGGCAGATAAAGGAAAAGGAAAGAAAAACAGCCAAAAGAATGCATGCCACAAGTTCCTGGACCAGGAGGCTGAGGATTTTGTAGCTTTCCAACTTGGTTTCCACAGACCTGAGTTGGTTTGTGAGATCAAGGTTAAAAAACAGAGGGGAAATGCTCTCATTCAAGTGAATCATATGCCATGAAAGCATGTGACTCTGCTTTAAAAATAGTGAGGAGAAAGAAAACATTTCAAAATGTGCTTTCTCAAGAACCTCCAAATTAAAATGAGAAAAAAAAGGGTCATGTGCAAATAGTCTGAATTTTAGCATTAATACAATTAAATGGAAATTTGATTATGCTGTGTTACAGCTACACATAATGTTCTCAAGCATAACTTTGGCAAATCTGTTAATTCCACTAGTGATTAGATATGTGCATTTCAACACATCTTGCTGCCCTTTGAAATCTAGTACAATCAAGATGTTAGATTGTAAGTTATTTTCTGGTTATTAAGATGTGTTTCAACCCTCATCTTTAATCAGCTGAAGATTTGCAAGATGGCTTTGATACGCACATGGGGGTGTGTGTGTGTGTGTGTGTGTGTGTGTGTGTGTGGTGCACACCCCAAATTGATGAGCTGTCACTCTCATCTCCTGGGCCTCAGGATGTACCCTCCGGTATATGTTGTTAATAAGGAATCTGTGTTGAGTTTCATTCATTTAAAACAGGGGATGGGGGTTGGAAAGGCTCTTCGCATCTCTAAATCCTGGCGGGGAGCCCCGAGGCTGGGCCCTTCCTGTCAGTGTCTATACAGGAAGGCGGAACTCAGTGAGGCGGAGGAAGGCAGCCAGTTGGTAGACAACGCCTGGATGCCCTCTGACCCTCGGGTTAAACTGCTGTCTGGGCGGCTCAGTCTGGTAAGTCAAGTTCCAGGGAGGGAGAGCTGCCAGTTATCTGTCAGCGCGCCGAGACGTGGACTGCATCACAGGGAGGCACCAAGACGAAATCTTCCTAATGGCCTTCTCTCTCAGGCCTCCTGCTCGCCCCCCGTTGCAGAGCCCAGGCCACCCCAGTGGACACAGTTTAGGGAGTTTCCAAATGACCCAGGAAACGATGACTTCTCTGGACATTCCAGGGAGAGACAAGGAGGTAATGTGTTTACAGAACATTGTATTTCAGGCCTTCGTGTGGTTATGAGGATGGTGATGCATATTCCCCCAAAGTGCGGCCGTCACCATAAAGAACTCTGCAATCCCGTGATTTAAATAAGTGGTGTCGAGAGCCTTGACCGGGGATCTTAGTCTGGGATGAAGGGAGGAATGGGAGACATAGTTGTCTTCCCAGACCGGGACACGAACCCACGTCCCCTGCATCGGCAGGCGGACTCTCAACCACTGTGCCACCAGGGAAGCCCTGACATAGTTGTTTTATATTTAAGATGCCACAAGGACATACATAAAGAAAAAACAATTTGGTAGAGAGTAGCAGAGACAAGGAGACAGAGAGAGACAAAGGGAGAGAGATATACAAAAAGAAGAGAGAGAGAGAGACAGAGAGACAGAGAGATTGACCCAGAGACAGAGAGAGACAGAGACGTACGCACTCAGAGGGAAAGAGAAACAGAGTGAGGCAAAGAAAGAGAGGCAAAAAGAGGACAGCAGTAAAAGAGCACGAGACATACAGACCTCCAGACAGAACAGAAGACACGGAAAGACACAGACAAAGCTGCAGAGTTTGTTATGGGAGAGACCTTTTGGGCTCTGGAGTGGAGAAAGAGCGTGGCCATCTGGAAAGCAGGGCTTTAGCCGCAGGCTTGTTGGTCCGGAGGGAATGGTTGGTCACCAGCCCTTGGCTTGGGGCTCCCCTAAGAATGGAGATCCAGGGCAGGCTTGGGAAAGGAGTTAAGGGGTGGCCTGGACAGGTAGAGAAACAGAGGTGGAAGGAATGAGAATTCCTTCTGGCTGAGCTGGAGACACATGTACTGGCTTTTTCTCTCCCATCAGCCCTGCCTCTCTTCTCCCCAGAGGGACATCCTTCTCTTTCCTCTCCTTCCCTCCTCCCCTCCATCGGTCTTTTCCTCTCTTCCTCATCCTTTCTTCTGTGAAGGCTCTCCCTGCTAGTATTTTTTTTTTTTTCTTTTTTTGCGGTACGCGGGCCTCTCACTGTTGTGGCCTCTCCCGTCGCGGAGCACAGGCTCTGGACGTGCAGGCTCAGCGGCCATGGCTCACGGGCCCAGCCGCTCCACGGCATGTGGGATCTTCCCGGACCGGGGCACAAACCCGTGTCTCCTGCATCGGCAGGCAGACTCTCAACCACTGCGCCACCACGGAAGCCCCTTGCTAGTATTTTTATTCATTCTCCATTCACTCACTCATTCTACACATATTCACTGAGGACCTACTATGTTCTACAATATTTTTGCAACACTGGGAATAAATCAGTGAAATGAACCTAGTGGGGGATCTCCTTAATTAAGGGCTTTACTATCTGGATCGCCAAGCATCCCACGTGATGGTCACCAGGATCACGATGCATAAAATGTAGGGACAGAAAAGTGGAGCCAGAAACTGAGGTGTTGAAAGAAGGAGGCCAGGTGGTGCTCCCGGTGGATTTGCCCATGTGGTACCTGCAGTGCTTGCCATCAAGGGAGTGATGCCTCTTCCCACTTCCAGACCGGATGGCTGGTGAGTTTCATTCATCCATGTACCAGGCACTTATTAAGCATCTACTATACACCAGGACCTGGGTCAGATGCTTCATGGGGTTTGGGGTTAGCAAGTCCAACATAACGGGATCTTAAAGTTTGGGTTCTTCCACTCTTCCCCTTAATTTATGATGTGCAGGAAAGTGGGCAGATGCTGAAGAGATGAGCAGGTAACTAAGTCAAAATCAAATGTTGTTTGTTTGTGACTCATCAAGGACAGACTTCCAGGCAGTGCTGACCTTGTCCCTTTATCCAAGGCCATCGTGCTGCGGAATGTTTTGGTTAAATGCCCACTGTCCTCAGAAGAGACTCAGTGACCTCAGTCAGTGTTTGTACAAAGTCACACTTCTTAGTAAAGTGCAGCCAAATTATGCAGAAGACGAGTGTTGAAAAACTCTGGTGTGGTCCCTCACTGATGGCTAAGATCAGAGCCACTGGCTGCCTGCCTTCCAGAGTCAATGAAGCTCCTTGACAAGAGCCCATCAGAGCATAGAAGTCAGAGCAGGCAAGATAACCCTTTGCTTCCTGGACACGTCCTTTTCACAATCATGTAGCTTTCACTTAAGCTCTGTTTAGACTTGGAGTTAAGGGCTGTGGTGTGGCCTTGACGTAGCTCCCATTGTGGTCTTCTGGAATATGGAAAAAATCACAGTTCAGTAGGTGGTGCTGTTTCCCTTTGCCTGAACCTCAGATCGGACCCTGGCCTTGAATGAGGGCAGCCTCAGGGTTGGAGAGATCACTTGTTATGTTACAGGAAACTCTAAATGTCACTGCAACATAAAAAAATGTGTGCTGTTTTATTAATAAGGATTTTAGGTACAAATTCAGCCAAATTCACCATTTTCCATGTTCTTCTAGAACTATTTACTTATGTCACACCGTTATTTATTTACGCATTGACTTATTCAGGCCATAAATATATGCTGAGTGGTTCTTCTGTGCAAGGGAATATGTGGGATTCTTTCTGAGATTCAGAAGAACAAAGAAAATGTGATTTTTCTGCTACCTACAGTATTCAAACATATTAACAAAATATATTAGTTGAGTACCTACCATATGGTGGATACCAAGTGTTTGATATATATTATTCCTAATCTTTTAAGAATTTTCACTTTCCAGATTTGCAAATGAAATTTAAATTAGAAAAAAATTTGGAATATTAAATGATTTGCCCAAGATCGCACAGTTATCGAGTGGCTAAAATGGAGTTTGAGGCCAAGTCTATGACCTTAAATTTCATTTCGTTTCCATTGCAAGAAGATTATAGGGCCAGGACTGCAGTGAGGCAAGTGAGGTGGCTGCTGCAGTCACTCACATCCTGATAAGATGTAAGCAAAGATGAAGTATACATACCAGTTCAGAGCAGAGCCCCTGGAGCCTACCTGGCTGGCTTCCCATCCCAGTGTCACCTTTAAATACCTGTGTAAGCTTGAGACAGATGACTTGATCTCACCGTATCACATCTGTAAAATGGGGATAATAATAGTACACGGCTCCCAGAGTTCTGGTGGGGAGTGAATGCAAACAAATGTATATAAAGTGCTTAGAGTCGTGATTAACACATATATAAGCACTAGATGTTTCTATTACTGTACTGCAATAATGACATTAAAAAACTATGTGAGATGCCATTTAGGAGCTCAGAGGGGAAAGAGGGTGCTTCTAACTGGAGTAATTTTGGAGGTTGCATTTGGGTCTTGATTAGATTGAAGAATTTTGACAACTGCAGGTAATAATATTTGTAGCAACAATAACCTTGCTTTAGTCACTCCTTACTTTATGCCAAGTGCTCTGCTAACTTCTTTGTATTTATTTTCTCATTGAATCCTTGCAAGAACTCTATGATGTAAATACTCTTATTAACATTTTGAACTGAGTCAGTGCTTTCTCTGCCCAAGATCACCTCGCTGATAAGTAGTGGGACAGAAATTCAATTCCAGGTCTGCCTGATGCCCAAATTCATGCTCTTAACCCTTGGGGCAGCACCATGGGGTAGAGTGATTTAGACAGGGCATGAGGTGAAGGTAGCCCCACCAAGGGCAGACACGCTTGGCCTATTTGGAGACAATGAGGAATCCACATTAGCTTCTGTGACTGCCTTGGGGAAAAGATTTGAGGACTAGGACAAGCTAGAACTTGAACCTGAAAGTCCTTCAAGGACAGGCTGAAAAGTTTGGATATCACTTGGTGCTGACTGGGGAAAAATATTGATTTGAAGATTTGGAATAACAACTGTGTTTGTCACATACATTTATATAATAATTGAGAAAGAGCTTGGATGACCTATAGTTTGTTCAGATTTACATTTTAGAGATGGACAATTTAGAATTAAATCCTCCTACAATCTTGTATTGTTGAAATTATAGGGCTATTTGTATCTATCCTAGAAGAGGCTGTTTGTCATTTTAGATGAGTTAAGGAAAAGGTCCTAAAGAAGTAAGGAATTTTTAAAGTGCCAACTGGTTATATTGAATTACCTGCTTTCAGCTCTTCATTTCCACCTCTTGCGTTAATTCAAATGCATGGAACCACCTAGGGAAGCATTTTGAAAATGCAGCCAGGTATTCTTGAGTGAGAGTATGCAATAGGACTTTTCTATAGATCCCAAAGAAAACTGTGCTCTGAACGTGGAATTTCACTCTAAATTGAGACCTCATTCTTATCCAGAAAGATCCAACGGCCATGCTTTTTCTTGAATACTTAAATACCTGCACCTCTCTTCACCCTCATCTCATACTATATAACAGAGTGCAAGGGATTTCTGCTTTTCTTGGCTGTTCTAAATTCATCTCGCCTTATACCCGGAGCACTGCTAGTCAATGGCAGCAGACAGGCACCCAGCCTCTTTCAGCAAACAATGTTGGAAAAGAGAACTCCTAGCTATAGTGATTGTGGTTTATTTATTGTTTTAATGAGTCTTTGCTGTGTAACCACAACACCATAATGACCCCGGCCACACCTCAAGAAAAGGAAGTTCCCGTAATCCTCTCCTCACTCATCTTTTCATGTTGCTGGAAGTCAGCTCCTCTTGGCTGCCTGCTGCATGGGCTTCCGGAGTTTGCTGGGCCTTTGTTCTTATCAGTGATGCCCTCCTGTCTCCCATCCCTCCCTCTCCCCGCTTCCTTCTTCCTCCAGACTGCGAGGCCTCAAGTATCAAGCCCAGAAAGCCAAGGGGAGCGAAATGAATACCGTTTCTCGGACCTGAACTATTGTGTCCAGCAATGCTGGTCAGGAAAAGGCGGCAGGCAGGCTACTGGAATGCCAGGGTCCCCCTTTCTCCTCCTGCCTTTGTCAGTCTTAAATAGAAACAGATACATTTCACATGATTTTCCCAGGAGACCACAGTTATTAAGAAAGTGCCGATGGTATATTTAAGAGGAATAGCACTGAGTGAGGAAGTGTGCGTGTGAATTGACATGAAATTGTACAGTGGGATTTCATGCACTTAGGGGAAAATTTGTTCTTTGATTTCAGAGAATAAGGTAGAGTGTCTGCAAATAAAGAACACGGACTCGTGTCCCAGGTTTTCCATCTCTTTTGCGACACCACCAGGTGACTTTTGATAACTCCTTCTGTGTTGCTTTCTTTGGGGCATCCCATCTTGCACAGCGCCCTGTGGCGTTCAGTTTAGTTCATCCACTTTGCCTGGGCGGCTCAGGGTAGTGGTGAGAAACAAGATTCAGAGTTGTTTGAACTTGAATCTCAATCTCACCATTTTCTAGTGTGTGCTCTGGGTGCAAGTCTTGTAACTCCTCTCAGCATCAGTTTCCTCCGCTGTGCAACAGGTACAAGTATGCCTATGACATAGACATTTCATGGTAATTAAATAACGTAACATATATAAAATATCAGGTAGGTGGTAGTGTTGTAATGATAACTGTTCTCCTTCTGTCCCTTTTCCTCCTCCTCTTCTCCTCCTTCTTCTCCTTTTTCTTCTATTTCTTCTTCTTTTTTTTTTTTTTTTTTTTTTGTAATTCGGGGAACTGTAGAGCATAAGGGTTAGTTCTGAGTCCTGTTATGAGGAGGTTTCAGCTGACTGTGACCTTGTTTGGCATGGTCATATGCACAGCGGCTTGGCTTTCCAATTAGACCTTCTCAAATGGATACAGAGGTTCGCTGGTGTCATGAATGCAAAAGGAACTATAAATATAATGCAAGTCTGATTATTTGACAGTTTTTCAATCTTTAGAGCTTCAACCAGGCTCTGAGTCCCCTTTCCTATACACATACAGTGGCTAAGGGCTCAGAGGATGGAAGGTCAGACATTTCTTTGAAACACTGTGATTTGGAATGCAGAAGTGAAGCAGCTACCACTGATCGCAATGGTGCCATTCTGTCTGTTTACTGAAAGCTAGGCTTTTTCAGAAAGAAATGTTATGCTAAGAAGGGTAACATTCTACCAATTTGAGTCAGAAAAACAAAACATTGAACTTTCTTCATTTTCTTTCTTTCAATACGTATTTATTGTACATCACTTACATGTTAGACACTGGTGAAAGAGCAGAAAGCAAGATAGCCACAACCTTTGATTCAGTATCTGTGGTGGCTTCATGATGGCCAAGGATTTTTTGACACTGAGATTGTATTTGAATCTGGGCTGCCTCTGTGACTATCTTGGCCAATAGTAATGCTCTGTCAGTGTATAGGTTCCTGGGGCTGCTGTAATAAAATATCACAAGCTGTTAGCTTAAATAATAGACATGTACTCCCTGGAGATTAGAAGTCCAAGATAAAGGGCTGGCTTGGATTGGTTCCTTCTGAAAACTTTGGGAGAGATCTACTCCTCTATCCTAGTGTCTGCTGGTTTGCTGCCAACCTTTGGCTTGTACCTGCATCCCTCCAATCTCAACCTTTATCTTCACAAGACATTTTCCCTGTGTGTCTTCATATTGTCTTTGCTTTGTGCATGTCTGAGTCCCTGTCCAATGTCCCCTTTTTATGAGGATGCCAGTCATGTTGGAAGCAAATCCTCCTGAATAACCTCATCTTAACTTGACTATATTTGCCAAGAGCCTAAATAAGGTCACATTCTGAGGAACTGGTGGTTAAGACTCCAATACTTCTTTTGCTATGGAACACAATTCACCCCATAACGGTCAGTATTTGAGCCCAGGTCATAAAAGACTGACCACTTCTACCTCCTATCTCTTGGAAACCAGCTACCATATTGTGAGGAAACCCAATGGCCTCATGGAGAGGCCCATCTGGAGAGGAACTGGGCACTCCTAGCCAACAGCCTTGACTTGGTTCCCCAGCATCAACTTGCCAGTTGTGAGTGAGCCATCTTGGAAGCTGGCTCTCCAGTGGAGCTAACACAATGGACCCTGTGGGGAGCTGACATGTGCTGTTGCTGGTGAGCCTGCCCCGAATTGCATATTTGTGAGCCAAATAAATGCCTGTTTTTGTTTTAAGCTACAAGTTACATAAGCATAGCTAACCATAACAATATCCTTGAAAGGAGACATTAAACAAGTAGTTATTTGTGCTAAGTGTTAGAAAGGAGACATACAAGACCCCAGGGGAGAGTAAATAAGAAAGCTAATCTGGTCTTGTCCTGGTCTGTTCTGTTGCTAAGTAAATACTCTTGTCTTTGTGGGTCAATTGGAGGTGCTTTCCTTGTATGAAATTCCCCAAAAAAGGCATTTGTTCTGGCCACCTGACTTTCTGAAATGCATTTAATTTGAAAACACCTTCGCTCTCTTTGCATCTGTGTTTCCCTTTTGGGAAGTAGGGAGGGTGGGAGAGCACGTCCATGGATGACGGTAGCACCCATCCAAAGTGAAGTCCATTTACTTTCATCTCCTTTCCTAATGGCACAGAAAATGGAGCATAAAAATATCCTGTGGAAGGTTAAGTGCTCTATACTAAATGTGGAGTATCTGGAAGAGGTAATGAAGCGAGGGTCAGAGTGAACAGGGAGGGGTGAATTTTTTTCCTCTATTATTGTTCAAACAAAGCTATGTAATACAACATTTAATATTAAAGGGAGATTGAACAGCAGGTAGGCATGGATGACCTCTTTTGACAGGACTCCCTATAAAATTAGATAATCCGGAGAGGTAGCCTGCAATCAGTGGACCAGAACAAGGTTATCTTGCCTACAGAGAAAACCTGAGGCCAGGCTATTTGTAGTCCAAGTGTGGGGTGAGGGATGAGTGGAGTTGGATGGAGCCGGGTCCAGGAGCCATTCTGATCAGTTTTATGGTGGGAAAGCTGCTTAAGGAGCCTGGGGTATGTTTAAGAAACCAGATGATCCAGGCTTGGAGTAGCATTAGAACTCTAAACCTGGGGTCCTTGACTCATTCACTTATTAAATGCCTTACATGTGCCAGGCATTGTTAAGTCATTGAGGGTGCATCAGAAAACTAAAACCTATTCATGGGACAAAGGAAGAGACACAATGTGCACGTAACAAACATGTATGTGTATAATTTTTGATGGTGATAAACTAGAGGATTGAAGTTGATTGTCAGTTCCTGTATTCAAAGATCTCACATTCAAACCCGATATTTCCTTGAGACATGAAGAGTAAAGGCCAAATGACTTCTGGTGGCATTTAAGATCCTGCACAATCTAGCTCTTGCTACTTTTCCCAAATTATTTTTCTTTCTCCTTCCCTTTTCCCCAGGACACATCTACATGCTTCTAACTTGTGAGGGGGTTCAGAGTACAGTCTCTGGAGTCAGACTGCCTGGGTTCAAATCCCAGCCCTGGCAGTCACTAGTTGTGTGACCTTAGGCAAGTTACCCAACCTCTCTGAGCCTTAGCCTTGACGTCTATAAAATGACTAAGGTGTGACTGCTATCTCCCAGGGTGATTGTGAGAATCAGATGAGATCATGATCTTGAGAGAACAGTGGCCTTGAGATAAGACTTGCTTCCTGCTGTTAATGACTGTATTATATACCGTGTCTGTGTGTATACATGTGTACATATACATACATAATCCAATCATGACCCTATTCTAAGTCAGGATATATTCATCTTAATGCCACATCATTAGACTTGGACTGTGCCTGTTTTACTCTTCATGCACCCTCGATAGATGCTGAAAAAATATACTCAACTCACTGGTGTGTTTTGCATCAGATGGTAGCAGTCCTTAACTAGGAGGATGCTGTTTCCCAGGGCTCGGAATGGGTAATTAGGGGCCTGTCAGTGCGAAGCCGTGAAGTACCGCACTCTTCAGCTTTCAGAACTGCAGTTGAGGGCCGTGTTATGAGATCTGTGTGTGCCACTTGGCAATATTAGAATTCCGAGACAGGGTGATCTTTAAAGATTTTCTCTGCTTGCAGCTGGGTGGAGAGGTGGCCTGGACTGCTCCAGAAACAGTGCTGGGCCTTTTATCATTTATATATCATTCCAGCAGGAGCAGAAAAAAGGGACAAAATACTGAAAATAAAAGTTAATTAAAAAATAAAATCAAGAGAAATGTCTCTCAGAGGCCACCTCTGTTACAGAGACCACCTGTCATTAAGCATTTTCCTGTCTATAAACTCGAGATTGGAAGCCAATTGACTCTTGTGGTGTTTAATTTTTAATGCCTCCTGTCTGGTCTCTGAGGTAGTTGTTATAGTCAGAGGCTGTCGTGCAGATAGGTACCTGGCCTGGAGAAAAAGTGAGCGATTCCTCTGCTGGAACTGACATCCACTGGGGGAAACCTGCTGTGGGTTATTCTCCTCTCACATACCCCCTCCCTGGGAATTTGCTTTTCCAATGATGCTAGTCTGTCCCTTCATTGTGGGTGAATTAGTATGATCAGAGAGCAAGGGAATGTCCTTGGGAAAAGGGAAGTCAAGTGTAGCTCTCCAGCAACACAGCATCTTGTAATTCAATTCTCTCCATCTTTCCAGTTCCTCAGGTCCCTCATTCAATATGAATTTATTGAGCATCTACTATGTGTTATGCCTTGTGGTAGGGATGGAGATGGAGGCAATGAAAACGTCTGGTCGGAGAAAAATCTCTATTCTGTTGACCCAGACATTCTACTGAGAGAAAGGTGAGAATAAACACTTTAACAAATGAGGATGCTGGGTCATTTTAGATGGTGATAGTGCAGGGAAAAGAAAAGTTGGTGATGTGGTGCCCTGGGATACAGGCTCCCTGACGAGGTCATGGTCGGGCAGTAAGTTGAATGGAGAAAGAGTCAGTGATGTCAGAACTACAGGGAACAGTGTTCCAAGCAGAGGGAACAGCAAAGGCAAAAGCCCTGAGTTGGAGATGAGCTTAGCTTCTTTGAGAAATAGATGGTCACTGTCCTGAGAGAAGGGAAAGCAGGAAATGATGAAAGATCAGGCAATTGAAGCAACCTGGGAACTTTAGGGAACCTGTGAAAAGAGGGAGGATTTGGCCTATGGATTAGGTTTCAAACCTGCGATCAAAACATCCAGGTAGTCTCATTCTGGAAAAAGTGAAACGAATGTGAATGAGGTGGATTTGCTCAGCCAGGCTTCCTAAAAGTGAGAAATGACTGCCCTGTGGCCCTGCTGCCTGAGTCTCTGCTCAGGACCCATCTCTTCTGCCTGTAGGAACACACTGGTCTCCCAGCCAGGAACTCTTCTTTCACTCGGGGCCCCAGTATTCCATTCTTTGACTGCTTCACTGTCAGCTTCCTAAAATGCGCCCCAGGATGCCTGTCTCCTGCTCAACAGTGCCCTTCAGATTTCATCATGAAGTTCCAGTGCTTGAAATCCTGCCCAACAGGACACTACGGTCTGTTCCTTGCCCACCCCAGATTCCACAGGGCTGTGCATCACTTCCCCTCAAGCACGGGTGCTGGTGGGGCACCTAAATGCCTCGTGGGTTTCCAGCGCCTGCACCTGGACTCTCCTTTCTGCCTGGACCCCTCACCCTCTCCCTCAACATCTGAGAGATGCTTTCTTATCCCTCCCAGGTCAATCCAAGCTGCCATCAACTCCTCTTGGGAAACCGTCCCCATCTTCCAGTCTGATATAAAGATCTTTCCTCTTCTGGAAGGAAAACCAGGTTAGGTGAAATGTTGGACTGGAGAAAAGGTAGAGGCCCAGCAAACTTCGGAAGGCAGCATATTTCAGCAGAGAAAATCGCAATGCAAAGGCCGGAGTTGGAAGTGAACTTGGTCAGGTGATTTCCAGTTTGCCTCCTAGGATCTAAGCGTGCTGGGCTCCTGGGGGCGGGGTGGGCCTATAGCTCATTGAATTTTGTGCCTCCCCCAGTCCTTGCCATTCACGATCAGAGTTTACCTTATTTCTGAGCTAGGATTTTGAATATCTTTGAAATAATTTACAGGGGAAAAGCAAAACCTGCAGTACATTTATTAAGTGACAATATTAAAATGAATTCGACTGTAGTTTCTATCATGAGAGTCATAAATAGCATTTAATGTTTATAATCTCTATTTTAGAGGGCTTTAACGTTGTTGTTCAGGAATGTTTATAAAGTGAAAAAGAACTCCTGGTTGTATGAGTGTGGGAAGCTATTTCAGAGGGACCCGGAGAGATTTACAACACTCCCTGTTCCTGCCCTAATTAAGGCATTCGTTACTGTGTTTTAATAGCTCTGAGGTGTCTTATACTCCAGGTAGCTGGGTTTATAAACAGCTTTTCCTCAAGAGGAAAAGGGAAGCCTTCCAAATTATAAATTGTAACTTCTCCAGGGCAGGATGATGACATAACTTCCTCATTTACTGTCCTTAGCAGCTGGGGCCCTGTCCCAGATCTGCTGAACCCAAACTTGGCTGAGGGGACCAGCAAGGTGAGTGGTGACACAGCCCGCAGGCCACTGTGATGCCCACTCAAGTGTGAGGACCGCTGAGATAAGGTTTTCATTGCATCTCCACAGGCCTCTCATTCTGCTGACTCTTTGCTACTCCAAGTATGGTCCAAAGACCAGAAGCATGCAGGTCATTGGAGAAGCTTGTTAAAGGACTTTCAGCTGTCACTGAGCCCTGCTGAAACAGGGTATCTCAGACTCATCATCTCACTGAATTCTCAGCACTAACCTTTGTGAGAGGTATGACTCTCACCGCGGAAATCTTTGCAATATGTTTTATTCTTAAATCACTCTTTGGCTTTTAACTACATTTTCTTCTTCAGTGTGCTATTTCCAGCGTCTCAGCAGCAATTCCCCTTTTCACAGTAAAGCTTCACTTTAACCTCATGCCCTCCATATGCTGAACAAACTTTCATTGACTTGACTTCTTTTTCCCCCCAAATCTCCTCTGTCATTCTCCCTTCCATCACCAAAGGGCTGTGTACCAAATCTCCTGATGGTACCATTTAAGTGCACCATCCAATTACTCAACTCCCATAATTTGGGCATTTAGAGTTGTCTTTTCCATGATCTCTGTGGTAGGAGGCTTCCAAAATAGTTCTCAGTGATCCCCATCTGCTGATACACACGCCCTTGTGGAGTCCTCTCCCTTGAGTTTGGCTGGACTTTGTGCCTTGCTTTCCATGAACAGATGATGGCAAATGTGATGGGATGTCCTTGTGAGGCTAGGTTATAAATGACTGACTTCCGGCTTGCTCACCTTCTCTCCCAGGCTTTTCTTGGGTGGCTCACGCTGACGAGCTGAGCTGCCACGTTATGAGCTACTCTATGGAGATGTCTGCTCGTCGAGGGTCAGAGGGCTGCCTCTGGCCAACAGCCAGTAAGGAGCTGAGGCTTCAGTGTAAGATCTCACAGGGAACTGCATCCCACCAACAGCCACTGAATCGTCTTGGAAGCGGATCGACTCCTCTGTTGAGCCCAGAGATGACTTCAGCCCTGGCTGACACCTTGGCTGCAGCCTGGGAGAGACCAGAGCCAGGTGATCCAGTTAAGTCACATTCGGTTGCCTGACCCACAGACGCTGTGCAATAATAAATGTCCTTGTATAAGGCCACTACATTTGGGGGTGATTTGTTATGCAGTCATTGATAACTAATATAATCTCCCTCAGTTGTGGTTGTCTAGGTCTAGCTTGTAGGACTGATGGAAGTTGCTCTGAAACTACACAGAAAAATCTAGTGCAGGAAAGACTGTAAATATTCACCAGATCTGGTTTTCCTCCCCTTCCTCTGTACAATGTAAACCACATTTCCCAGTTCACTTTGAATCCAGATGGAGGAGGACCCTGATAAAAAAGTGGCAGATGCACACAGCCTGGTTTTGGAAACACGACATTTTAGGAGATCCCTTTAGGCTTTTATTCTTGGCTTGTCGGCTGGTTGGATGCAGAAGACCCAGGACAGGACTTTAAGGAAGACTCAAAGGATATTGAGCTGATGAAAGGAAAGTGGTCCTAAGTGACCACTTTGATGAGAGTCTCCTAGGAGGAAATTGCCAACCAGGAGCATTCATAGTGGACACTGTGGGAGCAAGAATCAACCTTTGTTGCATTAAGCCCTAGAGATGCAGGGCTTTTTAGTTACGCAGCTCACCTAGCCTACCCTGACAAAAATTTACCTATCTTATATTTTTGGTCTATTTCATTTGCTTTGTACTTCTTATATTTTAATGTCAGTTTATTGCGTTTCAATCTCTTAAACACAACTGACCTCTGGTATACTTTAGGAAACATTCATTTATTTGCCTTGCAAACATTTATTGGTTGCCAGACAGCAGGCTTATATTGATAAAAGGACACAGATTTTGCCCTTAAAAAAAAATTCGTAATGAATTAGGAAAATATACACAAAACGAGGCAATTGAATTGAAATATGATAGGTATATACTCATGGACATTGTTCAAATACCCTTTACACATTAAGCACTGCCTCCTCACTAATTTTTCAATAGCATGAGCACTTAAAACCTTCAACACATTTATTAAATATCTATTGCGTGTGGAGGTAGGAAATTGTGGCTGTTTTGGATCCCAATAAATTTGGATCAAATAGAAGTATTTGTATGAAGGAGACAAGAAGTGAAGTCACAGAAGGAAACCATGCCTAGATATTTGAAATTTATTCAGTAGGTGCTAGGGAACCATTGATGGCTCTAGAGGGAAAACACAGGATCAACTTTTATTTTAGGAAGATTTAGTAGGCAGAGGTATGCAGTGTGTCCTAGAAAAGGGGACGCAACATGTTTCAGGAAGACTAGGTTGGAGGCTCAGTGCATGGGAGATCAGGCATGAATCAACGGAGTCCTGCCTGAGGGCAGTAGGAGAGGAAATTAATGGATAGAAGTTAGCTTTGAAGGAAAAATCCATAAATCTGGCTGAGAGAAATTACCCCCACATTATCTGAGAACATGGCTTGATATTTAACTTTATTTCTTCCATTTGTATTTAGGTTGCTGTGTGTGTGTGTATGTGTGTGTGTTATCATTTTCACTATATAAAATTGCACTGTATCTAGGAAAGACACTATTTCTAATAATGCCACATTGAACTGTGTTTTGCTTTTATCCTATATTTTATATTTAAAATAAACAATTCGGACTTCCCTGGTGACACAGTGGTTAAGAATCTGCTCGCCAATGCAGGGGACATGGGTTCGATCCCTGGTCCAGGAGTATCCCACATACTGCAGAGCAACTAAGCCCGTGTGCCACAACTACTGAGCCTGTGCTCTAGAGCCCGTGAGCCACAACTACTGAGCCCACGTGCCACAACTACTGAAGCCCGTGTGCCTAGAGTCCATGCTTCACAACAAGAGAAGCCTGTGCACCTCAATGAAGAGTAGTCCCTGCTTGCTGCAACTAGAGAAAGCCCGCACACAGCAACAAAGACTCAACACAACCAAAAATAAATAAATTAATTAATAATAAATAAATTTATAAAAAAAAATAAAATAAAATAAACAACTCGACCATATACGATTTCTCCCGTATTGCTTAGGGAGAATTAAAAACATAACCTTTATATAACTTTTTGGTGTGACATTATGGGAACAATTCTAGACTATGTAAGAAAAGGCTAAGAGTCAGTTTAGAAGTTGAAGGATTTCTCTAGAGAGAGAGTGGTGTCTATTCCCTGTGATTCCCAACCCCACCCTTTTAGAGGAGGGTGTGTCTTTCCATTTTTCTTGGGCTAATTGGTAGGTACCTTAGGAGAACCACTTGGAAAGTCTGACCTGTGCCCACTGATGAGTAGGTGTGGGTATTGGAAGTGGGGACAGATATTTGATTCTCAGATGGATGCCAGAGATAGTGATGCCTTTACAAGGCATTAGAGCTAAGAGACCAGGCTGTATTGGGAGGTGTCTATGCTCTGAGATTGGCTGGGCCCATGAACTTGAAATCCTCAGAGTGTGGCAAAGGCCTCTTGGAAAGAAGCAGGACTGAGTCCAGCTGAGAGAGCTCCAACCAAGAAGACTATGGGAGGGGACTTAGGAGTGGAACCATGGAAACAGGACTACTGTTGACTTTAAGTGTCCATCTGAAGGAGGCTTTGTCCATATCAAGGGAATTGGGGACTAAAGACCATGAACAATAAGGAGGTGTCTGAAGATCCCCCGCCCCAAGTGGTCCTATGAGAAAAAGATTCAGCATCTGGTTTCTGCCACACCCAGAAACCATCAAAGTCAGCTTTCAACAGTGCCCGAGATAGAAGCCTTTTCCTGCACCTCACCTCTCTTCCTTACTGGAGGGTCCTAACAAGGAAGAACAAGTGATAGAGAAAGTGGCTCAAGGAAGAGGAAAATCTGACCCTGACTTCTTTTCCTCTGCAAGTTCCCTTGCCCAGGGATTGAATTCTGAGCCAGACGAAGAGAGAGTTTTTCAATGCACTGGGCGTGGAAGTTTGAAGTGGTCCTGGGCTTGATATTCTATTACTCAAAAGTGACCGGATGATTTATTCACTGAGGAGTGATGACTAGAAAAGCTTTGGGTCCCGCTCAAGTTTACAAGCAGGTAGGGAGGTTTGGGATCCCAGAATGGCTGTGCCAGAGCTCTGGGGAGAAAGGATCAATTACTTCCTCCTTATAACCACTGAGCCCTCAAAAAAAAGGCCTGGATAACTGTGTTTTCTGCCTTCTCTGGTTGGGTTTGACTCAGGAAGTGACTAGTTAGTCGAGATTTTATAAGCTCTTCAAATTTAAATTTCCTCCCCCAATTTCATCCCTAGCCAGTGCCACAGTGAGCCATTTTGGAGCCCAAGATAAAAGGGAAAATTAGTAGTACTGATCCTGTGTTTAGTTAAAATTTTGATTGTTGGTCATGGATTTTTGCATTAATTCTGACTTTTTAAAATATTGCATTAAAATATAACTTATCTTGATTACCTAGTTTTGGGGCATCTCTTGAATTGTATGCCCAAGGCCAGTGCCTCCCTCACCTCACCCTAATCCCAGTCCTGTCTCTGCCCCACCTTCCCCAGTTCAACCCCATTATCACAGGCTTCCATCCTGTAGGGAAGGAGGAAATAGGGAAAACCCTTAGGATGAGGAATAGTTTCCTGCAAAAACTTTCCGTTCTGTAGTCAGATGTCTCAAACCCCAAAGAGGCAACTTCTGGACTCTTGGTGCCCCAGACCAAACTGCTAAAATCTGAAGGTTATGTGTCCGCTAATGGGGAATATACATTGTTCCCATTTCCTGTCTAGACCACTGTTTACAGAGAACTGCAGCTGCCTCCAGGGTCTCCAATGTGCTTGTTTAATGGAAGTATTTATAGACAACCAGGATGCACAAATCCAGTCCTGCAAAGCCATTACATCTTGAATGTGCTCTCTCCTGGTGTTTGGAAGAGGGAGAAACTTGAAAAGTTTTTTTTTTTTTGCGGGGGGGGGTCCTCTCCTGGTATAATTGAGTAATTAAGAGTTTAGTTAGAAGCGAGGCTTTGATCTCCATTTCTGTCACATTCCCATTGTGCAACCTTACTTCCCACTCCAAACCTCAGTTTACTCCTCTGTAATATAGCACCTCATAGGACACAGGTAAGCATGCAAGAGTCTACTGAGCTCATTGTGGCTGGAGAATATAGTTCAAGGGGGACAAGGTGAGAGATGAATCCATAGAAGTAGGTGAGGCCAGATCATCAAGTGTCTTTAATTTCATTGAGATCCAGTAGGATAATTCATGACCGGCATTCAGCTGAACACAAAGGATACACACACTAACTGACAGCTATTGTCATGGTTAGACTTTCACATGACCAACACTCTTGCTGACATTGAATACGGCTGAAATTTATGTATGGCAGGGGCATCTCTTCCTTGGGCTTGTCATTCTTCATTTAGTTATTTTAGTTACTTAGCTTCAATTGGGAAGGTTGACCTGAAAACCATGGTGGATCATCACCAATGTGGAAGGAGGGTAAAAAGGAAGACTTCAGGGTTGGGTGGGCAAGGAGAACCCAGTCTGGCTTGAGAAGACCAGTGGCGGGGGCGGGGGGGGGGGTTCGATGGAGTGAGACAAAGCATCTGTGGTTCAAGTAGGCACCAGGGTTAAAGTCAGACAGAGCCAGGTATCCAGGCAACAGAGGATGCTTAGGCTCACGTGGGCAGGCTGTGAGAGCAAGGCTGGGATCTAGGGGTGAAAGGTGGGCTTTGTCAGGCATTGTCTTTTGAGGAAAGTCCTGAGGCTGTGTCCAGCTCAGTGCTGACTGATTAGCGATGCCATCCCATGGCTCTGCCAGTTCCACAAAGTTGACAATTTCTAATGTAATATTCCAGGCTTTCTTAGCAAGACCCCAGACAGTGACCAGGAAGAAGGCTCCAACGTCCCTGGAGAAGGTGCCACACAGATTTTCAGAACATTAGAAGGAGTAGAAAGCAGTCTGTGTCCTCTGTATCCCTCCTGCCCCCCACTTAGGGAATGGAATTCACAAGACCTAAATATACTAGGCCAAGCAGATGAGGCTTTAGCTCCAGTGGGTACACAGGTGACAGGGAGATGGGGAGGGATCTTGAAACCATGACAAGCAGTGGAGTAGGCTGTGACTCATGGGGTTCCACCCATGCAGAGGGACCCCTAGGTCTGTGCTCACAAACCAACCCCCAGCTGCATCCGTTGGAGTGAGGGAGGCTGCCATAGGCTAGAGTCTTGATGGAGGAAGGCCAGGATGGCCCGAGCAGGGCAAGCCTAGGACACCAAAGTCAAAACCAATTGGCAGTGAAACAAGGACACTTTTCAGTCACAAACTGGGACAAGATGCAGCTTTTCAGTCACAAATTGGGACGACATGCAGCTTTCCATATCTCCTGAGCAGGCTGGCAAATGCTTAAAATCTATGTTATTTTATGTTAAACTGTTTCAAGTCAAGGCTATTCTATCTGGGCAACCTGCTTCAACATGTCAGGACACGGGAACTTCTCCCTATGTCGATTCAGTCTCTTGTCATGCAACATTATCATTCATATTCTTGCTTTGTTTGTTGCAGAGATAAAGACTAGGCCATTAGCTATGTACAATGATTGGTGGACTTTGGGTAAGAACACTAACCTCTCAGTTCTTTTGTTCCTTTGTCTGTTCACGAGGGTATGGAAATTGTTTGGATAGGATGAATTGAGTTAACATATGTGAAACACTCCTGCAGCACTCAGTAAAAGTAAGCTAGGACCATCATTGCTATTATTGATCCATCCCTGAACAAAAAGACAATTATAGAAGAGGCTTAAAAACGAAAGGACAGGGCTTCCCTGGTGGCGCAGTGGTTGAGAGTCCACCTGCCGATGCAGGGGACACGGGTTTGTGCCCCAGTCCGGGAGGATCCCTCATGCCGCGGAGTGGCTGGGCCCGTGAGCCGTGGCCACTGAGCCTGCACGTCCGGAGCCTGTGCTCCGCAACGGGAGAGGCCACAGCAGTGAGAGGCCTGTGTACTGCAACAAACAAACAAACAAACAAAAACCGAAAGGACAAGATCAAAACAAATGGTTGATTTAATCAATTTTTGAAAAATAAGTCACTAGTGAAAAATAAAAGCATGTTAGCCAAATTGTTATTTGGTCTCATGGAAGGAAAAAACAAAATTTAATGTGATTTTCCTGCTTATCCAGATTTCTTCACTTCATACAAGCATGGACAAAGCAGATCTTTGGATTTATTTTACACAGCAAGGTATAAACTTAGAAAAGCTCAACAGGTTATATTATCTATTTCCGTCATTTATTTGTTTACCCATTTAGTCAACACATGTTCATTTGAACACTTATTTATTGAGCTATAATTGATATATAATATTATATTAGTTTCAGATGTACAACATAAGACTCAATATCTGTATCAATATATATTACAAAATGATCACAAGTCTAGTTAACATCCGTCACCATACACAGTTACAGATTTTTTTTTTTTTTTTTTGCGTTATGCGGGCCTCTCACTGTTGTGGCCTCTCCCGTTGCGGAGCACAGGCTCCGGACGCGCAGGCTCAGCGGTCATGGCTCACGGGCCCAGCCGCTCCGCGGCATGTGGGATCTTCCTGGACCGGGGCACGAACCTGCGTCCCCTGCATCGGCAGGTGGACTCCCAACCACTGTGCCACCAGGGAAGCCCCATGAGAACTTTTAAGATCTATTCTCTTAGAAATTTCAAATATGCAGTACAGTATTATTATTACAGTTGCCATGCTGCACATTATATCCCCATGACTTATTTATTTGGTAACTGGAACTTTGTACTTTTTGATGCCATTTACTCATTTTACCCTACTTCCGATTCCTTCCCTCTGGCAACTACACCTCTATTCTCTGTATTTATGAGTTTGGTTTTTTGTTTGAACTCTTATTATGTGTCAGGCACTGGCCTAGACACAGAAAATGTATGGTTTCTTTCAACAGTAGTTTTCAGCCTAGCAGATGAGGCAGCAAGGGTCAAATCAATAAGTTCAAAAAAAGGTTATACATACTTGATACAAAAGATGCCCTTAGGACTCTTGGGGGCCCCAGAAGTGAGGACTGCAGGGAACACAGCAATGTCCTGAGAGACAGACAGGGGAAGAGGTGAGTCCTGGTAGAGAGAGTGATGCAACTGAAGATCTGGAGGCATGGAAGAGTCAGAAAACTCAGCCAGCTACATCCTTCCTACTCAAAGTCTCATTCGGGACAAGCAACGCCAGCATCACCCGGGAGCTTGGTTAGGAGCACAGCGTCGCAGCCTCCACTCTCACAGGGTAAGAGATGGACTGCAGAGCTGGCAGGGAGCAGATCTTGGAGAGACTTCACATGCAGCAGCAATTTGGAAATTGCTGCCATTAGCCCTGCAAAGGCAGCGACCCAGCACAATTCATCTCAGTACCTTCCTGGGGCAGTTGTACACGGATACCCACCTGCTTGTCCAAAGGATGCTGTGCAAAGTAACAGGAAGCCGAGATCTTTATCAACTGACCATCCCAGTCGCTTCACCTGGCCTCTCAATCTACTTTCTAAAGGCAGTTGTATCGTGTCTCTTAGAAAAAGAGAAGGAGGTGGCATTCTATCTTTTAAAATAGCTCAGCACTGTGATGGGCGACATAGGTGTGCGGTGTGGGGTGGGACACGGTGACGGGTGATACAGGGGAAAAAGAGACCCTCCTCTTCCTCTGTTGCTCCAGACCAATTGCTGGCCAGTTCTGTCTCTCTCACCTCCCAGTCTCCCAGGCTGAAGACTGGCCCTCCCATTTCAATGGCAGGCAGATCAAGCACCGATTACTGTTGGTCATATTTCTAAAGCGCCTGAAGGTCACCTGGGATTAAGACAGGTGCAGCCTGAATGGAAGGTAGCCTGCTGCTATTTGAATTATCAAAGACAAGATGAATAAAGGGAAGCCCCTGGAAAGAAGAGAAGCAAATACCAGCCACAGCCCAACAGGTGAATAGGCTTTCTCCAGAGCCTGGGGCTCAGGCTCGGGCTGCCCAGGGCCTGTGATCAAAGAGGTCTGGCCTCTTGAGGGACAAGCTGTGAGGAGCTCATCTCCTTGACAGTGTGATTTTACTAACCTACTTCCCCCTGTTCGGAGCAGTGGCTGTTTTGGAGAACAGCAATTGGAGATAAGTGCGCATAAGCATGGATGTCTTTTACTCTCAACAAAATGTTTATGGCTGTGAAATTGTATCCAACTCTTGCTTGGAAGGAAGAAGTGACTTGCTCTATGGAGCCACATGTGTTTGCTCTCACCGATGCCATTGGTGGCGATCCGTTTTCCTGGTGACAGAGAGGGTTTGTGCCGGCGAATTCACGGAAGCTCCAATGCTGCAGTTCCTCGGGAGGAGATTGTGCTGTTAGGTTCTGCAATTTTTTGATTTTGCTGCACACGTGATGTCTCCAAAGAGGGATCTGTCTTTTCTAACAACCATCATTTTTATATAAAATGGGAGGTATTCACACTATATCTTCATCTTCTACATCTCAACCAGTAACAATATCAGAACTACTCCCTCCTGACAACTATATTCATTTCTCATTAAAGATATTTCATGTTTTATTCAGGAATTTAAATGAAGCAATCAGAGCCCGGAATGGCATCCTTTTGGTATAATTGTATCTCACTGATGCCAGCCCCAAGAGTTCTAATTAATATATATTTAGTTCCCTGACTGTCTTTAGACCAAACGGTTGAGCAGAGAAGACACGAAGAAAAAACACATTGAGATTTGAGCAGGAAAGTCTTTTGTAAAAGAGAAAATTTGGGGTAATTGTGCATTTCAAGTGCTTTGCTCTTGTAACCATGTCAGAAATTACTTTCAGGCCACTGAGTGCTTTATGAAAAATGGACTGTGTGATGATAATTATTTTTATTGATCACACATTCAAGTTATTAATTTTTTAATCTCCTTTCTTGCTTTCTTTTGGTTGCAAGGATGTTCATACCCAGGGAATTATGAGCATTCAGTCCTCCTCAGGATAACTCTCCCCTTTCCTCCCTCTGCCCTTTTGTCCTCCGACCTCACACTATTAAAAAGAGATATTGTTCCTCTTTGCCAACATGAAAATGTCTGGAGCCATCTTGGGATTACTTGGCCTCCCTAAACCCATAATATGAAAAGAAGCTAATTGGGTACCAGCCTCATTCCTTATGGGGTTTGCCGCTCCCCCTAATTCCCTCCAACCACATCCCCATTCTCACTTGCAGGAAATGAGTTTAGGGACATTTCTTGTGCTGGTCTAACATTGGGATTCACAGCGCTTGTGTTCACTTAGAAGCCTCAATTCATTCCCCGTCCTGGGATGCTCTGGGATTGTGGTTTATAAATCACTCCTGTGGTGCACTATATGTGGAGATCAAGACCCCTGAGATCTCCAGTCATATTGAATTGCACTGGGCAATGGAGTGTCCTTAAGAGTTTACAGTAAGGAAAAACAAAGGCCTTATAAATAGGACAATTCAACTGACACTTACAACATTCACGAGACACTATTGAAAAGAGAGAGGATGCTATTTTCCTTTGTTCCCAATCTTGGTCTCATTCACAGAGGAGGATAGCTCTTCAATAGGATATAAATTGGGGTTTAGAAATAGCCTGTACCCAAACTTGAGTTGTTATTTAAAGAACTTTACTTTTTTTTTTTTTTTTTTTGCGGTACGCGGGCCTCTCACTGCTGTGGCCTCTTCCGTTGCGGAGCACAGGCTCCGGACGCGCAGGCTCAGCAGCCATGGCTCACGGGCCCAGCCGCTCCGCGGCATGTGGGATCTTCCCGGACCTGGGCACGAACCCGCGTCCCCTGCATCAGCAGGTGGACTCCCAACCACTGCGCCACCAGGGAAGCTTTCGGGATCATTGAGTTGTTTGGTAGCCTGCCATAACCGACCATGAATCTGGTTTACACTGCAAAGAAGTGTGCTCATTCCTACTTCTCCACGGCAAGGATGTCATCACCACTTCCCACGGATGCGGGGGAGGTGACAGCTTCTTCCATTTACTGGAGGTGTGATGTGGGTGAGGCAAGCCACTTGGTCCCCGTGAGCCAGTTTCCTCACATGTGCACCAAGGATATAAACATACGTTTAGTTCCCTGGGGTGTTATTAGACTCACTGTGACTGCCATAAAAAGAACAACAACTTAGTGTGTTGAATGTGTATCATGTCTAGGCATGGTACCCAGGGCTCAACATCCATGTTCACACTCAGTAACAAGCAAGGATACATCATATAGAGTCCAAAATTACATTTTTACATCAATGTGAATAATATTTTAAAATCTATATTGAAGCAGGTTAATACCCACCTCCCCACACCCGAAAATCAGACTTGGTGTTCAGTGGAAATAAGCATTTTGAAAAGATTTCTGTTGGAAGGTGGATTCCAGTGTATTTCTCTCTCCAACCAAGGTAGCATCTATCTAAGTGAACACAATCCTCCTGACATGGGGGCTGGGAGAGCAGAAAAGTGCTCGGGCACTCATGCTGAGTTGATTTCCAGATACATTAGTGCACAGCCTTATTGACTACCACGTCCATTTGACCAGGCTCAGAGGGGTTTATATTATCTGAAACGCCTCACTGCATGGGCACAATGACAGGTGTGTCGTGAGGAGAACAATAGCCAGAAACAGATGCAGGGAAGAGTCACTAATATGTCAGCAACTACGATGCATGTCAGGCGGGGTGCATCTCCACCAGGAAAAAAAAAGATCGGAAAAGAAAGAACATTTATTTCCATGAAGCCAATTTCCATGCCAAACTGAACATCTGTCTGGCTTTTGTGTTTGGAATAAACAGGACTTACACACACTCAAGAATAATGTCAAAAGTTCAAAGGGTGGAGAGTTGAGAATTCTCACGTGGGTGAATAAATGAGGTCTGCCGATTGGCTGGCCTTCACTCCGCTTTACATGAAGTGTCTCCTTGGGGCCCGGGTGATGTGTGGCTTTGATTCTCTGCCCTTGTCCTTCCATAACCTGGTTTGGAATGTAGCCCAGTCCTAAGAGATTGGGGGTCACTCCGGCTTGATAGTGTAAGGTCAGAAAATAGAATGAGGCTCGGATATCTCAATTGAGATTTGAGTGTATAAAAGTATAAATCAAAAAAGCAAAATCCTTGAAGGGACACCTTGCAGCTGTCGCAACAAATGAAAGGTTTCAAAATAAGTAGATACAAAAACGCTGAGGCTAGTGCAACTAATAATTCCCCTCTAGTCTGACTTGAAGAATAGGAGGGTGCGACCGAGCACAGAAAAGTAAAGAATACACCTTATTCTGAGCAAGAATGTTGGCCCTGAATTCTTTAATAAATTTTGTATCATTTCAGGGACAATATTTACAGGCCTTCGATTTAAAAAATCCCCTTTTATGTGCTTGTTTTTGCAGGATGCAAATTAGAAAATATACCAAGGGACATATGTAAATATTAGAATGTACGTGATTATTTGTTCTTTGTTCTGGGAAGATCTAGATAATCTCAAAGTTAAGTCATTCATTCAGGAAGGAAAAAAAAAAAGTAAGTAAAGTTAAGTGGATTTTTGTCTGCCTTTACTCCTAAATGCCACTGTCTCATTTGGCTGTAGGATATTCATGCTTTTATGTTTATTTAAACAGACATATCTCTAGTTTATGGGCATATTCCAGAATAGAACCGCATGTTGCTTGGAGTGCAATTCTTATGGGCAAACACCTGATACCCTTTAATAAAAGATAAAAGGGAAACAATCCCCTTGCCATTCAAAGATGTTACTGTGCCTTGCTCATAGACATGACCTTATTACTTGACCTTTCTAACCAGTACAAGCATCCCAGGTACTGAACTCCAGGTCTAGTGATTATAAATGACTCCTCTAGCTGCCACTTGAAATCAACTGTAGCAGAACTTGTTTGAATCCAGGAGGGCTCTAAGAGGATGATTACAAAGCAAGACTCAGGAGTTGCAGAGTACGGATGTGATGGGTGTTGAGAATTGCTATTAAACTATGTCAAATTCACACCTCTCTAAAATATTTTCAAGGCAAAATTTTCTGGGAACCCTCCTTTAAAGCTGTGATTTCCCCCATGGTCAAAATATTTCGATTTTTGATTTTCAGAACATTCACCCTTGGTGCACTCATTTTCTAATTATTTTTTTCTTGTTTGGAGAAAGACAGTGGATGAACATTATACAATTGAATTTTGTGTATATCAGCTAAATCAACATTTTCCAAAGTGCTTTTTGTGTAACATAATCCCCAAAAATATTAGTAAATTTTAGGAAACTAAAGAGACTCTGGGTAAAAAAAGTGAGAAATACTGATTTAAACTTTGTCAAAGAGTTGTATTAAATGTAGAACTTCCCAGAACCTTTAATGTGCAAAGTAGCTTGTAGTTTCTCAGTGGAGGATGTACTTATGCTGTTTCTCTCTTTTTTTGTTTTAACCACAAATCTCTTTTTCTGAGACCATCTTTACTGGTCTAATTCTTCAAAGAATTTACTTTAGGAAATGTGTTGCTAGGTGCAGTGATGCATATTTTAGACTACTTGACAAAGAAAAATGCTACTTTTTAAGATTGCTAATGTCAAGAGCAAGTGACATTGGAGTTTAAATTACCTTAACTGGCCTATTATTCTATCTAAACCAAACTGAAAGTGAAGGGACAAAAAAGTCCCCCAAAGTGTTATCACTTGAAATGGAAAAGAATAAAAAAAAAAAGACTTTAAAACATGTTAAGTAAACTCTTCAGCAGACACCCACATATAACTTCATAAATCATTTAAAATGTGACAAGGAAAAGAAAACCTGATCAAATGACTGTCCAAATAATTATAGTTTATTCTGCAACTTTTTCTCATTGAAATCACATTATCATTTGAGTAGTCATCTTGACACAACTAATTATTGCTATCCAAGGAAAAGAAAAAAGCCTCAAAACATAGTTTAACCAATTCTCACTATCGTAAGTAATCATGGGAAAAAGAAAGCGGGCAGAATGGAAATTTAAAGATTTCCCCCCCTAACCTTCCGGCTCTGACTCCCTACACAGGCTTCCCTGCAGCCTGCACCCCTAGTGTCTCTCTTATCTCTTCCCTCTAACCTCTCCTGCCCTCCTTCATCTGTCTCTTTGGCCTACAGTTTTAGCCCTTCTGTCTTATCAAAGAGAACCTACAAGGTTGAAATCCACTGAGAAAGGCAACTTGAGCTGCGCAAAGGCAGGCTCACAGGTCATAGGGGTCCTGCCTGGCCCTACCATCCAAGGCTTGGATCTTGCCCGGCACTACATTTTCCCTGGCTGCATTTCTTCCTCCATGAAATACTGCTGTTGGACCACATGGCATCTAGAGTCCCTTAGAGCACTAGGCCCACGTGGCTGCCCCACCCCCCTTTTTTTTGGTTTTTATTCCCAGTCTCCTACAGGAAGCAAAGCAATCTACAACCGTGAGGCAACCTCAGAGTTCTCAACAATTGGCTAACTATGGTTAGCCTTGTCTTTAAAGAGAAATGTCACTTAAAGAGAAGAGTCAAATTCACCTGTGAGGAGTGAGATGGCTTCTTGAATGTGTGTTCTGGAATTCTGATCATTGCCTGGAAGCCAATACGAACTTCTATTCTGGGGCTCTTTCATGGACAGCTCCAAATCAAGTTTCTTGTATTCATCCTTCTTCTGACTGTAAGTGAGGAATTAAATATCCACCTGAGTTCCTTGGCAGCAAGGGTAGTGAAAGAATTGTCCTTTTCACCATTTTCTTCCCAGGAAGAAGAAATTTCACACTGTGCATGTACACATCAGGAGCAGGTATTAAATCACTCCTGACTTGCTTTTCTCCATGACTATTTATTTTATTTTATTTAGTTATTAAACATTTTTTAATTGAAGTATAGTGGATTTACAATGTTGTGTTAATTTCTGCTATACAGCAAAGTGATTCAGTTACACATGTATATACATTCTTTTTCATATTCTCTTCCTTTATGGTTTTATCACAGGATATTAAATATATTTCCCTTCCACGGTTATTTCTTAAACACACTCTCTGTTTACACGTAAGCCCAAATAGAGGAAAATGAAAACATCTCATTGAAAGTAAAATTGCCTAAATATTTTGACACAAGCCCAATTTGCTTTTTGCTTTTGCCTGAATTCAGGATTGCTTCCCCATCCTGGCTGGTTATAAGATTCTTCCAGGGAACATGTTTCAGAGGATGAGAATGAGGCCAGTGGCTGCTGATGTTAAAAGGACATGGCATCTGCACAAGGCCTGAGAGGGGGGCTGGTTGCACAAATTAAAGTCAAACACATCACAGCCCGATTAGCAGACATGGACTTGAGTGTGCTGTCTAGGAAGGGTGTTTTTTTTTTTTTTTTTTTTTTTCCCTCCAAGTAACAAGGAGGCAATTAAAAAAAGAAAAGACAACTCCATTTGTTTCCTATCGTCATTTCTTCTCACTTTCCCTAGTCCTGGTTTCTCACTCTATTTATCTGGGAACACAAATTACGATTGCACCCAAGGAAAAAAATAATATATGTAGGTAGCTATTTAGTTTCTCTCTAACCTGTTCTGGTCAATGGGAATTTTTCCCTAGAAGAGCTTGGAAATATAAAGCCATTAAGTTAAAGAAAAAAATATATATATATTGTGTTGGAACAAAATTAGTTCTTTTACAGGCAAAATTCAGAAAAATAACATGTTAATATGTTGGGTTTTTTTAAAAACAAATTTAGAATCTGATGGAACCACCTTTTCATATATTAAAGGATCCCTCCCAATGGGTGAGTTCACCCATGAAGAACTTTAATTACTTGATATTTTAAGAGGATTCTTTATTCTGTTAAGAGAGAGAAGGAAAGCAGCTGTGAGGGAGAGACATTTGTGTGGGAGAAGTCTGAAGCTGCACGTGGGAGGTGGAAAGTTTAAAATACAGCGTCTTTACTGAACAAAAATTTCATTCCCACAGTAGGGAGCTGTTTTAAAAATGTTTTATGACCTGTTACCAGGGCACAGGGGACAATTCCATGAGGCAGCAGGGTTGTGAGTTGAGCTTGCAAAAACCAGGAACCCTTAGCTTAAACCAAGCCAAAGGACAAACTCAATAAAAAATTTGTTTGCTGTTTTATTTTTTTTTTCCCACATTAATTTGTCTCAGGGAACATGGAGTGCAGGGCTCACAGGCCTAGTAGGAGGAGTAGTTACAACAGACACTCAGAGGAACTGAAGTGGCTTCCTGCTCTCCTTCCGGCCCGAAACTTCCTTTGTTCCTCTAATCTCAAAACAGCTGTTTCCTCTGGAATCACAGCCCCCAGCTGGCAGAGTCCTTACCTCCTGGATCCTGCCGCACATAATGTACATCAAATCTGAATGTTGATACGAAATGTTCTTTTTCCCGTCCTCCTCCCCAGGCCCCTCCCTCCAGTCCTGTATTCACTTTGCCCTTCGTGGGAGGTGCACTTAGAAACAAAGTGACGGAAGCATTCAGATTCTGTATGATCTGAAGGTCTGTAGATTTAGACCTTCCAAATGGCCAAGTAAATCCGTGAAAATACTTAGAATGGCAGATAAATAGTTTGGAGACATGTCCAGAAACCTCCTTTGGGAGACAGAAATTGATGGTTGCATCCCTTTTTTAGCTTCCTTTGAGAAATCAGTACATTTTAACAAACATTAGTGTCTTAGCTACTCTTTGGCAGAAACTGGGCTATAATTAGACTCAATGTAGGAGAAGAAATGAACAGTAAGTGGTCATTCTCTCTTAAGAAATTTACAATTTTATTGATTGATACCATCATTGAGACCTTGGAGGTAAAAAGTAAGAAAAAAGCTCGGTCCTACTCATGGAACAATTTAGTAATAAGTTTGAAAGAAAAGACATATATAAAAAAGGTAGAGAAAAACACAAAACATTTTTGAATCATTGCCAAATAATGGAGCGTTTATCCTATGCCTTTATGTGTTGATGGAATGAGGGGTAATGGGTCTGAAGTATCTTGTGCTAGGTAATGGAAGGTGGGGGGATGAGTCAGGGAAAGCCCATGGATGGAAGTGTTCTGTCTGAGTGAGCCAGGAAGGAAGTTGTTAATAAAAACCTAGAAGGGGAAATGTAAGCTTTGGATTTGGAATAGACCTTAGAATTCATATGGACTGCCGCCTCCTTAACCTCAGGCACCTTGAATTCTGGAGAAGGACGTGCCTCGCTCCAGGTCACAGAGGGCCCAAGAGCAAGCCAAGCTGCCAGCAAGGCTGGTACCTCTGTCCTCCACGGCACCACTCTGCTTCTGGCTTTTGCCTCTCTGAAGTCTGTGCGGGTGATTCTCATGTGCTACAACAGTGAGAGGCTTGCCCCTCTGAGTCAGAAGAGAAGATGGGTTCAGCTTTGCCACTCATTAGCCATATGATCTTAGGCAAGTCATTCTAAACTCCAAAAGCCTCAGATTTACCACAGGTAAACTGAAAAGAAATTGCACCTTACTCCTTGGGCTCTGGTGAGGATTCATCAAGGACTTAACCTAATAGCAGCACACTACAATGCATGTATGCTTTTATTATAATAATAAAACAGATTGTTATTATTAAGGAGCAGGGTGTATTAAGTTGGTAGGAAACTGACTGATCCAGAGTCCATATTTTCTCTGAAAAAATGCAAAGAAGTTAAGCTGGGCAGATAGAGGCATCAAAGAGATGCTGAAGAGTTATTGAGAACAGATAGTGCTGCACATGAACAAGAGAATCTTTGTATCTCGTTTTATTTTATAAAATGGTCTCTCCAAGTGTGAATTATCTTGTCAATTCTTAAACAAAAATTAATACCTAGTGGATAATTGATGCTTAAATGCATTTACTACAATTTATTGAGTTATCGTGTCACCATAGAGTATGGTCATTAAAAGCATGAATGGGGCTTCCCTGGTGGCGCAGTGGTTGAGAGTCCGCCTGCCGATGCAGGGGACACGGGTTCGTGCCCCCGTCTGGGAGGATCCCACATGCCGCGGAGCGGCTGGGACCGTGAGCCATGGCCGCTGAGCCTGCGCGTCCGGAGCCTGTGCTCTGCAACGGGAGAAGCCACAACAGTGAGAGGCCCGCGCACCACAAAAAAAAAAAAAAAGCATGAATGGTTCAGCCAGGCTGCCTGGCATTGGAACCCAGTTCTGCCACTTAGGAGCTGTGAGATCTTGGACAAGTCACTTAACCTCTCTTGGCCTCAATTTCCTTATCTGCAAAATGGAGATAAGGTTGTAGAGAGAATTGTTTAAGTTAATATAAACAAAAGTCTTCAAACAATGCCTGAAACATGGTGTCAGAGAGTATTATTAATACTAATTCTTTGATTATATAAATAATAAAAACAATAGTAAATAATAAAATAATAAACAAATACAAGAATAAACATAAAAGTAAGAAAATCTAAATAATAAAAATGACAACTAATAATTACTAAATAAATATATAGTAAGTAGATAAACACTAAATAAATATGATGTTCTGGACTACTCTTTTTACTATTAATACCAGGGAATAATCTAAATAATTTGTCTGCTAATATCTAGATTTTACTATGTACCAGGTGGCAGTAATCATGGTGAGAGGATCAGTGCTTGGGGGGAAATAATCAGCCTTATAGAGGTTGAAATTGAAATTCTAAGCCTGTAAGTACTTCACATTTTATAGGGCCTGTAACTACTTTTGTGTTTGATTTATGTCAGTTATGTCATACCTATGCTATGCATTGTGGCTGGGAAGGGGATTTCATTTAAACTCTCTGGAAGCCAAATGCAGTGGGGCTGCCTCTTTGGGCTTTGCCAAAGCGTTGGTGAAACACCCGCCTAAGTCTGTGGTCCTCAAAGTGGCATCCCCGGATCAGCAATAGCAACATCAGCTGGGAGTTTACGAGAAAAGTCAAGTTCTTGGGCACCCGCCAACCCCACGTGCTGTATGGAAAACTCTGGGATGGGGGCCAGAGCTCTGGGCTTTAACAAACCCTTCTAAGGATTCTGATGCTTGCTCGGTCTGAGGACCACTGTGGTAAATCAAAATAAGTATTGGAGTTGGCATAAATCAAGCATTAAACATAGTAATTACAGTTGCTGCTGGACACAGCTGGGGGAGCATGCACACAGCCCCCTCCCAAACACTCTGTTCTCAGTCTGTACCTCCCTCTTCCTTTTAGATGTGTTAATATTACTAAGCAGGCCCTGGTGAAGTGACTTTCCCCTGAGTCTCAAAGTCATTTCTGTCACCTCCTGTTAGGTATTGATTTAATTAGTTTAACCCTTAGAAAACAACCAACCATATTTTCAACTTCTTAAAGTGCACCCCATGTCTGTAATTTACCTGCCAGATGACTGCCCATGATTATAATACTCATTTTAAGAAGACCATGCTCTTACAGGTGTTTGGGAATGATTAGTTTAGTCCCTGGAGTGCACTAAATGGGGAGGGTGTGTTTCACTAAGATACAGATGCTGTGATCTTGCTGTTTAAAGAGTTTCCACTACCAGATGTCCTGGAAAAGACAGTGAACAGATAACTAGAGGAATAGGCACAAGAAGCAAACCTGGACAAAGTTTTCAAAGTGGGACAGGAATTCTGGAGCAGAAATAAAATTTAAGGGCCAATGGACATCTGAGACTATGACAGTGACAATTTATTCTGTACAAATGTTCCTTACTACTTTGGTCCATGTAAGTCAAGGGTAGGTGTAGACAGATATATCCATCCATCCATCCACCCATCCCTTCATCCAACAAACATCTGTTGAGCATCCACTATATGCCAGATGCTGGTATAACAGTGGACAAATAGAAAAATATCTGCCCTTATGAAGGTTTCTTCCTGTAGGTGACAGAGATTTTTTCAATGTGAAATAATATGAATTTAACTGGGAAAGATCCTCTGCTTAGTGATGAAAAAAACGTGCAAAAAGAAGGAAGAGAAAATGGTCAGTGGCAAAAAGAAGACAGTAGTGATTCAGAGACCAAGAAGGTTAGTCCTCTTTCTCTTCATGAAAACTCTGGGAGTTGAACATAGGGTGAGGGTCTCAGTGTGTCCAGCCAGGCTAGCAGTGCCCAGTGACTACTGAATGTAGGGAGGTGGCCATTTCCCACCATCTTAACCCTGGAGGGTGGGGTGACAGACACACCCAAGACAGAAAATATAGCAGCAATGGAGAAGCAAGACTACACAGCTTCATACATCATCCCCTGAACTGGTGAGAACTAAATTGACTAGAATGATGCTAAAAGTGCCTGCTTTCCTGTCCATAGTTTAGATACCCCCAGAGCGTTGGGAGGGGGTAATATGGCAGCAAGAGCTGAAGCAGCAACGGTGGTCATATTCTAGGACAACCTTGGATATGAGTGCACTCACAGCAGTATCAGATATCCAACTCACTCGACTAGGGGTAATTATTGGAAACACTTAGTGGTACAAAGTATTTCAGGATCACAGAAGACAAACAACTGGCTGGAGAATCTAAGAAGGCTTCCAAGAAGAGGTGACATTGGGCTGGAAGGGCCTTGAAGGATGTCTAAAATTTTGGCATGTAGAACAGGTGGAATTGATGTGCTACATTTTCTAAAAAAATCCTGAACTAAACATGCTTCTTTTGGTTTTTGTCCTTCCTTTACATGGACATGCCACTACTGAGGATGGCATAGCCAAATGGATCAGAAGCCCCATCACATTCCATTTCTATTTGTTTTTATGACTCTGGTCTTTAGTCTCAGCATCCCATCTCAGGAGGCAGCACAGTGTGGCCTGGGTATATAATGCCCTCTCTGCCTGGATGGCAGTGCTGCTGTGGTGAGCATGGTGAAGCTGCATCCCGGCTAGGAGAAAACTCACTGTTAATCAATGCTGTCTGCCAGGGACCCAGGGAATATCTCCATGAAGGAAAGGACCCTTGTGTGGGTCTCACAGCTATGTCCTTCTTAGCACAAGGCCCGGCCCACGGTAGGAGTGGCACAGAGTCTGTTGAATGTTGCATGGCTTGTGACATATGTGACAGGTATGTGTCAAACCTGGAGTTGTCGATGGAGCTTGGGTTTAAAGTCATGCCTTCCTAGGTTTGAAGCTCAGCCCTTCCATTTAGTGGCTGCGAAATGTACAAATGGTACTTACTCTTTCAGTGCTGCCATTTCTTTGTCTGTAAAAGGATAATGTGCAACTCTCAGGTATTATCGGAGAAGAGCTGTGTGTTGGAGGAGGTCGGTTTCAATGCAAACAACAAAAGGACAGTTTCTGATAATATACCAACACTTTAGTTTTGAAGAGGCTGATAGGATTAATTTAAAAACCTATGGTTAGAGTAAATTCAGTAAAGATTCTGCCATTAATCATGTGAGTTGTTTCAAAAGGAGTTTTTGGTTTTTCTTTTTCCCTAGTAGGTACACAGAGAGGGAATAATGTATACTTTGCCTAGAGAGTCAAGTTAGCAACAATCAGCTCCATGCTATCTCTACAAGTTTCCCTCTGAAATTTTTAATAGTTTATATAATGAAGGAAAAAAACAAAGTTGACAGACTTGATACATCTTTTATTTTTTATGTAATGTAGATTTTTAAAATAAACTGGTATATAGTTTTCTATTTTGTCACGCTGGCAGTAATAGAAAGGGAACATAATTGTAACATTTGTGCAATTATAAATGAATAAAAATACCTGTATTTCTTCCTTTATACTTTTTCTCATGGTTGCCACCATGTACTCAGGGTCACGTTAAGATAATGTTTCTTCTGGAGGCAGCAGCGGGCCAGCCTCACCGTGGCCAGCATAATCATGGCAATTCAGTGCTGCCCATTCTTTCTTACTCTCGTTCTGTCTTTCTCAATTTTTTTCCCCACAGTTTTCAAGATGCTCAAATTCATCACTTAGAAGAAAACAGAGATTATTACATGTGATTCTGTAACTTGCCCTGTGGGAAAAGCAGGCCACTTTGAAGTTGTTTTTATTTTTATATTCAAACTTCACCACATTTATGTCAGTGGTTGTCTCAAATTAAGTTTAGAGAGAGAGGCATTTTGCAAATTTGTCATTTATAGATTGTATTAAATTGACCCGATTTAGCCATGTTGTTTACAGAAATGATATAATGCATATTTATTCTCAACTATTACATAGTAAATATATAGCAATTACGAGAAGTGTGCAGACTGGCAAGAAATCCCATAAGTGATGTATCTGTTTTATCTAGCAACTCAAATGCTTTCTAATTCACTTACTTATTTAACAAAAATTTACTGAGCACCTATTCTATCACAACATGGTGCTAGACATTGAGACCGTAAAGACCCATAAGCCTGGAGGGGTAGTGAAAAGCCCAAACAAATCTATACAACCCACATGAAGGGACTTGTGCTCTAATGAAGGACCCACAGAAGGTGGGAGTAGAGGAGAGAACAGAAACTCCGCTTGGAGAATTCTAGACGATGCCACAGAAAAGGCAGCAACTCCCAGGAGACAAGAGATGAGTAGGAATGTTCAGGAAGGTTGGGGAAGAACCTTGTAAAGAGATGGGATATACAAGGCTCAGGGAAAGTGGAGCAGTCCAAGAGTTGGGAATGGAGGGAGCGGTGAGAAGCAGGGACAGATTGCAAATGTCACACCGACATTCCTTTGGAGCCTGATTGCTGGGAAAGTTTTTAAGCCCATGAGAGACTGGTTGCATAAGTGTTTTAGAAAACTTGCTATGAAAGCTCTGTGCAAAGAGGACAAGAAGGTTGGAGGATGAGGCTGAAGGAGGAACAAACTGTCCCCCAGTGTATGCAGGAGTCCAGAAAAGCATGATGAAGCTGCTGGAAAGCAGTGACAGTGAGAATGGTGAGGAGAGGAAGGATTAGAGAATTATTTCAAAGGTTCAATTAACTACTGAGATCCTTTTCCCCCACTGAGTCCATGTCATGGTCTGAGGGCAGTCTTTTTTTTAATTTAATTTATTTTTTTCTGATTTTGTGGACGAAATGTATTTATTTATATTTACAGAAGAGATAAGTATATTTAGAATGAGAACAAATCACAACAAATTATAAATTTTAAAAAGATGACAAATGCTATAAACTCACAAAATCCAGAAAAATAACACTACAATCAATTTTAGAACATTTGGTCACCCTGAAAAAACTCTCATACCCATTAGCAATTATTCCCCTTTTTACTTCCCCTTCCTGACAGCCCTAGGCAACCACTAATATACTTTGTCTCTATAGATCTGCCTATTCTGGACATTTTAAGCAAATGGACTCATACACCTTGTGATTCTTTGTAACTGACTTCATTCACTTAGCTTTCATTCTTAATGCTTTAAAGAATCAGCCATATTGTACCATGTAGCAGTACTTCGTTCATTTTTTACTGCCAGGTAATATTCCACTGTGTGGCTATGCCACATTTTACTTGATGGGTATTTGGGTTGTTTCCACTTTTTGACCATTATGAATAATGCTTGTACGAACATTTGTGTACATGTTTTTGTGTGGGCATATATTTTCATTTCTGTTAGGTATAGACTGAGGAGTAGAATTGCTGGGTCATATGGTAACTCTATGTTTAACCTTTTTAGGAACTGCCAGATTGTTTTCCAAAGTGGCTGCATTATTACATTCCCACCAGCAGTGTGTGAGGTTTCCATTTTCTTCACATCCTTGCCAACACTCGCTATCATTTGCCTTTTTGATTGCAGCCCTCCTTGTGGGTGTGAAATAGTATCTCAGTGTGGTTTTGCTTTGCACTTCCTTGACGGATAATGATGTTGATCATCTTCTCACATGCTTATTGGCCATTTGTATATCTTCTTTGGAAAAATGCCTGTAAAGGTACTTTGCCATTTTTTTTTTTTCTGGCTGTTCCATTCAGCATGCGGGATCTTAGTTCCCCAACCAAGGATCGAATCTGTACCCCTCACATTGGTAGCGCGGAGTCTTGACCACTGGACCTCCAGGGAAGTCCCTCCATTGTCAATTTTTAATTGGGTTATTTATCTTTTTATTATTGACTTGTAATAGTTTTTTATTATATTCTAGATAGAAGTTCCTTATCAGATATATGATTGCAAACATTTTCTCCTGTTCTATGGGCTGTCATTTTTTTAAACACCTTTATTGGAGTACAATTGCTTTACAATGTTGTATTAGCTTCTGCTGTATAACAAAGTGAATCAGCTATAGGTATACATATATCCCCATATCCCCTCACTCTTGCATCTCCCTCCCACCCTCCCTATCCCACCCCTCTAGGTGGTCACAAATCACCGAGCTGATCTCCCTGTGCTATGCAGCAGCTTCCCACTAGCTATCAATTTTACATTTGGTGGGGTATATATATCAATGTCACTCTCTCACTTCGTCCCATCTACTCTTCCCCCTCTCTGTGTCCTCAAGTCCATTCTCTATGTCTGCGTCTATATTCCTGTCCTGCCCCTATGTCATCAGAACCATTTTTTGTTTTTATATTCCTTATATATGTGTTAGCAAACGATATTTGTTTTTCTCTTTCTGACTTACTTCACTCTGTATGACAGACTCTGAGTCTATCCACCTCACTACAAATTACTCAACTTCGTTTCTTTTTATGGCTGAGTAATATTCCATTGTATATATGTGCCACATCTTCTCTATCCATTCATCTGTTGATGGACACTAGGGTGGCTTCCATGTCCTGACTATTGTAAATAGTGCTGCAATAAACATTGTGGTACATGTCTCTTTTTGAATTATGGTTTTCTCAGGGTATATGCCCAGTAGTGGGATTGCTGGGTCATATGGTAGTTCTAGTTTAGTTTTTTAAGGAACCTCCATACAGTTTTCCATAGGGCTGTATCGATTTATATTCTCACCAACACTGCAGGAGGGTTCCCTTTTCTCCACACCCTCTCCAGCATTTATTGTTTGTAGATTTTTTGATGATGGCCATTCTGACAGATGTGAGGTGATACCTCGTTGTAGTTTTGATTTGCATTTCTCTAATGATTAGAGATGTTGAGCATCCTTTCGTGTGTTTGTTGGCAATCTGTATATCATCTCTGGAGAAATGTCTATTTAGGTCTTCTGCCCATTTTTGGATTGAGTTGTTTGTTTTTTTAATATTGAGCTGCATGAGCTGCTTGTATATTTTGGAGACTAAATCCTTGTCAGTTGCTTCATTTGCAATGATTTTCTCCCATTCGGAGGGTTGTCTTTTCATCTTGTTTATGGTTTCCTTTGCTGTGCAAAAGATTTTAAGTTTCATTAGGTTCCCTTTGTTTATTTTTGTTTTTATTTCCATTACTCTAGGAGGTGGGTCAAAAAAGATCTTTCTGTGATTTATGTCAAAGAGTGTTTTTCCTATGTTTTCCTCTAAAAGATTTAGACCTACATTTAGGTCTTTAATCCATTTTGAGTTTATTTTTGTGTATGGTGTTGTGAAGTGTTCTAATTTCATTCTTTTACATGTAGCTGTCATGTTTTCCCAGCACCACTTATTAAAGAGGCTGTCTTTTCTCCATTGTATATTCTTGCCTCCTTTATCAAAGATAAGGTAACCATATGTGTGTGGGTTTATCTCTGGGCTTTCAATCCTGTTCCCTTGATCTATATTTCTGTTTTTGGTGCCAGTACCATACTGCTTTGATGACTGTAGCTTTTTAGTATAGTCTGATGTCAGGGAGCCTGGTTCCTCCAGGTCCATTTTTATTTCTCAAGATTGCTTTGGCTATTTGGGGTCTTTTGTGCTTCCATGCAAATTGTGAAATTTTTTGTTCTAGTTCTGTGAAAAATGCCATAGATAGTTTGAAAGGGATGCATCAAATCTGTAGATTTCTTTGGGTAGTAGAGTCATTTTCACAATGTTGATTCTTCCAATCCAAGAACATGGTATATCTCTCCATCTGTTTGTATTGCCTTTAATTTCTTTCATCAGTGTCTTATAGTTTTGTGCATACAGGTCTTTTGTCTCCTTAGGTAGGTTTATTCCTAGGTATTTTATTCTTTTTGTTGCAATGGTAAATGAGAGTGCTTCCTTAATTTCTCTTTCAGATTTTTCTTCATTGGTGTGTAGTATTGCAAAAGATTTCTGTGCATTAATTTTGTATCCTGCTGCTTTACCAAATGCATTGATTAGCTCTAGTAGTTTTCTGGCAGCCTCTTTAGGATTCTCTGTATATAGTATCATGTCATCTGCAAACAGTGACAGCTTTACTTGTTCTTTTCCAGTTTGGTTTCCTTGTATGTCTTTTTCTTCTCTGAATGCTGTGGCTAAAACTTCCAAAACTATGTTCAATAATAGTGGTGAGATTGGGCAACCTTGTCTTGTTCCTGATCTTAGAGGAAATGGTTTCAATTTTTCACCATTGAGAATGATGTTGGCTGTGGGTTTGTCATATATGACCTTTATTATGTTGAGGTAAGTTCTCTCTATGCCTAATATCTGGAGAGATTTTATCATAAATTGGTGTTAAATTTTGTCAAAAGCTTTTTCTGCAACTATTGAGATGGTCATATGTTTCTTATCCTTCAATTTGTTATTATGGTTTATCACATTGATTGATTTGTGTATATTGAAGAATCCTTGTTTTCCTGGGATAAACCCCACTTGATCATAGCGTCTGATCCTTTTAATGTTTTGTTGAATTCTGTCTGCTAGTATTTTGTTGAGGATTTTTGCATCTATATTCATCGGTGATATTGGCCTGTAGTTTTCCTTTTTTGTGACATCTTTGTCTGGTTTCGGTATCAGGGTGATGGTGGAGTGTTCCTCCCTCTGCTGTATTTTGGAAGAGTTTGAGAAGGTTAGGTGTTAGCTCTTCTCTGAATATTTGATAGAATTCACCTGTGAAGCCATCTGGTCCTGGGCTTTTGTTTGTTGGAAGATTTTAAATCACGGGTTCAGTTTCAGTGCTTGTGATTGGTCTGTTTACATTTTATATTTCTTCCTGGTTCTGTCTCAGAAGGTTGTGCTTTTCTAAGAATTTTTCCATTTCTTCCAGGTTGTTCATTTTATTGGTATATAGTTGCTTGTAATAATCTCTCATGATCCTTTGTATTTCTGAAGTGTCAGTTTTTACTTCTCCTTTTTCATTTTCAATTCTGTTGATTTGAGTCTTCTCCCTTTTTTTTCTTGATGAATCTGGCTAATGGTTTATCAGTTTTGTTTATCTTCTCAAAGAACCAGCTTTTAGTTTTATTGATCTTTGCTATCATTTCCTTCATTTCTTTTCCATTTATTTCTGATCTGATTTTTATGATTTCTTTCCTTCTGCTAACTTTGGGGTTTTTTTGTGTTTTTTTCTCTAGTTGCTTTAGGTGTAAAGTTATCTTGTTTATTTGAGATTTTTCTTGTTTCTTCAGGTAAGATTGTATTGCTATAAACTTTCCTCTTAGAAATGCTTTTGCTGCATCCCATAGTATTTGGGTCATCGTGTTTTCATTGTCATTTGTTTGTAGGTGTTTTCTGATTTCCTCTTAGATTTCTTTAGTGGTCTCTTTGTTATTTAGTAGTGTATTGTTTAGCTTCCATGTGTTTGTATTTTTTACCATATTTTCCCCCTGTAATTGGTATCTACTCTCATAGCGTTGTGGCCAGAAAAGGCAGTTGATACAATTTAAATTTCCTTTAATTTTCCACGGCTTTTTTTGTGTCCCAAGATATAATGTGTCCTGGATAATGTTCCATGAGCACTTGAGATGAAAGTGTATTTTGTTGTTTCTGGATGGAATGTCTTATAAATATCAATTAAGTCCATCTTGTTTAATGTGTCATTTAAAACTTGTGTTTCCTTATTTATTTTCATATTGGATGATCTGTCTATTGGTGAAAGTGGAGTGTTAAAGTCCCCTACTATGAATGTGTTATTGTCGATTTCCCCTTTTGTTGCTGTTAGCATTTGCCTTATGTATTGAGGTGCTCCTATGTTGGGTGTGTAAATATTTACAATTGTTATGTTTTCTTCTTGGATTGATCCCTTGATCATTTTGTTGTGACCTACTTTGTCTCTTGTAAGAGTCTTTATTGTAACGTCTGTTTTGTCTGATATGAGAATTGCTACTCTAGCTTTCTTTTGATTCCCATTTGCATGGAATATCTTTCTGCATCCCCACAGTTTCAGTCTGTACATGTCCCTAGGTCTGAAGGTGGTCTCTTTTATACAGCATATATATTGGTCTTGTTTTTGTATTCATTCAGCCAGTCTATGTCTTTTGGTTGAAGCATTTAATCCATTTACATTTAAGGTAATTATTGATATGTATGTTCCTATCACCATTTTCTTCATTGCTTTGTGTGTGTTTTTGTAGGTCTTTTCCTTCTTTGTGTTTCCTGCCTAGAGAAATTCCTTTAGCATTTGTTGTAAAGCTAGTTTGGTTGTGCTGAATTCTCTTAGCTTTTGCTTGTAGAGGTTTTAATTTTTTTGTCAAATCTTAATGAGATCCTTGCTGGGAAGAGTAATCGTGGTTGTAGGTTTTTCCCTTTCATCACTTTAAATATGTCCTGCCACTCCCTTCTGACTTGTAGAGTTTCTCATGAAAGATCAGCCATTAACCTTATGGGGATTCCTTTGTTTGTTATTTGTTGCTTTCCCTTGCTGCTTTTAATATTTTTTCTTTGTATTTAATTTTTGATAGTTTGATTAATATGTGTTTCTCCTTGGGATTATCCTGTATGGGACTCTCTGCACTTCTGGACTTGATTGACTATTTCCTTTCCCATGTTAGGGAAGTTTTCAACTATAATCTCTTCAAATATTTTCTCAGACCCTTTCTTTTTGTCGTTTTCTTCTGGGACCCCCTATAATTTGAATGTTGGTACTTTTAATATTGTCCCAGAAGTCTCTGAAACTGTCCTCAATTCTTTTCATTATTTTTTCTTTATTCTGCTCTGCAATAGTTATTTCCACTATTTTATCTTTCAGGTCACTTATCCGTTCTTCTGCCTCATTTATTCTGCTATTGATTCCTTCTAGAGAATTTTCAATTTCATTTATTGTGTTATTCATCATTGTTTGTTTATTCTTTAGTTCTTCTAGGTCTTTCTTAAACATTTCTTGTATTTTCTCCATTTTATTTCCAAGATTTTGAATCATCCTTACTATCATTACTCTGAATTATTTTTCAGGTATACTGCCTATTCCCTCTTCATTTGTTTGGTCTGGTCAGTCTTGCTCCTTCATCTGCTGTGTATGTCTCTGTCTTCTCATTTTGTTTAACATATTGTGTTTGGTGTCTCCTTTTCACAGGCTGCTAGTTTATAGTTCCCATTGTTTTTGTTGTCTGCCACCAGTGGGTAAGGTTGGTTCAGGGGCTTGTGTAGGCTTCTGTGTAGAGGGGACTGGTTCCTGTGTTCTGGTGGGTGGGGCTGGATCTTGTCCTTCTCGTGGGCAGGGCTGAGTCCGGTGGTCTGCTTTGGGGTGTCTGTGAACTTACTATGATTTTAGGCATCATCTCTGCTATTGGGTGGGGTTGTGTTCCTGTCTTGTTAGTTGTGTGGCATGGGGTGTCCAGCACTGGAGTTTGCTGGCCTTTGAGTGGAGTTGGGTCTTAGTGTTGAGACAGAGATCTCTGGGAGAGCTCTTGCCGATTGATGTTACATGGGGCCAGGAGGTCTCTGGTGGTCCAATGTCCTGAACTCGGCTCTCCCACTTCAATGGCTTAGGCCTGACACCAGCCCAGAGAACCAAGACCCTGTCAGCCACATGGCTCAGCAGAAGAGGGAGAAAAAAAGGAAAAATAAATAAATAAAATATGTAAATAAAAAAATTATTAAAATAAAAAAATTGAAAAAGTAGCAACAACAAAAAAGAAGAGTGCAACCAAACCAATAAACAATCCACCAATGATATCAAGCACTAAAAACTATACTAAGATAAAGCTAAAAATGAGAAACAACCCAGTCACATACAGCAAACCCTAAGTCTATAGTTGCTCCCAAAGTACACCTCCTCAATTTTGGGAATATTCGTTGTCTACTCAGGTATTCCACTGATGCAGGGTACATGAAGTTGACTGTGGGGATTTAATACACTGCTCCTGAGGTTGCTGGGAGAAATTTCCCTTTCTCTTCTTTGTTCGCACAGCTCCTGCTGTTCTCCTTTGGTTTTAGCCCTGCCTCTGTGTGTATGTCACCTGAGAGCATGTGTTCCCCATCCAGACAGGAGGGGGTTAAAGTAGCAGCTGATTAGAGGGCTCTGGCTCTCTCAGGCCAGAGGGAAGGAAGTGTACGGAATGTGGGGTGAGCCTGCAGCGGCAGAGGCCGACGTGATGTTGCAACAGACTAGGGTATGCCGTGTGTTCTCCCAGGGAAGTTGTCCCTGGACCACGGCACCTTGGCAGTGGCAGGATGCACAGGCTTCTGGGTGGGGGGAGGTGTGGATAGTGACCTGTGCTTGCACAAAGGCTTCTTGGTGTCTGCAGAAGCAGCCTTAGGGTTTCATGCCATCTCTGGTGTCCCCCCTGATAGCTGCAGCTCACGCCCTTCTCTGAAGCTCGTTTAGGCAGTGCTCTGAATATCCTCTCCTCACGCACCCCGAAACAATGGTCTCTTGCTTCTTACACAATTCCAGACATTTTCCCGGACTCCCTCCCGGCTAACTGTGGCACAGTAGCCCCCTTCAGGCTGTGTTCACACAGCCAACCCCAGTCCTCTCCATGGGATCTGACCTCCGACACCCGAGCCTCAGCTCCCAGCCCCCACCTGCACCAGCGGGTGAACAGACAAGCCTCTCAGGCTGGTGAGTGCTGGTCGGCACTGATCCTCTGTGTGGGAATCTCTCCGCTTTGCCCTCTGCACCCCTGTTGCTGTGTTCTCCTCCTTGTCTCTGAAGCTTCCCCCTGCCCACCCCCTGTCTCAACCAGTAAAGGGGCTTCCTAGTGTGTGGAAACTTTTCCTCATTCACAGCTCCCTCCCAGAGGTGCAGGTCCTATACCTGTTCTTTTGTCTCTGTTTTTTCCTTTTCCTTTTGCCCTACCCAGGTACGTGGGGATTTTCTTGCCTTTTGGAAAGTCTGAGGTTTTCTGCCAACGTTCAGTAAGTGTTCTGTAGGAGTTGTTCCACATGTAGATGTATCTTTGATGTATTTGTAGGGAGGAAGGAGATCTCCACATCTTACTCCTCTGCCATCTTGAAACACCCTCCTGAGAGCAGTCTTAACTGAACCAGAGGTGAGGAAACATATGTTTTCTTTGAGCTGATTGACATATGCCAGAGGCTCTGTTTCCACCACAAATCCAGGGTGAAGGAGGCAGGACACCCCCTGCCTAATTATTCCCTGATAATTATAGGCTACCCCTGCCCCTTCTTCCTTCTCCCTTTGTAAGTGCTGCCTGGATGGTAGATGGTGAACCCTCTCCCTCTCTCAGTGGGCAGGGTCAAAGCGCTTACAGTGCAGAGTCCAGCCTGGGATATCAGTGTCACCTACACCTCCAGTCATGGCAAAGGAGGGTGACAAGGAGGTGCAGAAGTTTCTGAGTTGCAAGTGTCTCTCAGGTATCTGCAGATTCCATTAGAGGCTGTTGGGTGGGTTCACAGTGATGCTGCTGTTTTGCTGCTCTGGTTTTACTCTTATAGAGTCATTGTTAACAATAGGATATACAGGAAGTAGTACAGATTTAGGCGTCCTACATATCTAGTTTGCAACTTCATATATGTCAGCTCTGTTATCTTAGCTCACTTGGCTTGTGTGAGCCTCATTTATTGACAAATGTGGATCATAACCTAATCTGTTTTTTTGCTGTGAGGGTTGAATGTTATGAAAAGTACAAAACTCCTGACACAGTATAATATCCTCATTCTTATTTCACCTTCCATAGAGAAAGGAAACTCCCTGACTGAACCTTCCAGCTGGAGGCATCAATGAGTGTTTAAAGGATCCCAGTATAACTCAACTTTTTCCTGTATCCACAGTTGCATAACTTTTCTACAAACACATCCTCCTGGTGGATTACATTTATTTTGAAGATAGGCTATCCGAAGGTGCGTTTCCCTTTCCTGCACTTGAGGTGGTCCTAATCCACACAGAAGTGGTCCTCCATCCTACAAGATGAGACCATGCTGCAACTTGTCTTTCCAAATATTTACTACCAAAAATGTTGCAGAAGATTAAATAGTTTGAGAAAGATTGGAATCCATTGTTGTAAGCACTGGCATAAGTTAAAGATATGGGAGGAAGACAGGGAAGGGAATGGTATTTGTAGAATATGAGTTATGAGTCAGAATGTTTTTCCATAAATTTTACATTTTGACCCTCTTACAAACCCTGTGAGGTAGGTGCAGACTTAGTATTAGGTATGACATAATAGAGGAGTCCCTTTCCCCCAAGTATCAGTGGCTGAAACAAGATCAAAGTTTATTTCTCACTCATGTAAAAGAATTCAGAAGGACAGTAAATATGATGGCTCCATAGGCATCCTTCTATCTTGATGTTCCACAAACCTTAGACTATCTTCCCCTTGGCCCAAAGTAGCTGCTTGAACTCTGGCTATCACGTGCATATTCTAAGCAGGATGAATGGAGAAAATAATAAAAGTTGTATCTTCTCTCTTTTAAGAGTATTGCCCAGCTGTGTGATCTCTGGTTTCCTCTTACATCTCTTTTGCCAGAACTTAGTCTCATAGTCCCCTCTGGCTACAAGGCAGTCTTAAAACTGTAGTCTCTCAACTGGTCAACCTGTGCTCAGACAGGGAGAAAGGACATTGTGATCAGCTATGACTGCCTGCTGCAGTAGGTATCATGCACTATCCCGTACCCAACTTTTCAAAGGTCTGGTGAGTCTAAGAGTGTTCTGGTTACCTACTGCCAAATGTATTGCGGTTATCTATTACTTAATGACTTAAAACAGCCAACATTTTATCGTGCTCAAGATTTTGTAGTCAGGAATTTGGGTGAGACTCAACAGAGATGGCTCCTCTCTGCACCACAAGGATTATGGCCTCATCTGGAGTGGCTTGAAGAGAGAGAAATGGCTGGGAGGACTTGGCTGGGAACAAATGTCTAAGGGCCCATTTCTGGCATTAGTTGGATTCCTCAGTTATTTTCTATGTTGTATCCTAGATGGCTTATTCACTCTCATGCTTGACACCTTGGCTGGGATGGCTAGAGAAGCTGGGGCTGGCCTGGTATCTTCCTTTTCCATGGAGCTTTTCCACATGGTTAGCTTGGCCTTCCTTACAACATGGCAGTATTTGGGAGCTGGATTTCTCCCAGTGGCAGCTGGCTTCGTTCAGAAAGAGTGTTCCAAGAGACCAAGGCAGAAAGCTCCTTATAACTAGCCTTGGAAGTCACACTTCTTCCACAATTCACTAAGGACAGTCCAGATTTAAGGGATGGAGAACTGAACTCCACATCTCATTGGGAGAAGCAACAAAAGGTTTTCAGTCATCTGTAATCTACTGCAAAATGATTGCTTAAAAAGCCACAGCTAGGAAGCCCAATGGCCAGGCCTAGAACATAGACTTTTCTTTACACTGTGTAAGCCCAAGCAGTAGGTCTTGGTACTTTTAAAGAGTGAACTAAACAAGTTGATTTTTAAAAAAGGATGTTAGCTTCTAGCTGGCTATGGAGTAACAGGAGGTGGTAAGAAATTACAGTAATCTTATCTTCATTAAGAGCATAGACTCCAGAACTCAATGGGATGGATGTGCCTCAGGGCTTTGTACTCAATCTTTAGGCTGAGTCTCCTACGAAGTGTAGCTGATATTATTTTTCATCTTCTTCCCCAAACGCCTCCCCTATACACCTTCCACCTCACCAACTGGGCTGCTACTCTGCTGTCTCTTTCATATTTGTGAATACTCTCTCAGGTCTAGGAAATCAGATTGTCTCATTTAAATTTAATTTGAATTTCTGTTTGAAGAATCAACCTGAGACATCAAAGGGAATCCAAAAAATGCACTACAAAATAAATGATCAAATGACTTCTGAAAACATTGCACTTTTATATCTGGAAATATTGGATCAAAACTTCAATTTCTTTTTTTGTTAAAATTAAAGAGAGACTTAAAAGAAACTGCCATGTAAGGGTGACACCACATTTAACCAACAGACAAATTGTTATAACCTGATAGGGTTGTAACCATCAATACATGCATTCTCTCTCTAATTCATAATGAGTCAGAGTCTCTCAGTCACTAAGCTTCAACTTGGTTTCAAGTCATAAGAATATTATTTAGAGTACAGGTCACAGATGTCTCATTTACAGTCTGGGAATAATTAAATTGCCAATTTATCTGCACAACACAGACTGAGTTTTGTGTTGAAATGTGGCCTTTGAGAAACTAACTTTTCAAACAAAAATTTTACCTTAATTATTTATGCATTTAATTTTTGAAGATCTGAAGTACTTTTCCCTTATTTTAATATATTTAGAGGCGGATATTAGAAGGTTCAAGACTGTAGTGAATTAGCATTTTCTCTGAGTCCTTCAAGTAGTTGGGAAAACACACAAGAGAAAAAGTGCATGCAGTCTGTCCTCAAGGGTGCAAACACACTCCTCCAAGAGAAAGTGGGAAGAGCACCTGGTAAATGAATGTGTGATCATAGCTTGTCCCATCAAGAATGTGGTGGGTGATCAAAAACTTAAGTGATGTCTTGACTTATCAAGAACTATGAGCTCAAACTAGTGGTACAGACCTCATAGGTCCTAGAGGCAAGAGGTTTCAGTGAATGGTCATGGGTCAGAGGAAAGACTACCCTTTTCAGCTGAGGTGAGTGGGAATGGTTTTCTTGCCTTCCGTTGGCCACATAGGACTGGGTAGGGAGAATCAATAATGAAGAATTAAAATCAATAATTATTTTTTTAAAGAAGGAAATGATGGTGGCATTCTATGGAAGGAGGAGCATTCCTCCTAGGCACCTGGGGAATTGGCTCTTTTATGTTTAGGGAAAACAGCTGGTGAACCCTTTGCTAGCTCCTTTAACCCACTCCACTCTCTCTCTCTCCTGCTAAAAAAGTTGACAAAGTTCAAACAAAGACAATTGAATTTGTCTTCTTAATAAAATTATCACTATGTGAAATCTGTCCCTTGGTGCTTCTGTGTACATTTCAGAATGACTGGAGAGTGATAAGAGGAGTGACAGAGGGAAAGAATCCTGGTAGGGAGAGTATCTCTTCCAACAAAGCAGCAGGTAACACTCCAAGAGAATGCATGGCTGGAAAGTGCAGGGGGCTTTGCAAGACCTAATATTCAAGTTCACATTGATTTCTATTGTGTTATATGCAGATGTCCCTCTGTCTCACACCCTGAACCTCACTAGGTCACATGGCTAGCCTCATAATGATGTTTTTTGGAATGAGTGGAGGAAAAGCGGACTTTCCATGCCTGGGGACAAGGAAAAAGGAGGCCCTAAGGTTAGCAAGCAAGGAGAGATGCTGGTAATTAACTAGACTAGAGCAGCTAAGCATATTGCAGTGTGGATCAGCAGAAAGATGTGAGCTGAACATCTATTCTGTCCCTGCCTCCAATATCAGAGGAGGCCAATCCCGCAAGTGCATGGATGTTTGCTGGTATATGTGTGAAAGAGCATCAAGGAGGGAGGCCAGACCCTGCATTTTCATGGATATGAGCTAATAGGGATGCAGGCCCTCAGATTGCATGTTATACATTTTAGAGAAGGCATCACTATCCAAGTGGCTGCCAGAGTCGTTAATAGATTTTCTCCAAAAGGAAATATCTCCATTTCCTCTCTGGCATCTATCCCTCTATATCAGAAAACCCCTGGTGCCCTCTCCCTTCAGTGCTGGCCTGGTCCCTGCAGGATGCTGCAAAGGATTCATCTGGCCCTCTTTTTAATAAGTCCAGTAATAGGAGTTTTGACCATTTCTCTTGGGGTGTTTTTTTTTTTTTTTTTTATTTCAGTGTTATGAACTCACTGTATGGATCTTAGAAGTGGTTATTTTAATTGAGCAGCCAAGCAACAGAGAATTGTCTGCCTGCCCAGCCTCAGTAGAATCTGAGACTGTTCCAAAATTAGAAAAATATCCTACTGAAAGAGGTGATGGAGGAAGTGGGTATGGGGGTGGGAAAATCACAGATCTCTGCCTAGCTACAGTCTCATTTATCTCTGACACTTATTCCCACTAGATTTCAAAAATACTGGGTAATCTAAGTATTTTCTTTCTAAAGAACATGGTTAATGGAGTATTTGTCTAACTGAAAGACAGGAATTGAGATTTATCAAAATACATTGATTTTGATATATTCAGTCAACATGGTCTTCACTGTGGCCCCTGCTTCCATCCCCTTGGCCTCTGCCTCAGATAAAATCCTCATCATCCAGCTTCTCCAGCTTCTGATCCTCCACATGCTGCCAAATCTATTTTTCTAAAGCACAGGGCATCATATCATGCTACTTCCTTGCTCAGCATGCTACAATGGCCATCTCTTGCCCTCCAGGATCTGCCTTCTCCAGCCATCACCCAAGTTTCCCTGCTACCATTCAGCAGGTTAGCCACATAGAAACCTTCAATAGTGAGGTGGGAATGTAAACTGGTGCAGCCACTATGGTAAACAGTGTGGAGGCTCCTCAAAAACTAAAAATACAGGGGCCATATGAGCCAGAAATCCCACTTCTGGGCATATATCCAGACAAACTCTAATTCAAAAAGATACATGCACCCCAATGTTCATAGCAGCACTATTCACAACAGCCAAGACATGGAAACAACCTATATGTCCATCGACAGATGAATGGATAAAGAAGATTTGGTATGTGTATTTATATCTCTCTCTCTATACACACACACACACACACACACACACACACACACACACAAAATGGAATACTACTCAGCCATAAAAAGAATGAAATAATGCCATTTGCAGCAACATGGAGGGACCTGGAGATTGTCATAATAAGTGAATTAAGTCAGAGAAAGACAAATATCATATGCTATCACTTATATATGGAATCTAAAATATGACACAAATGAACTTATCTATGAAACAGACTCACAGACATAGAGAACAGACGTGTAGTTGACAAGAGGGCAGGGGAGTGGGGGAGGGATGGATTTGAATCTTGGGATTAGCAGATGCAAACTATTATGTATAGAATGGATAAACAACAAGGTCCTACTGTATAGCACAGGGAACTATAGTAAATATCCTGTGATCAATCATAAGGAAAAAGAATATATCTATATATACCTATGTAAAACTGAACCACTTTGCTGTACAGCAGAAATTAACATAACATTGTAAATCAACTATACGTGAATAAAACAAACTTTTTAAAAAAAGAAGAGGGGCTTCCCTGGTGGCGCAGTGGTTGAGAGTCCGTCTGCCAGCGCAGGGGACGCGGGTTCGTGCCCTGGTACGGGAAGATGCCACATGCCACGGAGCGGCTGGGCCCGTGAGCCATGGCCGCTGAGCCTGCGCGTCCGGAGCCTGTGCTCCGCAATGGGAGAGACCACAACAGTGAGAAGCCCGCGTAACGCAAAAAAAAAAAAAAAAAAAAAAAAAAAAAAAAAAAAGAAGAAAACTTCAACAGTGGACTCGTCATCCTTCTCCAACCACGGCTGGCTCTTTCATTCCTCATGTTTTTGCACCCTGCCCCCCACCCTGTCCCACCTACCATCACTATTTGATTTTCAATTCCTAAAACGAATCTAACCTATTCTGTTCTTTTATCAAAACTTTTGCTCAACAAATGATTAATGAATATTTGCTATGAACTATGCACTATCTCCATTTTTTAGATAATATCACCCTATTTAATGATTATTAAAGGAACATAAAGAGTATACTATCTTCAAAGATTTGCATTGTAAAAGAGAAAAAGAAATAAACAAGTATTTTTATACATATTGTATCATTCGTATGATGTTGATTTGATGAAAACAAGCAAAACACAGTGCCCAGCCCTGAGCATGCAAAAAATAAAAGGTTAAACTGAAAAGGATAAACAAAGCAAAAATACTTAGTTCTCTAAGGTAAAGAGTTTCACAAAATGTCAATAAACTACATAATTATAATACAATAAATTATAACTTAATTATATTATTTGCTCTACATACTATTGTATAGTTATTTAAAATTAATTTTAATGCAAAAAGTAACTATAGTGGATCAAGTCGATGCATTGACGTTCTATGATCTTTACATGCCACATAGCTAAAGTGGAAACATATTATAAAATATTTTGTAAACTATTAAAACATTGAATTCTATAGAAAAATATAGTCTAAGTCATGGGATATTATTTCAACAAAGACGCTGGGTAATGAAATTTTTGAGCCACCAAGCATTATAATAATGAGCTAATATTGAGGGTAAACAAGTTAACCATGGAGACCATGTAAACCAGAAACAATATTGGAATGCAAGGGGTGCAGTGAGAACATGGGAGATCAGAGAGAGGGAGACAAGCAGAGGGAGGCAGGGCAAAGACAGTGGTGGAGATGAGTGTGTCTGTGCAGAAGTTATAGAGTGATAGAAAGAAGAGTTTGGAAAGAGAGAAGACTTCAAAAACAAGACAGCAAGAGGTGGAAAAGGAAAAGAGAAGCATATATTTTAACTAGTATAAAGATCAACTCTTTGTTGAGTTTAAGTTGGATTTGGGTCAATATTCATTAAGTCTTTTGGACCTTGTTAATAATATATAAGTAACCAGGAAAAAATTCCTTTCTAGTCAGTTGGACTAGAATCCAGAAATCAGCTTATGAGCTTTCATGGTATACATTTATATAGACACAAGCAAAACTATATTCCAGAGCAAAAAGACATCAGCTCAGCCCACAACCAAAGATGATACTGGAAATAATTCAAGGTCATGTAAGTCTAGGTCATTGACAGCATATCTGTTATGCCTGGCACAGGTTTGAAATGTTTTAGAAGAGTAGCAACTCTATCAAATCTAATGAAAGCCAATGCAAATGAAAGTAAGAAAAGGTATAATTATGATAATTAGCAAAAGTTAAGGAAATTGAAACATGACAAATTCCTGTGCACTTGAGATGAATTACTCTTTGGTAAGAATTATTTTTAAGGACACAGAACCCATCGCACAATGTGTAAAAGTCAGTAATCAACGAGGTAAATGGAAAATAATGGATTTAATAGATTATAAACAGCAACAAAAACCCGTAACTCTAGAACGTGCGACATTCATATTGATGTCTATTAGTTCAATACTTACTCAAGTGCAGGTTGACAGTTTGTTAAACCCTCAGTCACTAAGCGTTCTGACAGTGCTGCTGCTAATCCTTGTACCACAGAACAAGGATTCATGACCCTCTCATGGTGTGTGATATCCAAGTAGGTGAATGTACAATTCTGAGAAGAGCCCCCAAAGTCCCTTTCCCCAGGGAAATGTATAGAGAAGAGAAGGAGAAAAATAATATCTAATAAACACATTAATGAACAAGGAATTGCAAACTAAGAAGTGCTATGAAGGAGATAAAAATGTTGCCGAGATAGAGCATGTTGAGGGGACCTGTTTATACTGGGTAGTGAAGAGGTGGTCTCAAGGAGACCAGCCGAAGGCTGATAAGGAGTCAGGCATGCAAAGACCCAGAGGAAGAAGGTCCTTTAAAGAAAGAACAAGGTGTTCTGTTTTTCTGAATTGGAAAGCGTGTGGCTTGAGCAGAGGACTAGAAGGAGGCTGAGAGCAGAGAGGTGCTCAGGATAGCATGAAATATGTGGTCAGAGAGGTAGATAAGGACAGATGTTGGTACATATATCAATGTAGGGAGTTTTTTAAAATTTTGAACACAATAGGAAGCTGGGATTTAATCATGCTGGGGACACAATTCGATTTCATAGTTTTAAAAGATCATTCTGGCTACTATGGAAGAATACAATAAAGAAACATGAGGAATCAGTTAGGAAGCTATTGCTGAAGCCCAGGCAAGGAATGAAGGGGGCTGGTACTATTGCGGTGGAAGGAGAAATAGAAATGGATGCATTGAAGATACAGTTTGAAGCAGGTTAATACTATTTTCCAATATGTTAGGTAGCATTGCAGGGGGTGGTGGTGCTAATAAGGGAGAGAGAGTGATTAGAATGACTGCCAGATGGTTGCCTTGTTCACCTGAAGAGTTTGGTAGAAACAACTGGAAGGAGAAAGGTTGGGATAGAGATAGGGGACAGGTTTCAGGGGGACACGAGGAGTTCATTTTTGGCCATGTTGTCCATTAGACGCCGTGGGACATCAGATGCAGAGCTAACTAGGCAACTGAATGTAGAAGGCAGAGGCAACTGACTGGATACGTGAACCTCAGAGTTATCAACATACACATGGCACATAAGTCCTTGGAAATGGATGAGATCATCTGAGAAGAGAGGATAGAGATGTAAATGAAGAATAACTAATAAGAACCTGCTGTATAAAAAAAAATAATATGAAATTCAAAAAAATAAAAAAAGAAGAAAATGAAGAGTCTACTATAAAGGACTGAGGAACCTCAGTTAGAGGTTTAACAGAGGTGAAGCCCATGTAAGAAACAGAGAAGGAACGATCAGAGAAGTGGGAGAAAAATCAGGGTTATATTGACACAGAAGTCAAAGAAGGGCAGTGTTTGAGGAAAGATGGAGCAGTCAACATTTTAAATGTTTCTGAGTTTCAGTGAGGGGAAGATAGAAAAGGATCTATTGATTTTGATGACCTAGAATCATTAGTGATGCTAATAAGAGAAAATTCAGTGGATTGATGAGTGGAAGACATAGCAGTGGAATAAAGCATGGATAAAATGAAAGAAATGGAGGACAGCTTCTGGGGACAATTGCAAGAAGTTTCTTGTGACAGAAATGAGATAGTAGCTGGAGGAGATTCTGGGGTTCAAGGAGCAATTTTTAAGTAATGGGAGATACTAGAATATGTTTCTGAGCTAATGGGAATGCTTCACTAAAGAGGGAGGGATTGGGATGTAGGAGAGAGGGAGAGCATAACTGCAGGATATGTTCTTGATGAGACTATGTGATCAGAGAGCTTTCAGAGCTCAGGAGGAAGAAAGGGAAGGTGGACACAGACCCACATGGATTTGTGCTGGAGAGATGTGAGACTATCCATTGATGACTTTTGTTCACACAATGACATGATTCAAGGTCATCAGCTGAAAATAAGGTGGGCTGGGGTGGCAAAGCAGTGGGTCTCTCAGTGAGGCAGAGGTGTGATATAATTGTGAGAAGTGGAAAAGTCCACAGAATAGAGAACCATGAAAGAGATCCCAGTCAGCTTTTATCACCACTTTTTTTTTGTTTTTTTTGCGGTACGCGGGCCTCTCACTGTTGTGGCCTCTCCCGCTGCAGAGCACAGGCTCTGGATGCGCAGGCTCAGCGGCCATGGCTCGCTGGCCCAGCCGCTCCACGGCATGTGGGATCTTCCCGGACAGGGGCACGAACCCCTGTCCCCTGTATCGGCAGGCGGACTCTCAACCACTGCGCCACCAGGGAAGCCCTATCACCACTTTTTAAGGTCAGAGTTCATCAACTTATAATGGCATCTAATTTCCTTTCAGAGTGACTTTTCTGCAAATACACTTGGTTGCAATGGTACAGGCACAAACAAAGTGAATAGGTGTACAACAAATAGTGTAGCTCTTTCTGTATGAGTGCAAAGGAGAGAGAAAAGAGGGATTTTAGGGTCATTGAAAAGGAATGAGGTAATAAAGAGCTATGGGCTTTCAGCTGGATATGAAGACAAGGGAAAAGGGGAGAGTACGCTACACCTAGTAGAATGGCTAAACAACAACAACAAACGGCCATTCCAAGATATGGAGAAATTGGAACTCCTGTTCATTGGTGGTAGAAATGTAACATGGTACCACTTCATTGGAAAAAATTTTGCCAGCTTCTTCAAAAGTTAAGTGTACGTCTACTATGTGATCCAGCCATTCCTGTTCTAGGACTTATACATGATTGTTCATTGCAACTTTATTTGTAATTTATCAAATTATACACTTCAAATATATGTTGTTTATTGTATGTTGATTACACCTCGTTAAAATAAATCCCCATAGGAAAATTTTTTTGAAAGTTTAAAACAGAGGGTGTTGATACATAGTGAGAGAGTGATGAGATCAGTAGTTAAGACATCTCATTGTGGTTTAAAAAACGATTTTATGAGAGTGTTTGAGCAGATGAACTTGAGGATATGTTTAGAGAATGATGTGAATGCGTTCTTTATTTTTGAGGTGGGGCCATTTCTGATGATGATAAGGTATGGCATAGGAGTGAAAGATTAAATTGGAAGGAAAGGAGATTGTCTTTAGAGATGAGGAGGTCTAAGAACTGGGAAGCCTCCAGGTTGTATGACTCACCTATGTGCATGTTACAGGCATCAGAAATGATGGGTGATTTGACGGAGAGAAAGTGTGAGCCAGGAGCTGATGTCTTCAGTGAACTGGGGAGTCACTGGGAGGTTGGTGGATGGTAGCAACAAAGAGGATTCAGGAACAGTGAAGCCAGATGGCACAGATTTGAAAGTAGGTTATTACAAGTTGGTGTTTGGAGGCGTAATGGTGTGAAAACGGCAGTGGGGCTCAAGAAGGCCAGAGACCCCGGGGTCCAGCAATTGAAGGAATAGTTAAAGAAGATAACGAAGAAGTTGCTGCTTCTAGAGTGAGGTGTGGTGGAGAGACCAGAGGAGACGTTTGAGAAAGAGCTGAACAAAGCAGGTGAGGCTGATTAATCATGAAAGGCTAGTGTTCTGGCAATCACTAGTCTAAACAGAGATGTGAGTGGGGCATAATTATCATTATTTTTTCTTGCTTTATTTTAAAGAGTTTTACCATCTGTGACTGCATTTCTAAACATTAAAATTGTTTATTTTGCCTGTTTTAAAATTTTATATGAATGGAATAATATCGTGTGCCTTTCGCTGTGACTTCCTTATTTCACTCAACTTTCTGTTTCAGAGACACATTCATGCTGATGCCTAAAAGTGAAGTTCATTTATTTTTGCTGCTGTTTACTTTCTGTTGTATGAACGTGCCCTATTTTATTCATCCATTTCTACTGTTGATGTACATTTGTGTTGCTTCCACTGTTTTGCTATGACAAACAGTGCTGCTGTAAAAATTTCTGGTTCATATTTTATGATGCAAATGTGCAAGAATTTCTCTAGATAGTCTGTCCACTAATAGAAATGCTGGATCATAGTGTATCTACATGTTCCACTTTTTATTCTGGTGCCCAGTTGTTGCTAATTTGTTGGTGCAGTTTGTACACTGCCATTCCACATCCTTATGAACACTTGGATTGCTTGATTTTTAATTTTTGCTATTTTGGTGGGTACAAAAGTATATTTTGGGATTTTAGTTTTCATTTCCCTAATTGTCAATGAGGTTTTCACATGCTTATTGGCCAACCAGCTCCTATATGTCTTCTTACTAGCTGTGAAAACTTGCATGAGTTGCTTCACTTCTTGGATCTTCTTGTCTTCAACAGGTAGAGGAGGATATTATACATTTCACAAGATACTGCTCTTTAGAGAGAAGGTTCTACCACTGTCAAAATATTTACTTAGCTTAGTTTTAGATATCACCTTGACCAGTGTTGCTTTTGGGGCAGGTCACCAGGGTGAAGATAGAAGCATTCAGAGAAGCAGAATGGGACAAAGGAGAGGGTTGTATCAGCTGGTACAATCAATCAATCAATAACTGACCTAAAGTTCTAGTTAACGTAGCTATTGCAGCTTTAAAAAAACAAACCTTGGGGGGGAGGTGGATAAATTGGGAATTTGGGATTAACAGATACACACTACTATACATAAAATAGATAAACAACAAGGACCTACTGTATAAAACAGGGAGCTATATTCAATATCTTGTAATAACCTAGAATGAAAAAGAATCTGAAAAAAGAATATATATATACACATATATATGTATATGTATATGTATAGCTGAATCACTTTGCTTTATACCTGAAACACTGTAAATTAACTACACTTCAACTAAAAGAAAACCAAAAACCAAACCTCAAATTTCAGTGGCTTAACAAAATAAAGATTATTTCTTATTCCTGTATTCCCAGTTAGGAGGCAGCTTTTTACCACCAGCTGATTTAGGAAACTAGGCTCCTTTCATGTGGCTCTACTTATGCCCTGGAAGCCGGGGAAATAGGGTCTCAAGAGGTTCTAATATCCACTCACTTCTTAGAAGTAGATGCCTTGCAATGAAACCTCTCTTCTGATCACATTCCTTCAGCCAGACCTAGCCACATGGCCACCTCTGTAGGCAAGGGAACCTCAGAAATGTAGTCTTTTTACTTTGAACAATTCCCTTCGATTTTGGTGCTAGACAACATACTGGCTTTGAAAGGAGAGAGATAACCAAGTCCTTTATTGTTCAACATGAACATTTCTTGTCTTAACTTGGGACCAAGTTATAAGCAGAACATGCTACAGGATAGATACGGGTCGCTGTGAAGGCGGGGCAAATTACTGAAAGTGGAGACAGTTAGCAGGAATCTTGATGGAGAAGGATGCTGTCTCTGCATCTGGTAGTGAATATGCAGAGCTGTGTGTTGGGAGGGGGGCGATTTGCACTAACAGGAGTGCTAATATGATGTATTAAATGTCAGACTGGCATCGCTGGGTGTGCGTATCTCTCCCATGGTACTGCCTGTTTATGCTTATTCAGCCCTTTGAATAATTTAACACATTTCATACTCTAAATTACTCTCAGCAATTTGATGGGGCTTCTGGCAGTTTACTTGAAACACTCAGTGTTAGGTCAACATAGGGTCCCAGCTTCTGCAAAATAGAAGTACTCTGCCTACTTAGGGAAACATAATTAGTTTTCTCCCTGGATCTCCTGGAAGGTGGGGTGGGGTGGAAGAGTGGGTGAGAGGGGGAGTCAGGAGGTAGATGCTGTCTGTGTTCATTTGGTTGTCAATCCAGAAAATGCCAGGAATCCAAGGGTTAAAAATTTAATGGGGCAGGAAGCTGGCCTTCAGGAGAAGGAAAAGTTGAAGGGCATGGAAAACAGTTTAAGTGTGCTGTGCAAATGGGTGTGTATGATAAATGACCCTCATTTAGTCAATACTGATGGCGGCTGAGTCCTCCTTTCAATTTAATCCTGATGTAAAACAGGTCTGTCCCAATGAAGACTGGCCACAGTGGCCTGGTTTCAGTGCTGTGGTGCAGAGTAATTTGTGCAGTAGAAATAGTGAACCACTATCCAATGGGGACCCTCTTCTTTACTTCCGTTGTCCTCAGTTTACCTGTGTGTAAGCTGCAATTATGATGCAAAGTACTTGCACTTCTTGAATTTTTTCTCCATCTTTCTCTGAAACCACAATTCCCATGACTATAAAAAATTAAATTTTGCTCTGAGGTGGAGGTACACTGTTTCTTTAATGTTCTAAAAAGGTGCTTTTAAGAAGTATCTTTCCTTTCACCCTCGTCTCTCTCTCTCTCTTCCGTGACATCCAGGATGGAAAGGGCATGGACTTTTGTGAGAAGTGAGCATTTTCAGTTAAGACTTAAAATCTTAAAAAAAAAAAAAAAAATCTTACCTTTGATGAGGCATCACCTTGAGTGAAATCCCAAGAATTCTAATGACCTCAGCCAGCCAATGTGGCAGCAAAATGATGATGCAAGAGGCCCCAGGCTGAGCTCTTTGTTATGTGACAGTAGGACTCTGATTGACTGTACCTTCTGAGTTTGAACTCCTCCACCATTCTCTGGAAATGCTGAAAAATCTTCCTGGGGATTTAAAGAGTCTTACACATCCCGAGACTCCAGAATGAAGTATTTGCTTATCATCCATTTTTACCCCCTTTGAAATAGTCTGAGCCTGCATTGTAACCTCAGGTCAAAACTATTTGGGGTGGTGGAAACTCATGATAAACACATGCTTTTGAAGATTAGAATGCCATAAGTTTAAGAACATCAGATTTACCTTTTTATTTAAAAAATTAAAAAAACCCTCCAAAGTGTTAAGAGCACCACATGCTTGGGTACATGTGTCTGTATATATCTATACACGCATGTATGTGTTAATTATGTCCCCCTAAAAATAGAAATGTTTGCTCACCAAAATATATAGACAGCTATTTAAACTGCTTTATTTAAGAAGTTAATGGTGTTTTGAATAATTAGCAGACTTTTTAAAAAAACTGTGCATTTATCATCATTTACTACAAAAGAGAAATATTTCATCCTCTATCTGAAAGCTTATGTTTTGCTTCTAGCAAGACAGGGAAGAATTATATTTTCTTAGAAATAAAGTCACTGAAGTGTATGATTTCCATGGAATAAGGCTCTTGAATAGCTGTTACTACATACATTTATTGAATATTGTCAAAATATAAGAACATTTTCTTTACTTGTGTGATTATCTTTAACAACAGATTTATGCCTTTGAACAATATATACTTAAAATTTCTCCCTTTTGAGAAAAGAGGTACATTGGATGTATAAAATTCATTTATTCCATTATTTATTATTATTATTATTATTATTATTATTATTTTTGCAGTACACGGACCTCTCACTGTTGTGGCCTCTCCTGTTGCGGAGCACAGGCTCCGGACGCGCAGGCTCAGTGGCCATGGCTCACGGGCCCAGCTGCTCCGCGGCATGTGGGATCCTCCTGAACCGGGGCATGAACCTGTGTCCCCTGCATCGGCAGGCGGACTCTCAACCACTGCGCCACCAGGGAAGCCCCTATTCCATTATTTTTATTTAGAATGGTAGCCACAATTTTTTCTCAATGAATGCATCACACTCATTAGAAAAATTATATCTATAACATTCATTTTGGGTGTTTTTCTTCCAAAGTGGAAAAAAGTTGCCTTAGTAGAGCTATCATCAGAAAGAGCACTTTTAAATTTCTACCTCTAGATTTCTGTAAAACCACTGTTTAGTGGACGCATGGCAACTTAGTTTTACTAAATGCCTGTGTTGCATGGGCCCTTACTTTCAGCCCAGAGCTGAAAAAATTTAGCTATGATTGAGCTGAGTTTTTCCCCATTGGTTACCAGTAATAGTGGTGGTATAATCAACAGGGAATTGATAAGTTTGCATCTATGTATGATGCACAAAGAGTTCTGGTGTCTCCAGTCTGTGAGAGTGGTGCATATCCAAGATCTATTTTGCAGGGAAACTAAACATCTGGACCTCAAACACACAGAGGGCAGACACAAGAAATTCAAAAGTAGTGTTTCCCAATACCCATAATCCCACCTGAATACACAAGTATGCTTGGTTTGTAGTATTTGGGTAGCAGATATTAGGGTCCTTAACTTTTAGCTCATTCTCTTAAAGATTACTTTTAACCAGGGGTCAAGGTGTCCATTTACTCAGGTGTGCAGTTATACCTTTTGCCCGTAAACAATAGATTTTCCACGTGAAAAGAAAGGGCAAATACAATTTGCTGTCAATTTTGCCTCAGTGGAAAGATGTGGAACACAATCTCTATTATTCTTCCTGCGGTTTATTGGTGACTGTTGCTAGGTAATGCCGTTTCCATTAAGCATCAGGAAACTAATGGGAGGGTTTGGAGACTAGGTTTCATTATACAATTAGCCCTTGATGTGTTGCAGAATCTCACGTATCTGTGTTCAGGTGAGAGAAGAATGTTTCCAGCCAACCCCTAGGAATAGTCAGAGTAGGAACATGTAGTGATTATACAAAATTAAAAAGTAGTCCATTCCTAAAAATTCAGCTCCTGGTATTTTATTGCTAATATCAACCTGAGTTATTTTCTGAGGATTTGCAGCCAGAATAAGATACAGATGTGTGAGAATGCGTATAGAAATAGCAAAGCTTTTCGGCACCCTCATTCAATAAATACATTGTTTTTGGAAAGTGGAGATTTCAAAGCAGATAAACAGAAAATACATAAATAAGCTCAATGCATACAAACATACACACATGCATATATCCATAACCAAAAAAGTGGTACAAAGAAAGAAGAAATAGGCAGGGCAATATTATAAAATTTCTAGTGTACAAAGAGGACAAAACATGAGCAATAATTTTCTTTGGCCTTCTAGGCAAGCAAAGTGCCTCTCTTTGGACTTTTGTGCACTCTCTACGTGCCTCTGCCAACACGGGGCCACACTATGGGTTATTATGTGCATTTTAGTCTGATTACCACCACTGGGCTGACCAAAAGCGATGTGAACGAGGGATCCTGTTGGATTTCTGCTGAAGCTCGCAATCCCTCTTAATCCACACTGTGCCTGTTACTTTTCACAACCTAGGTCTTTGGGGGACTATTGGAATTGTCTTCCTTCTGGTCTTTAACCACTCATTTCTCTCTTGTCCTTCCATCTTCCACACTGACAGATGTGGCCATTTGATTGTCATTCCTGTTTTACACACACACACACACATGCACATGCACATGTGCATGCATGCACGCGTGCTTTGGCTCCTTATTTACCCGCAAAGCCCTTTACCAACCAGCCTTGTCTTCTGTCTCTCTACACTCTACCCCCCACCCCAAGCCCCACCCACCCCACACTTCACATCTTTGGGTGACTTCCCCACCCATCTGCTATGTTCTGTTCCCAGACCTCAGTCCCTGGATTATAAAAATGAATTAATAAATTAAACACTAGTCCCATGATCCCCTTCCAGACAGTTACTTTCCGAACTTGTCTCTGTTCACGTCCTGGACCATGTGGCATTTTGTTTGGAGTCTGGAGGCCATCCATCTGCGTTCCTTCAATCCCGGCTCTCGGACTGCCTCAGCTGACCTCAGGGTCATCTCGCCTCATCTCCACGTCATCTCACCTCCATCTCACCTTGGAGTCAGAGACTCCATGAGCTCTCTTCCCACTGGTGTTACTATTGTCAAAAAAAAAAAAAAATGGGGGACACAGCACTGACATCTCTTGTGACAGATTTGATTTCTGTGGTAGAATTGTAGCATTCTGGTGCTTGTCAGCATTCCTGAAATGGGATGTGTCTCTGGGGCCCAGCGCCAAGATTGTCAGTGACCCCCTGCTCTGAAGACCATGCATGATCTTAGAAGACTCTTGGAGGGGATGTGGGGGTGAGCCAGGTGCTGTGTACACAGAGAGAGGCTGAGTGGGCAGTGGGGTGATAGGAAAGAACAAATCTGACTCCATAGTTGATCTGTTTCTTTTACTTTAACCTTTATATTCTATTGCTTTTGCTACAAGTTAAGAATGTTGCCTACAGCTTGAAATACACAGGATAGCCCATTCCCAAGACTCTGACCTTTAATGGTATAACACTTTTCTATTTATATAGAGATAAAAAGTTGTAGAACAGAAAATAACATTCATTTTGTTGGACGTTTATCAGAACATTGTGACCAGATCTACGTGGACACCTGCAAGAACAAATGATTTTGGCACCAAGCAGTTTGCAGCAGCCAACCACACCTCCTCCCCTTTTAGTATAAAGAAAGTCTGAATTCTAAATGGGGGAGGATGGTTCTTTGGGACACTAGCTCACCATCTTCTAAGTCTACTGGCTTTCGGAATAAAGTCGCTATTCCTTGCCCCAACAGGTCTCTCAGTTTATTGGCCTATCATGTGGTGAGCAGTATGGGATTGGACTCCGTAACCATGGAGTCCAATGCCCTCTTTTCTTTAGGGATGTGCTGAGGGAGTGAGAGGGGAGAAAAGCTTTTCTAGATTTTTGCCCCTCCACAGACTTTCAAAAGATTTCTTCTGATGAGTTTGTACTGCAGCTAATCTTCTGACTCATGGTTAGAGAACTTGATACATAGCGGTTCTTAGTAATGGTGATGGTGATTGGTACGGTGTTATTTCCCATTTTATTTGGTCTATGGATATTTGTGCTGGTTTGTTGCTCACCTTGTATGATATAAAAGGAAAATAAAATACACACGTAGAATAAAAATATCTTAGTCATTCATCTCATTTGGCAGGGATGGGTCAGTTTATCAACATTAACTGAATTTTCTCTGATTCCCAAGATCTGAAGAGTGAAATAGGAGCCAGTTGCACACAGAGTCACCAGAATTATTGGCTATGAACTGTTTCCCAAAATAGGCAACAGATGAGTGCTGTGAGGTATTGTTGGAAATCCACTTTCTTCACTTGTATTTCTGATGATTTCTCCTGGTTCAGAAGTCCTGTGTAAATATTGTTTTTTTGTTTTTTTTGTTTTTGTTTTTTTGCGGTATGCGGGCCTCTCACTGTTGTGGCCTCTCCCGTTGTGGAGCACAGGCTCCAGACATGCAGGCTCAGTGGCCATGGCTCATGGACCCAGCCGCTCCGCGGAATGCGGGATCCTCCTGGACCGGGGCACGAACCCGTGTCCCCTGCATCGGCAGGCAGACTCTCAACCACTGCGCCACCAGGGAAGCCCTAAATATTGTTTTTGAGGAGGAATTATTCCAGGAGAAGTTATCAAGGCAAGACATTATGTTTTGTTCATCTAACAAGTATGCAAATTCACCTCTTTAAACCACTTAAAGAGGGCAGAGAGTATTAGCAAAACTATTCTAGTTGAAAGGTAAAGTAAGGGAAAGGCGAAGATAAAGCTTAGGGGAAATTTGCTTGTTGTGCTAAGTAGAATGCATATTTCAGAGTGCAGAGAATGTGGGAGAGGTGAATCTACAGGGCAAAATCAGGGAGCCACAATCCAGGTGGAGGGATGAACCTAGAACTAATGTTTCAAATTTGTTTAACAACACTCCACCTCACAGTTATACCCCAAAGAGTGGACCCTTACAACCTCAGGAAATTCCCACCCAATTGGAGTAGCCTCCAGATGACTTTCATCTTAGCACCTCCTGGGGAGTAGTAGCTTTGAGGTCTTTTCCCCAAGAGAGCCCCCTCCTTGTCTTTTGCCAGCCCCTGGCACCAGGGCTTCACGTGGTTGCTTTTTGATTTCTACACATTTTTCTTTATACTATTTTTTTGGTTCTTTGAGTAGAAGGAGTTCTTTTCATAGGTGCTAAATGAAGCCCTTTCAGGCTTTCTGGAGAGCACGTGTCCTTGTCTCTGTTCCTCTTGTGCTAAATTGGCTGAGCAAGAGGGCTGGCTCTCCACCTCACCTCCCACACTTGTCCGAGTTCTCAGATGACCACGTGACACAATCACAGCCAATGAGGTGTAGGTGGAAGTCCCAGAGGACAGTGTCCCTTCTCAAATATTGAAGGCATGTCTTTTAAGATAAATTTAATCCTTCACTTTTTGCCTTTTCCCGTCCTTCTTTCTTCCACACAGAGAGCAAGACCTGGGATGCAGCAGCCATCTTGCAATCTGGAGTGTCAAGCGTGATCACAAAGTATTCCCTGCCAAGATAGCACAGCAGAGTAATGGAAAGGACCTGTGAGTTTTACACTATTTTTGAGTACCGTATAAGGCCCAGACTGCCTATACCCAAACTTCTTGGGAGTGAGAGAAGTACTCCTCATTTTTCCTCCCACTTTTAGTAAATATTCTTACTCTTATTTAATCCAATGGTTTTCAAAGTTTAGCGTGCATCAGAATCATTGAGAGGGCTGGGAAATATACAGATGTCTGGGCTCCATCTCCAGAATTCCTGACTCAGGAGGTCTGGGGTGGGACTGAAAACCTGTGTGGCTAACAAGTTACTGGGAGATGCTTACACTGCTGGTCCTGGGACCACACTTCCAGAACTATTGGCTTAAACCAATTATTCTATTCCTTTCCTGAGCCACCGTGCATGGTAATAGCCTGTGTCAGAATGATAAATTGTTAGTGACTTAGGGACCTTGTAAAGACTCCAGTTCAGGGATTTCTAACACATAGAATCCTGAGAGGTACTCCAGTTTGAGGGTGGGTGGAGACCAGGATGGCACATCCATCCTTACTTCAACTAAGAATCATTTTTGTTTTATACATTTCAGTCAGACATTTGAAAGTCATTGATTGAATTCAACCCCCTCAAATTTACAAGTAAGGGGAGAGCACTGTGTCCTCCTCCTCTGGCTGTCATCTCCTGATCCCAACCCCATTTCTTTCTGCTGGGCCACACTGATGACCTATCATGGTAGAATTACCCTCTACCCTCTCCAGTCTCAGTGTTCATGTTTGTATAAAAAGACAACAATTACAGTAATTTTGCGAGTACATAGAAGAATAGATGTAGAATACCTAAGTGTCATAGATGCCTAAAACTCTACCTCCCATTTGATGGTCAGCTGGGTATTTAGATAGCGATGTGTTCATTAAGACTGAGCCTACTTGGCGCATTCACAAGAACAGGTGTGGAGCTGTTCTGAAGGTGATGGAAATTGTGACTAGTCATTTTGATTTACAGAAGTGCACGTGTGCTCATTTAAAGACTATTGTACAGGTTCCTAAAATCATCAAGGGCAATGTTTCATGAACCTTAAAATACAGGTTGAACTGATTTATTTTTAATTCCAAAGACATACTGGAAACTTTTCTTTAAGATGTGGTGTGGTCATCGTGAAATTCAAAATATTTAACAGTATGCATGGCATGAAAACTCCAATCATTATAGCTGCAGATCAGCATGATTCTACAAATTGTATAAGCAGAATGCTAATCCTGGTTATACTGGAGAGTTAGTGTAATAAGGGCAAGGGAGCTTAAGTGCCAGTTCTAGAAATACCACAAATTTGCTGTGTAACTTTGGACAAGCCACTTCCCCTCTCTGGGCTTCAGTATCTTCATTGGAAAGGGAGGAATTGATTTAGACAACCTAAACTTTCTCAGCTTTATAGTCTATTATTTTAGGGTTCCCTCTCAAGATAACGGTAAATTGGACTGAGTTATGGGAATGAGACTGGCATTGAAACCTGGAAATGTACATTTTCCTGGGATGTGGGAAGCTGGTTGTTAATTTCTGAGAATTCCTTAATACCCTAAATATGATATCTTTCTGTTTGCACCATTGTGGTTTTGTCTGTAACTCCCCTCCCACCCCTATCCACAAAACTTTCTGCAAGATCTCATTTTGCCACTGAAAAAGATGCCAACAAAAAAAAAGACATCTCATTAGTTAACATTCATAATTATTCTTATGGTTAATGAACAAATCTTAATATGTATTGAAAAACAGCATTTCATAAATATCAAATGTTCTTTTATTTCTATTCAGCATGTGCTGGGAGAATAGAGGCATTTAAGTAATCTCTAAAACTGTTCCTATTTTAAAGCCAGCAACACCAAATTGGAATGCTATTTATTTGTTAAAAATCCCAAATAAATTAAGTGCCTTTCTTTCTTCATTATTCCTCTGCTAAATGTGTCTAGGCACCCTCCATTGACACAAAGGCTGATGCAGTGTGTGCAAAATCCTCAAGCAAATATTGACAAATATTTCAATAACTAAGTATATAAAATCCTAGTCACATCATGTATGCTCCATTAATTTAAATCCAAACCATTAGCTCTATTAGATCCCTACTTACAGTGGTAGAGAAATATTACTGCAAATAAATGAATACTTTTCATAGCAAGGGAATATATATTATAGCTATAATTAAACAACTTCCCTATAATCTAATAACAAGAACCCTGATCTCCATCATATATATCCCAACAATCCAACAGTACTTGGCATTTGTGAATATGGTGTTTATCTTCGAGGTTAACAGCAAGATGCAAATGTTAAGGTCTAAGAGCCTTTGCAAAACCCATTTCACCTGTTGCAGTACCAGATGTGGAGTAGACTTTTCCTTTTCGGCATTCTTTACTTGGAAGATGAAATGTCAATATAGTGTTTGTCACATTCATGAATCATGACATAAAGTAAAGGTACAGGAATGCATTAAGATTCCATGGGATCTTAATTCATTTTTGTGTAGGAAAAATTCCAAACTAAGCAAAAATGAAGGAAAAGTAATAGTAGGGACTTAGGGATTTGACTGAATTCATAACAGGCTGGTTTAAGTTCTGGGCTCTTGAACCAGATGATTTGAAATCCAATTATACCTCATGTTACATATGCAATTTTGGGCAGGTAGAGTCTTCTTAAGTCTCAGTTTTCTGATGTATAAAATGCAAAAAAAATAACAATTCTTATTTCTTGATGACTATGAGGATTAAACAAGATGACACATATAATGTATTAATTAGAAACGTTCCTGGTGTATAGTGAGTGAAGGATATTGCTGATTATTATTTACTATTTCAGCAAACACTAACAGCACCACTGTTACTAAATGGGTTTACAATTTTTTAACATCTTTATTGGAGTAAAATTGTTTTACAATGTTGTGTTAGTTTCTGCTGTATAACAAAAGGAATCAGCTATACATATACATATACCCCATATCCCCTCCTTCTTGCGTCTCCCTCCCAGCCTCCCTATCCCACCCATCTAAGTGGTCACAAAGCACCAAGCTGATCTCCCTGTGTTATGCAGCTGCTTCCCACTACCTATCTATTTTACATTTGGTAGTGTATATATGTCAATGCTACTCCCTCACTTCGTCCCAGCATAACCTTCTACCTCCCCACATCCTCAAGTCCATTCTCTACGTCTGCATCTTTATTCCTGTTCTGCCCCTAGGTTCATCAGAACCACTTTTTCTTTTTGGATTCCATATATATGTGTTAGCGTACAGTATTTTTTTTTTCTCTTTCTGACTTACTTCACTCAGTATGACAGATTCTAGGTCCATCCACCTCACTACAAATAACTCAATTTCATTTATTTTTATGGCTGAGTAATATTCCATTTTATATATGTGCCACATATTCTTTATCCATTCATCTGTGGATGGACACTTAGGTTGCCTCCATATCCTGGCTACTGTAAATAGTGCTGCAATAGACATTATGGCACATGTCTCTTTTTTTTTTTTTTTAACATCTTTATTGGAGTATAATTGCTTTACAATGGTATGTTAGTTTCAGCTTCACAACAAAATGAATCAGTTATATATATACATATATTCCCATATCTCTTCCCGCTTGCGTCTCCCTCCCTCCCACCCTCCCTATCCCACCCCTCCAGGCGGTCACAAAGCACCGAGCTGATCTCCCTGTGCTATGCGGCTGCTTCCCACTAGCTATCTACCTTACGTTTGGTAGTGTATATATGTCCATGCCTCTTTATCGCTTTGTCACCGTTTACACTTCCCCCTCCCCATAGCCTCAAGTCCATTCTCTAGTAAGTCTGTGTCTTTATTCCTGTTTCACTCTCTTTTTGAATTATGGTTTTCTAAGGGTATATGCTCAGTAGTGGATTGCTGGGTCATATGGTAGTTCTAGTTTTAGTTTTTTAAGGAACCTCCATACTGTTCTCCATAGTGGCTGTATCAGTTTACATTCCCACCAACAGTGTAAGAGGGCTCCCTTTTCTCCACACACTCTCCAGTATTTATTGTTTGTAGATTTTTTGATGATGGCCATTCTGACAGGTGTGAGATGATATCTCATTGTAGTTTTGATTTGCATTTCTTTAATGATTAATGATGTTGAGCATTCTTTCATGAGTCGGTTGGCAATCTGTATGTCTTCTTTGTAGAAATGTCTATTTAGGTCCTCTGCCCATTTTTGGATTGGGTTGTTTGTTTTTTTGATATTGAGCTGCATGAGCTGCGTATATATTTTGGAGATTAATCCTTTGTCCGTTGCTTCATTTGCAATGATTTTCTCCCATTCGGCGGGTTGTCTTTTCGTCTTGTTTATGGTTTCCTTTGCTGTGCAAAAGATTTTAAGTTCATTAGGTCCCATTTGTTTATTTTTATTTCCATTTCTCTAGGAGGTGGGTCAAAAAGGATCTTGCTGTGGTATATGTCAGAGTGTTCTTCTTATGTTTTCCTCTAAGAGTTTTATAGGGTCTGGCCTTACATTTAGGTCTTTAATCCATTTTGAGTTTGTTTTTGTGTATGGTGTTAGGGAGTGTTCTAATTTCATTCTTTTACATGTAGCTGCCATGTTCTCCCACCACCACTTATTGAAGAGGCCGTCTTTTCTCCATTGTATATTCTTGCCTCTGTTATCAAAGATAAGCTGACCATATGTGTGTGGGTTTATCTCTGGGCTTTCTATCCTGTTCCATTGATCTATATTTCTGTTTTTGTGTCACTACCACACTGTCTTGATTACTGTAGCTTTGTAGGATAGTCTGAAGTCAGGGAGCCTGAGTCTTCCAGCTCCATTTTTCTTTCTCAAGATTGCTTTGGCTATTCAGGGTCTTTTGTGTTTCCATACAAATTGTGAAATTTTTTGCTCTATCTCTGTAAAAAATGGCATTGGTTTTTTTCAATAGGGATTGCATTGAACCTGTAGGTTGCTTTGGGTAGTAGAGTCATTTTCACAGTGTTCATTCTTCCAATCCAAGAAGATGGTATATCTCTCCATCTATTTGTATCATCGTTAATTTCTTTCATCAGTGTCTTATAGTTTTGTGCATACAGGTCTTTTGTCTCCTTAGGTAGGTTTATTCCTAGGTATTTTATTCTTTTTGTTGCAATGGTAAATGGGAGTGTTTCATTAATTTCTCTTTCAGATTTTTCATCGTTAGTGTATAAGAATGCAAGACACTTCTGTGCATTAATTTTGTACCTACTACTTTACCAAGTATAGCTCTAGTAGTTTTCTGGTAGCATCTTTAGGATTCTCTATGTATAGTATCATGTCATCTGCAAACAGTGATAGCTTTACTTCTTTTCCAATTTGGATCCTTTTTATTGCTTTTCCTGTCTGATTGCCATGGCTAGGACTTCTAAAACTATGCTGAATAATAGTGGAGGGAGTGGACATACTTATCTTGTTCCTGATTTTAGAGGAAATGGTTTCAGTTTTTCACCACTGAGAATGATGTTGGCTGTGGGTTTGTCATATATGGCCTTTATTATGTTGAGGTAGTTTCCCTCCATGCCCACTTTCTGGAGAGTTTTTTATCATAAATGGGTGTTGAATTTTGTTGAAAGCTTTTTCTGCATCTGTTGAGATGATCATATGGTTTTTATCCTTCAATTTGTTAATATGGTGTATCTCATTGATTGATTTGCATATATTGAAGAATCCTTGCATTACTGGGATAAACCCCACTTCATCATTATATGATCCTTTAATGTGCTGTTGGATTCTGTTTACTAGTATTTTGTTGAGGATTTTTGCATCTATGTTCATCAGTGATACTGGCCTGTAGTTTTCTTTTTTTGTGACATCTTTGTTTGGCTTTGGTATCAGGGTGATGGTGGTATTGTAAAATGAGTTTGGGAGTGTTTCTCCCTCTGCTGTATTTTGGAAGAGTTTGAGAAGGTTAGGTGTTAGCTCTTCTCTAAATGTTTGATAGAATTCACCTGTGAAGCCAACTTCTCCTGGGTTTTTGTTTCTTGTAAGCTTTTAAATCCCATTTTCAATTTCAGTGCTTGTGATTGGTCTTTTTAGATTTTCTATTTCTTCCTGGTTCAGTCTCAGAACATTGTGTTTTTCTAAGAATTTATCCAATTCTTTCAGGTTGTCCATTTTATTCATGTATAGTTGCTTGTAGTAGGCTCTCATGTTCCTTTGTATTTCTGCAGTTTCAGTTGTTACATCTCATTTTTCATTTCTAATTCTGTTGATTTGAGTCTTCTCCCTTTTTTTCTTGATGAGTCTGGCCAACGGTTTATCAATTTTGTTTATGTTCTGAAAGAACCAGCTTTTAGTTTTATTGATCTTTGCTATTGTTTCCTTCATTTCTTTTTCATTTATTTCTGATCTGATCTTTATGATTTCTTTCCTTTTGCTAACTTTGGGGTGTTTTATGTTCTTCTTTCTCTAATTGCTTTACATGTAAGGTTAGGTTGTTTATTTGAGATGTTCCTTGTTTCTTGAGGTAGGACTGTGTTGCTATAAACTTCCCACTTAGAACTGCTTTTGCTGCATACCATAGGTTTTGGGTTGTTGTGTTTCCATTGTCATTTGTTTCTAGGTATTCTTTGATTTCCTCTTTGATTTCTTTAGTGATCTCTTGATTATTTAGTAGCATATTGTTTACCCTCCATATTTTTGTATTTTTTACAGTTTTTTTTTCCTATAATTGATATCTAGTTTCATAGTGTTGTGGTTGGAAAAGGTACTTGATATGATTTCAACTTTCTCAAATTTACCAAAGCTTGATTTGTGACCCAAGATATGATCTATCCTAGAGAATGTTCCATGAGCACTTGAGAAGAAAGTGTATTCTGTTGTTTTTGGATGGAATGTCCTATAAATATCAGTTAAGTCCATATTGTTTAATGTATCATTTAAAGCCAATGTTTCCTTATTTATTTTCATTTTTGGTGATCTGTCCATTGGTGAAAGTGGGGTGTTAAAGTCCCCTACTATGATTGTGTTACTGTTGATTTCCCATTTTATGGCTGTTAGCATTTGCCTTATGTATTGAGGTGCTCTTATGTTGGGTGTGTGAATATTTACAATTACTATGTCTTCTTGTATTGATCCCTTGATCATTATGTAGTGTCCTTCTTTGTCTCTTATAATAGTCTTTAAAGTCTATTTTGTCTAATATGAGAATTGCTGCTCCAGGTTTCATTTGATTTCCATTTGCATGGAATATCTTTTTCCATCCCCTCTCTTTCAGTCTGTATGTGTCCCTAGGTCTGAAGTGGGTCTCTTGTAGACTGCATATATACGTGTCTAGTTTTTGTATCCATTCAGCCAGTCTACGTCTTTTGGTTGGAGCATTTAATCCATTTACATTTAAGGTAATTATCAATATGTATGTTCCTATTACCATTTTCTTAAGTGTTTTGGGTTTGTTTTTGTAAGTCTTTTTCTTCTCTTGTATTTCCTGCCTAGAAAATTTCCTTTAGCAATTGTTATAAAGCTGGTGGTGCTGAATTCTCTTTGCCTTTGCTTGTCTGTAAACATTTTAATTTCTCTGTCGAATCTGAATGAGATCCTTGCTGGGTAGATTAATCTTGGTTGTAGGTTTTTCCCTTTTATCACTTTAAATATGCCCTGCCACTCCCGCCTGGCTTGCAGAGTTTCTGCTGAAAGATCAGCTCTTAACCTATGAGGATCCCTTGTATGTTATTTGTTGCTTTTTCCTTGCTGCTTTTAATATTTTTTCTTTGTATTTAATTTTTGATAGTTTGGTTAATATATCTTGGCATGTTTCTCCTTGGATTTATCCTGTATGGGACTCTCTGTGCTTCCTGTACTGGATTGACTATTTCCTTTCCCATATTAGGGAAGTTTTCAATTATAATCTCTTCAAATATTTTCTCAGCCCCTTTCTTTTGCTCTTCTACTTCTCAGATCCCTGTAAATCAAATGTTGGTGCATTTAATGTTGTCCCCAAAGTCTCTGAGGCTGTTCTCAATTCTTTTCATTCTTTTTTCTTTATTCTGCCCTGTGGTAGTTATTTCCACCATTTTATCTTCCAGGTCACTTGTCCGTTCTTCTGTCTCAGTTATTCTGCTGTTGATTCCTTCTAGAGAATTTTAAATTTCATTTATTGTGTTGTTTATCATTGTTTGTTTGCTCTTTAGTTCCTCTAGGTCATTGTTAAACGTTTCTTTTATTTTCTCCATTCTATTTCCAAGATTTTGGATCATCTTTACTATCATTACTCTGAATTCTTTTCCAGGTAGACTGCCTATTTCCTCTTCAGTTGTTTGGTCTGGTGGGTTTTTACCTTGCTCTTTCATCTGATGCACATTTCTCTGTCTTCTCATTTTGCTTAACTTACTGTGTTGGAGTCTCCTTTTCACATGCTGCTGGTTTGTAGTTCACATTGTTTTTGGTGTCTGACCCCAGTGAGTAACGTTAGTTCAGTGGCTTGTGTAGGCTTCCTGGTAGAGGGAACTGGTGCCTGTGTTCTGGTGGGTGGGGATGGATCTTGTTTGGCTGGTGGACAGGGCTGTGTCTGGTGGCGTTTTTTTGGGTGTCTGTAAACTTAGTATCATTTTAGGCAGCCTCTCTGCTAATGGGTGGGGTTGTGTTCTTCTCTTGCTAGTTGTTTGGCGTGGGACGTCCAGCCCTGGAGCTTGCTGGCCGTTGGGTGGACTTGGGTCTTAGCATTGAGATGGAGATTTCTAGGAGAGCTCTCACTGATTGATATTACATGGGGCCAGAAGGTCTCTGGTGTTCCAATGTCCTGAACTCGGTTCTCCCACCTCAGAGGTTCAGGTCTGACACCAGGCTGCAACACCATGATCCTGTCAGCCACACCGCTCACGTTGATTGTTGGGATTTAATCCACTGCTCCTGAGGCTGCATGGAGAAATTTCCCTTTTTTTTTTCTTTGTTCGCACAGCTCCTAGGGTTCAGCTTTGGTTTTGGCTCCACCTCTGCCTGTAGGTCATCCTCAGACCTCTGTTTGGAAGTTTGAGGTCTTCTGCCAATATTCCGGCTGTAGGTATTCTGTAGGAGTTGTTCCAAATGTAGATGTATTTTTGATGTATTTGTGGGAAGGAAGGTGATCTCCACATCTTACTCCTTTGCCATCTTGAAGGTCCCCTATCTGGGGGTTTACATTTTTGAAAGTAAAGTCACATCAAAAGTCACTGAAGACTAAACTAAAAGTAGTGATCATTAGAAAAGGAAAAAAGAGGAAAAAATTAAATGGTATAATTTATCAATTCCACAGCTGATTATGGCCACCCTTCTAAGCTGATTCTGGACCCACAATAAGTGACACATTTCTGCTGAATTTAATCTAGAATAAAAGTCATAATGCATAATGTTAGGATTAAGAAAGGGAGTGCAAATACAACTATGTAGGATATTAGGAAGACTAAGAATTCTATACACAGTCTCATAATATAGATGATTATTAGGGAAAGTAAAAATGATGAAAATTGATTCCAGAAAAAAATGTACAAGCTTGTCCAGGTACTATTTGTTTATCACCAAAGAATAGGGCACTGAGCCCAGATGGTTTATTAGATGAATTCCAGAAAACTTTCAAGGAGCAAATAATTCCTGTTCTATTTAAAATATCTGGATGAGAAAAATGGAGGATGTGTTCTCAGATTTATTTTGTTGTATTAGCATAACTTTGCAGCTAAAAAAAGTTGCATACTTTTCTCATTTACCATCAATATAGTTGCAAATGTTATAAATTAAATATGAACAAGATTAAGTTGAAATCAAGAATGTTTCAACATTAAGGAAGCTATTAAAATAATTTATTACATGAATAACCAAAAGAGGAAAACATGATTATTACAATATATTCAGCAATCCATTTGAAATCCAACATCCATTTCTCATAAAAATGCTCAAACTGATTCTAGAAGAATTCTTTCATGATATGATAAAAAATATCTGAGAACAACCATGTTTATTACAAACGTTGATGAAAACTTGGATGTATTCTCACTAAAGTTAGGGGAAATATTTTGTTATTTTGTAACATGTAGAAAAATAATAAAAAGTAAAAAATATATAAAGATAAATATTTTACATACCAAGGAATAAATACAATTGTGTGAAAATTATTTTAGAAGTTAATTTATATATATTAAGTTATTTTAGGAATTACTTCATACTATGTCCTCAAAATAAATTACATATGGATTAAAATTTAAGATTATTAGAAAACAGTCTGGTATTTCCTCAAAATTAACCCTGGAATTACCATTTGAACGAGGCATTCCACTCGATGATATATGAGAAATGAAATGAAAGAATAAAAGACTGAAATGAAAGAGAAATGAAGATATTTTCACATGAAATCTTACACATAAATATTTATAATCATATTATTCTGAATAGCCAAATGGTGGAAATAAGCCAAATGCCCAAGTGATGAATATATAAATAAAATGTGGTCTAATCATACAATGGAATATTATTCAAACATAAAAGGAATGAAGTAATGATATATACCACAAAATGATTGAATCTTGAAACTATGCTAAGTGAAAGAAGCCAATCACAAAAGACTGCATTTTGTATAATTCCACTTTTATGAAATGTCTAGAACAGGTAAATTTATACAGACAGGAAGTAAATGAATGTTTGCTATATTCTTCAAGAATGGGGTAGAAGTGGGGGACTGGGTGTGATAGCTAGAGGATATAGGACATCTTGGGGGTGGTAAAAATGTTGTGAAGCTGTTTCTGGTGATGACTTCACAATTCTGGGAAGACACTAAAAATCATTGAATTGTGTATTTTAAATGAGTGAACTGTATGGTATGTGAATTATATCTCAATTAAGTTGTTATAAAATATATATTTAAAAAATAAATTTAAAATATAAAATAACATCCTTGTGTTAAAGAAGAAGCTTCCAGCTATGGCTACAAAGCTAAAATCAACAAAGAAAAAAATATATTCATAGAGTCAGGTATGCAAAAACTGATAAGGACTATATTGAAAAAAGAAGTACCCTCAATAAACAAAGTTAAAGGCAAAGACAATCTATGAAAATATTTATAACTTATATGCACAACAGGAGGTTAATATCACTACTGTGTATGTGACCATGTGACAAACTGAAGTTTCATTCAATATTAGTATATACAATTAAGTATGCCCTTTATTATACTCTTTCTGGAGGGTCATTTAGTACTGAGATATAGTATAAGACTAGGACTAAAAGCATCACATTGATGTGACTTTGAATCCTAGTTCTGCCATTCACTGGCTGGGTTAATTTGGTAATTTACCTAACCAATCTGGCCTTCTCTTTTCCTCATAACAAAATTAGAATACCCTTTCATGGAATTGTTGTGAGGCTTAAAATAATGTAAGTAAAGAAGCATATTGCCTAGTACATAGTAAGAGGTCAACAGAATGGCTGTTGTTATAATATTATATTTTAAAATGCCTTTTGACTTGAGAATTTTAGAATGTTAGAATGTTTTTAATTAACATAACTAAGAATTTATGCAAAGATAAAGCAATGCCCAGAATGGTAAATTACTGAAATTCCACTTGAATGAATTTTAGTGTATCCACTGGATGAATGATTACACAACCATAAAAGTGGTTTTAAACTTTCTGGAAGCTAATTTGGCAATACGTAGCAAAAGCTTTAATGTTTCTACCCATAGGTCTAGAAATGCTCAATAAAATTTATCCCAACAAATTTATTCCAGGGTTTATTACAAGAAAATAATCAAACTATATACTCATTGATTTACTCAACAAGGATATTCATTGCATTATTGTTTGTAACAGTGAAAAACTGAAATCAATTTAAATGCCAAATAATAAAGGATATGAAATATTATAAGTCAAAAGAGAATTCAGCAAGGTTGCTGGATATGCTGTCAACATACAAAAGTCAATACTATTAATTTTGCATGAGCAACTATTCAAAAATAAAACTGTTTAAAAAGTAACATTTATAATAGCATTAAAAGCCATAAATATCATATATAATCATAACAAAACATATACTTAAGACCTTTATGAGGAAAATTATATAATTTATTGAAAAGAAAAATACCTAAACAAATATACCATGGATATGAATAGTAAGGCTCTCTAGGGTAATGGTGAAAATTCTCCACAAATTAATACTATGTGATCCCATTCAGTACCCCAGTAGAGTTTTATAAAATTGTATAAATTTTATAAATGTATAAAATTGTATAATCTGATTAAAAAATGGAAGAGTTAAAAAGCAAAGATAACAGGAACATTTTGAAGAAGAAGACTATAAAGAAACTCCCATACTCAAAAACATTTTATACAGCAATTAGGGTATTTTATCAATAATAAGCCAGACTATTAAATTAGTAGAATAAAATAGAGGACATGGAAACAATACACTTTCATATATTGACAGTGTATCTCACATATATTAAAACTTGGTACATGGCAAAGATTGGTTAAATTGGTGAAGAAAGAATGGACTCTTCCAAGCATGATGATAGAAGTATAAACATGCACAACCTCTGTGGAGAGAAAATTGGCAAAGTCCAGTGAAGTTTGAGATGCACACAGCCTGTTACCCAACAGTCCTAATTTAGAGCCCGTGGTAGATAAGCACTCAGAATACATGATCAGAAACATAGGCACTGAGATATTTTTTAAAAAGCATGATTTCAAATAGTAACTTAACTGCCCATTAATAAGGAAAGAAGTAAGCTATGAGTTATGACTTATTTATTATAATGGGATATTTCAAGCATTTAAGGGATTTAATGATTTATTATTTTGGAACCTATTGTATGACATCATCAGATGAATAAAATATACAGGCTCTAAAAGTTTAACATGCTGTACCGTTGGTGTAATTAGGGTTAATTAAATTTTGTTCTCTTTGTATATATGCATGCATATTTTCTGATTTTATAGATCGCACAATTATTTTCGTAACAAAAACAATAAGGCATTTTCAAGTATGGATTTCTTTATATCTGACACAGCTGGTAACTACCGATCTAAGAGAACTATTTCTTCTTGGTGAGAGCACATTGGGGAAAGCATGAGCCTTGACAAAACAGGGACAAATAAGGGGCAGGCTTTCGTGAAAACCACCCTTCAGCCCAGCTCTATTGTCAGATCATATGGAGGACACTGTGACTGAGAAGAATATTCTTCTGTGGAGACTGAAGTTAAATGCTGGCTGTGTAGGCTAAAAAAAATTGTCTCCTCCTCTATAAAGATATTCACGTCAAGTTCTTGGTATTTGTAAATGTTACCTTTTTTGGAAGAAGGTACCATCTGAAGATTTAGTAAGGATCTTGAGTTGAGGCCATTCCAGATTATCTGAGTGGAACCTAAATCTAATGATGTGTCCTTATAAGAGATACATAGTGTAGAACAGGAGAAGGTTATGTGAAGATGAAGGCAGAGATTGGAGTGATGTAGCCATAATCCATAAACCAAGGGGTGTCAGTAGCCACCAGAAACTGGGAAGAGGTGAGGAACAGAATCTACCCTAGAGCCTTTGGAGAGGGCATGGCCCTGCAGACCTCTGGATTTCAGACTTATGGCCTCCAGAAGTGTGAAAGTATACATTTCTGTTACAAGCTGTCAGTTTGTTGTTAGTTGTTACGGTAGTCACAGAAACTAATACGTTGGCCAACAGGCAGAAACTCAGTACTGACTACGCACTCAGGTAGTGGTATCTGAGCTCTAAATGGTGGAGATTAAACCAAAGAGTCAGTGGTTTAGGTCTTTGTCATATTAACATTGACTCTTTGGGGAGAAATATACCAGTAAGGAGAGGCCCTGCACAACTGGCTGAAATCATACCATCAAGAGAAACACAGCCCCACAAAGCCGCAGTGAGCAGACAGCAGCCCGTCCAGACCAAGCATGCTCCCAACTTCATTAGACCTAGATGTGTGCACTGGCATTTCTAGAAGGAAATTAATCTTACATAAGAAAATGATTGTTGATGGAATCTAAAGACTTGAGGAAGTAGAGGTCCTTATAGCCCTATGACTTGTAACACATTCAACTTTTGTTTACTTTTTTTTTCCTTTTTCACATTTTTATTCTCATACATTGTGGCCAGAGTGGTCAGGACGCTTCTCAGAGGAGAGTTTTGCCCATGATTCTGAGGGGTGTGTGTTTGTGTGTGGGGGGGGATAAGTGGAGTCAAAGGATAGTCCAACAGCCCAATAACCACAAATAGGTACCAAAGGGTACCAATGACAGTCCCCAGACCAGGATTTACCAGATAGAGTAGATCTATTTATTTTGTGTAAATCAACTTTATTTCAACCATAAGCTCCTGTCCTCCTGGACTATGGGAAGCTTAAAGTTAGTCATTCTTAGGGGTCCTTCTCAAGCAGAGCCAAGTTTCCAGAATCTTCTATAATGCCACATGTCAGTGATGTTCATTCATCACTGCGTGCTTCAAACCCTCCGTTGTTGCCAAGAACCTCCCTGCTCCTGCCTGAATGATCTCTTCATGTTCGCTGGCTCCCTGATACTTTCACATGTTGTTCAGGGCACCAGGCTCCTTGGTGAGGGTAAGAAATGCATGCTCATCTCCCTCTGAGTTTTACCCAGAAGCAGGGCACAGGTTTCCATTCTCCAGAACCCACAGACCTCTTTCTATTTCCCCAGTCTTTGGACGACTCTTTCCAGTAATTAAAATCTTTTCCTCTCTGCCTGGAGCTATATCTCCCCTACGCCTGACTTTCCCAGAAACTTAATATAATGTGCTCTGTGGTTTTCAACTTTTGGAAAGAAAATGCTGGGATGCTTTCTCTCCATCTCACACTTCAACTGGGACAAGAAAACCTAGCGGCTATGACCTGCTGGAATGAACCAAATGAGAGAGAAAATGCAGGGAGAAAAAAATTTAAAACTCTGAAAAATTTACCAGGTCATATCCTCTCAGCTATTTTTGTACCATGATTCACAACAACGTTCGTTAAACATCCTGGACAAGGGAGCGGCTATGGACTTCAACCTCAAACCAATTATTTTTTTACATCTTTATTGGATTAAAATTGCTTTACAATGTTGTGTTAGTTTCTGCTGTACAACAAAGTGAATCAGCTATATGTATACATATATCCCCTCCCTCTTGAGCCTCCCTCCCACCCTCCCTATCCCACCCCTCTAGGTCATCACAAAGCACCGAGCTGATCTCCCTGTGCTATGCAGCTGCTTCCCACTAGCTAGCTATTTTACACATGGTAGTGTATATATGTCAGTGCTATTCTCTCACTTATTCCTAGCCTCCCCTTTCCCCACTGTGTCCTCAAGTTCGTTCTCTACGTATTCATCTCTGTTCCTGTCCTGCCACTAGGGTCATCAGAACCATTTTTCTAGGTTCCATATATATGCATTAATATATGGTACTTGTACTTTGAAATACAGATTTGAGTCCACATCCTCAACTTTGCAGCCTTCTTGTTCTCCTTTCTGAGACACATTTGTGTGGATAACAGCTCATCTCCAGGAGTACACTGGACCTGTGCAGGAGTAGAAAGTCAACTGGAATGGTCTGGGGGTTGCTGCTTGTCCCCTACTAAGGGGATGTTTGTGGATGCCAGGGAATCTCCTTATAGCTTGTTTGTCACTGATCTGGAGAGAGCTTCCAAGGGGAAAGGATGCTCGGTGACAATGACATTTCTGAAGCTCTGTGCTTGAGAAACTTTATGACTTTACTCCACACTCACCACCCCCCAAATTCAATAATATCCTAAATGGTAAAAACCTCAGAGACATTGAGATGCTGCAAAATGCAAAGGTGGTGACCCCTTCTCTGGTCTAGCACACGTGCAGTGCAACTCCATTTGGATGTGATGCTGAAAAAAACTGGAAAGGCACCGTTTCAATTCCCTTGATGTGTCTTCGAGTAGAGTCACTCAAAGAAATTGACCCAATGTGACATTTTTCATTCTAATGAAAATCTAATATCTTCTCCTGGCTACTAGTCTCAGTTTACTCAACTTTTTAATATTTAGGAAAATACTGGGTAGCCTTACTCAAAGATAAGCCTCAACTACCATCTTTTTTGCTCATATTTTCCAAATTTATGTCTTCAGCTAAAACCTCTCTCCTGAAAGTCAGCAGTTTACTTGAAATTTCCACTTAGAGTCAGTAAGGCATCTCAGTGCATCTCAGTGCAACACATCTCACACTTCCCCCATAAACCAATTTCTCCCCAAATGTCCCACTCCTCTTGTTTTCTTCAATTTGGTTAATGCAGCACCATCTACCTAATCACTCAAAGAAGAAAATGGGCTGTAAACTTCCACTACAACCTTATTTTTCTCTACTCCTTTTTATTAGGTTTGTGTTTATCCCAGACTTTTCCCCAAGCTTTTTGTTCAACAGCTTACAATAAGAATTATGTCTCACATCATATCACATATACACACACGTGTGAAATAACACTTTCACAAAACAATAACAACCCCTACTTTATATAATAGCAAATTATTAGGTGTACCCATTAATAATTTACTATTCTGTTCTGTTCTATTTTATTTCACTTTCTTACATTCCTGCTGTGCTCCACTAAATTGATGTCACAACTCACTAATGTGTTGCAACCTGCAGTTTGAACAACATAACCAAGAGGAAAACCACAGAAAATGAGCTACATAAGGCAATAAATGCAAAGCCTTTGCTAAAATATGTAATACATGATAGACCCTAGATTAGTATTCTTTGAACTTTTAATGATATTTCTTACCCTTTTTATTTTATTTACATTCTTAATATGCCCCTTAAGTGGCCTTCCCTGATTTCTGAATGTCCATATCCTACATGTATTTCCAGACAAAAGTGCTGTTTCTTCCATAAGCTTCCCATTGTCTGTGGAGTTGGAAATGGTTGGAAAGTGATTGCTTCCTCATGTGAAATCCTGAAATCCATGTGATGTGGCCCCCACCTCTCCACCCCCAGAGCACTTTCCACAGTCTGCAAGAATCATGATAGGTTCCTCTGTGTGTCTTTGATAGCTTTTAGTAAGGACCTTTAGGAGAGTCAGTGCTGAAGAAAGACACTTGAAAGAAAGTATTAATAGGATTGGAAAACTAATCATATCTGGTTCCAGTGGAGCAAAATAAGCCAATAGGACTGTTTTGAGCTTGTTTTATCACAGACTCTTAACTCTAAGAGCACTAACTTTCCAAATTTGGGTCACACAGGATACTAAATATGAGTATGATGAATACAATTGTATTGCTATTATTGACAAAATCCCTAGACAATTTAGAAAGATTTCTCAAAATCTTGTCTATAAATTCATTCTTCATGTAATAGGCCATGCTAAAATTGGAAAAACTAATAAGAAAAGAGGACATGACAATAAAATCAGAGATATATACAAACATATGTATGTACATGTGTAATTTAATATATATAATATATATAAAATTTGAGTTATTCCTATTATTAACATTATGTTTATCACATACTGAATAGATAATAATTGAAAGCAGCAGTCTTTAGAATTCTTTATTTGCATAGCCTTTAAAATAATTTGAAAAAACAATGTGCTTTCTCAGTACAAATAATGGCATGTAAAACTTTTTATCGTAAGTTTAAATAATTTCAAACTATAGACTTCTGGCAGATTTTTATAAATAAAATAGTTATGTCACAATTTTAAATACATCCAACAAAATCAAAATATCATTTCAAAATATCATTTGAAACTCATGAACACACTTTAAAAAATATACAAACACACTTTAAAAAAACTCAATGATTTTGACTTTCTTTTTACTTCTTGAATTCCAAATTTTCTTCTTTCTTCACAAAGTGTTATCTAGTGTAGTACAGTTATGTATTTGAAAATCTGTTACTAATCACTCTATCATACATATCTACAACCATATATACATATATTATATATGGTATGTATGCATATGTAAAATATTTTAATATGTTTTGTTTCCTGTGAACATAACTATTAAGAACATTTTTTTCTGGGATATTGCTACATTACTGTTAGTACCCAACTGATCTATAAACAACATAAGTAGATTACAAATTCTGATAATTATTAAAGATAAATGAAATTTTATTGGAATTTTGATAAGATGAATTATGTCCAGAATTTTTCTATGTATCAATGAAAGAGAAAGGGAAATGCTGGCAAGAGCTAGTCTGTCTGGACACCACCATATTATTTAAAAAAAAATATGAAGGGCTTCCCTGATGGCGCAGTTGTTGAGAGTCCGACTGCCGATGCAGCGGACGTGGGTTCGTGCCCCGGTGCGGGAGGATCCCGCATACCGCGGAGCGGCTGGGCCCGTGAGCCATGGCTGCTGGGCTTGCGCGTCTGGAACCTGTGCTCCGCGGCGGGAGAGGCCACAACAGTGAGAGGCCCGCGTACCGCAAAAAAAAAAAAAAAAAAAAAAAAAAAAAAAATATATATATATATATGAAGTAGAAATGATTAAAACTTTTACAGGATGAAATAAAATGACAATTGACTTCAATTCATATAAATATTTAATGATAATTGGTAAAAATTAGGTTTTAACAACACCTGAATAACAGTGAATATGAAACATATCACATAAAAGTTTTATCTGAGGTTTTATCCAGTGTCTAGTAAAAAATTTGGTAGTCCCATAAAATACTGTAGTTGCAGTTAAACGTTTCAGTCAGCTACCTATTCTACTTATGCTATTTTGACAGTGCTTTGCTTTCCAGCTCTTAAATTGCCCTAAGGATAAATATTGAGGGTAACTGAAAAGAATAGTTTCCATTTAGATATATGAAAAATAAAAAGCAATTTTTTAGCATTCTGTTTATCTTACCAATACTCTCTTTACTTTGTTTTCTAGGACTACTTTGAGAGTAGCCAAGGAATGGAAGAATCCAAACCTTTCAGTAGGTTTATGGAGTTATGGTAGCTTGATCATAATCATTAGAGGAGGTTCCCCTTTGCTTGACACTTAAAGATTTTCATTCCTTAGGACTTGGGCCACATTAATTTGGGGATGGTTGAGGTGAATGCCTTTCCTTTATAAAGTATCAATAGAAGAGCTAACGGACATTCAAGTGAGTTCTCCAGCAAATTAATTTTCTGAAAGTGGCTACATGGAAGGTGAATATCTAGAGGTTGATTGCATGAAATCTATCCATAATCATATATGGGCTATAAATCCTTTATGTTTCTCATGAGTATCCAGGGAACAGAACTTAGAACCAAACTTCAAAACAAATGATTCTTCTTGGGGATAAAGAACTGAGTAATTCCTAATTTACTGTTTTAGGGGGTGGGGGAAAATTCTGAAAATTTCTATTTATGCCTAAATAGTCCTTAACCTAATATGCTTTCCTGGATCTCCAAGAAGCTCTATGAACTTGTATAATTATGTTTGTATTGCGTATACCTGCTTTGTAGGGGGTATGGGATCACAGCTGTTGTCAGATTCCAAAGTAATGTGTGACCCCAGAAGGGTTTAAAAGCCATTGCAATAGAGTTCCCTCCTTGATTCCTGTGGAATCTCTAAAACCACATTACAAAGAAATAAAAGTAAAATGAAAGAGAAAAGTGGCTCAGTGAATCAATATTTTTAAAAAGTACATGTGTGTTGAATAGGAGAAGCAAAATATTAAGAGAATAAAAGAAGATTTTAGGGACTAAATCTGAAAATCTTTTCTGAAGGAAGAGGATTCTGGGTTTCACATGGGGGATTTCAAATGGAAACATTTCTCAAAGGATGCATATATACCTACAACATTTAAATATTTTCCTTCAAGGCAATATCATGGTTCCTTCTCTGGAAAATCTCCCAACTCTTAATAGAAGAATTAATAATAATAATGCCAATAGCTATGTTTAATGATCAACTACTATGTTTCATGCACTTTACATAGAAAAACTCTCCTCCCAGACACATGTTTCTTTTTAAGGAATGGGACAAATATTGTTTAGAGCCTTTAAGTAGGTTGCCCAAAGTCATATGGACAAGAACGGCAGATCTGAGCTTGGAGCCCATATATGTCTGATTCTCTGCTCTATTCTATCTTATTTTGGTGGAATGACTACATCGGACAAAACAGTTGCCATTTCCCGAGATGACAACCATAAATATTGTTCCAAACTTTCAAGTGTCACTTGAAAATTTTGGAAACCTGGGCCCAAAGGACCAAGAATTAACAGTGAGTGTCTGACATGACGCACCTCGTCAGAGCAGTGTTGCCCTTTCTCTGTGTATGTACCATTAGATTGCACTGTCCTTCCATATTTCCTTGGCTTCCGGTACTTGTCAAGCATCCTCCAAATCAATGAGGCTTTCTTGCATTGCCTCACTTATTTCAACATGACTGCTGAGTCTCTAAAGAAGATATATTCAACACGAATGAGATTTTTCCTCCTCAGGTCTCTCTCCCACATTGAGTTATGTCTCACATTCATCCCTCCTTCTGCTGCAATATATTACATCTCCCCAATTTCTCATTTGCTTTCTAGACATTTCTACCTGGACTCTCCAGTCTCTTAAGCTTGCCATCTTGTTTGTACTCTACTTGTCTTAAAGCTTGGAGGGATTTAACCTCTTAAAAACTCAGCCCATTGGCTCATGTGATCCTTGTAGCATATATGATCAAAGCAATTGGCATTCAATTTATTCTAAAAACTTCCTAACCTTTCCTCTTCTGAAGTTAAAATAATGAGTGAAAATTAGTCAGAAGCAGATGTTTTATTTGCATTTTCATTTGTAGCAGCTTAAACTAGTTTGTCTAGGTCACCCATTTAAATGGGAATTATCCTCAATGAAAGCCAATTTAACTTTGATAAGGTAAGCAATACCCAATGTGCTATCTGGTGGGTATCCTGTGAGTTCTCAGTCCATGATGTTTTCTGCTTGAAAATTTGACTACTTAGTAATGGCTAAAACCTGTTTTAAATAGTCCAATTGGTTTTTAGTTATGAAAGCTTCACCTTAGGGACTTCACCTTTATTTATTTTTGTGCCGCAAATCACATAGTTGGAGATTTAAAATGTCAATCAAAAGCTTTCATATTTACACAGATCAAAAAGTTGCTATTGGATACAAGTGTTGAAGGTGTCTCATAACATGGGGTACCTCCCATCTAAATAAATGCTCAGGTCCGTGAAAAGAGGAGCCTCACACCTGATTAATATACAATTCCATTGCCTAATATTTATTGGAGCAGAGACGCTTATGGTCTAAGTGAATGGAGGCAGGCTCACTTCCATAAACTGGAATAACATTCTTGACATACTGTATGTCCACATACTTTTCCTGTAAATGGAGACTCATGTGCACCTGGCTCCCCTCCCCCTGCATGGTATTTCTTTGGCTTGCCCAGATTCTGGCTCATTCTCATCACCAGGATACAGATATCAGCTGGTGGACTTGTACAGGAACTGTCGTTGCAGATGCCTCTACTTCTTAATACCCATCCTCTACTCTTGGATAATTGAATCCTCAAAGCTTTTGATCTGAACTGGAATCCTTGAAAGTTGGGGCAAAGAGGGAGTCTGCAGAGAGTGTAGCTGGGCATCTGTTGAGCATAGATCAATGGAAGCTGAAGTATCCATCTTTATAAAGGTCGATTCAAGAAGCTAAAGTCCAGGGGGACCAATGAACGTTTACTTAAGAGGCCAGAAAGGCTGAGCAAGCTGCTTCACAGGCTAAGACGATCCTAGAAGTGATGAGACACAGGGAGGTAGCGTTTTATGATACTGGGACCATTAGGGAAGCCAGCTGGGATGGGACTGAGCTGATGAAGTCATTCAGAAAGAGGAGAGTTGATGCTGAATCTCAGCACTATGGGTTTCAAAGACCTAGTGGGCAAAAGATGAAGAAAGTAAAACCAAGCCGTAACCACAACAACCCACCACATGTGCATAACTGTCAGTCAAATGCAGTGAGAGATTTCTGTTTCTTTAGACTTGCATGCTTGAGTTTACCACTGGGGAGACTTCTTTCCTAAAAAAAACACCTACATGAGCTATTTAGTTATAAAAATGCAAAGCCAAACTCCTTTTCTGAGATGAAGACATGGCTTCAGGGCTTAAAAAAATAAATAAAGCTTCAAAGTGGAAAAGAGAAGGTTTCTGTGGAAGAGCCAGGGTCACCCAGAGGCCAAGCAAAAGCAACTGTTTCTGGAGAAGAGTGGGGAGGGGATGGAAGGGCGGGCAGACATTGGCTTCCATCCTCTCCTCCACTGCCTTTGGAGTCCTTTGGTTTAAGCTGCGGGGAGAGGTTGGCGGCTGTTCGCCTGAGTGATGCATTAAGACTGTTCTAGAGAACCTTCAGGTCCCATAACAAAATATGGCGTGAAGATAGAGAGAGGGCCAGTCACCCTGCCTGGGCCCTGGACCTGACCTGGATCTGCCACCTCAAGGATTATCAGCTCTGTGAGTCCTGTTCTCAGGTCAGACATTGGGCTTGGTACTCTTGGTGGCACCATTAGAAGCAGGCATGATGCTCTTTCAAGCAATAACTTGGGTAATAGACAGTGATAGATGGGTGCCCATGCAGGATAGAATAGAATAGAGTGTGAACTTTATAAATGCAGCTAACAGGCATGGGTGGGCTTCTGTGAGGCATCCCTTGGGGGCCTCCCAGACCTTGCAAAAAGGGCTGAACAGGAGATGATACTAATACCAAACAATAATACTAACAATAGGATTAAAGGGAATAACACGTGCAAAGAACGTAGTAGCATGCTTAATAAATGTTAGCTCTTATTAGGAAATTTGAAATGATGTAAACAGAAGTTAAGAACTGCTGAAAAGTTAAAAGCAAAGATTCCACTGAGCAAGTTTGCTAAAAAATATGCTGTCGTCAACATAGCAACTGTCAAAAGTTTGCCTGCCTTGGAGAGATACTGGGAAACAAATTTTTAATTTGTCAGTAAAAATGATATGTAACTATGTGATATAACGTTTGAGATGAAAAGTTCAGATCTTTGGGAGTCTACTGTAAGTGACCAGCGCAGTTTTCTTGCTCCATTTCTTCTCCTGCTTTGAACGGCTCAGTTACCTGACATGACTCCCACTCCTGGGACCCACCAAAATATTTTTTAGTTAGTGTTCCCCAAGCCATCCTTCTCCTAACCTGACTTCAAGGTCAAGGAATGCCTCTGATTCCAACTGATGTGTCCTTGGTTCCCAAAACAACCTTTGTAGCTTCGTGGTTAAAAGATTATTAATCTTCTTACTTCTTCTAGATGCTTTTGTTCGCTTCTTTTTTCTATGATGCCTATAGTGAAAAGTTGCCCATTGTACCTGCATTCTTTTATGTATATTATTGTTTTTACTACTACTGCAACTATAGCTTCTGCTATTATTAGTGCTTTTTTACTTAGAAGGCCAACTCTAGGCAAAGTTAGATGAAAATGTGCCTTTGCCTGGGCTCCTTTCTGACCTCCTTCAGTCACAACACTGCTTCTGCTGCTGAGACTTTGCACCCACACATGGAGAGTTCACATGTCTGTACAGCTATTGTAAGGATGGCAGGAAAGACACACTTAAGGGGAGAAAAAGAAGGCTGGTATGCAAAATGAAGGTCATATGTATGTGAAGCTTTATTCTGGCATTTTCTCTTAAAAATGTGTCAAGAAGATTTCCAAATGGGAGTAGATACTCTTAGATATCATGGTTTTAATGCCCATGTAGTATTCCATTGTATGGGTAGGCCAGAGATTCTTAAATTATTCTTGGTTTTAATTCATTTGATATTTAATTCGTTGTTCTACACTCTGCTTTACTTTTACAAATTGTATGCCAAAATGAAATCATGCATTGAATTAACTACACAAACACCCCTTTGCCCAAACTGATGGCAATATTGCTGAGACTGAACTGTTAGTTGGGCAAGTAGAAATGTTTATAAGGTTATATCTGAAAGTCTAAATAGACATAGCAAATGTGGCTTAGAGTGCTAATGATTTATGCATGAAAGTGCATGTTTTTGTTTGTTTGTTTGTTTTGTTTCTGTTTTTGTTTTTTGCGGTACACAGGCCTCTCACTGTTGTGGCTTCTCCCGTTGCGGAGCACAGGCTCCAGACGAGCAGGCTCAGCGGCCATGGCTCACGGGCCCAGCTGCTCCGCGGCGTGTGGGATCTTCCCAGACCAGGGCACGGACCCGTGTCCCCTGCATCGGCAGGCGGAGTCTCAACCACTGCGCCACCAGGGAAGCCCAAAAGTGCATGTTTTTAGAAAGATGCAGGAATAAAAAGTGAAGAATGCCTGGATCACAGTAGAAAATCACAAATTAGAAAATGGGAAAAATAGATTAAAAAATCAAACCTCTTTTTCAAAAATAAAATCAGTCCCTTGAAATTAAAAATATTACTTCAAACAAGCAAACATAATTTGGAGTAAAAATTCCTTTTGAAAATTAATTTTTACAACCTGGATAGATGTCAAAGTGTTTTAGAATTTAAAGCACTTAATGATACATTCTAGAACATTCATGGCTATATATCACTTTATATAATTTAAGTTAGTTGAATTTATATTAATTTAAAAAACTGTAAGTTCCCTTGGAATTAAACAAACTTTAGAACATGTAAATCTATTGTTTAACATTTTTACAGACATAGTTTTAGGAACTAGTTATAGGAGAAAGTGGGGAATAGATCTTATGCTTCATTTGATCTGACCATCATTTCAGCTTTGGAAGTGTACAATCACATCATTTTAAAATAGTTTAAAATATTTTCTTATTATATTGCTTAATGCTAAGAAGTTAATGCTGAGTGATACCGGAGTCAGTAATCATCTTTGGTTTGATTTAAAATTTTATGGAGATGTTGGCTTTTGGCTTGAAATAAATCTTCATTTGATCAGAGAATACTTTTTTCTTTGGGAATCTTATTTCTTAGGGCATCTTATTTACCAAGGGAGTTAGCTTTTTTTTTTTTTTTTCCAGCTAGGTACTTCCTAATATGGTTGCATGGTTTCTGCTAAGTTCCGTTTGGAATTTACCTGCTTTTTATTTCCAGAGGCCTAGCAGAGGCAGGAGACAGTCAGGCTCAGGTCTTTCTATCAAAGCATTCTCTGGACTCAATGCTAGAAAAACACACTCAAGGTATGGTTTTGCTCCAGGAGCTTACAACCTCATGGTACCTCGTGCCCCACTATAGCCCATGCTCCTTGACAGGACCAGACTCTGGACATTACTGATTTCCTTTGTTAATTCAGGTTTTGTCATGAGCCCACTCTCTTCCTCATCCAAAAAGAGCCTCTTGAGAGACCTGGTGTGCTCCTTGCAAGAAGGCAACACAGGCAGAGTTAGACAACACTAAATAGTTAGGAGCTATTTGTGGGGACACTGAAGAGTCAGGTGGTGTGTTCAGGGTAGTGTGATGCTTTTCCTGAAATAAGTGGCAGAAATGATACTGGAAGATCCTCAGAGGAGTGATGCTGAGACAAAGAGAAGCCAGTTAGGGGAGCCCTTGCATGAGGGAGAGGCTTGGGTAAGTGTTCTGGGGAATGGACTCTGTGGGCACCACTGGTAGTTGAGGGGCTCTTTGGCATTCACCCTGAGATCACCTTGGTGGGCTTCCTCTTTGAGCACACTCTGCTGTTGGAAAGCTAATGCCGACACCTCTTCTCATCATTACTTTCCTCTGTTAGAGCTAAGGGCTCATCTCCCACCTCACCTTGACTAGGTGCAGCCAGAAGGCCAGCTCGTGACGTAAGTCTCGCCAAACAGACGCACGACCTGTGGGCTCTGACTGTGGAGTTAGTGCCCAAAGACAGGGCCACTTGGAGATCAGAGAGGTCACAGCTGTGTTGGAGGTGTGCAGACCAGATGGTTCCTGTGGTGTGGCCCTGGGTCCTCTGGAGATCCCTGGTTTCTATCTCATTTTCCATGGCCAGCTTTCCGGCCCCTCATCAGTACGAGAGCCCCTGAGAACCTTTCTCTTTTAGCTCAAGAGAGACAGAATAGGCTTTTTTGCTTGCAGCTGAAAGCCTTGACTGACTGACTGACACAAACTGGACTTGGATGAACACAGAGAAGGGAGAAGAACATTCCAGGTGGAGGAAATAGCATCCTTAAGGGTTTAGAGACAGCGCCACACCTACCGGGCTCGGGGAGAGAGAGCAAGGGAAAGGGCTGTCTGTGGAGGGGACTAAATGCCACAGAAAGAAAGGGGACATGAAACTCATGCTTATTGATTGACTATTGCGTGCCAGTCACATTTCCATAACGTCTTTTAGTTAATCTTCATGGTCCTGTGAGGCTCAGAGAGTGAAGAAAGATAAGGAGTTTGGAATTTATCTTTAATCCCCAAGAAACCATGGTGAGGATTTCAGGGACTATAGTAGGGCAGTGGGAGAGACCTTTTTTGGCCAGAGGAAACTTTCATTCTTGTTCCTCAAAGCAGTCTATAGAGTTGCCTTTTTAACACGTGTCTGTTTTACCCATGAAGTGACAGGCGGACTACACAGCGTATGATTTTAACATGCTTGCTTGTATAAGCCCAGTCATTATTTATTTAGCCTAAATAGACAAAATAACTTTAAGTACTTTTACCCAGGTATTAAGCACATACATTTGGCTGGAGTTTATTTTTACCCTAAGGCAGATAATTTATTACGTCCTGTCTATTGTCTTGAACTGAGTTACTCAAAAAGAACGTTATGTTCTAAGTCATCTTTTTCATAGATCGCAATAAATGATTATAACATCATTCTCAGAATAATTTTAGGGCAGGATCACAGTTCTTTATAACTAATAGGGAACTTGGTTCATTTCCTTCGTTTTAGAAATGAGGACATGGAAGCCACAGACACGATTTGTCATTAGTAGAGGGGTGTTTAGGAACAAAACTGGAAAAGGCAAATCGAGAATCCTAACTTCTGATCCAATTGTCTCACCACTTGACTGCATTAAGTTCGACATAGATTTTATGAGTACAGTAAAATTTTTTATCTAACTGGCACTCCTAGGGAATCACCCTCTTAGCCTAAATAATTGCAAACTCTTATATCTCTTCTTCTGAGAGCTTTGTTCATAGTAGTTACAAATATCGGAACATTAATCAGATTTTCCTTTTACGTATATCAAGTAACATGAGCCTTCTACATCCTATTATGCTCTTGATGATTTCCTATTAAGTATTATCACATTGAAAGAATAGAAAATCCACTTCTCAAATAGTTCATGGTTCCATGGAGGCACCGGGCCCTTCCACGATAAGGTCACTGCACCTGCAAAGCTCTCTGTTCTGAATCCTTCTGGAAAGCTGTCCCTGAACAAGTCTCTTCTAAGACTCCAGAGGGGACTGTCCCCCACACACTGTCACACTAAATCGAAACCACCCATTTATTTATTTATTTTTGCCTCTAACCTGAAAACTGCACAAGGGCAGAAGACCTGTGGCACTTAGGACAGTGTAGGGCACAGAATAGGATTCAGTCAACACTTCCTGCATGAAGGAACTGAGCTTGACCAAAGGCTAAAGAAAATTGAGAACAACCAATAAGAGAGGTGACCATTTGCTCAGTAAAAAATGATAGGCTGACTGAATACAGATCATTTTTGAACCTTTAACAGCAAAAGATGTTTGCACCCAATGTCACTCAAGAGGGAGCCAGGGGCTAAAGAGGATTCTGACCCTTTAAGAAAAAAGTTTACTTTGGCAGTTGGTAGAGGGATTGGAAATAACTAGTGCAGAGCTTGGGGTGAACCAAAGGAGAGTTAAGTCTGTCAGATTCCTTCAACTCTGTCCATGGAAGGCTATGACAGTGAAATTGCCACCTCCAAGCTCAGCCTCGCCCCAGCTCCCGATGAATCGTCGCCCATGGCAGTGGATATTTAAGTGATTTCACTGTCATGTCCTCACCATCACTATCACATACACATGCAGACACACAACACGGTGTCTTGATGGCTGGACCTCACTTCCTGGGCTGTCACACAATGCTGCCCTCACCGTGCCCTGCTCTGACCACTGGCTTCCTTTTTGATCCCTGATACTCAGCTTTCCTCTCCCAGGTCTTTGATGGCCCATTTGGACAATGAATACTTCTTTTCCGGTGACTGAGCCCAGGTGGTCCTTGCTCACCTCTTCTATATTGTGAGTCCTGCTTCCTATGATGGAAAAACGTTTTTTTTTCTAAGGCGGAATCCACTGATATACCTACTTCCAAATATTCCTCTTCAAACTTTTGTCACTCTCTGTGGTTTTTCTAGGCTTTCTCTCAAATTCTAGGACCCAGCTGCTGAACCCAGTCTTACTGGTTGAGGGGGAAGATTGTCTACCTACTTGTCTAATCTTCACTCCGGGTTGCCTCCCTGTGGCTCTACTGGCTTCCTTCATGAGATATCACATTTCTGTACCCTCAGCTCCTGTGCTGTTCTTCTAGGTGGGTCTGGTTCTATGCCTTGGTATTCCCTGCACCCACCTACAACTACTTGCCATCCTGCTATATGTAACAGAGCAGGGTCCACTCAACCATGCACATGATAATCCTGATATGAGTGGAGTGGAATTTGAGGAAAATGCGGACGTGAGATATTGTAAACCATCTTTAAGAGGAGTCCTTAAAGGACCCTATTATAGAAATGTAAATATAATAGAAAGTGACCTGGTTTGTCATGAACTTTCAGTGCTTTCTGGCTGGATCTCCTCATTTGATCTGTCAGGGCATGGTAATGTTAACTTGCATATAATACTTCCCCTAAAAGGGGTTAGGAAGCACTGGATTGGAAATGCCTTTTGACCAAATGGGACGTGATGTTGATATGGGTTTTGTAACGTGTTGTGATGAGAGAGCCCCTAGGAAAACATATGGAAACAAAGAGAAAGTAGCTTGAGGCATCAGTGCTAGGCTTTCTTCCTGGAAACCAGGAGATGGTATGTGGCAGGGTCTAGACCCTGCCTCCATGAGATGGGCTCTGAAGGACAGGTTTGCTTAGCTGACCTTTCATGGACTGTTGGGAAAACACAAGCAGAGAGTTCTACTTGGACTAACAAATCATGATCATTCTCAGACAATCAGAGCCCTCCCTTAGGAATAAACACATTTCCTTCTGGAGTTTCTAGGACAGCAGGGATTATGTCTGGTTAACCCTCTCTCCTTAGCGCCAGTTATGAGTCCTGGCACAGAGAAGGGCGTGCATAGCTCTTTGATGAAAGATGAAGGAACAAAGGCCAACATACACATATCCGTGCGTTATTGCTCTCATAGGACATTTTCATGAAGTTTTTCATGTGTGGTTCCTCAGCCTTTTGCTTAGAAAAATGTTCTGGGTTAGCGCAAAGCTCGGAATTTTACATACACTCCATTTCTATTCAACCAACCAAACCATTCTTCTAAAATTTTACATTTAATTAAAAATGTTCAAATGACACTAAAAGGAATAACGTAAGTAAGCATCATTTTTCTTCCGATTGAAGTTTCTCTGGCTCCCCTCTTTGTTAATCCCACGAGCCCTTGATAACTGTAATCTCCAGTAACAAAAATTTTGTATGTGATTTGTATGACAGCTCATTGTCAGAGCTCATTTTTCCAAATTGCTGCAGCATGAGAGAAAGATGAATGTATTCCAATGTTTTGACTGTGTGTAACAACTCTGCTGGCTTTAAACGTCTTGCCTGCTAGGTCAGCCCTTTGTCTTTGGCATTGCTGGATCCTTCTCATTCTTTTGCTACACATATATTTAGAGTTGATCTTCTGTCTTCACTTCTCAAGCCATTTTACAGTCTAAACTTTATGACAAGATCCACTTGCCCCAATTTCTTTCTTTTAATACAACATTAAAGAAATGGAAAAAAAATTTTGTGATCAGAACTCTTAGGATTTACTCTCTTGACTTACATATATAACATACAGCAGTGTTCATTATATTTATCATGTTGTACGTTACAGCCCTAGTACTTATTTATCTTATAACTGGGAGTTGGTACCTTTGGACTACCTTCATCTAATTCCCAACCTCCTCCCCACACACCCCGTAACCACAAATGTGATCTCCTTTTCTTTTTCTTTTTAATAATTAATTAATTAATTTTTGGTTGCATTGGGTCTTTGTTGCTGTGCATGGGCTTTTTCTAGCTGCAGCTAGCAGGGGCTACTCTTCGTTGCGGTGTGTGGGCTTCTCATTGTTGCGGCTTCTCTTGCTGCAGAGCACGGGCTCTAGGTGCACAGGCTTCAGTAGTTGTGGCACGTGGGCTCACTAGCTGCAGCTCGTGGGCTCTAGAGCACTGGCTCAGTAGTTGTGGCTCATAGGCTTAGTTGCTCCGCAGCATGTGGGATCTTTCCAGACCAGGACTCACACCCGTGTCCCCTGCATTGGCAGGCAGATTCTTAACCACTGCAACACCAGAGAAGTCCATGTGATCTCCTTTTCTATGAGTTTGTTTGCTTGAAGTATAATTGATCTACAACGCTATGAGTTCTTGTTATACAACATAGTGATTTGATATTTTTCTATACATTTCAAACTTTTCTTAATAATAGTAACAATATTTTCTTAATAATAGGAACAATAACAAGAAATAACATTTATGGATTGATTAATTCATGCCTGATAGAGAACCCAGAATCTCAATGAAGAAAATAGAGAGGAAATCAAAAAAGACCAGCAATGAAATCCCCACCCCATCCCACATCTACTTGCCTGAAGACTTGATTCTCAGCACCACTGTCTTCTTTCCTCTCTCTCCACTCCAACCTCCATCCCCAGTCGCCTTGACTGAGGACTCTGCTGTTTCAGTTCCTTCCCTCTTTCCCACAGTCCCCACCACCTTGTTGATCTCAAGGCTTCAGGGAAATGAAAAATAGCTTGTCATCTTGAAAAGGGCTTCTGTCCCTGCTGTGAGGTATAATTGGACACGACACACTTATTTCCTGCCCCTTATTATCTGGGCCCTTATAGACATCTAAATCTGCTGTTTTTCCCCCTATTTAAAAAAAAAATGTTCTGTTATTGTGTCTTTTGACACAGATAGTAGAGGGCTTCCTGAATGCCTTTGTGATAGTTCTTCGTTCTCGAAAGTACCATTTCTTAGTGACCTTTGAGGTCAGAGCCCTCATCAGTCAGAGCTTTGGGAACACAGGCAACCAGAGAATCATGTCACATATTCCCAGTGTCCCTTTCCTTCCAAATATACCTGCAGAGTCACGTATGTAGAAAATATGAAAACACAATGAGTCTCCTCTATGGTAAATGCCTACTTCTTGCTCATTCCCATGGTCCCTGTATAGGTAGCACTGAAGAATGTAGCTTTAGGGTTGCATCGGAATTCTCCACAGCCACCACTCCGCCCAGGCACACAAATAAAATGCCTTCTAAACAACAAGAGTATACTTGTTGAAGGAATGAAACTCTCAACAAGTCTCCTAGTGATTCCCAGCCCATCTCCACACCCAACCAATAAATTGCAGGACCTAAATGGCCTCCCCGACCCTGTGCTGAAATTCCGAAGTCTCTATTAGTTTCTCTTTATTCTTAAGTACGAAGTGGATTTATATTTCCTTCCAGGGCAGTGGTCCCCAACCTCTTTGGCACCAGGGACCGGTTTCATGGAAGCCAGTTTTTCCATGGACCGGGGTGGGGGAATGGTTCAGGCAGTAATGTGAGCGATGGGGAGTGACAGATGAAACTTAGCTCCCTTGCCCGCACCTCACCTCCTGCTGTGCGGCCTGCTTCCTAATGAGCCGTGGACCGGTACCAGTCTGCGGTCCGGGGGTTGGGGACCCCTGTTCCAGGGGACACTGTTGTATTCTGTGATCAGAGACACAATTCTCCTTTGGTCTCTCGATATTTATTTATTTTTCTCATAAGTTCCCTTTATTTCAGATAATGTGCTAGCACAGATACAACTTGCCATCCTGCACAAACTGTGAGATGGAAAAGAAAGAGAACCATCCTTGGTTACTGTGGCAGCTCCATGCTAGGTACATGTGTCAGCTCTGTTCTCAAATAGTGCATCATCAGTGATTCCACAGAGCTAGGTGTGTTGGGGCAGGAATATGCCCAGATGTCAAGGGGACCCCAAGAAGGGCCACTCTGGATGAAGGCTGAAAAGATAGGGTGCCAGGGTGGGAGTCTTCAAAGGGAGTGAGAGGAAAACGTGAGTTTGAAGGATGGAATTTGAAGAATGGGTTTGAAGGGGTCTTGAAGGGATTTCAAAGATGGTACAAAGATTTTTCAGGAAGAGAGAGGAGTGAAGGATACAAAAAGGGTAGGTGAAAATGTGGAATGGTGTGACAGATATACTGAAGTGCACACAAGTGGACATGGTGTGTGGGTTAGGCTCTGAAGGGGATTTAGACCAGAGAAAAGGAGTAGAGCAGGGCGACTGACACGAGGCAGTGGTTTAGCCTGTGGTACCCGGGGAGCCATTGGGAGGCTTTAAGGAGGAAAATGGATGCATTCGATTTGTTTTTTGGACTTCTTCAACAGAGCTGCCAGAGGGTCTGAACCTTGCAGTGAGGGTGCCCAGGTGGTGACAAGCCATGGTGGTGACTGAATTCAAGTAGGACCAGAGCTGGCTTGAGAGGCTTTGGGAGGTGAGGGCCTGAGGTTTCACATGCAGGTGATGCACTTTCAGGGATTCAGACTTACATAAGAAAATAAAGGGGTTTTAATTGACTCTTGTCATTCAAACCTGAAGAAGTCCTCTGTCTGTAAACTCAGCTGGAAGCAGGGACTCAAGCTGCCTCACAGGAGGTGTTCTGTCTCCCTCTCTCCGGATATCTGCATTTCTTTTGACCCCTTTGCTTTTGAGTCAACAAAATCCATCTCAGAAATTTCTCACAGTCCATGATGGCCACCACCATACCTCCAACTTCACCACCTACATGCCCACCTCCATCACCTCCACGCCCACCTCCATCACCTCCAGGACAACCTCCATCACCTCCAGGACCACCTCCATCACTTGCAGGACCACCTCCATCACCTCCGGCATCACTTCCATCACCTCCACCACTACCTCCCCTCCACAGCTTCCTCCATCTCCAGCTCTACCTCTCTCACCACCTCCACAACCATCACCTACATTTCCATCACCTTCACCTTTATCAGCTTCCCCTCCATCACCATCAAAACCTCCACTACCAACTCTCCCTTCACCTCCACCACCTCTACCTCTTCCCCAAATCTGTAATGCATTCCAACTAGGTGCCAAGCACTGTTCCATCTTCTGCAGGTCTAGCAAAGAACAAAGGAGGCAAAAATATCTGCCCACACAGAACTTACATAGTAAGGGATTCTAGTACATTTTCTTGTAATTCCATCAAGGGAGTCTCACCTGGATTCAAGTGGATGAAGGCAAGTATTTTAAAGGGTGATGGGTGTGTTGCTTGGAAGTAAAGGCGGACCTGACTATTTGGTTTACATTATCCTTTATCTTTATTGATTTCTCACTTTCTCTGCTTCTCTATCTCTGGTCCTATTTCCCCACATCTGTCATTGCTTGGGGAGTTTTCATTGGCACAAACAGCTGACAGCTGAGCCTGCAGCCTCTATCGTCACAATTCTTTGTCCAGCAGAACAGGAGGAAACTACACCTGACAGGACTCCTTCCAGACGATTCAGCATCTATTCCACCCTAGCATCCTCCCCAGACCAGAGGACCAAATATCCCTGCTGCATCATGAACGTTCTCTCTAAAGATGCCATCAGGTCTCTCCATTTCTCCCCCGAAACCCTGGACCACGATGACTTTTCTCTTGGTTCTGGATAGAAGAGGATTTCTGTAGGAAGAGAAACCAGTGACCTTATTAACTTGAAAAGAGAGAGAGAGTCTCAGGTATTGCCAGATTTATTACATGAGTGAGCAAGACATACAATCATGGTTTACACTCATTTTGTTTGATCTAGTATCAGAGGAGAAGAATTGATATAAAATTTTCATAAAACTAGATTTTTGTCTTAGAATTAACTGGTGTCCTTTGCTCATGGTGGTAATTGGATACCCAATCTACCAATGTAGTTTAATGGAAAAAAGTGACTTCATAAGAATATATGGATTAGGACCGAGAAGGTGTTTTAGGGAGCTTCGGATCCAGGCTCCTTATTTTATAGAAGAGTAAACTGAGGTATAGGGAACATGGTCCCATGATGGAAATGGTGATCACAAGATGGCAGAGCTTGGGAAGAAGTTGACTCCTAGTCTAGTGTTCTTTTATTAATACAATGAGGTGCCTGAGCAGGATTGGCCAAATGTGATCTTGGGAATCCATTCTGGGGTCCCCGGACAACAAGCTGGCTGAAAACAGCCGCTCGCGGTCACCCAGCCTGTCGTGGATCTTCCCTCCAGCAGGGAGACTGTGATATCCTTCCGCCCAAGTTTTCCATGTGTGCACAGCAAATGTTCCCTGACAACGGCAAACAAAGTATGTGTATCTTAGAGCCAGACGACCTGGGGATGAACAGCCCACCTGCCCCTCTCCAGCCCCTCTTACACTTGTCCTCTCAGAAGAGACCCACAAAAAGGAGGGGTCTCTCCATTCAAACACAGAACCCCACTACAGGTCCGACAGCCTTTCTAGAGGATAATTAGACAATCAGGGGATCCTTCTTTCTCTTCGCTTGCTAACCTTGACCTACATAAGCTTTGCCCAGTTATGTGTACTCTTAGCCCACTTTGCCTGATGTTTTGGAATTTGTCTGCAGCTCCGGTGCCTGACAGGTGAAGATCCAGCTGCGACCTACCTGGTAAGACACGCACTTAACCTCTGACCTTTAATTTTCTAACTGCAGACTAGAATTATACCAAGAGAAAAGTATGATGAAATCAGCTTGCACTTTACTTATGAGCAAGGCCCTTGAAATGAAAACATTTTATAATTTGGAGTGTTCGGGGTTTGCTCCTTCATACAAGAAGCTCGCTTGGTGAAAAAGTATCACCTCATTCTCTTGCTAATTCTGGGCTTATCACATATTCAGTGTTCCATAAAGGTTGACTTGAAAGCTTTCATTTAGAACCCACTTCATATGAATTAGTGTACTACTCAAAATGTCAGGCTGCTAATAGGACATACATAGCAACTGGAAATTGAAATAAGTGCATTTTAATAGAGCTCAGAATTAGGATTTCCTCTATCTGTTTGACGTAGTATCACAATTATAATTGAGGGTAAAATTTTCTTTCTGTTGGAATTTAATGACTCTCTATCCAGAATTATCAGTCAACCTGAATTTGTTACACCATTTTTCAAATGTAAAATGGCAAAAAAGAGAGAAACATAAAGCTTTTTAATTATGATACTGATATGTAAGATTGTATCACCTAACACAAAGGGAAGAAATGAACAGACCTAGGATTATTCAGCTGATAATTCTTCTACCAAATACCAAGTGAAGTCCTACTTAATTATGACATAGCATAAGTTATTTTTTTATGTTTTTATTTTATTTGTGAAAAGTTTTATTTCACTTTTTAAATTTCTAAAATGTGATCTAGTTCATTATTGACAAGCTACTTTGAGAAGTTTCAATAAATGTAAGTCTCTCTTATAAACTGAATGCAAGGTTTCTGAAAGCTTGGCTCACTTCAATATCAGTTTTTCAAAAAGTTGTGGAAATATCATAGGAATTCCTTGTTTTTCAATTTAGCCTTATTTGAACACTTGGGTCCAACAGGAGGGTCTCAAACATACAATAAAGTAGTACACAAGTCAGAAATGCTATCCAAAAAAATTAGGGAGCATCTCATTCCGGGTGACGGGGAAGTCAGATTATTTAGTTTGTAGTTACAGTCATGCTCAATTTTTAATATGCAAGTAGAAATTTATTTGTTACAGATTTCCTAGCAGTAAAGGAATAATCAGTGAAAGAGTAATCAATTTATAGATCCCCACAGTTTCAGGCTGTTACTATTTCTCTTTATATCCAGAAGAGGGCAGTCAGGTTACATGATAGAGAAGTAATCCCCGTTACCCCAGAAAGTGAGATTTTCAATAAATTTTAGTGATTGGAATTAAGTTTTCCTTTAATGGTATTAAAGGGCATTTAAAATTACCTGAAGATTTTCCTCTTTTTATTAAAAACCTTACCACCTTTGCGAGATGGATACTTTTCACAAAAGGGATGAAATGCTGGTACATATTTATGTGTATATTTCATCGATGCATGCATTTTTTTCTGTTCCTGTTGGCCATCTTCAATGTTTGACTAGCACATGGGGGAGGGGGCAGATCTTATCCTGTAGACAGTCCTCCTACTTTATAACTTTGTGACATTTTATAGGTAAAAAGAAACCTTGCACAAAGCAAAGAACCTTCATCAGCACTTTGGCTGCAAATCAAGAAAAGAGAGAGAAAGAATTAGAAAATAGAAGATTCACAGCAATTGAAAAACAGGTATCTGCCAGAGGAAGTTAAAACCCAAAACATTTCTAGCAACATTTACTTGCTTTGAGGAAAAAAATTACACGTTTACTGGAGCTTTGAGTTAAACAATGTTACAAGAATGTGACACTTTTCCCCCCCTGAAATATCTTCTATAAGCTTCTAAGTGGAAGTAAGCAAGAGCTGAACACAAAATATCATAGATATTTCTGCTACTTTTTTCTCTTCTTCATTAGCAATAATGCCAAAGACTAATAAGCCACTAATTTTACCAAAGATAGAAAACTGCATATGTTTGTGAAGACAGCTTGAATATTTAAGTATATATAATATTTATTTAAAATATAATAGATATAAAATAATATATATTTATAAATATATAAAATAATTATTTAAAAGAAATCCTTAAAATATATGTATATAAAAAACATATATATATATATAAAGGATTTATTTTAAAGGGTCAGTCTTAATTAAAAAATATAAGAAAGAGTTGGTTTTAGGGAACTAATGTCAATACAGCTATGATAGTTAACTGTAATTCAGAGTATTTATTTCTGTCCGTGTTTTAAATGTTCCCTTTGTACTAATAGTGCTTCTAATGCTATTTTTAGATAATTGTACATGAAACCAATGCTATTTATCGGATGTGGATAATGTATGCTTGTGTGTGAATCTGTAGGTATGTATACTATACATATATCATGTTGCTATGTTAGTTTCTATCAGCCTCCTGTGTATAAAATAGCTTTCTCAATGGTTGTGAAATTCGCTAGCCCCGTACATGCTCCTCTGAGGTCTGTGGATTAACTGGAAATCCAGGTGATTTTCTACCTGATCCATGTCCCCACTCCCTCTGCCACCATTCCTGGAGATTCTGCCTTTGGAAAGAGCTGCCTCTGAAAGTGACCTTGCTCAGCAAATGCTGATTGGCTTATGTTGAAATGCCTTTCCCAGAAGAGGTGCTGTACCATGCCAAGTTTTGCTGCTGCAAAGATGGGTATGGAATCAGGGTGGGAAGGAGGGGCGAGAGGAGGATGCAGCTTGCCAAGTCGCTTGGGCTACTTATAAACAAACTTTGGCTTTGTTTCTCAAGCCCTTTCTGGTTGGACACATACTGTGTCCGGGACTCCATTTATGTTCTGTGTAAACCTTGGGGAGAGCTGCTTTTATGAGACTGATTTGGTTTAGAAGATGATTTCCATCAGCCTCTTTAAAAAGATACGTACTATTTCAGCACAAAGCTGAAGCCCGTTAGAGCTGCGCTAAGGATTAAGAAGGCATGTATTTTAATGCCTTATGAATAGGAGTAGCTGATAAAAGAGGCTCTTGTTACCCCTGCTACATTTAAATGTGAAAAGCAGCTGCTTCTAGTGGGGAGGGGGTAGGGCAAAGGAGAAGAGATATATTATTTTCATAGGGATTTAATCTTCAGACTACACTGAAACCATAGAATACCATTGGCCATTCACTTTGCTGCTCTCTCATCGCACTGAGATCTGTAAGATTGTGGAGAGGGAAGGAGAGGGACGAGATGGCAGAGAAAGGGATTATGTGTAGTGATGAGGCTGGCATTTTCATCTACATGTATGTTTTGAACCTCAGATCAAACCGCACGCGCTGTAGAGTATTTTCTCTTTCCCTTATGAGCATTAACCCTTTAAACTTTTAAAATGCAAGCCAATTAAAGAGTCTGATGCAACTAAGCTGTCTTCAGAGCATGGGTTTAGCAAGAGTAAGATGACCACAGAGATCTCATTAGGAATATGGACCGTGTGTGTGTGTGTGTGTGTGTGTGTGTGTGTGTGTGTGTGTGTGTGTGTGTAACATGAAAAAGACTTTCTTCTCACATTTCAGGGACAGCTTATTTCAGGTAGAATCCAAGAGACGTCATGAATGCAGCAGAGAAAGGTTCTTTTGGTAACTTTTATTGCCACAGAAAGCTGATGGTATAAATAAAGCCTAGGAATATTAAACTAGCAGATCTTTGCCAAATGTTGGGAGAAATATGACTCAAGAATGTACATCCTTTGAATGAGTGAAAGAGCAAACAAATCTGGGCATCATTTTCTTCCTCTCCAGGTTATCATTTATAACTTGGTTTTGTTTATTCTGATGTTGGGCTTAGTGAAATTGGTCACTAATTAATTGTTCTGTATGCTTGACCTCTGAGGTTCCTAACAGTATTTTCTGAAAAACCTAAGATTTTGCTCCCAGACATTGTAAATAAATCTTTTTTGATAAGAATTAGACTCATTCCCTACATACACTTACTCTTTCCAATTTTTCTCAATGTTACCGCTCTCAAGAAGTTAAAGGATTAAAAACAAGTCTGGTAGTGATAAATCGGTGGTTCTTGCCTAGCTTATAATTAAGGGTAATTCACATGTAGAGGACGGTTTAACAGCTCTAGCCCACTTGCTCAGAAACTTGCATCAAAATGAAACCAATGAGTCGTTTGAACCCAAAGTACAGCCCCGCTGCCCTTGCACATGCTTTGCAGGAGGACAGGCTGCAGTCTGCTCCTCCACTGACCAAAAGTGAGAGGAAAGAAGAGGAAGGGAAAATTTCCAGCTGCCCACACATCAAAAAGCCACAAATGGGCAGCAAGATGCTTCCAGCCCCCAAGCGCTGCCAGGCCTGCTGCCCAGGGACACACCACACACCTGTCCCACTGCCAGACCGGTGTGGTGCTTTTCATCGGACAGGAGGCATCCCTGGCCTGGGTGGTCCTGCACTCGCGGTTGTGAGGGATGGAGCTCCCGGCAGCCTGGCAGAGCGGCCTGGCTTGCTGCAGAAAACCACTTTGGGGAATTCATCACAGCAAATTCATCACAGTGCCCGACCAGCTCTGGCTCTTGCATGGGGCATGGTGCTAATAACAGGCTTGCACTAGTGTGATGGGGTTCAATCAATATTTTGATTTCCTGAACAAATGTCCCTCCACATAAAAAATAAAAGCCAAGAGACCAGCCACATCAGGTACCACCGCAAAGCAAGTGGAAGAGGCAGGCAGAGAGAAAGCTGGAGCCAGCACGAGTCTAGGAAGCGCAACAGCAGCCAACTGTGAGCTCAGGGAAAGTTGCCGCTGCCTCGGGGCTGCCGCTGCCTCTCTCCTGGCTGCAGTGGCTTAGCCCTGAGTCTCTGCTTCTGAGACCTCTGGCTGGCTTTCTTCCCTTTTTCCCATCCCCACCCCCTTCCTTCTTTGCTTTTTTAAAAAACTTGGCTACGGAACATTAGGTTTGATGAAGGGAAAGCGATTTAACATCTTTTAACTCAGAGAGGTTGATTTTCATTTGAGACCAAATGGCTCATTTTTACCTTTTTTGCTCCTGGAAGAGTAAAAAGTGAGAGGTCAGCCTTGTGTCACCATGGCAACCCACACAGCTCAGGCCAGGAGCAGATGAAGGGAGGTGATAATGGCAGGGAAGTTTCTCCCCCTGACTTGGCATTTTCTCCCCATTCAGGGATGCACCTGGATAGATGAAAACAATGATGTCTTTTTAAAAATATGTTTAAAATATTGCTCCTAAATTGTCTGGCCCAGAGCTCTGACCTTATGCAGATCTGTGTAGGGTTTTGTTAGTTTGGGATGGAGACCATCCTAACTAACTCTCATCTGTATCCAAAGGGTCTTGAATTACACCAGCAAGATCATGTGAGCCCCACCCTGGGGGAATCTGTCTTTCTGTCAGTGTCCACCCACCGTGTACTGGCAGCCCAAAGCCTTCCTAAAGAGAGAATCTGGCCCTGATGTTGAAATCTCGTGTCCAGGACCCCAAACTTCAGCACATGACACCTTTTCCAAGCTTGTTTGCAAAGAACTTCTTGATCTTATTCCAGTCCATGGACATTAAAAAGGAAAGAGGAAAAGAGAAATCAAAATGACAAATGTGTTAGAAAGGCCAGATTAAACCCTGGAGGGGTAGCCTGGGCCAGAGCAGGAAGGAATTTCCATGACCTTGGAGCACAGGACTCAAATGTCCAACATATTTCTCCCACGGCTCTTTACCTCATGTGCTCACTGGTAAACGGGGAGATAATGGACATACCTTGAAGGAAGACCCATGGGTGCCAGGCACTGGGTTAGGTGCTGTATTATCTTATTGCCTCTTATCCTCACAGGGATCTTATGAGGTTGGCAGTTTGATCTTTATTTTACAGATTAAGAAAATAAAGCCCAGGAAGGTTAAGTGATGTGCCCAGGGTCACAGATTCTGATGCCTTTTCCATCCATGCCCTAGGTAGACTTTCTCTCCAGACTTGTTAATATCAGCCAGATGCATGAATAATAAATTCATGTCCCAAGACAGGACTCTGTGCTTTTCTCTGTAGTTTATTCATTTAGTTGCAATGAAACTATTCACAGCCTGCTAAGTTTTCAGTGCAGTTCTAGATGCTTGAGAAACATAGGGAGATGCCGACACACTGTTCTCCTAGATATCAGGGCAGAGTGGCTTGAATTCCAGTGGTGTGAACTTGGACAAGACAGTCAGCGGGTCTGAACTTCAACTTTCTCTCCTGTGAAATGTTATTAGTATTTATCTCAAGGGCTGGGTGAGCATTCAAAGAGGGGACTTTGTCAGCTGCCTAACATCCATGCAAGTGGATGTTCTGTAAATATCAACTTTTGTCTTCTTTACCTTCCTGGCCTCCACCTCTCCACTGCATGGTATTCTCCTCTGTGCCTGGGGTCAGACTGGTGGCCTCCCTGCTCTCTGGCAACTGTGCTTTTTTCTAAGCGGCATCTGGCTCCCAGGCCGTCTGGGTGGCCCTGTTAAAGCCCCAGTCCTCTCCGCAGGGTTGAGGAAGGACTGTAGGGCAGCAGGGATGGGAGCAAGCAGAGGAGGGCACTTTACTTTCTTTCTTTTTTTTTTTGGTTGATATGTCTTTTTTTTTACATCTTTATTGGAGTATAATTGCTTTACAGTGGTGTGTTAGTTTCTGCTTTATAACAAAGTGAATCAGTTATACATATACATATGTTCCCATTCTATAGACTTTAGGGAAGCCATCCGAAAGGAGGAGATAGTCTGGTACCTTTGCACTCTCCACCTCCCCTCTCATCAGCCCCGGGTGTCACCTGCAAGTGCAGGGTAGTCTCTCTGCTCACTCTCTGTACAGGCTCAGAGAGACTGGCACAACTTGGAGCTCGTCCACGCTCCCCTGCACAGGGCAAGTCTCGAAGCCAGCTCCAACTTAACTGGGCTTCATAAATCCAAATCAGAGCTGGCCCTGACGAGACTGCACTGGCTAAAAGGCATAGGCTCCATTAAAAAAAAGGCACGATGGGTCGCTAGGGTATCTTTTCACTTGCATACGGTGCAAGCAAGTTAAGGAAGCAAAGAGAATGCAAGAAACATCAGCTTGATCCCATTCTAAGGCGATGCTAAGGGTGGTTGACATCAAGAAAATAATCTATTGCACTGGCACTAAAATCCTCGCTGAGTTTCAGAGCCCACTGGTTAGCCAAATGCCACCTTGATGTTGTAGTGTTCAGAGTCAAATTCTCAGTCACAAGCATCACCTGAAAGACTATTTCCTCTCCCCTCCTTTCTTCCCTTCCCCCTTGACTCCCCTCTGCCTCTTTCCCCCTCTGCCATCCTTGTGCTTACCCCTGACCCCCACCTCTTTCTCTCTGCCCCTTTTCCCTCATTTAAGGAGACGTGTGTAGTGCCTAAGTGCTGTGAATCACACAGGAAATCAGTCCTTTTGCTGCTTAAAACCTAAGAGGAAAAGTGAAACTGGCACCTAAATATAAGAGCATATGACACATAGCACAGTAAAAGTAAAGCTTAAGTATCGAGGTAGTTTGCTTTCGGTTTCAGCTTAATCATCACTTTTTCAACGATATCTTCTTTGATCTCTTACTACACCTTGGCTTCGTAATTCTTTATCATCTTGTGTTGGTGTGTTTTTATTCCGATTATTTGTTTACTGTCTGTTCCTCTTACTAGGATATAAGTCCCCAGAGGGCAAGCATCACCGTAAGATTTCCTCGGGAAGAGATGGAAGCCTGGGTCATGGGCAGAGGGAAAGTCAGCGTTTTTAGGAAGGGAGCACAGGAGTGGGAAGAGTGAGGTGTCTGTCTGTCTGTCTGGTGAGGACTAACACGAACAAGACTTCCAGCTGGGGCCAGGGAAGGAGCTGTGGGCTCAAATCCTGAAGTTCCACGTGTCAGGGCTGCAGAGATCAGGTGGGTGAGGATTTGGACAAGCGGAATAAAGCTATATGTCGATGTTTTGAAGTTGAAGGAATGTATTGAGTCGATATGTGTTTTAAAACTGAAGGAGAGCTAAAAAATTTGTCATGGAGTATTATTCATCTGCTTAACAAAGGCTGGCTGAGTGCCAGACATATGCCAGCCACCACTCAAGGTTGGGAAGATATGGCATGAGCAGACAGGCCCAGGCATGAGACGGAGCTTATAATCTGGTGAAGAGAAGCAGGCAATAAACACACAAATAAGCAAATGGGCAACAAATCAATAAAAAGTATGATCATTTCAGATAATGAATGAGCGAGAGTTGGAAATGGGCAGGGTGACAGACAGGCACAGAGGGTGGTGGGGCTCAATGGCCGTGGTGAGGCAGGTGGATTTTATTCCACATGTAAAGGGGAGTGGTTGGAGGGTGTTAAACAGAGGAGGGACATGATGCAATTTATCAAAACGTCTTACTGCTTGCTCTGTGCAGAATGGGCTTTGGAGGGGTCAAGGGGAAAGACAGAGCTGGGAGGCCAGTTGAGGGAAATGATGTGGTCCAGGGCAGAGACAATGGGGGTGGGGGTGTAGGCAGACGTGTGGAATGAGGATGAGTTCTAGAGTTAGCAGTCACACCATTTGGGCTGTAAGGGGAAAAAAAGAATCATGGAAGATGCCTCAATTTGGGGCAAGCGTTATTGAGTGGATTGTGGTACCAATTGATTAGATTGGCAGACTTGGAAGAAGTATGTTTTTAGTGGGGAGACTCGAAACTTCCGTATGAATGTGTTAAGTCTGGCTATTGAAAACTATACTTACAAAGACTTCATAGTATAACACGTAGGAACTATTTTTATTATAATAGGATGTAAAAATGTACAAAACAAAATTACATATAAAGCATCTCTTCAATAATTTTATGTATTAATAGAAAAAAGTAAAGGAAACATTATTAGAGAATATTATTAATGCTCATTTTTGTAGATGAGGATTATAGCAAATACTCTCTTCAGTATACTCTCTGTATTCACATTTTTTACATTACAGTATTAATTTTATGAGCCAAAAAATGTTTGTCATCACAGAAGATAATTTAGCTTCATTATTCTGGCTCTTATTTGGTTTCATTTGGCTTTAGACCCTTTTCTAGGAAATGTATAGACAAAACAAACCTGAAAGGTAAAAGAATAGAGAGTGAATAGTTATATTACAGTACATAATGAATGAACCACATATCAGAGAGATGCTCTGAAAGGTACTATAGTAGAGACCTGAAGTCAGCATAATGTTCCGGAGAAAACAGGAGATCAGAGGCTAGCAGGGGTATAAGCTCTCAGGGGTATAAGCTCATCATCTTCTATAAATGTGCCACTCACTAGGGAAATCTTGAATAAGACAGAATCAGGATCTCCTGGGATGGAACTACATGACCTCATGCCTATTATAGCCAGGACACGTTGATAGTTGACATAGGGTTCTCCATGCTGAGCTCACAGCCTTCTTAACACTGCTTCAGGCAGCCATTATTAATGGACCCATAAGAGATAATGGCGTATCTGTCATTACTGAAGTTAGGGAACCTCTGTTCTTGTTAACAAGCCTTAGCCTTCCATTTGAGTTGATAAAGTCACACCATTAAAATATCTTACCTTTCCCATTTCCTGAAGGAGCTAATGTATCCTATTCTATCATCTCTATTCTCAGGGACTTATTTCCTTCTAACACAAAACTTTGTTTTTCAGATGGAAATGGAAACACTAAAGAACAGTGCTCTGCAAATGATGTAGGGTGATGGTAGAAGAAAGCAAGGGAGGACAATTTTGGCTAACTAAAAATAGACTTTGATTTCAGGAAGGCTTTTGCAATTATTTTTATTCAAGTAAATCCAGCTGAAGAACTTTTCAAAACTCTATGGGAAACAGCAGAGTAGAGTTGAGGGAGCTGGAAGAACAGAGTTGAAAACTGGTTCCATTCTAATACTCCTTGAAGAAACTTGGAAGATGAGTTTTGTTGAGCTATAGCATATGTGAAATAAGCTTGGGGCTGCCACTACCTGGGTAATCTATCTTACAGTGTTAATAGGAGAATCAAATAAAACAGGTTGTAATAAAGGACTTTGTAAACCCTATGAAATACACAAATATAAATGTGCCATGTAGTCAGGGCTTTAGACAACAATAGCTATTATTGGAAACCTCTATAATGGTAATAAAGAATGGTGGGCTGTCAAAGAATAAACCTACTGATAAGTTGTTTCTTCTTTCTTCTCAAACTCCTGATTCTTTCTTACTTTAATTTCCAATTTAAATTGTGGGATCATTGTTGTGGGATAGTATTAATTTTTATACCTCATTAAAGCATTTTGTAAGCTGATGAATAAGAGATGTTTAACCCCAGATCTAGGTCAGGAAAACCAATGACCTTCAAGTGCTTCTCCTTTAAGCTCTTCCTAATTGATCTAAAAAATGTTATTTCTTCCTTTTTTGAATTTCCAAGGAATTTGTTTGTAGCTGTACTTACTCTATTCTTATTTTACCTTTTCCCATGCTTCCTTCCCACTCGATTTTTGGTTCTTTGAAGAGAGATACCCAGTCTATCTCATTTTTCTATATCTTTACTGCCAGACATATAATGGAAACTAAATATAAAATTATTCAGTTGAATTCATTTTTTAAAACAGTTGTCAGGAACCTGCTATCTGCTCAGTTCTGTGTAAGTAGAGTGGAAATAGTGTCTCTGAGGCTACCCACAGATGTTTTCGGAAATAGAGCATTTATAAGGAGTGTGAGAGTTTCCTAAATTCCTATGTAATTTAGGTTTCGATTTATCAAAAATAAAATATCAAAAGCTGTGGATAAGTCACCCCCTCCGTTTTAAGAAAAGGACAACACCCAGTGCAAACTTGCTCAAAGGGGAACTTGCTACCTTGTATCTCCACCAAGACCATCTTGATAGTTCCAGGTTTGGAATAGCTTTTCAGGAAATATTAGGGTTTGACCTGACCCTCTCTGCACTGCTGTGCTGGGGCACTTTGGGGACATTGGTTTGGGGCCAGTCTTCCTTTCAGAGTTTGGCCTTTCTGGGTCTTCCTCAGAGCCTCAATATCCTGGTGTCCATGGTTTAGGTGGCTGCCTTGGAGCCAGGAGATAACAGTAAGAGAAACAGCAACTAACCTAGAATTGCTTATCAGACTGATGAAGGAACTCTCAAGCTAGTCATCTTTCCCACATTTTCTCCCCTAGTTTCCAGATAGTGCTAAGGAGCTGGCTGACCTTTCATAGCATAGTTCCATTATGCTTCCCATCTCCCTTCCTTCTCCCAATTCCCAGGAGATTTAGGAGCTATGCCTCTTCCCCCACAGTGCCTGGTGCTGCCTCTACCATCACCCCCCCCACCCCCCACCATGAAATGTCAATGGACTGTCTTAGTCCTGAGCTTTGGACATCAAGGAAGAAGTTTTATTCTTATGTTTCTTCCTCTTCTTCCTAGAGCCTATCACATGCCATGCATACACCAGGTGCTCAATACATGTTTGTTGAAAAAACAAATCCTTGCAACCAAAGGTAATCTCTTCTTCCTTTCACACTGTCATGCTTCATTTTTATGTCTCCTTCTTAAACCTTAGACTTTTAAAACAGATATTAGACTTTTGTCTGCCAGATATCAGAGTCCTGTCTTCCACATCCAAGTGGAGAGAAAGTTGCCTGGGAGTAGATTCCAGGTCTATTTACTTTTTTTAACATTAAAAACTTAAACTTTTCCTCAACAGATCATTATGAAGCTTTCCCCAGACATCAGAAATATAGAGAAGCCTGAGACAGTGGAAGATAAGACCGACACAGCATTCCTGCTCTCAAGGACTGTAAAATCTGTTAGAAGAGACTGGGGCTGCAATAGAACATGAAGGTTCTGAGAGTGAGATGCAGTCAGGAATCTGTGGGAGAACCAAGTCTTGCCTTCATTAATTCAGCATTTCTACAGAGCCTACATTTAACCGATCATTTTGTCAGATGGGTGCTTTCCAAAAAGCTTGGCATAGTCTCTGTCTTCATGGTGTGTATAATAGGGAAGAGATAGGCAGCTATGTCCATGTTACTTTATGATATCTAAAATATTTCAATGTTAAACACATGCATCCACTGTGCTGAGATTCCAAAAAAAAAAAAAAAAAAAGGAATGAAGAAAGATACTTGAGTTTGAGTTTTTAAAGAAACGATGGATTTGCCAAGGAGACCTGATGGGCCAGATCATGAATGCTAGTGAGTTTTACTAAAGGGGTTAACACATGATCCTTTGAGCAATGGGGAGAGACTGATGGTTTTTAAGAGGGGCAGTGAAATGATCAGATTTGTGTTTTAGATAGATGGCTCTGGTGGCAGAGTAAGATGGACGGGGTGAGGGGAGAGAAACTCACATCAGTGAAAGCAGTTTGAAGGTGGTTCCAATTGTCTAGGCTTCCAAAAAATGTTTGTTATTAAACAGACAAATATCAGAATACCCACTGTGCATTGAGGCCCCTGAGGGAGGAACCATGCATGTTGGGTTACCTCGTGCTAGGCAGAAGAGGGATGTCTTTGCCCTGGCTGCCCCTTTGTGCCTGGTGTCGCACAGAGGAAGTCCCTGAAGGCTAACAAGCTCCATGCCCAGAGGCACTCTATTAATGGCCCTTTCCAAAGATAAAATATAATTCAACATTCCAGGATGATTAGATAAATTTGTAAATATAATCAAAACATGTTTTTCTTTGGTTTCCAGGATGGAATCAGAAAAATAATGCTCAAGGGAAAAGAAAAAACATTCTCTTTTCTGCCTCTTTTTTCTGATTCTGGGCCAATGAACTTAGAATTGAAACACTTAGAGCAAGATTACGCAGCCATTTTCATTCGTAGAGGCCTTGAGCTGTGGAAAAGCACAGGTATATCAGAACAGACTGGCCCCACAGCTTACAAGTAGGACACCCTTGGCTGTTAGAAAAAGAGGGTACTTTTCGTCCACTCTGAGATCTAGAACACATTCCTGAAGAGACTTGACAGGTCAGATATCTTGAGAATTGTTTTACTTTTCAAGACATATGCTGCTATGAGGCTGGTTTTGACTTGTTAGAACCATTCCAAGTTCACCTTGATGCAGACCAGAGCACTCAGAATGATATGACCTGCCCCCTCAGGCTTCTGTAAACCATGATTTCTTGACACTTGATGTCGAAAACTCGGCCTCTGTGCACTGGTGCTGAATCAAATCTCAGAGACAGAGTTCTGGGTGAAGTAGAAAATAATAGCTTTATTGTTTTGCCAGGCAAAGGGGGACACAGTGGGCTTGTGCCCCTCAAAACTGTGTCCCAACCCAGGGGGATTTGCTGAGGAGTTTTATAGCAATGGTTCAAGGCCAGGGTTGCTGATCAGGATCAGGGTGTGTGCAGAACCTGTACTCCTTTAATCTGGCCTCAGGTGGTCTCCTGATAAGCTTCTCTGGTTATCAAGGTTCAAACTGTGACCTTCTCTGGAATGAAGAATGCTTCATCAGGTAGTTAACATCTTCCATTTGTTGGGGGTTTAAGTTCTGTAGAAGAGCTCAAAGATACTGTTATGTGTATCCCTTGAGGCAGAACCAGGACCCTGCCTCAAGGCTGCACTATTGTTTCTTGTCTGTTCCTCCCTTGTCTCTGAATGCCCTCCCTTCTCCGATCAACAACTGTCTGAACCTGCCCTTTGGAACTCAGGGGAGGTCAAGAAACAGGGGACCCAGAAAGGCTTTCGTGCTGAGGAGCCCCATAGCGTCTTGTTAGGTTTCAATACCAGAAGTCAAAGAGCCATGACTGTGATCTGGACACCTGGAGGTTGATACATTTACTTTAAGACCTAATGCCTCATAAGAAATTGGCAAGATGAAATGATGTAAAGGATGAAAGCAAAACAGACAAAAAGCAAATGATATGCTTCTGACAACAGCTCTGCCAAGTGCTTTTCAGTGGTAATTGATTTTTTACAATCTACAGATATTTTTGCTGCTATAATCTCCTTTTTTTACAGTGGAGGATACTGAGGATGAGAAAAATATATGCTCTTCCCTGTAGTTTATGAGAGGAGCCAGCATTAGAACCCAGATGACCTGATTCTACAAGAGTTAGGCTATAACAGTAAGTTACCAACCAATGTATAGGGAACAGTCACATTGCTTGGGTTGTAGTTAGCTGAACTGTATCAGGAGGTGAAACTTAGGGATAGAAGAAGGGGAACCAAGGGTACGACTATAAGAGGAACATATCCTGCTCTTCATTAAGCATAATTATATTGATAAATGGATACAAGGCAAAGGGCCAGAATGATTTCAAAGAGCAGTGCTGTACACAGCCACAGGATCCAGAACATTCTCATAAGAGCCATAAAATACCATACTAATGATCAGAGTTCTTTCCAGGATCAGTAAAGTGTCCTTTTGGCAAAACTTTTGAAAGTGGTAAAAAATCATTTTGGAATCTGCAGAACCCAATGAAATTCAGGAAGCAACTTTGGCCTTGAGAGTCCCTCACTTAGGCTGAACACTTTAGATTCCATGGTGCAGAAATTCTCTGGATTGCATTAGAGAAACAAGGTACAACATGTGAAATCTTGGCCTTTATTTTTAGGCTCTAGAACTGGGGTGAGCAGACCTTTTCTGTAAATGGCCAGATAGTGAATATTTTAGGTTTTGCAGGCTACCAGGTCTCCGTCGCACCCACTCAGTTCTGTCTGCTGTTGTAGCATAAAAGCAGCCATAGGTACTAAATAAAAGGCTGGCCAAGGCTCTATTCCAGTAATACTTTACACAAACACATGGTCAGCTGGATTTGGCCTGCAGGCAGTCCATAGTTGTTTGCCAAACTCTGCTCTAGAACACATTAAGGTGGGATCAGAAAAGAACGAGTAGCCAATCATTCACTCAACAAATACTTAGTAAGTGCTCCATGTCTAATACATGCCCCAGGGAAGTTCACAGTTTAATGTAGAGAACAGATACATAAGAAACTAAATACAATGAAGTTCAGGATGCTTCAAGAATGCAAAGCAGTGGGCTGATACATCCTTCTGGGGGAGTTGGAGAAGGTTTCATGGAGGGAGTAACATTTTATCCAGAGCAGCCCTTCTCCTTTCCTCACCCTGGGAGGACATTGCTAACCTATTTCTGCACTATTGTTACCAATCCCAGACACAGCATCATTACCCCACTGAGCAAAAAAGCTCAGGAATCAACACTACTGAACAACATTGCATTTACCATATAAAATGTAACCTATTTCCACTCCTCCCTTAAAGGATGAATAGAAGCTCCCCCCAACCCCCGGAAAGAAGCAAGGCATTAGATAAGACAGGGAGACAGGGACATTGTGGGGAGAAATACACAGCAAGGACAGGCACAATGTTCAAAGGAACAGCAAAGTTTGATTGAAAAAGGAGCAAGGAATTCAGAGCAGAGAAGGGGCTGGAGGTAAAGATGGACTTGGGGGTTGCAGTCAGGTCATGAGGAATCTCAGAGTCACACTCAGGCTTCTGACTTATTTCATCAATGTAGTGTTGTGATCCTACTTATATTTTAGAATATCCTTTCTAATAGTGATGTGAATGCTAGATTGAAAGAGAAAGTTGAGGGGGGTGGGCAGTGGGAAGCAAGGGGAAATCATTTAAAAGCTGTTAGAAAAAATCCATGAGAAATAATGAGTTTCTATCCTAAGATCTTGGTGGTAAGAATGAAACACATGCAGAGAAAATAGATTTAATACTCATTAAAAGTGCAAAATTTGCAGTTCTTGGTTATCAAATTGGATGTGGAATTAAGAGGAAAGGAAGAAACCAGGATAACATTCCAACCTTAGATCTGTCCTGCAAAGAAAGACTAGATACATGTAAGAAAGAAATGTAATCAAGCCAACATGCCTAATGTCCTGATTTGAATAAAAGCTTGAAAATCTGTGCAAAGTAGGGAATTTTGGAAAGAGGGGAACATCAGACTTAGATGTTGGGGAAAACCTCAGCTGATTTTAATTTTTAATTCCCACTGCTTTATACCACAGCCATAGAATTGAATCCGACGTTGCATGCCTCCAGTTAGCTCATTAGCAATGACAGATCTGATCTTTACAAGAAAAATTGGGAAATTTCACCACAGATGGGAGTGCCTTGATTGCTTGGTGAGGCTGTGACTGCACAGTCAGCAACAGGTGCTGTTGCTTTTGTAGAACTCTGTGCTTCCAAAGACAAGCTGAGACTCCGAAATGGTTGGTGAATAACAATTTACACTGATTGCAAAGCCCTGATCTTGTTTTTCTCAAATTTCCCTCTTATATTGAGCAAGTGGAGGTACCATTTCTTATTCAATCTATTTTAAACATGCACTTATGATTTTTTTCTGCTCTGAAAGTCCTATCTCCCACCATACCTTTTTACTCTCTTCCCATCTGTTGGGCCTGATAATGTGCAGATCTAACAACAATGAACAAATAATATTTTCCCAGAGAAACACTGGCAACATAAGATGGTTATCTTTAATAATCTGGAAGTGCCTAATCTTCTGCTTTGGGGAAAAAAGCCAATAGAAATCTCCACTTTTTTACTTGTGGGAAGTTAATGACAAATTCAGAGAGTGTAAAAAGATGGAGTGACAAGTAATAGCTCATCTTGTATATATGAATGTGTGCATTGAGGGCATTTTAAGCTTTAAAAATGTGAATAGAGGTTGGAGTTACGTGAACCAAGTACATAATATGCTAGGTGGGTTAAAGAGAGATTTCAGGTCTTTCTTAGTTTATAGGGGCAGCTGCTAAACTGAGTAATATCATTCCTCTTCCTTGAAGAATACATGTGAGGTACAATAACCCTCATGAAGGACCATCTCTCTTGGATTTGTAGGGGAAGAAGAATTCAACATGTAATGCACTTTTAATAGTCTATCCAAGATGTGCCTTTCTCACATATAAAACTTCGTTCCTATGTTTATTTTTGGCATCATATCCCTTAGAAGGGTTTGATGACCATGTTAACTGAAGCTCTGAAAGTCTATATTGTGCATAAAAGCTTGGCCAAAAATATTTTGAGCTATTTTAAAGTCAGCCTCCAGCTAAGATAATTGACAAGCAGTTCCAATATACTTTGTTAAATCTTCCAGAAATGTCTTATCTTTTCTTTAAACTTTGGTTCAGTACTGATGAATAAAGTAGTCTTAGAAAATTTACTTAATCTCTCTGTATCTCAATTTCTCACCTGTAAATGGAGATGAGATCTTAATATTTACCTTGCAAGATTTTCAGAAGCAGAGAAAATATATTTTAAATGGAACATAGTACCTGGTAGATAGTAAGAAAGCAATAAATAGTAACTGTGATCATGTTCATGGTTCTTGTGATTTAAACAATAATGAAATCAATAATATCTATACACCTCCCCGGGACTGATAAGTTTCTTAATAGTTTATTACTATCTTGTGGAAGCACATATGTTTTTGGAGGATACAGAGCTAAATGGGCAATGACGACTTTGAATTTTAAAAAAGGAATAAAGCTCTTGTTCTTTGCTGCTGACCTTTTTTCCAGTGACCTCTTTACCTCCTCATTTTCCACTTAGACCCATTAGCAGGATGTGCTGCAATATGTTGCTTGTCATCTGTTTCAAAGACACAGTGATAGGATACAGGTAGACCAGATGGATAAACCTAGTGTGACTAATTATTGTGTATTTGCCTTTAATTATTATCATTTATTACCAGAGGAAAGACAATAGAGGTTCTCTGACTTAGAAGAAATGTTGGCAGCAGGGAAGTTTTTCTTGCAGCATTACTGAGCACAGCCGAAGTTTTCATTGTCGGTGAAAAGAAAAAAAAAAAAAAAAAAGAAAAGGGTAGACATACGATACCATACGATACGATAGATAGACAGATAGGTGAAATTTTGTTTGCTTTAACATTTAATCTAGTTGCTTTCAATAATATCTGACTTTAATTTTTAAAGGTTGTTCCAGAGAGTTTTGGATATTGACCCCGCAGTTCTTTTTCTAAGTCTACCACAGAATAGTACGTCAAATAATTAGACCAACAAATGTGTGATGATGATTGAGATTTGGGAGAGAAATCTGAACCTAGAAAATCATCTCCAGATTTTAAAAGATAGGCATTTCCATAAGAGAGTCTAGTTACTTCTATTTTTATTTTTCTTTCATTATGAACTAGTATTTTTAAAACACTTTTACTTGTATTAGAATTTCAATCATGAGAGAGATGAATTTAAAAGCATGAAAGTTTTTCTTTTCCCACTAAGGTTAAGAACTTTTTTCATAAAGTAAGCCACTTTATGGGAAACTTCTAGGGGGAAAGTTTGTACTCAAGTATATTTCTTATTTAGACAAGAATATGTATTATAAAGTAGCCTAAAATCAGCATAAGTGGTTTGACATATTGACATGCCAAAACTCCAGAACAGCTGTGACTCCTCTTGTATGGGATAATGAATTAAAATAAATTTAAACGAGAGAAAATGCTCCATAATGTCATGGAACTTGCATTTTGTGAAGAGATTATTTTTCTTTTAATTTTATAAAGTAGTCTGTTTTAGAGAATCATCTGTACTGTGGAGTTTTATTTGGTGGAATAAAACAAATAAAAGCAGTGAGTTCTTTAATAATAAATTATAGTTAAGTTTAATCTTTCAAAAGACCTTTGAGTCTGTATTTTTCCTTTTCTAGATTCTAGGATCATATGGTTACAGGTATAAAGATGGGAATTCGGAAGTTTGCAATAGGAAAGAGAAGAACAGTAGATGTTGAAGCTAGAGTAGCTGCTTTTGAAATAAAATAGTAGGAGAGTAACCAGAAGCCGAGATGCAGTACAACCATGGAATAACCCAATGCATCTGCTGGGTAGGTGGGAGAAATCCCTCATCTAAAGAGGGTGGGTGTGTGCCCCTGGATGCACTAGTACATTTTTTCTTAGCTATGGGAGGTGAACACATTGTTTGGGGGGGGTGGCTTCCCAGTATCATTTTCTATTTCTGAACAACTATTTTATTTCCTCCTCTTCCTCTGTGGAAATAGCCTTCTCTTAGCCAAGGGGCATAATTAGAAAAAATGGATGCTCTTGTCCTAGATTATGAATATTGAGTAGAGGAATAAAGAGACAGAAAATAGTCTGGTTCCACTGCATCCTGATCATACTGTGTGAGCTTCAAATCTCTAACTGTTGTTCTTGCTTCCTGGACCATGAGACTGCCTTGTGTCACGAAAATACATACACTGTCATATAACAGCAGCCACATCTGAGGTATGCTTGCCTCTCCAACCTTCTTTAGAATCCCTGATAGTCTTTCAATAAACTCCTTTCCCTTAGGTTAGTTAGAATCAGCTTCACTTCCTTGCAACTAAAGCAACCTTACAAATAACATAGTGCAGTTGTGCATAGTTGTTTGTTTGTTTGTTTTAAAGTTGCCCATTATGGTTTTCTCATCTCAAACATCCAAGTTATACTGCTCCTCTGGGACCCCAACATGTTAGGATCAACAGAGACTTATCAAGTGATTTGGACATCAGATGTGGCTACTATTATAATAAGATGTTTATATAACTTCATACTTCTCATGATGCAACTTTACTTAAAAATTGTTTTAATTCTAATACTATAAAATGAAGCTTTAATATAATTGATTCTAAACCAGTTTTAGAATATAAAACTAAAAGAAAGACATAAATCAGTGACTATGGCAGAATCATCTACTGTTCTTTTTCGTTCTCCTTCCAGTATTGTAATTCCCCATCTGCTTATATTTAGATGTGTCCATTGATTTGCTTTGACCAGTGAGCGAGATATGTGTCTTCTTTGTCTAAAAGCATCTAATTGCTAGTGCTTAACTCTCCAACTCTTTCTTCCTCTTGCCATAACAATGGGGGATTCCCAATGATGGAGACTCCGTCAACTTGAGTCCATGAGCAGGGACTTTGTAGAAGAGAGACCTCACTAATCTAAATATGGATATGTTAAATGAGTGAGAAATAAATCATGGATGTAAGCCACTGAAATGTATTGTGCTTACTGGAGCAAAAATTAGCCTACCCTGACTAGTATAGTATGGCATGATTGAATGAGTAAAAGACTGGTAGTTAAAAGAATTGAATTTATATTGTATTCTGCAAGTAATTAACTAAGTGGCCTTGTGCAAGTCATTTAATCCACTTGAATCATTCATCTACTCTCAAAATTTATAGGTGGTGGGGCGAAGTAGACAGTCATATTACATGAAAAAAAAAAAAAAGGTGTACAGTGGCACTCAGTGCCTAAAGGCTCTGGGGAGGAGCTTCCTGGGTGAATGGACAGGCTCAGTGGTGTATGCAGAAACCCAGACTTTGGCTTCCACCATTGAAGTTCCACTTCATTTGTTCTATGTGATGTGAGATTATGTACAATATTTAATATTTAATTTAAATATTTCCTTGGTTAATAAGGTTAACAACTGACCTTTCAGCAGAAACTCTGTAAGCCAGAAGCGAGTGGCAGGACATATTTAAAGTGATGAAAGGGAAAAACCTACAACCAAGATTAATCTACCCAGCAAGGATCTCATTCAGATTCGACAGAGAAATTGAAAACTTTCCAGATGAGCAAAAGCTAAGAGAATTCAGCACCACCAAACCAGCTTTACAACAAATGCTAAAGGAACTTCCCTAGGCAGGAAACACAAGAGATGGAAAAGACGTACAATAACAAACCCAAAACAATTAAGAAAATGGTAATGGGAACATACATATAGATAACTACCTTAAATAAAAATGGATTAAGTGCTACAACAAAAAGACATAGACTGTCTGAATGGATACCAAAACAAGACCCATATATATGCTGTCTACAAGAGACCCACTTCAGATCTAGGGACACATACAGACTGAAAGTGAATTGATGGAAAAAGATATTCCATGCAAATGGAAATCAAAAGAAAGCTGGAGTAGCAATTCTCATATCAGACAAAATAGACTATAAAATAAAAACTATTACAAGAGACAAAGAAGGACACTACATAATGATCAAGGGATCAATCAAAGAAGAAGATATAACGATTGTAAATATTTATGCACCCAACATAGGAACACCTCAATACATAGGCAAATGCTAACAGCCATAAAATGAGAAACTGACAATAACACAATAATAGTAGGGGACTTAACACCCCACTTTCACCAATGGACAGATCTTCCAAAATGAAAATAGATGAGGAAACACAAGCTTTAAATGACACATTAAATAAGATGGACTTAATTGGTATTTATAGGACATTCCATCCAAAAACAACAGAATACACTTTCTTCTCAAGTGCTCATGGAACATTCTCTAGGATAGGTCATATCTTGGGTCACAAATCAAGCCTTGGTAAATTTAAGAAAATTGAAATTGTATCAAGTATCTTTTCTGACCACAACACTATGAGACTAGATATCAATTACAGGAAAAAATCTGTAAAAAATACAAACACATGGAGTCTAAACAATACACTACTAAATAAGCAAGAGATCACTGAAGAAATCAAAGAATACCGAGAAACAAATAACAATGAAAACACGATGACCCAAAAGCTACGGGATGCAGCAAAAGATATTCTAAGAGAGGTATTTATAGCAATACAATTTTACCTCAAAAAAAAAGAGAAAAATCTGAAATAAACAACCTAACCTCACACCTAAAGCAATTAGAGAAAGAAGAACAAAAAAACCCCAAAGTTAGCAGAAGGAAAGAAATCATACAGATCAGATCAGAAATAAATGAAGAAGAAATGAAGGAAATGATAGCAAAGATCAATAAAACTAAAAGCTGGTTCTTTGAGAAGGTAAACAAAATTGATAAACCATTAGCCAGACTCATCAAGAAGAAAAGGGAGAAGACTCAAATCAATAGAATTAGAAATGAAAAAGGAGAAGTAACAAGTGATACTGAAGAAATACAAAGGATCATGAGAGATTACTACAAACAACTATATGCCAATAAAATGGACAACCTGGAAGAAATGGACAACTTCGTAGAAAAACACAACCTACTGAGACTGAACCAGGAAGAAATAGGAAATATAAACAGACCAATCACAAGCACAGAAATTGAAACTGTGATTAAAAATCTTCCAACAAACAAAAGCCCAGGACCAGATGGCTTCACAGTTGGATTCTAAAAAACATTTAGAGAAGAGCTAACACTTATTCTTCTCAAACTCTTCCAAAATATAGCAGAGGGTAGAACACTCCCAACCTCCTTCTACAGGGCCACAGTCACCCTGATACCAAAACCAGACAAAGATGTCACAAAAAAAGAAAACTACAGGCCAATATAACTGATAAGCATAAATGCAAAAATCCTCAACGAAATACTAGCAAACAGAATCCAAAAGCATAGTAAAAGGTTCATACACCATGATCAAGTGGGATTTATCCCAGGAATGCAAGGATTCTTCAATATACACCAATCAATCAAGGTGATAAACCATATTAACAAACTGAAGTATAAAAACCATATGACCAACTCAATAGATGCAGAAAAAGCTTTTGACAAAATTCAACACTGATTTACGATAAAATCCCTCCAGAAATTAGGCATAGAAGGAACTTACCTCAACATAATAAAGGCCGTATATGAAAAACCCACAGCCAACATTGTTCTCAGTGGGGAAAAACTGAAACATTTCCACTAATATCAGGAAGAAGACAAGGCTGCCCACTCTCACCACTATTGTTCAAAATAGTTTTGGAAGTTTTAGCCACAGCAATCAGTGAGGAAAAACAAATAAAAGGAATCCAAATTGGAAAAGAGAAGCAAAACTGTCACTGCTTGCAAATGACATGATACTATATGTAGAGAATCCTAAAGATGCTACCAGAAAACTACTAGAGCTGATCAATGAATTTGGTAAATTAGCAGGATACAAAATTAATCTACAGAAATCTCTTGCAAGCCTATACACTAATGATGAAAAATCTGAAAGACAAATTAGGGGAACAGTCCCATTTACCATTGCTACAAAAAGAATAAAATGCCTAGGAATAAACCTACCTAAGGAGAAAATAGACCTATATGCAGAAAACTATAAGACACTAAACTATAAGCCTAGGAATAAACCTACCTAAGGAGAAAATAGACCTATATGCAGAAAACTATAAGACACTGATGAAAGAAATTAAAGAGGATACAAAGAGTTGGAGAGATATACCATGCTCCTGGGTTGGAAGAATCAATATTGTGAAAATGACTCTACTACCCAAAGCAATCTACAGATTCAGTGCAATCCCTATCAAACTACCAATGGAATTTTTCACAGAACTAGAACAAAAACTTTCACAATTTTATGGAAACACAAAAGACCCCGAATAGCCAAAGCAATCTTGAGAAAGAAAAACGGAGCTAGAGGATTCAGGCTCCCTGACATCAGACTATACTACAAAGCTACAGTAATCAAGACAGTATAGTACTGACACAAAAACAGAAATATAGATCAATGCAACAGGACAGAAAGCCCAGAGATAAACCCACACGCATATGGTCACCTTATCTTTGTTAAATAAGGCAAGAATATACAATGGAGTAAAGACAGCCTTTTCAATAAGTGGTGCTGGGAAAACTGGGCAGCTACATGTAAAAGAATGAAATTAGAATACTCCCTAACACCATACACAAAAATAAACTCAAAATGGATTAAAGACCTAAATGTAAGGCCCTACACTATAAAAGTCTGAGAGGAAAACATAGGCAGAACACTCTATGACATAAATCACAGCAAGATTCTTTTTGACCAACGTCCTAGAGAAATGGAAATAAAACCAAAAATATACACATGGGACCTAATGAAACTTAAAAGCTTTTGCACAGCAATGGAAACCATAAACAAGACAAATAGACAACCCTTAGAATGGGAGAGAATATTTGCAAACCAAGCAACTGACAAAGGATTAATCTCCAAAATATACAAGCAGCTCATGCAGCTCAATATCAAAAGAAAACCCCAAACAACCCAATCCAAAAATGGGCAGAAGACCTAAATAGACATTTCTCCAATGAAGGTATGCAGATTGCCAACAAACACATGAAAGGATGCTCAGCATCCCTAATCACTAGAGAAATGTAAATCAAGACTACAGTGAGGTAGCACCTCACACCGGTCAGAATGGCCATCATCAAAAGTCTACAAACAATAAATGCTGGAGAGGGTTTGGAGAAAAGGGAGCCCTCTTGCACTGTTGGTGGGAATGTAACTTGATACAGCCGCTATGGAGAACAGTATGGAGATTCCTTAAAAAACTAAAATAGAACTACCATATGACCCAGCAATTCCACTACTGGGCATATATTCTGAGAAAACCATAGTTCAAAAGGAGTCATGTACCACAATGTTCATTGCAGCTCTATTTACAATAGCCAGGAGATGGAATCAACCTATGTGTCCATCAACAGATGAATGGATAAAGAAGATGTGGCACATATATACAATGGAATATTACTCAGCCATAAAAAGAAATGAAATTGAGTTATTTGTAGTGAGGTGGATGGACCTAGAGTCTGACATACAGAGTGAAGTAAGTCAGAAAGAGAAAAACAAATACTGTAAGCTAACACATATATATGGAATCTAAAAAAAAAAAAAACAAAAAAAGGTTCTGAAGAACCTAGGGGCAGGGCAGGAATAAAGATGCGGACGCATAGAATAGACATGAGGACACAGGGAGGGGGAAGGGCAAGCTGGGATGAAGTGAGAGAGTGGCATGGACATATATACAATACCAAATGTAAAATAGAAAGCTAGTGGGAAGCAGCCGCATAGCACAGGGAGATCAGCTCGGTGCTTTGTTTCCACCTAGAGGGGTGGGATAGGGAGGGTGGGAGGGAGACACAAGAGGGAGGAGATACGGAGATATATGTATATATATATAGCTGATTTACTTTGTTTTACAGCAGAAACTATCACACCATTGTAAAGCAATTATACTCCAATAACGATGTTTAAAAAATTTTTTTTAATTGAAAAAAAAGTTTTCTTTTTTAAATAAAGTATTTGAAAACCTCTGTACTTGATAATCTCTAAATTTCTGTTTCATTCTCTAATTCTCCTTCTATTTAATCATTGTTAAAATGGTCAGTTATGTCACCCTATTCACCTACAGTGATCTTTCAAAAAATTTTATGTAAGTGATTACTTTCTTCCAAGGGGAAGGCTGGTAAAGGGTAAAGTAAACTTATGCTAGGCATTCTCAGAGATATTTTTACTCTATTCACTCAACAACCTTACTGAACGGTAACTTAGTTCGTCTAATGATGAAGAAAATAAAGCTCAGAAGAGTGAAATTCCTTCCTCTTGGAGACACAGAACTAGGAATTTAAACCACCCCCTTGTGCGCCCCAGGACTAACTATCCTCCTTTAATTATACTAGACTTTTTTTTTTTTTTTTGCGGTACGCAGACCTCTCACTGTTGTGGCCTCTCCCGCTGCGGAGCGGCCATGGCTCACGGGCCCAGCCCCTCCGCGGCATGTGGGATCTTCCCAGACCGGGGCACGAACCCGTGTCCCCTGCATCGGCAGGCGGACTCTCAACCACTGTGCCACCAGGGAAGTCCTATACTAGACTTTTATACCAAATTTTATGAATCTGATTATTTCTCCAAATAATAGAAAGTTTCTACAAAATTTAAATAAACCTTATGCGTGGAGTTAATTTTCTTTTGTGTGAAAATCCCTGCCATTTTATTTTATAAACAGATTTTCTTTGAACATTGATTCTATGGAATTACATGCTTTTCCCCATTTCCACTATGCTATGAATGAAATTGTAGAAATCCTGGTTCAAGATTCTATTTTTTCAAATAACCATTGCATGAGCATGATATAGAGCTATAATTAAAGGAATTCATTAGCATATTGACTCATTTGATAGGCTGAGAACCTCAACTCAGCTACTATATTCTGATGCTTACTTTTCTATGATTAGATAAACATCTGCCCTCCTGGGAAAGGGAGATTTTTAAAACACTTTCTTAATAGTCTATTCATAACAATCATTAGAAGAAAACAGATAAAATCTGTGTCATTCTTAAATCCACATCTATAGAAGGTAAAAAAGAGATCATTGAGGGGGATTCAATGAAAGACAGTGGCATCACAAAAGGAACTGTAAACAGATGGTGCTGAGATATAAGAACACAACCTTTCAGAATAGGCTGGAGAAATGGAAGACGATATACCACTGAAAACTCAGTACTTTAAGAGCAGTTATTCATTTATACAACAGATACTGATTGAGAACCTGCTATGTACCAGGCACTGTTTCAGACCCAACACCAAACAGACTTTTCTCCTCTGTATCTACGGAGCCTTCAGTAGATCTAAAACAGAAATGGCTTTGGGTGAATATAATCTGACAATGTAGGTTCATCAACTATAACAAATGTACCACTCTAGCGGAGGTATTGATAATGGGGAGGCTATGCGTGTGGATGGAGCATGGGGTGTATAGAAAACCCTATACTTTTTTCTCAATTTTGTTGTGATCATCAAACTGGTCAAAAAATAAAGTCTTAAAAAAAAAGTGGGTGAGGAATTCAAAAGCCATGAATATTTCTGAAAGCCACTCTCACCAAATTAATCTGCAGGGCTTTAAATCTTCAGACAGCTAGAAGAAACCCCTAGAGACCTCTTATTCCCAAAGGTAGCCTTGTACAAGATCACTGGTCACTGAGTATCATTAATGATGCTGAAGTTGTTTGCTTACTCCCTGATTTATTCATTCATTCAACAAATATTTTTTTGAATATCTGCTATGTGTTAACATCTGACGTCCAGAAATTCAATCCCAGCTAGATATAATCTTGCATTCATTAGCCATATATTTGAGTAGGAGGGTCAATTATAAGCAAGTTAAATAAAGTATTTTAAACTTTTGATCAATGCTATACTGTCATAAATTTCAGAGGTCTAGTACTTGACATTATTTATGGCAGATGTTCATGAAATGAAGGAATGAGGCTTGACATAATTCCTCACCATATTAGGCTATTCATATACAGATTGATTAATAAATGCACTTAGTTATTCACCAAAGAATTACTGGATTTTTACTAGGTGATGAACACTTATGTTAGGAATTGGATCCACAAGGATGAATACGACTTTGCTCATGCCCATAAAGTCACTCACAGTCTGATGGAAGAGACATACAAAAAAAATCCTAAATTAATATGAGAAGCTTTTCAGGAATTCTAGGCACAAAATCCTTCAGAAGTAAAGAGGGAAAGAAACTAACTTTTCGGGAAACTAGGAAAGAATCACAGAGGCATTGACTTTGCAGTTGGGCTTCATACATATTGAAGCCCAAAGTTCTAGTTCAGTTTTTCTATTTCTGAGATTCACAAATGACAAGTCAAGAAAGAAGAAGAAAAATGAACTAGTTTCTTTGCAGGATTCCCAAGCCTGGATGACTAGTTAGTGAGGCTGTTTCCTGCAATGCTGGGAATGAACACTTTAGTCCTCCTTTATTTCTCATCAGAAACTCATTGTTTCCTGTTGAAAACATGTGAATCCCTCATCATCTTTGATAATGATAAAAGGTCATAGGTACACTGACAAAACGATAAAGACAAAAGGATAATCTCAGTCTCAGGTATTTTTTAGTCCTGAAATGCACTCTAACCCCATGAGTTCCTGGAACATGGAGACTGGGGTGCAATAATGCAAAAATAGAAGTGACCTATGCAACTCCATGGCTGACAGATGGTAGACCAGAAAGATAATGCTAAATGTCCACTCTCACGCTGCTCCAGTCATAATAATGGTGTACAATTTACTATATCTTCCCTGGCTAAGCATGTCTTTCTTTGATGTTAAGCATTTGGGTTCTCTATCATTTCAGGAAGAAACTTACACACTGAAAAATCCTTCCTAAAAAAAAAAAAAAAAAAAAAGGTTATCATAGAGAGCTGCTGTTCTTCAGGCTCAAATATAATCTTGATCCAATCCATCACACCCATTCCCTTATCCCCCTACATATCCCATGAGGCTTCTTTATCTTATACTCTCCAGAATCATCCTTTCTAGCTACAGGAACACACTCCTAAAGAACACACTGCTAAAGAACCACAGAAGTTCTTTATATGATGGGAAGATACTTTGAAAGTCTTGACATCCATAAAACTGTATCTCCTTTGGACAGTTGAAGCTGGTGGCTTAGAAGCACGGGAGCCACACAGACCAAGCAAAGTCAAATTTCCTTGTAAACTGCACCTGTATCCAGCATCAGACAGCATGGATTTCTGCCTTTTAAAATCCTTAAAAGGCAGCACTTAATTCCCTCCTCTGTGATTCCTGTCAAAGAGAAAGCCCTTGACTTCAGAATTAAATCCCAGAATAACAATCAATTTATTTATGAGATACCTAAAAGGCATGAAATCAAGGGTATCTAACATGCAGCCTCCATCAACTTTTACATTTTAGTTGTGCTTTCTATAGCAAAGATAAAATCTCATCGTAAACCTCTAGACATAGATCAGATGATGGGGGGGTTCCAAGTATGTCTCTATCTAATGGAGAATCTTTTTCCCTGTAAAAGAAAAACTTTTAACATAAATTTAGTGCTGTCTTCTATGGGCCCCGACCCTATGGTGGGCACAGGGATTGCTGCCAACTTATGGTGCACACTGATTAGTCCTTCAATTCTTTGAATCACTTTTGTGGGGATGTTTTTCTCTGCAAACTAGGCTGAGCTAATGGTGCTGGGTCCAGGCTCTGCAAACAAACAGACCTTATTTCAAAGTTTGTGTCTGTTTTTTTTCAAGCTGTGTCACCCATAGCAAAATATTTTACCTCACTATCCCCTAAGTTCACCTGTAAAACACAGATGTAATAATACCTACATCTGGCAAGACGGCAAGATGAAGAGAGAAATAAAATGAAAGCTCCTGGCACAGTTAAATGTTCATACATGTTCACTAGTGTTTTTATCTTTACATAACTAAATGAAGAGGATAGAGTGGGATGATTAGCTCATCTTACAGAAGAGAAAATGGAAGGCTGGAGAGACTGAGTCACTTAAGATGAGACTGTCAATGCCAAAGGTGGAACTAAGATTCTGATGTCCTGTTTTTAAGCTGGTGCAAGCCAAATTTTCTGTAATTATTATTGTCTTCAAAGAACCCATTTTAAACACCAATTTTATGTACTTATGTATGTATATACATTATGTAATTAAATGTATTCACTTTGTAGCTATATGTAGTATATATATTGTGTATATATAATATCTACAAAGTGACTCTTTTAGGGCCTTACATAACATTTATCATCAAAAGATCTGTATTATGGTAGAGTAGGTAAAATTCCAGTTTTTAAATATTTAAAGATAAAGATTACTCATGGGGCTTCCCTGGCGGTGCAGTGGTTGGGAGTCCGCCTGCCGATGCAGGGGACGTGGGTTCGTGCCCCGGTCTGGGAGGATCCCACATGCCGCGGAGCCTGCGCGTCCGGAGCCTGTGCTCCGCAACGGGAGAGGCCACAACAGTGAGAGGCCCGCGTATCGCAAAAAAAAAAAAAAAAAAAAGATTACTCATGGATAATCAGCTTTTATTATGTTAATATCATGACTAAAAATGAGGTACACGTTTAGGAGTATCAGGAAAATGAAATAAGTTACTTCATGGCTTATCAAGAGCTTTAAATTTACTTATAAGTTTTTAAATGAAATTTAACAAAAGCATGCATATTCTGTAACTTGGGGATATATATGAATTGGTATATATGAATGTGTCTATATGTGTATATGTATGTGTGTTTGTGTATATATATGTGTGTTAATGTGTATGGATATATTATACACACACACACACACACACACACACACACACACACTTTTTCTTCTTTCCTTTTCCTCCATATGAATCCTCACATGAATTTCCCTCGAATTTTCAACAATCATCATACACTCTAAGAGAAAAGACTTTCTCAGTTGTTTCTTTAATCACAATAAGCTTATGCTTCTTTCTTGATCCAATTTAGATGGAATTTCTTTTATCTAAATGGGACTGTCATTTTGCACCGTCAGATCCAGACTTTATAAAATCAGCATACAGAATCAAACAAATAAACCAACATGAGCTTCATATTTCCAATAAGAAGGGAAAAGTCCTACGATTAACTTTTCTTAATACTAAGAGGGAAAGATGTGTATTGTTTGCTTGCTTACTTTTATCAAAGCTTTTCCTTTGAAGGTGGCTGGAATCTCTCTGAGCATTTTCATCTCAGTGGTAAGTCGGTTTGGAATCTGAGTAGAAGGTTCCTGAAAATATTATTTTTGGAAAACTGACACTAATTGAAAGTCAACCCTAATAATGTAAGGCCATCATCAATGGAGCAGAGTGGTAGGAGGGAGCAGAGTTTATAGAGATGAGCCAGAGCATCTGGAACCCTCGTCTGGTCCCCTCAGTCAGAGACCCGGGACTGGATCCTGGGAAGAGAGTCTGGCCTACAGTGTTTTGGCCAATTTTTTTTTAACCTTATTGTTCATCTTATTGCTTATGAATTACATTCCTTTCTATTAATTCAAGATAAGGCTTTCTTCTCTGTCTTGACATTATAGATTCAAAAAAATAATTATTCAACAAAACTGTATTAAGTGTTGTGCCAGGTACAGAAGCTATGACATTGAATCAAGCAGGATTGGGGCCAGGCAGTGCCCACTGGGCTCTAGGACTATAAACATGAGCATAAACAACTTTAATTTGATGTGATTTGATCTAAATACTATGGCAGTATGGAAGGAAGAAGGAAGCAAAGGTGACTACAGTTTCCATCAGAATAATGGTCACATCTTCTAACTACTGTAGCCAGTACCTAGCGCTGTGCCTTAATCATAGTAGATGCTCAATAAATAAGGTGGGAGAGAGGATGAGGATAGGAGGAAGGGTGCCTCGAAGAGGATAACTTGGATTTTTTTTTTTTTTTTTTTTTTTTTTTTTGTGGTACGTGGGCCTCTCACTGTTGTGGCCCCTCCCGTTGCGAAGCACAGGCTCCGGACGCGCAGGCTCAGCGGCCATGGCTCACGGGCCCAGCCGCTCTGCGGCATGTGGGATCTTCCCGGACCAGGGCATGAACCCGTGTCCCCTGCATCGGCGGGCGGACTGTCAACCACTGCGCCACCAGAGAAGCCCGAGGGTGGAGTTTTTAATGTATACTTATAGAAAATGAATCTGTAAAAGCTAGAGAATGAAGGCCCTTATGAGCAGCACTAAGATTCAGAACATTAACTTACAGGAGACAAGAATAGCAATCAGCTTGAAGCCTGGATACCAGTGAGATGGCCGTTCTGAGCAGCTTTCTCATCTGCCAGAGCTGATTCTTTTACTTGCTGGGCTGAGTTTCCATTAAACTGAGAAGGGCAAGTTTCATGGGGTTCAAGATTTAAGTGTGTAGAATTTGGATTAGCCTTAGGTTTAGGGTCAATGTTGCCAATTCACCAGGCAGGACTGAAGCTAAGAAACAGGTTTAAAAAGAGAAGGAGGGGAAAAAAATAACATGGCAAAAATAAAACTTTTTTTTTTTATAGATGCTCTTCACTCTGGGTGAATGATAATCAAGTTGTGACCATGGAAAAGCTACTCTTGGTGAAGTCCCCTTGCTCATTTTCTCTCAAACGATGCACACTCATGTCAATAACACCAGGCTTTCTAAACTGTTATAAGGTAGGGCTGCTTGTTGGGGTAATTTGAAATTGGAGTTTGATTGCAAATATGTAATTTCAAATCACTCTTAGTAGCAATTACCCTAGTCATTTATTTTGAAGAAAGGATGCCCTCCCAAGGCACTTGCTTTCCTGAAAGGCTGGATCTGAAATTCCAGATGTCGGAAGTCGAGTTGCTCTCCAGGAGGGGATGGGATGCATATGCCATACGAATAGGAATTATGATGTGGATTCTGCTGTTTCTGTATCAACAATATTTAGGTAGCTTACCCTTATGATGTTGGAAAAGAAGTGACTTGTGTATGAGACAAAGTAAAATGAAATGATTAACCTGGTGGAAGAAAGGCTTATTTCTCCCCTTAAAGATGCAAAAGCAACACTTCAACATTGTTGATTGTCTCACTGTCTTTCCCAGGTAACATTTGAGCCCATGACTTTCCAAGGCAGAGAGAAAGATGCTGTGATAGTTAGTTGCAGTTGACATCTCTTGGCTCAGTTGCCAACTCAAAATTGTCACTTCTTTGGAGACAGCCATGATGAACAGGGGAGAACCCTCACGTTTGTGAGCATACTGGGTAATCACCAGCCAAGCTGTGGGATCCAGCTGTGTGATCTCACTGGAATTTTTCATTGTCCATCTATAGGAGCTACCAAATGAATACAACTTCAGTAGCTGTGTGGAAAGTGTTTGTTGACTGATTAAAAACAGATTCCACATATCTTGCAAACTCGCTTACATCCACTTCATGACTTTCACTGAAGATTTATTCACATTGTCTGGAAAAAAAAATTCTTCTCTGTGGTTACTTGGCACAGATAACTCAAAGTGAGACTTGATAAATCCACCTTTAATAAATCAATAAAGACTGTCAGTCTTATACCTCCACAAGGGCTTGTGCAAGAGAGACAGGGAGGAACCCATCAACGAAATAAGTTTGAGACATCAACTAAAGTGGCAGTAATTGAAGCCTGACTCCTGCTTCAGCCAAGACAGCTTCAGCAGGCTACCTTCTTTTATTTCTCTTCCTGTCTACAAAGTAGGATGGAGGTGGTTTGATGAAGAAATTCCCAAACTTGTAGCGGCTGACGCATTTTTTTCTGGGTAATTCAGGGAGTGCAACCTCTCCTCCCAACCCAAAGAATTAGGACATTTTCCAAGATCATCAGACTTTCAGTGTCCCCTTTGAATCTTTCCAGAGATATTGATTAAATGCATGATTCAGTTTCCTTTGGTTCCTGGCATTTCCTGTAGTGTTGTTTTGGGGGACTCAAGGAGTTGCAAAATTGAAACCATTTGATTGCTTGATGAATTGGCCCTGGGTCCAGGGTGAGCTGGATTTTATGTTCAGTTGAGATGCTACGTAGGGGTTAACACCACTTCTGGAGCAACGTGGTAGAAAAAGCACTGGACACGGACCCCAGACCACTGGGTTCTCACTGCAGTTTGACACTAACCTGAGGCAGAGAGAATTTCACCAGCCTTCATTCTCTGCTGTACCTTTTGCTCTGGTCTTCAGCAGCCTGCCCTCAATGGCAGCTCTCAGATGGGATGCCTTTAGTCAGTGGCAGTGTGCACTGCACAGAACTGGGAAGCTTGCCTTGTTTTCAGAGTGTTCCCTCTTTATTTTCCTTTCAATTAGTTTTATGTGTCTATTTATTTTCCTCAACAAGTTCATAATTTCATTTCTTTTTTCTGTTTATAGTCCCTCTCTGTTTCCACTCAAACCCTGCCGTGCTACACACTCTGAAAATCTGCTTGCTTTTTAAGTCCTTCCACATTGAATTATTTATAGTTTTGATAAAGTCCTGTTTTGTCTGATGTTTATTTTCTTTCATAACAAGGAACCTGGGTGAACTTTTCCAAAAGACCAAAAAAGGATTCTAGTTTTTAAAGATGCTAGGCAACCCCTGGCCAAAATGTACAAAACAAGCCTTGGGTGCCCTTTCTTCTGTGATTTGGGTTTTTTCCCCTCTGGTAAACATTCTTTCATCTAAATGTGTTGCAGGGAAGGGAAAGGAAAATAAATCCCTTCAGCATGGACTCTCTCCAGAACACAATTAGGTGCCTCTCTTCACTAGCCAATCCCTGTGCTTCAATCACTTCTAGACTAATAATGATACTTGGAGTCCATGAGAGGAATCCTGGATTGTGATTGGCAGGTGTGGTCGTGTGATAAAGATGTTCAATTATCCTACATTTTTTTTACTCTAAAGTCTACATGAAAATAACTCTTCACTTTTTGCCATCCTGATTTTAGTTTACTTCTGTGGCTTTTCCATTGTTACCCCTCTAGCTAATTTTTCACGTCACTCATGTCACTGATGACTTTGAGCCTTTGTAGCTGAATAGGTTTCAGACTCACACCCCTTTCCCCTTCCCTCTTCCTCCAACATCCTTTCCCTACTTTACCTTTTCCCATCCCATCCCATGTTTCCTGCATTAAATGAATTAGTTTAGGTGTTGAAGATGTGTCCATAGGGGATGGAGAGAGAGAGATTTTTAGCCTTCAGTGCTAGATAAAAACATACCACACCCCCTCACACTCACATATATCACACATGCACACACACACACAGAACGTGAAAACAGGATGGATAGCCAGTGCTGTCAGGGTGACCAAAGATGAGAAAAAAGAACAGAGCAAATATACAAACCAGAGGCTATAAGTTAGCTATACCCATTGAAGTAATTTGGAATACTGAATAAGGGAAAAACAAACAGAAGTCTCACATCTTGAATAGTTCTGAGGGGATAATTTTTTATTCTGTTATATGAAAAAGAGAAAGTTTTATTTCTTCACCTTCCAATCTATTATTTCTTCCTCTCTCCCTTTTCCTTTTTTATTATATATATATATATATTTATATATATATCCCACTCCTCCCCCACTCCTCTTTCCAATCCTTCCTTTAAGGTTTAATTTAACAATAACATTTGCGATTGGGGTCCTGCGCATCTCAAGGGCATTGCACTTGAAATTGCACACACTCTGCACCATTTATCATAGGCTGACATGTGTCATGTTCCAGACTGCAGCTCCAAGAGGTTACAGCTCACGACTGCTCCTTTGTTGATCCGCTGCCGAGACAACTGAGGCACCTTTCTTCCCTTCTCCTTACATTTTTTTTTCTTATTATTAAAGCTGCCTCATCCCCTTTCTGAAGGCCTAACTCACCCCTTCGCAGAAGAAGAAACACAAAAGAATGTGCATTGTGTTAGACGCTGTGTCCCTCATTTCCTGCGATTTCTGATGGGGGCCACTCGGTGTTTAATAAGATCGGAATGCACCACTATAAACTTTCATCTTTGTCGACAGAGAAACGGAAAAGGTCATTAAAGTCAGCACCAACCTGGCTTTGTTTCCAAGCAGACGGCGTCCTGTGCAGGATGGGAACATTTGGAGCCCTAACTGGACCCCTGCCACACTGACAGAGGCCACCCCATGTCCTCCTTGCAAAGCATGGTCTTTCATAGTGGGTTCCTCATTTCATACCATCTTCTAAGCCAGCTGGGATTTGAACTTAACCCCGAAAACTCCTTTTTTTGCAAATGGAAGTATTGCATCAAAAGATACAGGGCTATCATTTACCAGTACCAGGCCTCAGAGGGCCTCACCCACCAAGGGCTCAACATTTAACAGAAACTTGGGCTGAAGTGACTATTTGCAAAAATTTTAAGACTAGGCTAACTGCAATAAATATTTACGGGGGTTTTCCCTCATGGCCAGTTTTGTCTTAAGGTTTTTGTTTTTTTTTTTTGCGGTACGCGGGCCTCTCACTCTTGTGGCCTCTCCCTGTTGCAGAGCACAGGCTCTGGACTCGCAGGCTCAGCAGCCATGGCTCACAGGCCCAGCCGCTCTGCGGCATGTGTGAATCTTCCCAGACCAGGGCACGAACCTGTGTCCCCTGCATCGGCAGGCAAACTCTCAACCACTGCGCCACAAGGGAAGCCCCTGTCTTAGGGTATTTTAAAGCCAGTATCCCTGACTGTATATTTTCTTCTCTGAAGAAGAGTTGGAATTCTGGTTTTAAAAGTACAGACATAAAAAACAAACTTATGGTTATCAAGGGGAAATGTTGGGGGGCGAGATAAATTAGGAATTTAGTATTAACCGATACATATTACTATATATTAAATAGATAAACATCAAGGTTCTGCTGAATAGCACAGGAAACTATACTCAGTATCTTGTAATAAGTTATAATGGAAAAGAATCTGAAGAAGAATATACTCATATATATATATATATATATTCAGATATATATATCTGAATCTCTTTACTGTACATCTGAAACACTGTAAATCAACTATATTTCAATAAAAATATTATTAAAATAGAAATAGAATAGAAATAGAAATATTATATTTCAATAAAAAATCTTATTAAAAATAATGAAGAAAATTTAAAAAATTTTAAAAAGTAGATTTCTCATACATTCTCCTCATTCTCCCACCTCCTGCCCACATGTTCACATTTGGCCTCTTCCAGCTTCCCTTTCTTCCTGTTGCAAAACAACCCTGTCACTCTTCTCCCTGCTCCCCCCTTCCCCCCAGTGAACTTGCCACTGCCGTCCTCCCCTCAGATACCACTTCCTCAGGGCAGCTCACACTGTGCTCCCCTGCCCTCTCCCCTTGCCCCTTGCACAGCCACCTTTTCTCTATGGGGCTGACCACAGCTCTATTGCAGTATTTATTTTCATAACTTATTACATGTTACCTCCTAAGAATTTAATCTTTCTGTTTTGCTCATCCTTGTTGTCTCAGCTCACAGTAGGCCTTCAAATGATTTGTTGAGTGAATGAATAAAAGACACTGTTAAAACTCTTCCTTAGGGATTCTGGAAGGAGTTGCAGGGTGGCAATTCCATGAGCTCTTTCCTTGACTACGCTCAGCGTCTGTGGCACTGGCTGTCTCCCTCCCCTTCACACTCATCCAGCCACGTTAGATGAACACTTACCTCTTAGAAGTGAGGCACTCCTATGAACTTGGGACTGGGAGTGTGTATAATAAACAGAAACATATATACACACAATTTGTCATTGGCTGCTGAAATTCACCCACAAAGGAAGTGTGCCAGCTTGGAGTAAAGAGGGCATTTGGTTAGGTAGTGCTTACTAAGACTGACTAGTTGTCAAGTACTGGGCTAATTTTCAGGACTCCAAAGGTGGTAAGAACTACCCCTGGCTACAAAAAGCCCACAGTCTGGCAGGAGCAATAGTGAATCCAGAACAATAAAGGTTATGACCAGAGAGTGATGGGAGAGCAGAGTTCACCCATCTGCTGAGACTTTGAGGAGGGTTCACAGAAAAAGTGAGGCTGAGTCTTTAGGAAGGAAGTGAAGCTCCAGCCAGATGGTTAAGAGTAAAGGGTCTTCGTGGAGGTACTGCCTGGATGAAGGCCAGGGGAATATGAATGCAGGGTGACTGTTCTATCCCCTAATTCCATTGACATCTCCTGCATGATTGAAGAATCATTTGATCAGCTTTGGGATCCTTCAGGACATAACTATTAAGTGGCCTGGGCTTATCCAACCCATAGCAGCAGATGGTCTCCCCTGGCATCTATCTCAGAATTCTCTAAGGGACCTTTACCACAATAGGCCCCTGAATCCTGAAACCAATTATTGATGACTGGTTCCCTTAAGTAAGCCTTAGGAAGCATATGAATGAGATGACTTGTGTGTCTGTGTGTCTGTGAGAGAGAGAGAGAGAGAGAGAAATAGACCCAATAGCTGGTGAGCTTTACATTATCTTAGAAACAGGTAAAATCCTTGAGTATGTCCCAGAAAAGTTGTGCTGCTACTGAACTTCTAACATTTACCAATTCATTCGAAAAGAACTCTGGCTTTGCAAACTTCCTGTGGTCTACCTGAACAATAATCTACAGCTGAAATCACAGCTCAAGGCCCACTAGAGGAAGAGGTGATTTGAGGAGGGTCCTTGTGACGCCAAAACATCTCATTGAAAAATGAATAATTCAATTGTCAACTCGTTGTTTTGTTTCTAGGACACTAAACATCAAGGTCGTTTCCAAATATAGCCATGTTTGGCATCACTTAGACAATACTTTGAGATGATTCACTTTTCATCCAGATATCTTAACATCCTGAAAGATATATCCTAATTGTCATTTAATTTGAGGTCAATATGCTAGCATATGATGAATGAGAAAGTAGTATATGGGCACACTTGGGAAAGAGGTTAAAGTACAGAATCTGAAACACTGAGTGTATAAAAACAATTGAATCTCCTTTTTTTTCTGCCATATATTTATTTTCATAACTGCAAAGTATAATTATTACTCCTATTGTCCTAAAAGAGTGTAATGTCACACAATTATGATTTACCACATCAAACAATGGGGTAATTTTAGAAATTGATAAAAGGCTATGTAATCACTGAGTCAAATATATCACCATTATCAAGGAGGTGAGGGATTTTGGTTATTATTGTTTTCCTGACTTTCATTAAAACTTTAAAAAAACACCTGTAACCAACTCACATTCTTTGCTTATTAAAAGAGGGTCTTTGTTGAGATATGAACTATTGGGTAATAAGAGGGAGGTGACTAAAGGCTAAAAAAGGTTATCTGATTCCTGAAAGGGGAAGGTGGCACCAAACCAAATAAGCAAAGCTAAAAAATAGATAAGACATCATAATAAGCTGAAAAGCATTCAAAAGCAGTCAAGTGAAGATGTTGAGAGTATTATACAAAGGAATAATGATATTTGTACAGTAGGTAAAATATAGATTACAATTTATAACAGGATACAGGAAGGAGACAGGAATTGTTTATAGGACCTTGTGACAGAATTTCAACAAATCTTTTTTAAAAGCTTTCTCTTTGCCTTGGCATCGAATCCTGGGCACCTCTGGCAGCGACATGAGATGAAATAAAATGCCCAGACTGGCAAGTGTTACAGCATCTGAGGAACAGAACTTGAAGTGAATTCCAGATTTGGCTACTATCCTATCTTTTGTTCAGTTCATCTACTGTCAGAAGCATCATTGCCTCTCTGTCGGAGAACACTGATCGGGGAGTAGTTTGCTTGTGGAAAGTTTTCTAATTTATTTTTTAATATCAAGTGGTTCATGTGACCTTTAAGTTGACCTTTTCGGTCTCCATCCTGACATGATTATTTTCTTCAAGGTCCTGGTTACAAGATACATGTCTAAATTAAGATAATAGTTAAAGAACTTTCTCCCTGCTGTATAACTGGACTTCAATTGCAGTTTAATGAATGGCAGTCCTGCTATTTCATAAAGTTATTGTGAGGATAAAATGGATTAATATATGTAAAGTGCTAAGAACAGTGCTTGGCACATAATAAAGGCTACAAAATGAGAGTTGTTATTATTGCCATTATTATTACTATTATTATGATAGCAAGTCAGCTGGATGGATAAGTTAGGCTGCTACATATATTCCCACTCTGATTGGGGGTGCAATGTCTTAAGTTTTCCTTGCTTTAGCCTGCTCTTACCCCCATTCTCTCTGTTCCTTTCTTGGTCAAGTCTTATTTAAATCCTTGACTTCTTGTCTCATTTGTGAACTGCGCACCAGGTGTTCACCCTCTGTCTTCCTTGTGGACTCGGGTCTTGCTTATTCCTCACCCCCAATATCCTACATCTTCTGCTTGGGTTTTAGCCCCTTGGACCTGGAACCAGTGCCACCTGGCCTGGCTGGTATCCCAGTATGACCATCCACAGCACCCTCATTTTGTATTCCTTTTATTAAATATTTCTACAGGGACAAGGAAAATGTTCTATCAAATTCATTTAGAAAAAGAGGGCTTTTCACACAGAGGTAGAAAACAGTAGTAAAATCCACCTCATAAAATTCACATGTGATTAAGCGGATGGACATAATTTTACAACTCCTAGCATCTCCTTACTAGAATTCCTTTTGCACTCTTAAGTGGAAAATGTCAATTAACCCGAAGGCTTAGGAAATGGGGCTTTCCAGGTAAGTTGAGATTTTGTTGTTGCTGTTAATTGATGATCAAACAAAATTAAATCTTTTGTTTCCATTGCCATTATTATCCAATTTTTTTTTTCCAAATGGATAAATCCACTTCCCTGCTTCAGCAATCATAGTACACTGAACTTGCCTCATTCTTTATTTGATGTTTTAGATCCTTACAGTTCCCCAGGGTCCACTTTCTGAATATGAAATATTGGTATTTATTATGGTAAACATAGACTATGGTGGAGATTAAGAACAGAGAGGGATTTTTCTAATTTTTTTCTATGTGCATAAGTATGTAGTATTTCTTTTTTCCATCAGAGGTGACTTTTCTCCTTACAGTAAATCAAAGAATAAAAGGAAAAGATCATAGATTTTTGTTGGTTATGCTCAGATCAACCATTTCGTTATTTAATTTCAATTTACTCTTTCCCTTCTGTCTAGTTAGCATGATCCTGCTCAATTATTCTCTTCCCTCTCCAGCTCTTTTGGTTTTCCTCTCCTTCAGCCCCAGGCAGAATGACTTTTCCTTCTCTGTGTCCTCATAAACCACATGCAGCATTTATAAACTTGTCTCAAAATCCTGGTCTATAATCCATTTCCCTGCCGTCTCCTTCGCTCTTTGCTCCCTCCTCTGCTCTGATATTTTTGAAACTTTTAATCCTCAAACATCTTCAGTACCTCCGCACGTGGTGCTGATACACTTCACCTTGTTCTTAACAATATGGAAAGACATAGTAAGGGTGAGTACCAGGAATGAAGACACCAGAGTCCTGATGGGGGCTCTGCCAATCCTTGGTTACATGACCGCAAGCAAGAAGAGAATGTTAGAGCCAAATGCAACTTGAGAGAACTTGAATCCCCTCATTTTATACATTAAACCAAAGCCCAGCTAGGTCAAATTTCTCACCCACTGTACCAACAGCACAATTTGAACTCAGAACTTCCTATTTTAGATTGATCATTTTCCCTAACTCATCCATCCCAGGAGTCCCTCCTTATTGAGACATGTGTCGACTTTGGGCATAAAATCAAGACAATATTATAGTTGTGAAGGTGCTTTGAAACATGTTGAATGCTAAACACATAAGCACCAATACTCAGCAAAGGGTAACCTACCATTAGCCTTTTTGTGGATTCTGCTAGAATAGTGGAGTTATTGTTGTAGTTCTAAAATACAATTTAGCAAACTTTAGTGACCCTAAGACAAACCAGAAGAGTGAAGTTTGCTGTTAATAACCTAAAGACTGATCACTTTTCCTTCCTACAATTACAATATAAGTGAAAGGAAAAAAAAAAAAAAACAGAGCTGGAGCAAAATAAACATAAAAGCACAAAATGATGAAGAATCTTTCATATGGTTTATCTGTTTGTTAATCGCTCTAAGGGAAACAGCAGCAGTATTTCAAACAAATATGCCCAAACAAACAAAGCAAACAATAAATTAAGATGGGCAGCTACCAGATGTAGGTACTCCAAGGAGGTCAAAGGGATGCCCCAGCTGCGGCGAATGCCAAGATGAGAGTATAGAGTCTGGTGCTGAACTGAGTCGTCTAGAAGGAACAAAAGGAATTAAAATGTGAGTACTAAGCAAAGTCTGAAAAGAAGATGGTGAGGATAAATAGAACAAACCAATACTGTCCTCATATCCAAGGGATTATGATGACAGCCAAAGGAACCATGTGGAAAATGAGAAGTCAGGATGGGAGAAAGGCTGTTCCCTCAGGGAAGACTAAGGTTCCCACCACTCCCTCTTCCTGGGTTCAGGGTATGTGACTTTGGAGAAGATGGCTAGATGTAGAATTATAAGGTGGCATGCAAATTCCCAATACTATTTCCATTAGTTCTCAGAAACCTATAAGCTTCAGGAGTCTTCCGTGATATCTAAATGAAGTATCTACAGAAACTGACAATATTTGTTGTTTTTTTACGCTTGCATCCAATTACCATATGGAGGGGAAAACGACGGAAATCCACCCCCAGAATCTCTAGGAGAAAAACACTTATATATAAAAAAAAATCTAATGACATTATTGGACACAAACCGGGTTCTTGGTAGGAGTCTTCTGTCATTAGTGAAAAATCATTTACCTATTAATATTGTCATTTTCTTTGAATACAATTCTGCACAAACAGGCTATAGAGGAAGATCTCCTTAATTTGCTTCCCTGGTTGGTGGCCACCTGAAGGAGGGAAGTAGAGCTGCTGGTCCCAGGAAATTGAGAGAGGCGGTGTCAGGGAGCTCAGTGGGAAGCTGATTTGAGACTAGAGTAATTGCCAAGATGATTAATTATTCCTCTGAGGCACACACAAGTGTCCTTTTCTCTACTCTTCACCAGCAGGCTGACTTGAGAAGAGGAGCTAGCCCGCACTGGCGGGTCCAGCTGCCCAGGCATGGTCAGAACCATGGTCCCATTGTCCCCTGCAGGACAATGGCCAGGGGACGAGTCCTTCTCTCTCCTCTCTGTAGAACTACCTGAGATGTCACCTTTTCATAGCTCACACCTTCTTTCTTCTAGAGAGTACCATGCATTCCTGCATATTTCTTAAGGACTTGTGAGAGTATTTGCACTCCTCACATGGAGTGCCTGCTCTTAGCTCAGGGTGTTACCAATGTCATTGCATGTGAACCTCCCAGAAGCCCCATAAGGTTGGTATAATTGTCTGTATTCTACAAAAAAAAGGGGCTAAAATCAACAAAGTAAGGAGCTGAGCTCACACAGCTAGGAAGGGGTTGGACCAGAGCACAAGTCTCCCCAACCCAGAGCGCATTGCCTTTGCAATCTACAAGGCCCCCTCCCCACCTGAGCACACAGTTCACCACAGAAGTGCCTTATAATGGAGCGTACATGCATTATCCTCCCCCAGAAAAGCCAATAGAAAATGGACAACATAGAATTACCACAAAGGTATGTTTAGAAATGTTTTTCAGTTTCTTGACTGAAGAAATTAAAGGTCCATGACAACTTTTTGTCAAGTTTTGATTCCATAAACTATAAAGTCCTATTTAAGAGGAGAGATGAATCAAACACGAATGAAGAGATGATAGAGTGTTGCAGTTAAGAGCCCTGTACTTGGCACCATCTTGCCTGGGTTTTTATCTCTCATCTACCAGTTGCTGCATGGATGACACTTAGGAATAGACTTAAACATGCTTTGCTTCAGTTTTCTCATCTGAGAAATGGGTATGTAAAATAACACTTACCTCATAAAATGGTTATAAGGATTAAATGGTCCATGGACAATGCTTAGAACTGTTCCTGGTGCATGGTAACTACTCAATAAATATCAGCTGTTATTATTGTCATGGCAACCATGTACACCAAACTAATTAGCCTCAGATGAATAACACAAATTTTTGGTTGAAAATCAGTGGCAAAAAAGAAACAGGAAAAGCAAGCAGAAGACAAATAAGTAATTTGGCTATAATTCAGGAAAAGAATAATTGGACATTTAGTCTGGCTATAAGTCAACAATGAGACAGAAGTCCAATGCAATTATTTTGAAAAGGTAAATGAATGCAATAAGAAACCCTGTGAATATAGGCAGAGTGTCCTGACATTCTTCTGCCTTCTGCTCTTGTTGATCAGTTCTGAGTCAAATAGTTTCATTTCTGGGCAAAGTCCTTGAAGGGGAAAATTAATAACCCCAAACTAGAGTGTGTCCAGAGGAGAAACAGCAAGATGAAGAGGGGTCTGGCAACCACTGCATTGAAGGAGTACTTGATGAAAACAAGGAGGTTGAATTTAGAGCCATGAAAAAGGGGAAAATCCTGACTATTCTAGAGAATGTTTTAACTTTTCCATTGTCCAACTATGAAAGAGGATGTTTTGTTAGCTCATGAGAACCCTGTCTCTGAGAGTATTCTTGAAAACTTGAAAAAAAAAACATCGTGGATTTTTCTAAGAAGATAGTTGTTGGAAATCTGAATTCCATAAACTGGTGGTTGGAAGGCTTCCTACCATGTCTGCTATTTTCTGATTCTGTGACAGAAAGAGATAAGTCTGCATAGCCACCTGCCTCTGGTAAGCAGCCTCCACTTTTATGACCTACCATACTAACTAGTACTCCCCATGCCCTCAGATTTCTGTAATGGGTGGAGTTGTCCCCACCAGGGAGTATGCTGCTCACTAAGATACCCACGGACTTCTGCTTCTTTCCATTGAGTTGGGTGCTTTCCAAGAACCAGGTGTATTTGTCTCCGTTTCTATTTAAACCAGTTGCATCTGTTACTGTAATTGCTTAGTTTCATTAAACATTATGTAAACTGGTGAAATATTAGTGTTAGAAGAAAGCAAGATGTTGTGTCTATGAAAACGAAGTTGAGTGCTTTGGAGAGATTTGATGAAGGCGATTTGCTCAAAAGTAATTGCTGTTAAATTAGGTGTGAGTTAGACAAATGTGTAAGATTGGGAAAGATCATTAAAATTTAGATGGATTCTCTTCTGAGATTGCTCTGCAAGTCTTTAAGTTCTTGCTCCACTTTGTAGCAACTGAAAAATCATGGGTGCTTCTTCATGGGTGTAATTTATGCAAAATGACGCCGCAGAACTCTGACAGAGCTGGCCCATAAGCAGAGAGGATGTCTTGGCCCTATATCAAAAGGTTGACAAATTAAAGATACATTTTTAGAGGTTTTAAGTTTAAAAGTTTAATATATGATGTTTCTTTTTTATGAGTCTCTGCTGACTGGATTTTTTTTTTTTTTTGGTGGTATGTGGGCCTCTCACTGCTGCGACCTCTCCCGTTGCGGAGCACAAGCTCCGGACGCGTAGGTCCAGCGGCCACGGCCCACGGGCCTAGCCACTCCGCGGCATGTGGGATCTTCCTGGACCGGGGCACGAACCCGTGTCCCTTGCATCGGCAGGCGGACTCTCAACCACTGCGCCACCAGGGAAGCCCCTGCTGACTGGATTTTTAAATTCAACACTGATGATCTACCAGCCATAACTGTACAGATTAAAGAACTCCTCTTGTTCAGCCAAGTGACAGCCAAGCTACTAAAAAAGTGGATTTGCCATAACTGTAGGGAGGACTGGCATGACAGAGTGTGACTCCAGAGTTCCATGGTGGGCCAAGGCCGGGACAGGCATTTCAGACATGGAGATATAGTGTGGTGAGCATTGCCAAGTGAAAGGAAGGGAGGCAAAGTAGGAAGATTGGTGCTCCTGGGTCCAAGATGTAGGTTTAGGATTCAGTCCATGAGACAAAGAGGAGTAGGGTGAAGCAAGTCAATGTCAACTATTGGATGTTCTTACCACCAGGTAAGCAATGGAAGTGTCTGAGATGTAGCTAAGACACAAAAGCCAACAACCAGTGAGGCAGGAAAGATAGGACCAGGTCCAAGGACAGCCTACTCATGTATAGATATTAGGCGGAAGGCAAAGCCGCCTCCTTGTTTTCCACTTAAGGAGGCCATGATGCATGGAGGAATGACATCTAAAACAGAAACTTTGTAGCATCTGAACAAGGAACTGACCAGGAAAACCTTGGAGCACGCGCAATAAAAATGCACAGGTTGTTGACAACCCTGTATGACCTTCCATGTGTGGCCGCTTGACTAGCAAGGGACAATTTAAGGGAAAACAGCTTTTCGAGCACATGTACTGTGGCTTCAGAAGACAAATGCGCAGGACCAGGAGCTGAAACAACCTGGCGCAATCCAGGCCTTGCCTCAGCTTTCCCCTCAATGAATGTTCCACCCCTAATCAAAAAGACCCTCACCATTTAAAGGGCTAAAAATAAGATAAAAAGAGGGATCAAAAAACCTGTGGGGCACCCCTCACTCGCGAGGATGCCCACACTCTTCTCTGAGTGTGTAACTTTCGATCTTGTCTCAATAACCTGCTGCTTTGGTGTCTTTGCTACTCATCCTCAGTGTGTGTGTGTTTCCCTTTGTGTTCCTCATCCAAATTCTTTTTGGATGAGTTGAGCAAGAGTATGGACTTTCCATACTGGTCCAAATGGCTTACTGAAACTCTTGGTGTCTCAAAAGTTCCACCAAGCACCTGTCAGCAGGACTAGTTCTTTGTTTTGATGTACAAAGAACATTTGATAAAGAGGCAACAGAAATTGATACTGACCAGGGTTCTTGGCCTTCCCCAATAACTAGAAATTGATAAGAGGACAGAGAAGAAATTCAGGCAAGGCTTTATTGGGTCCTCTGCTGCAGCAGGTGGGGAGTGAAAACAAGTAACAGCTTCCCTTGCTTGCTCCCCGAGGGGGGGCGAGCTGGTTCCTTACATGGGGTGAGGGTGGGGGTGGGTCCAGGGGTCGGGCTGGAGGGGGCGCTTAGGTGTTTGCCCACCCCTTTGGTGGTATTGAGTGCAGGGGGCATGCCCAGTACCGTGTTTTTTTCGTTTTTTGTTTTTTTGTTTTTTTTGCGGTACGCGGGCCTTTTACTCCTGTGGCCTCTCCCATTGTGGAGCACAGGCTCCGGACGCTCAGGCTCAGCGGCCATGGCTCACGGGCCCAGCCGCTCCGCGGCATGTGGGATCTTCCCGGACCGGGGCATGAACCCGTGTCCTCTGCATCGACAGGCGGACTCTCAACCACCGTGCCAGCAGGGAAGCCCCAGTACCATGTTTTTGCTCCCAGCTCTTCAGAATTGGCAGTTGGTTCTTTTGGTCTTTTTGTATCTTGTCCATAATTTGCCCCAACTGTGCATGCATGCAGTTATTTTTAGTCCCTTATAATTTCTTTGTATTTTGTTGCTTAAGGAAACATTTGTCCAGGTGCAAGCACTGCAGCAAAGGGTCCTAGGTCCTAGCCTGTCTCAAACTGACCTACATGGACCAGCAATGCCATGATCGTAGGCAGATCCGAAGACAAGTCTGGACCTCACTGCCTCTCTTGACATCCTCACCTATCAAGTGTACATCCTCATTTTCCTTCAGGTAAAGTCCCAGTAAATGAAAAAATTGCATATGTAAAACCACTTTGACAGCAATAAACAAATGGAATCTTTTACTATGGTTTGCTAAGAATTTGGTGGTGGAAACAACATTTTGCAATTTGCTTCAAATAGAATTGCCTTCCTGGTATGGAAAATGTGAATGAATTCCAAATATTTTATTTGTTAAATTACTGATATTATGGTGAATTGGTCACTGCTTTTAGAACAAGTTAACCATATATTTAATTCTTCCAAACTGGAGGGCAATATTTTTCTCTAATGTTCTTTTGCTGGTTCTTTTGATTTAATCAAAAATTTTCTAGTTGCTTACAGGGGTAAATATAATGAGAGATAGACAGCAAAGTGATGGAATGTAAGATAAAGCCAGGATTCCAAACTCAACTTCAACATTATTGGCTATGAGATCTTGAATAAGTAAAGGTCCTTCTGACATGATCCTTGATTTCTGAAAGAGGCAATAACAAAGCTAACCTCAAAAGTTTTATAAGGATTGAATACATTGATAATAATGCATGTAATTTGCCTAGTTTAATACCAGGCTGCAAATAAGTAAGCATTAAAATTAATTTATGTCAATATTATTCAATTTACAAATAAAATTTTTGTATATTCAATGTTACAAAGCAGGATTTTTCTTCAGAAGTTAAAAGTTTGAGGGAATTAGTCCCTTTACAAAATGTATTTTTATTTTCTTTAGGGATTCATCATCATTGGACTCCTTTTAATATAAAACTCTTCTATAATGCTTCAAATATCATTTGCCATGCAATGGCAAAGAAATAGTAATTATATACAATGATATATAGTGTGACAGTGTGAAGATGGTAGATCTGAAAACCTACATGGTCTGTGTCATTCCAGCCTTCTGCCAGGTCCTCTAGGACTAGAAAACTGTTAGAAGGCAGGCATAGCTACTCAAAATCTCACGATCCAGGGGGAGGAGTCAGGAAGGACACTGAAAATAGAAACAGCTCACCCTGTAACATAGTCTCGAAGTAATGGTCTCATGGTGTGGTGCAGATTCTAAATGATCCATTTAACCACTCACACATAGTTAGTTAGCACCTACTATGTGCCAGGCACTGTTCCCGGCACTGGGATTGAAGCAAAGACTGAAGCAATTACACTGTCTGCTCTCAGAATGTTTCCTTGTAATTGTGGAAAGACATACAGCAACATGGTAAATACTTGCATAAAATGAGTGCAGATGGTGATAAGTGCTATGAAGAAAATAAAGTGGGGCATTAAGAGAGTGACACAGGGCTTAGGCAGCAGGAGTTTAGGAACAGCCTCTCCTGGGAGGTGACATATGAGTTGAGTCTGAATGATGAGAAGGAAGGGTAAGCTATGCAAGGATTTGGAGGAAGGGTGTTCCAAGCAGGGGGAAAATCAGTGGCAAAGAGCCTGCAGCAGGACAACATCAGATGTGTCCTAGGGATGGAAGGAAGGCCAGTGAGGCTGGAGCCAAAGAGTGAAGGGGAAGTGACAGGAGTTGAGGCGGGTGAGGTAGGCTGAGCCCAAGTGCTTCTTTAACAGGAGTTCCGGACTTGAGCGCTCAGTGAGACCTGAATGGAAGAGGTGGGGTCTGAGCTAGTTTGGGGAGAAAATAGAGAATAAGGAAGATCAGCACAGTCAAATGCACAGAAATTGTGAAACTGGCCATTTCATGGCAAAGTAAGCAAGTTTATTTTTTTAAATTAATTAATTTTTAATTTTCCATTATGGTTTATTACAAGATATTGAATATATATCAATATATTGATATATTATATATTGACATATATAAGGTCCTATGCTATACAATAGGACCTTATTTGTTATCCATTCTATATATAATAGTTTGCTAATCCCAAACTCCCAATCCATCCCTCCCAGACCCCCTTCCCCATAGCAGGCTGATTTGACTGGTCTGAGGGCAGAAAGATATCAGACAGCAATAGATTAGGGGAGAAGCATGGGAACCCTGAACTGTCAGCAACTTGGCCTTCACAGAGCAGGGGATGGAGACTGACTCCAGGTTTCTGAGCAGAGAGGAGTGTGATGAAAATGATATTCATGAAGGAAGAGCTTGGCAAAGCTAAGCAAGGTGTATTAGAGGGTGGGAGAAAGACTGAGGTCAGGATGGTCAGCTGAGATGAGCCGAAGACTCAAACTTGAGTGAGTATCTGGACCATCCAAAGGGCTTATTGAAACTCAGAGTGCTGGGTCTTGGCCTCAGGGCTGCTGATTCAGTAGATTTCGGGTGGAGCCTGGGAATTTGCATTTCTAATAAGGGTCCTGGTGATGCTGATACAGCTGTCTGGGCACATATTCTGAGGACCACTACCCAAAACAACCATGATGGACACATGATCCAGAGTTAGGAGATTAGATTCAGAGCCTGACATCACGACCAGAGGCTGTGTCAATTTCACCACCTTGAGATTCTGTGTTCTCATCTGAAAATGGAGATAATAATAACTGTATCCAAAGATCCCATGATGTTTAACTGCAGTGATGTGTTTCAGACACCTAGCAGTGTGTCTGACATAGTAAATGCTTTTTAGTTGAGTTGAATCCGACGTGAAGAGGATTTGGCCTATTTAACAAATGTCAAGGAAGGGATATATTTAGGAGAAAAGGAAGACCTTTTATTTATTTTGTTTCATTTGTTTATTAAAGCAAATGGCCTCATTTAGCATGGTATATGTCAGCTGGAGTGCATCAGAGTATATTTCCAAGTTAATGCTGCATTTAAGTCCTAACTGAAAATTAGGTCATGTTATTCATTAATAAATAACAAAATTCTTTAGTTGTCATCAAGAATAGTTCTCAAATATTATGAATCTATTGGGGAGAAGACCATGCATTGTGTGTTTAAAAGACATTTGAAAGCATTCTGGGTGTTCCATAATGATGAAATATTTGGATCAGAGCATATATCAGGATTCTGAGGAAGGTTACTTGCTCAGTTAATAATTCTACATAAGAAGTTTGGCTTTGTATCTTGTTCCTGTTTCTCTTGACCTTACCTGGAAAAAGATAGAAAGACTTCACCGTACTTTTAAAAGTCTCTATTTAACAAGCCTTCTCCACGTGCCAGCCTCTTTTCTAAGCACGTTCAAGCGTTAACTCTTTTAATCGTCATGACTTAGGGACCATTATCATCCTGGTGTAACAGATGGGGAAACTGAGGGATTAAACGATGTACCCAAGATTACAAAGCATATAAAAATCAGAGCCAAGGTGTGAACCTTTGCTGTCCAGCTCCAAATATGTGCCCTCCCTCCACACCATGTTGCCTTTCCCACTACTCCTGGGGTCTTCAAAGCAGAAACTCATATTGCATAGGTCTCTTTAGATGGGAGTTTAAAAACTCAGAAGCTAGAAGATAGGAGTGTAGAATGGAAACATAAATTAGTGACAGCAACTCCAAAAATGCAGGAGGATACAGGCTATCGTGAAATGGAGAAAAACTGACCCATCTACATGGGGAGCTGCTATTCTTCTCTAGATAAATTTTCACTAGAATAGAAGCTCCATTCCTCCTGGGAAGACAGGGACTTTTTGTTTACAACCATTTCCCCCACTGATTTATGCCCAGCACCGTTAATAGATTATCTGGGAAACAGCATGCACTCAAGATTTGTTGAATAAATAAATGCAGAATGCAAGAATAACCAAGTGTGTGTGTGTGTGTGTGTGTGTGTGTGTGTGTGTGTATCTCCAAGTATAACTAGGTTCTTCATTTTTTAAAAAAGCTGGTTACCCAAAATTTATATGAAATTTCCAGATTCATATATTAGTCCATTAAAAAGAAAAAGTTCTGGGCTTCCCTGGTGGCGTAGTGGTTGAGAGTCCGCCTGCTGATGTAGGGGACATGGGTTCGTGCCCCAGTCCGGGAAGATCCCACATGCCGTGGAGCGTCTGGGCCCGTGAGCCATGGCCTCTGAGCCTGCACATCCGGAGCCTGTGCTCCGCAACGGGAGAGGCCACAGCAGTGAGAGGCCTGTGTACCGCAAAAAAAAAAAAAAAAAAAAAAAAAAATTCTGTGGAAAAATCTTAATATGCTTGTAGGCTGGGTTTGAATAGTGGGAAGGATTTGGCCCTTAGGTGGCTAAATTGAGACACTAATCCTGTAGTTAAAAGCCATTAACTCTTTGCAAATGGTAGACACTTGAAATGGTGGTATATTGATTCAAGCATTGTTCTGGAATTCAGTTTAACATTTGAGAAAAACTCTGGATACACTTTTTAAAAATCCATGCAGAGTGCGTGATTGGGTAGAAAAAAATATTGAAGTTCAGTAGCTGCATTTCCAAGTTATAATTCCAGTTCTTGTACAACTCTGCTTAACTTTAATTTGTTTGGTGTAAAAAAATACTTCCATGCCTTTGATTATATAAAGTAGTTTGGAATATATATTCAAAGAGTACCAATATCCCTTGAGCTGTATCATCCTCTTTTTAATTTCAAATGCCAGTGATAAGGGAAGGAAGCCAGTTTCTGCCTGAAACACCAAGTCCTAGAAGCAGAACAAGAATGTTTGTTGAAGTTTGTCACCCCAATCCAACCAGCAGGAGAGTGCACTGCCTTGACTATTTTTCTAGGTCAAGTATTTTGACAGTGTCCATAGCCTTGAACTTTAGAGTTGCAGAGGAACATAAGGAAAAATTTCCTAGAAGCTGTGATTTTGCTTCATACAAATGTAACATGAATTGACTAATAAACTAAATTTAACATGAAGGGGACAAAAGAAACCTGACTTCATATGAATCTCTAAGAAAGAAGACAGATAAGATTTCTCTTAGTCATAGTCATAACTTGAGTTGAAATATTTGTAAAATAAACAAGAGAGGCAGGGCATGGTAATGATGAGGAGTCAAGGAGAAGGCGGCCAGAGAAACTTTTCCAGGTGTCTGGAGGTGACTCTTAATTGCTGAGCAAAGTCCTTGTTTGACCTGATGCTTTCACATCATTGTTGAAGCCTTGGTTCATAGATACAAAACTTCCTCCTTGGGCTTTATTGGTTTTGGCTTCTGATGACTTCTTCCAGCAAAACAGCCTCTAACGTCCTGGAAGCCCCATCATCATTACTCACTTTGGGATGAGATTTTTTTTAACAAAGTGCAACACAAAGAAAGAAGCCTGCTCTCACCAACTTCTCCACTGCAGCCCGAGTGAATGCCTTAAGCAATCCAAGAAAATGCACAAAGAAAAATGAATGTCAGGAGCAAGGATTATAGTAAGTATATTAAATTTCATGCCTGATTATTCAAAATCAGCTTATTGGGGCTTGAAATCCAAATGCTTGAGTTCTACTCCAGGCTTTGATAACTATTCCCAGCTGGTTACTTTCCTTCCAGATGTATTGGAACGGTAAAATCAGAACAATAATTGTATTTACATAGAGGGTTATAAGTGTTAAATGAGATAATGCTAGCCAAGTACTTGAAATAGAACATTTACTCATTAAAGTTTATGTATCATTGTTATTACATTACTGGATGAGGAAATGGAGCAACAAATTCATGCAGATTTAAAAAGAAAACACCTTTGAGAATTCAAATCTATTACCGAGGGCCGTCATATAGAACACTGCCCGGCTGAACATTGTAGAACCATCCGCGTTCTTGTTGTACCATCCACATGAACTAGAATTTGAATGGTGCCCTCTGGAATTGTGCATCATAGCAGACCACCATGCATTCAGATTAAAGACAGAGAAAGGGATAATAATGTACTGAGCTACCAGAGAGCGTTGAAAACTAGGTTATGGCCGAAGTAGGTACTAAGAGGTTTGTGGTGACAAAAGTGATATGGATCTTAATACTGTGTCTAGAAGTGAAAATTGCTTTCCATTTTTAAGATGGTCTCTGCTCTGAAGATAAATTGTTTTGATTCCATTCATAGAGAAGAACATTAAATTTGGGAAAAAGAAGTTAGAGAAGGAATGAGAAGCCAAATATGTTCTACCCTGTAGGGCTGTTGTGAAGACTGGATCCTTGGTGCAGAGCTGTGCTCATGATAAACACACTTTAAGTATTAGCAGTAGAGTTAGTAGTAACATGATTTTTGGCGTATTCCATTAGATGTTTTCTTTTTTTTAACATCTTTATTGGAGTATAATTGCTTTACAATGGTGTGTTAGTTTCTGCTTTACAACAAAGTGAATCAGCTATACGTATACATATATCCCCATATCCCCTCCCTCTTGCATCTCCCTCCCACCCTCCTAATCCCTGGGTGGACACAAAGCACTGAGCTAATCTCCATGCACTGTATGGCTGCTTCCCACTAGCTTTCTATTTTACATTTGGTACTGTATATATGTCCATGCCACTCTCTCACTTCATCCCAGCTTACCCTTCCCCCTCCCCATGTTCTCTATGTCTGGGTCTTTATTCCTGTCTTGCCCCCAGGTTCTTCAGAACCATTTTTTTTTCTTTTTTTAGATTCCATATATATATGTTAACATACAGTATTTGTTTTTCTTTCTCTGACTTCATTCTGTACGACTGACTCTAGGTCCATCCACCTAACTACAAATAATTCAATTTTGTTTCCTTTGATGGCTGAGTAATATTCCATTCCATTTGTGCCACATCTTCTTTATCCATTCATCTGTCGATGGACACTTAGGTTGCTTCCATGTCCAGGCTATTGTGAATAGAGCTGCAATGAACATTGTGGTACATGACTCTTTTTGAATGATGGTTTTCTCAGGGTATATGCCCAGTAGTGGGATTGCTGGGTCATATGATAGTTCTATTTTAGTTTTTTAAGGAACTTTCATACTGTTCTCCATAGTGGCTGTATCAGTTTACATTCCCACCAACAGTGCAAGAGGGCTCATTTCTCCACACCCTCTCCAGCATTCATTGTTTGTAGACTTTTTGGTGATGGCCATTCTGACCGGTGTAAGGTGATACCTCATTGCAGTTTTGATTTGTATTTCTCTAATGATTAGTGATGTTGAGCATCCTTTCATGTGTTTGTTGGCACTCTGTATATCTTCTTTGGAGAAATGTCTATCTAGGTCTTCTGTCTATATTTGGATTGGGTTGTTTGTTTTTTTTTGATATTGAGCTTCATGAGCTGTTTGTATATTTTGGAGATTAATCCTTTGTCAGTTGCTTCATTTGCAAATATTTTCTCCCATTCTGAGGGCTGTCTTTTCATCTTTTTATGGTTCCTTTGCTGTGCAAAAGCTTTTAAGTTTCATTAAGTCCCATTTGTTTATTTCTGGTTTTATTTCCATTTCTCTAGGAGGTTGGTCAAAAAGGATCTTGCTGTGATTTATGTAATAGAGTGTTCTGTCTATGTTTTCCTCTCAGACATTTATAGTGTCTCGCCTTACATTTAGGTCTTTAATCCATTTTGAGTTTATTTTTGTGTATGGTATTAGGGAGTGTTCTAATTTCACTTTTTTACATGTAGCTGTCCAGTTTTTCAACCACCACTTATTGAAGAAACTGTCTTTTCTCCATTGTATATTCTTGCCTCCTTTATCAGTGATAAGGTGACCATATGTGTGTGGGTTTATCTCTGGACTTTCTATCCTGTTGCATTGATCTATGTTTCTGTTTATGTGACAATACCATACTGTCTTGATTACTGTAGCTTTGTAGTATAGCCTGAAGCCCAGGAACCTGATTCCTCTAGCTACATTTATCTTTCTCAAGATTGCTTTGGCTATTCAGGGTCTTTTGTGTTTTCATGCAAATTGTGAAAGTTTTTGTTCTAGTTCTGCGAAAAATGCCATTGGTTGTTTGATAGGGATTGCATTGAATCTGTAGATTGCTTTGGTAGTATAGTCATTTTCACAATGTTGATTCTTCCAACCCAGGAGCATGGTATATCTCTCCAACAGTTTGTATCATCTTTAATTTCTTTCATCAGTGTCTTATAGTTTTCTGCATGCAGGTCTTTTGTCTCCTTAGGTAGGTTTATTCCTAGGTATTTTATTCTTTTTGTTGCAAAGGTAAATGGGAGTGTTTCCTTAATTTCTCTTTCAAATATTTTATCATTAGTGTATAGGAATGCAAGAGATTTCTGTACATTAATTTTGTATCCTGCTACTTTACCAGATTCGTTGATTAGCTCTAGTAGTTTTCTGACGGCATGTTTAGAATTCTCTGCGTATAGTATCATGTCATCTGCAAACAGTGACAATCTTACTTCTTCTTTTCTGATTTGGATTCCTTTTACTTCTTTATCTTCTTTGAGTGCTGTGGCTAAAATGTCCAAAACTATGTTGAATAATACTGGTGAGAGTGGACAACCTTGTCCTTTCCCTGATCTTAGTGGAAATGATTTCAGTTTTTCCCCATTGAGAACAATGTTGGCTGTGGGTTTGTCATATATGGCCTTTATTATGTTGAGGTAAGTTCCCTCTATGCCTACTTTCTGGAGGGTTTTTACCATAAATTGGTGTTGAATTTTGTCAAAAGCTTTTTTTCTGCATCTATTGAGATAATCATATGGTTTTTATTTTTCAATTTGTTAATATGGTGTATCACATTGATTGATTTGTGTATTATTGAAGAATCCTTGCATTCCTGGGATAAACCCCACTTGATCATGGTGTCTGATCTTTTTAATGTGCTGTTGGATTCTGTTTGCTAGTATTTTGTTGAGGTTTTTTGCATGTATATTCACCAGTGATATTGGCCTGTAGTTTTCTTTTTTTGTGGCATTTTTGCCTGGTTTTGGTATCAGGATGATGGTGGCCTGTTAGAATGAGTTTGGGCGTGTTCCTCCCTCTGCTACATATTGGAAGAATTTGAGAAGAAAAGTTGTTAGCTCTTCTCTAAATATTTGATAGAATTCACCTGTGAAGCCATCTGGTCCCAAGCTTTTGTTTGTTGGAAGATTTTTAATCACATTATCTATTTCAGTGCTTGTGATTGGTCTCTTTATATTTTCTATTTCTTCTTGGTTCAGTCTTGGAAGGTTGTGCTTTTCTACGAATTTGTCCATTTCTTCCAGGTTGTTCATTTTATTGGCATATAATTGCTTGTAGTAATCTCTCATGATCCTTTCTATTTCTTCACTGTCAGTTGTTACTTCTCCTTTTTCATTTCTAATTCTATTGAATTGAGTCTTTCCTCTTTTTTTCTTGATGAGTCTGGCTAATGATTTATCAATTTTGTTTATCTTCTCAAAGAACCAGCTTTTAGTTTTACTCATCTATGTTATCGTTTCCTTCATTTCTTTTTCATTTATTTCTGATCTGAGTTTATGATTTCTTTCCTTCTGCTAACTTTGGGGGGTTTTGTTCTTCTTTCTCTAATTGCTTTAGGTGTAAGTTTAGGGTGTTCATTTGAGATTTTTCTTGATTCTTGAGGTAGGGTTGTATTGCTATAAGCTTCCCTCTTAGAACTGCTTTTGCTGCATACCATAGGTTTTGTGTCATCATGTTTTCATTGTCATTTGTTTCTAGGTATTTTTTGATTTCCTCTTTGATTTCTTCAGTGATATCTTGGTTATTTACTAGTGTATGTTTAGCCTCGATGTGTTTGTATTTTTTACACTTTTTTCCCTGTAATTGATATCTAGTCTCATAGCATTGTGTTCAGAAAAAATAATGGATACGATTTCAATTTTCTTAAATTTACCAAGGCTTGATTTGTGACCCAAGATATGATCTATCCGAGAGAATGTTCCATGAGCACTTGAGAAGAAAGTGTATTCTGTTGTTTTTGGATGGAATATCCTATAAATACCAATTAAGTCCATCTTGTTTAATGTATAATTTAAAGCTTGTGTTTCCTTTTTCATTTTCATTTTGGATGATCTGTCCATTGGTGAAAGTCAGGTGTTAAAGTCCCCTACTATGATTGTGTTACTGTCAATTTCCCCTTTTACAGCAGTTAGCATTTGCCTTATGTATTGAGATGCTCCTATGTTGGGTGCATAAATATTTACAATTGTTTTATATTCTTCTTGGATTGATCCCTTGATCAATATGTAGTGTCCTTCTTTGTCTGTAGTAGTAGTCTTTATTTTAATGTCTATTTTTTCTGATATGAGAATTGCTACTCCAGCTTTCTTTTGATTTCCATTTGCATGGAGTATCTTTTCCCAACCCCTCACTTTCAGTCTGTATGTGTCCCTAGGTCTGAAGTGGGTCTCTTGTAGGCATCATATATACGGGTCTTGTTTTTGTATCCATTAAGCCGGTCTATGTCTTTAGGTTGGAGAATTTAATTCATTTACATTTTAGGTAATTATTGATATGTATATTCCTATTACCATTTTCTTTATTGTTGTGGTTTGTTATTGTAGGTCTTTTCCATCTGTTGTGTTTTGTGCCTAGAGAAGGTCCTTTAGCATTTGTTGTAAAGTTGGTTTGGTGGTGCTGAATTCTCTTAGCTTTTGTTTGTCTGTAAAGGTTTTAATTTCTCCCTCGAATCTGTATGAGATCCTTGCTCAATAGAGTAATCTTGAATGTAGGTTTTCCTCTTTCATCACTTTAAATATGTCCTGCCACAGCCTTCTGGCTTGCAGAGTTTCTGCTGAAAATCAGCTGTTAAACTTATGGGGATTCCCTTGTATGTTATTTGTTGTTTTTCCCTTGCTGCTTTTAATATTTTTTCTTTATATTTAATTTTTGATAATTTGATTAATATGTGTCTTGGTGTGTTTCTCCTTGGAGTTATCCTGTATGTGACTTTGCACTTTCTGCACTTGATTGACTATTTCCTTTCCCATATTAGTGAAGTTTTCATCTATAATCTCTTCCAATATTTTCTCAGTCCCTTCTTTTTACTCTTCTTCTTCTGGGACCCCCATGATTCGAATGCTGGTGCATTTAATGTTGTCCCAGAGATCTCTGAGACTGTCCTCAATTCTTTTTTTGTGTGTGTGTGGTACGTGGGCCTCTCACTGCTGTGGCCTCTCCCTGTTGCGGAGCACAGGCTCCGGACTTGCAGGCTCAGCAGCCATGGCTCACGGGCCCAGCCGCTCCGTGGCATGTGGGATCTTCCCAGACCGGGACACGAACCCATGTTTCCTGCATTGGCAAGGCGGACTCTCAACCACTGTGCCACCAGAGAAGTCCTCCTCAATTCTTTTCATTCTATTTTCTTTATTACGCTCTGCAGTAGTTATTTCCACTATTTTATCTTCCAGGTCAATTATCTGTTCTTCTGCCTCAGTTATTCTGCTATTGATTCCTTCTAGGGAATATTTTTTTTTTTTTTTTTTTTTTTTTTTTTTGCTGTACGCGGGCCTCTCACTACTGCGGCCTCCCCTGCCGCGGAGCACAGGCTCCGGACGCGCAGGCCCAGCGGCCATGGCTCACGGGCCCAGCCGCTCCACGGCACGCAGGATCCTCCCGGACTGGGGCACAAACCCACGTCCCCTGCATCGGCAGGCGGACTCCCAACCACTGCGGCACCAGGGAAGGCCCTAGGGAATATTTTTTTAATTTATTTATTTATGGTTCTGTTGGTTCTTCATTTCTATGCCAGGGCTTTCTCTAGTTGTGGCAAGCAGGGGTCACTCTTCATTGCGGTGAGCGGATCTCTCACTATTGCAGACTCTCTTGTTGCAGAGCACAGGCTCCAGACAAGCACGCTCAATAATTGTGGCTCACGGGCCCAGTTGCTCCGCATGGGACAAGGGCTCGAACTCGTGTCCCCTACATTGGCAGGCAGATTCTCAGCCACTGCACCACCAGGGAAGCCCTCCTTCTAGAGAATTTTTAATTTCATTTATTGTGTTTTTCGTCATTGTTTGTTCTTTAGTTCTTCTAGGTCCTTGTTAAATGTTTCTTTTATTTTCTCTATACTATTTCCAAGATTTGGGAACATCTTTACTATCATTACCCTGAATTCTTTTTCAAGTAGACTGCCTATTTCCTCTTCATTTGTTTGGTCTGGTGGGTTTCTTCCTTGCTCCTTCATCTGCTGTGTATTTCTCTGTCTTCTCATTTTGCTTAACTTACCGTGTTTGGGGTCTCTTGTTCACAAGCTGCAGGTTCATAGTTCCTATTGTTTTTGGTGTCTTCCCCCAGTGGGTAAGGTTGGTTCAGTGGGTTGTGCAGGCTTCCTGGTGGAGGGGACTGGTGCCTGTGTTCTGATGGATGAGGCTGGATCTTGTTTTTCTGGTGGGCAGGTCCACGTCCAGTGGTGTGTTTTGGGGTGTATGTGAACTTATTATGATTTTAGGCAGCCTCTCTGCTAATGGGTGGGGTTGTGTTCCTGTCTTGCTAGTTGTTTGGTATGGGGTGTCCAGCACTGTGTCCTGCTGGTCATTGAGTGGAGCTAGGTCTTAGCGTTGAGATGGAGATCTCTGGGATAGCTCTCACCAATTGATATTATGAGGGGCTGGGAGTTCTCTGGTGGTCCGATATCCTGAACTCAGCTCTCCCACCTCAGAGGCTCAGGCCTGACACCTGGCCAGAACACCAAGATCCTGTCAGCCACATGGCTGGGTCATCCTGTAGAAGATGGACTGAAGCCAGGAGAAAGCTAGAGGAAAGCTTGTTTGAGGAAATCAGGCAAAGGATGGTGACATTCTATACCCTGGCTCTACTCTCAAAGGGATAAGGGGTGCCTTGGGAAGCCAAGCACACAATTGCACGGCCGAGGTGTACACGGCATGGATTGTGCACTCCATTAGATGTTAAAGAGAAGAATTTGGATACACAGGAAATAGATATACAGAATGACTTTTGAGTTTAACAAAAGTAGGTTTATGTATTCTCACCTAAATAAATTTTGCATCTCCTACCCCTCCTTCTTCTTGTGACTTCTTTCTAACTGTGCCTTTCTACCCTTAGGATCTCTATCTCATAAACCCTACCAATAATTACACACACATATGAAAAGACATCAGTGTAAATAAAAACAAAAACAAAATGGGAAAGGTAAGGCTCATCACACCTCTGTGACCAGGGGTGTGCACACACAGTGTTGGGTTGTCTGTTTGTCATGAGTACGTCATGTGATCCAGCTGACAGATTTATTTACTCAATTTTTAAAATTTATTTGACAAATTTTTTTTAAGTACCCACTGTGTATCATGCCAGGCTCTGAGGGTGTGATGACAAAATGGACACTGTCTTTGGCCTTGAGGAATTGTGTGTTGGAAAAAAACCCTCAATCTCCTCCTTCCTGTGTTTCTCCTTCACACTCGCACCAATACCACACTCATAACACTGCTGACAATTCTGATACCAAATGTGTGGTTGTTTTCCCCACACCAAGCAATTCTCTGTGACACCAGCTTGGTGTCCTACAATTTAACTCAATTCTGACATAATTTACATAGAGATAGCGTCCAATCCCACAGGTTAAGGGCTCAGTCCCACAAGATTGCCCCTGCCCCCTCTTCATATGCCAATCGCAAGTAGTAGTTCCCCTCCCCAGGTTATCAAGAACTTCAGTGTGACTTGGGTATAAATTAGAGGTTTCTGTGATCCCCTCCCTCCTGGATTTGATGGTTTACTAGAACAGCTTACTGAACTCAGGAAACATTTACTTATGTTTACCAGTTTATTCAAGGATGTGATAATGGATATAGATGAACAGGCAGATGAAGAGATATATTGGGCCACCCAGGAGCCCACCCAGAATCCTCTCACTAGAACAAAAATGCTCCTGGTGCTCTTAATACTTAGGAATTTACAAGGGTTTCAGAAGCTCTGTGCCAGGAACAGGGGTCAGAGACCAATATATATTTTCTATTATCTCACAAATCCCTATTAAATGAATCAATTTATATTAAAAAAAGCTCTATATTCTGAATGAAGATACATCAATATCATTCTAAAAAGAAGATGAGGTGTATCTGTATAGTGGCATCCTGCCTGCAAAAAAAAAGAAAAAATCTCTTGACGCATATATCAAAATAAAAATATAGTAATTAGCATTTTAGCTGTTTATTGTACAATTTATATTATATAACATGTATTATATAAGTTGATATTATATATGTGATATATAATATATTATATATAATTTATTTGTTACATACATATATATAATATATATTGCTTCTCTCTCATATCCTCTGACTAGAATTGCAAGGCATAAAGCCCATGGACTCCAGGTAACCTTCTCCCCCAAATTTCACTTCAACCTGCTTTATCTGTCATGTGTGTTGGTCTTTCCTAGGTTATTTGGCCAAAAGTCCTGTTTAGAAGAATGCTAAAAAGAAGGCTGGTATTTAAGGAACTTAAATGTAGTGATTCTTTAAGACTATAAACTTGTATAAGACACTCCTTCGACTTGAAAGAGTAAAGGTTTGGTTTGGGGGTGAAAGAGGAACAGTTGTAAAATATAGCCAAGTTAATTTAACATGTATTGATTACATCCTATTCTGTGCAAGATGCTGAATTCATGTGTGGATATGAAAGTGATTAGCCCCTTTCCAGCACAGGGGCTCATTAACTCATGGATATAATGGAAAATACACTCAGTTAGGTGCTAGTGAAGAGGGAGAACTATGGTTCGATCATCTGGAGAACTGAGAAAGGAGGGGTTAAGTTTAACAGATTAATGTATATGTTCTGATTTAGGTAAACATTAGGGTGTGTCTCCTATTTCTATCTTTTCCACATGCCTTCTTTAAAATGGGATTTACTCCTTAGAAACTTAATTAAGAACATGAGAAAGAAGTGATAAGACTTGATCAATGTATACAGTTGTGTAACCATTTTTGCAAACATGGTACAGAAGAGTTTTATCATCCTAAAATGTTCCAGTGTTCCTATTTGCAGTCCATAACCTCTCCCTATCCACTGGCTCCTGACAATCACTTTCCAGCTATAGTTTTCTAGAATATTTAAAATAAATGGAATCATAGTAGTCTTTTGTTTCTGGCTTTTTTCACTTAGCATAATGTTGAGATTTCATTCATGTTGCAAGTATCAGTAGTTTAAATCATTTCAATGATGAGTAGTGTTCTGTTGTATGGATATACAGCAATTTGTTGATCTGATCACCAAATGAGGGACAGTTGTGTACTTTCCACTTTTAGGTTATTGTGAATATACTGCTATAAATAAATTCAGTTCACATATATGTCTTTATATGGTCATATGTTTTCATTTCTTTTGGGTAAGTGCCTAGGACTGAGATTGCTGTGTCCTATGATAAGTGCATGTTTAGCGCTTTGAGGAACTGTCAAACTCTTTTACATAGTGGCTATTCCATGTTGCATTCTTACCAGCATGTATCGACTTAAAAATGCACAATGTGAGAGTTGTGAGTTAAGTTCGATTTGGGGCAAAATGAGGACTATAGCCCAGGAGACAGCGCGGCAGATAGCGCTGAGAAACAGCTCCAAAGAGGTTGAGGGTGGGGAGAAGTCAGTATACATGTGATTTTGGTGAAGGCGGAGTACATGAAATCAAGCACATATTTTTTGCAGAAGGTTTCTGCTAGTCATGAGGAGCAGACATCACCATGAAGGATTTTAGTGCTTTTCTAGATATGAGAAGATACAAGAATTGGGCTCATAAAATTAGCTCCTGAAAATATCGAAGTATCTAAAACCTGTTCTGCCAGTTTTTCCCAGAGCACAGAGAGCCTCATTTCTGCTCTCCACCCTGAACTCCTTTCAGGGGGTGTTGAAAATCAGCAGCTGCAGCAGCTCATGATTTAATCTTTGTAGAGGTAGATGGCAAGTGCCAATGGCATGTGCCAATTTGTAGTTGACAAATGTATGAATGTTCCACATCCTTGGCAACATTTCATATTTGTCAGTCTCTTATTTTAGTCATTCTGTTGCATGTATAGTAATATTTTATTGTGGTTTTAATTTACATTTTCCTAATTTGAATGAGGTTGAATGTCTTTTCATGGGTTTATTTGCCACTTGTATATATTCTTTGGTGAAATGTCTGTTCAAATCTTTTCTTCATTTTTCGATTGGGTTGTTTGATTACTGTTTAGTTTTATATATTCTGGACACAAACCTTTATCAGATAAATATTTTCCAAATATTTTCTTATGGGACAACTTTAAGGGAGGTATGCCTGGAGTTGGGACATGGAGAATAATAGTTCTTTGATATTCATGAAAGCAATTCCTGTGAAAGCAATTAATGACTGTCTCCTAGTCAAACATGTTCCACGTGGGTAGAAATGGTGTCTGCTGCGGAATGTCCAAAGCCTAGCACACTATCTGGCACATTAGTGACACTAATGTATCATTGACTACTTATTCAATAAATAAGTGAATAAGCAAACAAATGATTAGTGAATAACCTGGTGCAAGTTATACTAATGAGAAGGAAAAGAAATTTAGAAGGAAGAGAAGAGGTTGGACAGGCAGCCTGGGACCTGACAGTGGAAGGCAGTGAATACCAGCCAGATGGGTTTGGGCCTTATTTGTTAAGCAAATGAATGGTTTTAAGATGTGGACTGAGAGAGTCTGAGCTGGGCTGTCTGTGCTGTAGTTGTCTGATGGATGCATTTGAGAAGATGAAGCCTGACTGTTGGAAATCTGTTAGCATGTTTTATGTATTCAAGGGGAGACATGATGATGGTCTATTCTAAGGAGACGTAGTAATGTGACAAACAATATGGAGAGCTTATCTGTAGAATTTAGAAACTCACCGAATTGAGAAAAGAATGGGCAATATCTGAAGTAGAATAAAAGACAGTCTCAAAACTACTATATACAATAGAAATTTATGCAAGATACTTGCTATGAACTGATTATGCCCTCCCCCCAAATTCATATGTTGAAGCCCTAATGTAACTGTATTGGGAGATAGGGCTTCTATGGAGATAATTAAGGTTAAATGAGGTTATAACGGTGGGGACCTGATATAACAGGATTAGTGTCCTTATAAGAAGAGACACCAGAGGGATGACTCTCTCTTCATTACGTAAGGACATAGTAAGCAAGGAGCCATATGCAAGCCAGGAACTAAGCCCTCACCAGTAACAAAATCAACAAATAAATTTCTGTTCTTTCAGTCACTCAGTCTGTGGTATTTTGTTATGGCCTCCTGAGCAGACTAAAACACAACACTGGAAAAACTGGGGAGTCTGGCTGCTATAGAAACCAGTTCAACTGAAAAAGATCCAGATATGAATCCTGGTTCTTAAAATTACAAAGTGTATGAATTTTGGCAAGTTACTTAATTTATCCTAGCCTCAATGTCCTCTTTTGGTCAAAAAAAAATATGTCTGCTTCTAGTGTTGTTAAAAAGAATTAAACAAAAGTTGTGTTTATACCTAGCATTGCGCCTGCCATGAGTCAGTATTCAGTAGGAAATGCTAGGCTAGGTCTCTTCCTTATCCTAATACAGCAATGTACTTAAACTAAATTCTGTCTCACTGCTTCCTGAATGTTCTTGGAATGACTAGGCAGAGAAATGTTGTGGGCGCCTTTGTGTTTATTTTATATAATATTCCCTAGAGGTAATACTGCCTGAGGTACAAGTATTAGTTTAAACTTTGGATCTCTTTCGTATTCAACCCCAAATTAAAAAATGGCCCACTTACTTAATTTTGAACTAAAAACTTCCAAAAGCAATGATATCCACCTTTACCCTTTCTGATAGGAGAAAAGTAAAATAATTTCACTTATTTCATCTTCCAACAAAACTGTGAAACAGTATATACCTCCTCCAATATACAAATGGGAAAAATGAGGCTGGGAGAGGTGAAGGGATCTTCTCAAGGTCACAGGACTAGAAAAATGGCCTAATAGGAACTGAAGTTGGAGTCCGCTTGGTGGCGAAGGCCCCATCCCTTCCCCAGTACAATCTATTAGAAAACTTGAAGGTTGCTTTAGGACATAGCTGGAGAAGGAGGGAAATGTTTGCATGAGTCAGACTCACACTTATGTTCAGCAGGTTTCTTTAGGTGGGTTTTCTGCTTGCCCCAGCCTTTCCTTCAGCAGGATGTTGTGAAAGAATCACAGTTTAGCCCCAGGTGCTCTTGGCTGAGAAGGAGTTCTTAGAAAGCTGGCATGGATGTTTTCTCTGTGTCTCCCATTTACCGCAATTACAAATAAGGGTTACTTTATGTGGTTGCTCCTACCCTGTAATTTTGTTTTCAGTTGCCAAGATTAATAAATTTGAGGTATGATCACTGGGTTGGATTCCAAGCTTGGAGTTATTTTTGCTGTAACTTCTCTGAGGTTAAAAGAAAATTTTAAAATATTTATTGTTGCCATAAATCAGTTTCAGAATTTGCTAGCCTAAGTTCAGCTTTACCTGTTCCATCTCTCTTACTGTACTTTTGGAAGCCTTTGTAGTTAAGATCTTTGAGTCTCTTTTTCTTTCTTCTTCCCTCCCTCCCTCCCCTTCTCTTTCCCTTTCTTTCTTTCTTTTTCTTTCTTTCTTTCTCTTTTTCTTTCTTGTCAAGATGAATTGGATTATATAAAGTCTTAAGGGCTAATGCTTGCATTAAAGTAAACAAAAAAGCTATTTATACCATCAGTCACTAAAATATACATGTTTAGGGTGGAAAATGTTATTATTATGGGGATGAGCCATAAAAGTAGAAGGGATCTGTAGGTGGTAAAACAGAACTGTATTAGCCAGATTTGAAAAGAAGACCTTGAAAAGGAAGATATATGATATTCACCATGTTGAATAAACTCCTAAGGTGAATCTTTGAGCTATCATGTACTCATCAAGGTCTAGGAAACCTACCATGGATTTAGCTCTGTGCCGTGGGGGATGCAAACAAGCAGCCAAGACTTCAAGGCCTGTGTGGATAAGATGGTGGCTAGCTTGTCTTTGCTTCTCCAAAGTGTCTGGCACAGAAAGGATGCTTAATAAATGCTTGTTGAATGAAGGCCAACTTGGTTGCAAAGATAAAAATTATATACATGTAACAAACCTTTTGGGACTCATATCAGTTAGAAATATACTAGTTTCAAGCAACAGAAAAAACAGCAAAATTTTTTTTTAAGTAAAGGGAATGTGTTACTTCACAAAGGCCCATCTCTATGGCCCTATAGATAAAATCTGGTAATTGGCTTAGCCCCCTGGTCCCTTGCTCTAACTCTTGAGCAGGTGGTGGCATCAGTTCCTCTACAATATGTGAGAGAATGAATGCTAGACAAAAACCATAAATGCGTTGAAGTACACACCAGGTGTATGTTGAGTGTCCTAAGTCTTCAAAGTGGGGAGGTCAACTATGTTGAATGTGATTAAGAAGACTTTACAGAGAGGCCATATTTATATCTGGAAGACAAGCTGAATTTATTTAATTTCATAATAAGGTAAAGTATAAGTTATTTTGTAAGAAAGTTAAAAGAAACTCGGAAAATAGCAAAAAAAGAAGCAAATAAAAATTTAACTATAACCTAGATGTAACTACTACTATTATTTGGCATGCATGCTTGTAATTTAAAATGTGTGGTTATAGACCCAAATAAAATAACATATGTAATGTATGCATACATATGTATAAACATATGCTTATATCATATAATTAGGATCATGGCATAATTAAATTTGTTTATATGTTTATATGTATTGCATAATTAGGATCCAGATATATATCTTTTGGGTGTTACTTTTTCACTTAATATTATATCTAGGCATTTTCCTGATTCATTAATAATTCTCCTAAAATCATTTCTGATTGTTGAATTACATAACCTACAGGATTTAAGAAATGGAGAGGATAGAGATGGATAGTAAATTTAGGCCATTTTCACGGCATATTAAATTGACTTGTGGAGGAAGATATAATTTAGAAAGAATGAATCTTAAAATTAGACAAAAAGATAAAGTGGGTTCTTGAAAATCAAGTAAAGTAGTTTAGATCTGATACCATAGGAAAAGGAAATTCTTCAAAGTTTTTTCCTCAGAGGTTATTATGACTTGAGTTAAATCTAACAGAAGGGTAGACTGCCAAAATTACTGAGAATAGATATGAGGAAATATATATATTTTTGAGATTAGAAAGAGAAGGGCATTAACACATAGTGTCATCCCACTGTGTGCCAGGCACCATACTAGACATTTTACATAAGAAAACCAAAATGTGAGGTTGGGAGAATTTAGCAATACCGTACTTTAATTCCATATCTTCTACATCTAGTGTGACCTAGGGTATAGGACTCAACTTCTCTGAGCATGAATCTTTTCACTTAAAAAGAGAGATGATAAAGCTTACAACACAGAAGTGTGGTAAATTCTGAAAGAGATAACAGACGTAAAGTGTTGGGTACACCCTGCACAAAAATAATGCTTATTTGTCTTTCTTTTCTCTCCACAAATGATGATGGGATATGATAGGAACCTAACTGCATCATGGGATTTGACTGGGTCCCACTGATGTCTGGGCCCTACATCCATCCAGAGATCTGTGGGGACCATGGGAGATTTCAAAAAACTTCCCAGGGGATTCTCATGTGCATCTAGGATTGAGAACCTCTGGACTAGAAGTTCAAGGGGAGAGGGAATTTCACATGGTTTATGTGGGGAAGCGGTAAGATATCAGAATTTAAATGTTAGAGAATAAATTATTACTACAGAATGGCTAAGGCATTCAGAGGTAAAATTGCCCTTGCCTAAGTCTGCCTGTGCATCCCTGTAACTTTTCCTAGCAGGGCACCCTGACCAAGCATAAAGGTGACAGAAGTCAAATGATGAATGTGTTCTCTATGTGGGAGTGCCACCAAAGGTCAGAGCCTTACCATTCTCTGTCCTGGGGTATCATTATTTACCTGCCTGTGCAGCAACCTGAGAGCAGTCGTGTGATCTGGCAGAAGTTACCTAAGAAATAATACCTAATAAATGAATGAATAACAGAATTGCTTTTGACTCAGATGGACAACATAACTGGCACGCCCAATAGAAGTCTTGAACATTGGAGGGTCTCTTCCTGGAGCTCAGCATGTCCCATAGCATTGACTCACCAATGAGTTTCCTTCTTTAGAGCCACTGCGACCTTCACCAAGGGCCTTGTGTGAGGGGCAAGGTAGGAAGACCAATCATCCTCCCACCTTCTGGAAAAATGGAGTCAATCCTGGCAACCAAAGAGATGGCAGAATCTATTGCTAAAATGTCTCAGAGTCAAGAGCAGCAAGGCATCTAGAAGACCCAGGTATTAGCCTCAACTTCTTCACTGTCTACACTACCCTGCAAATCTCACTTCGCTTATTTGTCCTTGATTTCCTCAACTATAACACAAGGGTGTGGAGCACATGACCCTGCAGGCTTCCACTGTTTTTTAAAAATTAAAAGCAGGTGAGTGCAGGCATGCAACCGAGGCTCCTTGCAGAGAAGAATCCCTGACACCCGAGATCCTTACTAAGTAATTGTTCTTGGAGGAAACTTCAGTGACGTTATTCTTAGGTCTCCCCAGCTCTCCTCTTACGTAGGTGCATCTGTGAGCCAACTGTGTATTGTGGTGTCACAGCTTGGGTGGAAATTCTGGTTCTCTCATAGATGAGCTGTAGGACTTTCAGAAAATTAGTTCATTTCCCTGAGCTTCAGTTTCCTCATCGGTGATACGGGCATCATAACACTCCAACAGCATCTCAGAGGCACCATGAAGCTGAGTGAGTCAGGTATACAGAATGCCTCACCCAGCGACTGGCACATAAGTCAGCCTCAGCATCACTCACTCTCAGGATCTATCCTTTCTGTGCACATCTCTAACTTGACAGAATTGCATCATAACCCACTAGTTATCATAACACATTTTGTACTTTCTGGAAAATATTGCTTCTCCTGGTGCCTAGGAGAAAGCTAAACACACAGTGAAAGGGCATTCATACTGATGAGTAGCAAAGATATAGCTGGAAAGGCCAAGATTTCTGCCTTACAGAGAACAGGATCTAGTTGGAGTTGGGTAGCAGTTCTCCTCCGGACCGACCGCAATATTTTCAGGAGTCATCTCCCTGTCTCCGTATTCCAGAATATCAATGTTAAAATAGGAGTAACAAGAGTTTGAAGGAGTGATGTCCATGAGAAGCGGTGCCTGTTCCGTAACGAGAAGTGCAGCAGTATAAATTATTAATTCATTTGCTAAAGATTTCTTAGTAGATCAAACTCCATGTCTCCTCTTCCCACTAAGTCCTTAAAACCCTCTTCTGCACTCAGGGATTTTCCACTCACTGCTGGCAAGTCCTCAAGGTGATTGGAGAAAGGCATCTCGCAGACTGGGAGGCGGAGAAGTCTGCCTTGCCCCCATCAACGCTGTGAGCCGCGACTCCCCCCCCTCCCCGCCACAAACACACAGTCCGTCAAGAAAATAAATTACTGAGTGTGGGGCTCACATGTGTCTTTTGCAGTCGTCATCCTAGTGACCCCCCAGATCCTTCGCAAGCCTGAGTCCTGGGCATTAAGGAGGGGGAGGTGGGGCTGTCAGAGGCTTCCAGATGCAGACGAGGGTCTCCCACGCTGCACATCCCGAGCCCGCGGTTCCCATCCATTTATTTCCGTGGCACTGACTGTGTGTGCAGCCAGCCGTGGGGCAGTGGAGAGATACCCCAGAGGAAGAAGAAACCCGTTGAGAGCTATTTTTCACCATTACATACTTCACTTCCTAATAAATGAGATCCAGAGCATGCAAACAGCCCGTCTTGTAGATCATCATCTTAGGAAAAATCACAGACCTAACTGCAGCACAAAGTAAAAATATAAATGAACCCAGAGGAGAGTCATTCAGGTAAAATTTGATACCATAACTCTCTTCTTATAGCATTCCGTCCCTCCCTAGAAGTTTCTGTGCCTCTGAGATGTATCAGGGCTCTAATGGTGGTTGAAAAAAAAAAAGATGCTAGATCTTTCTCTGTCCTCATGCCAGCTTATTTTCACCAGCAGAAAGAGATTTATTTATATGTAAGGGTAGAGAAGAACTCAGTTGAGACCAAGTCGTATTTCACCTGATTCGCTCCCTGGTGATCACTGATTGGGAAGTGGTGTGAATTATGAGGGTTTTATCAGCTACCTATGCCAAGCAGTGCCTCAGACCTCGTATTTCAGGAGAGTAACAGCATGCTAGCAAGTGGACACGTGACATACCCATCCCTGCCCGGCAGAGCGCACGGATTCTCCAGTGCCTTGGCTTTCGGTGGCCTCTTACAGTCTTCGGGCTTTATCTTGGTCCTTCAGCAGAAAAGCCCCGCATTTGGATGCAACTAGGAATGTTGAGGTCACCAGCACTGCTGGCTGTGTCAACTAAGGGAATCCGTGGACAGGAATACAATCTCCCCACATCCACCAGGGAATATAATATTTCACACAGAAAATAACAAAATACTCCCACGGTCCCGGGGCAATATCCTGAAGTTGTTTGAGGTGAAAGAAAATAACTGTCTTCGGGGCAAAAGGATTTAGACTCTTTAGCAGTAAACTTCGTTTGCCTTTTGTCTTACGCCATCTGAATATTTATTCAGAGCTACTCCAGGTGAGAAAAGGTCGTGGCTCTCCTGCACAATCTTCCAAGATTTCTTTACTCACTTTTTGATGGCCTGAAAGCCCTCTGAGATGATAAATGAGGCCTTTCTGGCCAAAGGCTTGCAATTTCCAATTACATTTTAACAGGACACCTGGTGGATCTCTAAGCCTCTGGAAAACTGGAGATGCTCTGGCCCTCTTATCTGGACAGTTTTGGGAGAAAAGGAAGCAGAGCAACCCGGGTCTTAACTTCTCTGTATCCTCAGTTTGTGGATTCAGATATGCTGGGAAATGGAAAGCAACTAGTTTCCTTCCTGGGCCAGGAACCTAGTAGAAGAGGTCCCACTGCCTGAACTATGGGTGACCTGGTTCCCAGTTCCTTTCAGTGGGGGAAAATCTGTCCTAACAATTAAGCTTCTCTACCCTTTTATAAAATGCAAGTGCTGGAAGGATAGGGAAGACTTCAGGTCCTTAAAAATGTGAAAGGGTCTGTCACATCCTTTTCCTCTCTGGCTGAAGTGATGCAGACAGCTTGAGGGTGGGAGAGAAGAGTGAAAGGGAAGCACAAACAAGAGTCCTGATAACCTGAGAACCTGCATCACCATCTCTCTCTTAAGCCATCATGATGCTCCCTGTGAAGCTGAGGTGGATGGGAGGAAAAATCAATGAACTTGGAGTCCAGAGACTGAGTGTATGAGTCTTCTGCGATTTCACGGAAGTCATCTTACTGTTTGGAGTTCTGTTCATCTATAAAAAGGAGAAATCATGTTTACTCTTTGTAGGTCTTGGGCTTGTCGTGTGAAGGGGAGATTTGGGTAGAGACTGTTTAGCTGCTCCTAGGCACAGAGCTTCCAGGCAGTTCCCAGGCTCCCCTAAGGTTCGGTGGGACCTTGTAACTTCCAGCCAATAGAATGTAAATGGAAGGATGTGGCTGATGAAAACCTCCCTGGTGACCACTGGTCCTCCCAAGCATGAGTGCCCTTCCATGCTGATTCCCCACATGCCAGCCAAACACAGAGGTTCCCATAGTCCAGGAAAAACAATCACAGAATCGACATTAGGAGTTTGGGTCCCTAAATTGCCATGAAGGCGGCTGTGTCCCAACTAAGAACACCTGTGTTGAACTTTTATACAAGAGTAAAAATAAAGTTCTTTTTTATGTTAGGTCACTGAAGTTTCAGGGTTGGTTTGTTACAGCAGCTAGTATTATCCTAATTAATACAAGAATCAAGTGGGGATAAAATGAATGTAAAAACATCATGCAAACTCTAAAACCCTGTACAGATTTCAGGGTTTTTGTTGATGTAGTTGCATAAAGTGTTGGGAGTAACTGCTAAAGTTATAGTGAAATAAAATACTACTGGCTGATATTTATTCAATGCTTATGACAGGATGCAAACTTCATGTAGTGTATTGAATTTGTTCCTCTCAACCACCTTAAGTAAAAATTTTTCCTGATTTTTACTTGAAGAAACCGAGCTTTAGAGAAATCAAGTCATGTGCCTAAAATCATATAACTACAAAGGGCTGAAGGCCCTCATTAATTTCCTGTTTTCTTTTTTCTAAATCTGCTTTAAATTCTAGTATAGTATTCAAAAATTTTAAACTTCTTTTAGAGGAAAGTTGAACTGTTTACTCCCTCTATCTCAGAGGAATAGCAGCAGAGAGATGTTCACATGGGCCATTCTGTTCCTTCCAATAGGTCTGAAAATCCTGATGTTGGAAATGACATTCTTTAAGTCATTCTCCAAGGGTGGGCAGCTACTTCTCATTTAAAAGTATGCAGTTCAAGTAATTGAGTTATCAATTTTCTTGCATTAAAAGTAACCCAGGGGCTTCCCTGGTGGCGCAGTGGTTGAGAGTCCGCCTGCCGATGCAGGGGACACGGGTTCGTGCCCCGGTCCGGGAAGATCCCACATGCCGCGGAGCGGCTGGGCTCGTGAGCCATGGCCGCTGAGTCTGCGCGTCCGGAGCCTGTGCTCCGCAACGGGAGAGGCCACAACAGTGAGAGGACTGCGGACCGCAAAAAAAAAAAAAAGTAACCCAGGACAGCCAAAGTCTTGGGTAGATGAAGTGTTGTTTTTTTTTCCCCCCAATTCTGTTTTCCTCAAGCTTCAGAAGTGCACTTGCCAAAATAGTGCAATTTGAGCAGCTCTTTAAATATTTTTACCAGGTGAGGAATTGCTGGTACATTCCTTTTTGTCAGCGATGATTTTATATTTGTCACTCTTAGCAGATAGTCTATGCATGGACGGTGTACTGTTTTCACATTCATTTTGGATACTATTTGGGGTATTACTTTCATTCAAGGGCAAGTAATGGAACCAAGCTGATTATTTATTTCATACACTTTGAAACTATTGGGGTCTGTAATGAATGTTAGCCTTGACCTAAGGCATTTCAGATGCAAAGCCTCCTTTATCAAAAAATCTACTCATTATATAATGAAAGAGTAAGAGAACTTGGCCATTTTTCCCTGGTTCGGAGACCCAGTTCCCATCCTTTCATGCACAGGTGTTGTGGATGCCTTCCTCAGACTTGAGAATTCTGGTTTGGTTAAACTTTCTGCTGTTCAGATAAAAAACAGCAGCAATTTTCTGCTTGAATTTCTCTGTGACTAAATCCATTGATCATCCTTTCTCTCTGTGAGTGAGAAGTGTGTTTTCTCCTTAATAACTCCTATCCTTCTCCTGGATTTCCCCCTCCCTCCCCCCCTTCTCTTGTTTGTGTTGTGTGGTCAGTCCTGTGCGCTATTCCTCTGAGAGACAGAGGGAGCGCAAAATTGAAGTTATTTTATGCTTGGGCTCCCTCGGTCCCAATTTTCAAATCTTTGTGTCAATTTTCACACATCAGTGTCATGTGGTGAATGTTATGGAAATTTCAGTGGGGTCCTTGGGAGGCAATTTATACATGAATCCCTTCCCCCCCCCATTACCATCCTGCTGCAATTCCTGTCTTTTCTAAGAATAAGTGGATCTATAATTAATGTAGATTTTAAAATATAATGGCATTCAGAATTCTCATAGCAGGTTTTCGATGCCATGTCTTCTTTGCAGTATAAACACAAAAGCATAAATGCTTGCTAGCTCTCTCTCCTAATAAATGGGCTTGAGTAAAAGGAATAAAAATTACAGTTTGTTGGCAGTAAAGAGCAACTAATTACTCAGGAAGAAGCATGTTTTTATTTTTCAAAACTGCACTGAAAATGGTTTATCATGCAATAAATTTGCTAATCACCAGTTAGGAAACACAGTGCCATCACCACCTACCCAGAGTGGCTGCCTTTGAAAGTTGGTATGTTACAGTTTGGATAGGAAATTATATCCTTTTGAAAAGAAACATGACAGAAGATGTTCATTGAATAGCGTAAAACTCCTCAGCAGTCGGAATTCAAACTGCATAAACAAGAGCGTGGTTAACAGTGCCAAAAGACAGCAACCGTTGACCTTGCCTTTGCTTGGTGAGGAGATGACCCCTGGCCCCTTCTCATGAAGATAATTTTTCATTTCCTTTTGCTCCCCCTTTTAACAATGGAAGTGGAAGACTTCTAATGGAAGAACACAGACTGGCCTTAATTTTTGTCACTCTCCTCCCAAACTCCCTTCTTCCTCAGCCCCTTACCAGTCTTTAAATGTTGATTTCTGATAGCTTCCATTAACTTTTTCCAAAAGAACCTGGAGAATCACTTTCTAACCTACAATTACAGAAGTCTAGCTTGATGAACTTGAAACCTCACAGACTAATAACAGGTCCAGTCCAACATATCCTGCTACTAGCCCACTCTCTTGTTTAGAAGGTATTAGGTGATGTTTTGTTCTCCCCAGAGAAGATGGCTGTGACCATCCTAACAAATGATGTCTGCTGTCCTCCCTGCCTCCGAGTCACTCTCGTCGTTACTGTCATATTTTCTTCTTAGACTTAGTAGTATCAAAGATCACCTTGTTTCTGTGTGTGTTTATTAATTTGTTATCTGGTTCCCCACTGCAAGTTCAGTTCTTTGAGGAGAGGAAACCTTCTGTTTTGATCATCTCTATATCACTAGTTTCTGGAAGAACATCAAGCACAGAGTTGTTTTCAATGTGTCCCGAAGGAATCGATGAATGCATCCCTGAGTGAGTGAATAAATGAAGGAACATGTTGGTTTTCTGTCCCTACCTCACAAAGCAAAGCATTCACTAACCTCGACTTAGCCAAACTGCTACCCCTCAAGCGTATGGGTATCTAGAGACAATGCAGCTTTGGGTGTAAAAGTTGGGAGGAGGAGTTTGTTTAATCTTTCCTTTTGATGAGAAAGAAGCAACGGTAAACTGCTTGGTCAAAGTTCCTTTATTTAGAGAGAATGCATTGTGTGAGGAGCTTGTAACTGAGCCTGATTTGCAGAAGGTCACCGGATCACCAGCTCTATTTGGCAATGGCCGGGTGTCAAACGAGAAGACACTCACTAGCTAGGAGACTCCAGTGGCAGCCCTGCTGCCCCTGGCCAAACACAGTGGAGTCTAAGATAAGCACCTTTTTCACCAGCTGTGCAACTTTGAGCAACTCATTTAATGGTTTGGGTCTCAGTTGTCTCATCTGAAACCACCATCATAACCTCTACTCATCTTGAATTATTAGAAATAAATGAAAGCATATGTGTAACATCATTTTGTAAACTACTGAGAGCCATACAAATATTTTGACCAAGTTGATACAGAAGAAAAAGGCAATGATACATAAAAAACTAAAAGACTATTCTTCTGTATAGAAATTTTTTGCCCCCTCTGTGTTATAAGAAAGGTAAGTTAAAAAGTCACCATTTTATAAACTAAGGACCAATAAACTGAGGACCAAAGAAGCTGTGTGTGTTTAGCATCATAGATAATGCTATACATCTGTGCATCCAGATCACGCCCCAGATCTCTAGGTGACTGATGCAATAATTTGTTTCTAGACTGGTCCATTTATTACTGATTCTCCTTCAAGAGGGGCAATCACTTGGGGCACTGGGTTGTGAGAGCAATTCTGTGCTTGGGTCTTGGGCCGGAGCTTTTAGCAGGCAGGTTACCACACATGTCCTGATATGACCAAATTTGAGGGTAAGCACAAATCCAGGTCCAGAAGAAAAAGAGCAAGAGCAAACAAGTTCAAGGGCAAACTTGGATCAGGAATGGCAAATCAAGCCAAAAGACCAGAGTCTGGGGAAAGACATTACTGCAAAGAGAATACAGACAAGATCAAAGAAGAGAGGTCTAGAACTTTTTATATCAATAGCCCTGAGATGCCCAAACATGAAGGTTGGGTGTATGGTAGGCTGTATATTGAACAAGTGGCCAAGGCTGATCCAAAGATACAGGGCAGCAATAACTGTGCTTCCCCTTAGGTTCTTTCATAAAGACAGGAGCCTTTTATGAGCTTGAGAGCCTTCTTCTAGCAAAACAGTTACGGAAGAGGATGGAAAAAAGAGGCACCCCTCTACCTCAAATATTGCCCCCACCTGAATGAAGACTTTCTTATAAAAGTCTATGGACATAATACAAAAAAGACAAATCATTTTGGGACACACTCTTTTAAAGAAAGTTAGGAAGTTTCTTTATGCAGGACTTCTCAGTGCCTTTACTACTTGTTTTATACTAGTTTAATAATAATTATGGACATGAAACAGGCTCTTTGAATTTTGAAAAGTTTACAGTGGATTTCAAGAAGAGTGTGTGGTATTTCCTAAATGTGCTCCAACATAACACACACACATTTTTCTGGAACATTTTGTTGGAGTAGTATTCCACAAAGTACGATTTGCTCACTTTGGTCTAGGTAACTGGTTACACTGATTTAGGTAACCGTTTTGTATACAGCAATGAACTGACACTCTGTTTTATTATCTCTTTTAACTAATTTTGTCACCAACACAAGGCTGTTAAGTCATTTAACTCTTTGTTTTATTGTTTCACTATTAAATGTAGGCAATTTCACAGTGACGGAAAAAGTAGGGCAGAGAGGGGATCATGTCTGAGTCAAAGTGGGTGTATTTCTCTACCGAGAGTTATTCTGGAATATTTCTGTTTCCTGCTCACATTGATACCCAAATAAGTCTTTATGGTCCAATAACTGAAACTTGATTAGAATGTGATAGATTCTTTTACTTTTATAGGATCAAAGAGGCTTTCTACTCATTAAAGTTCTCACAGTAACATTCTTTCTTAAGTCTGTTTTCAAATTTAGGAACCCAGGGAAACGGAATTTGCTGAAAGTCTACATCATATAGAGAATATTTAAGATGCATTACATTACATCAAGTTTGTCTCCTCTTTGCTTCCATTTTGATTCTCCTCTTGAATAATTATTACTTTGAAAATGAGGAACTGACCTTTTCCTTCTTTCCTGGTTTAGTGCAAGAAGATGGAATTAATCCTTTGACAGGAAATCAGAACTGTAAATTCTAAGACCCTAATCCAACACATCCCTGTCTCAATTACGGGATAGCCTCTCACTGGTTTCTCACTGCAGTTTTCTCATTCATAAGATGGTACTAATGCCCCTAACCTACAATATGGACAGATGAGCAAAATGTGTGCTTTCACTTCTATTTGCCTTGAAATATTCTGCAAAACCAAATGAATACTTTACTCATGACAATTATCAGTAAAAATAATGGGATGCAGCATAGTGTGGTATTTAAGGGGAACAGATTCTGGAGTTCAATTGTCTGGATCTACCTTCTGCCCCCGCAAGATTTTGCATAAGCCATTGACCTTTCTGTGCCTCAGTCTTATTTTCTATAAAATGAGTTGTAGTCGTAATTCTTATCTTGTAAGTTTATCATCGGGTTTAAAGATAATCCTCGTAAAGCGATTAGGGACATAAGCACTTGACAGTATTAGCTATATCACTACCACTTTTACTGGTAAGTTTCACCTATTTTTCCTATTAGAAGTTTGTGAAATCCAAACATGTAGAAACATGGAGGTAGTTCCCTCAAGCATTAAAACGTTTAAGCATTAAACGGTTTGTCACCATTAGAGAACACATATGTAATAATACAACATCTTTTGCTCTATCCTAAGTATCTGTTGACTCAGTAAGTGAATTCATTACTTCCACCTCTAATTTCAGATCCTTGCAAGCATGCAGAATATCATATGACTATGTCTTATTAATTTTCTCTTTCTTTTTTTTCCCTAGGATGGGCTAAAAATCAGGACAAATGTAGTCTGTGTCAGAAAGAATTTACCTACGTGTATATAATTGGTCTGAACAAACGTATGAGAAACAGATTTCTTTTTGCAACGTGGAAGGACAACCACCAGGTCCTCTTTCTTTCCAGCTGGAAGGGCTCATGAGCTGCTAGCTTTGCAGGCTCAGCTTGACATCTCCACTTCCAGGCCAGCTAGTAGTCACTGACGATAAACCTAATGAGAGGGAGAGGGGTCGGTGCAGAGGAAGGAGGCCAGGGTGGGTGATGAGAGGGAAGAGACAGCACTGAGGGAAGTGCAGAAAATAATGAGCCTTAATGCCTTCGACATTGAGACACCTGCTAAAGGCACAGTGCCGTGCAGCCGACAACCGCTTTTCCAGAGGCAGACGTGTCACTCCCCTTGCCCTGAATCTAAGCAGCTTCCAGCTACCCAATAAACCAGGGAGTCTGATAGGTGCCTCCAGGGCCCTGCAGAATCCTGCACATCACAGAAAGCCACAAGGCAGGATTTCGTTTTGGAGCAATCAACTGGGGAAGTTAAACATCTCTGATTATGTAAAAGGGAGGGCTGTGTGCTCATTGCCTGAGTCAGTGTGCCTCAGGCATGGCTACGTGTGTATGAAGAGAGAAAGCTATAAGTACAGATATAATTATAGATACACAGGTGTAACTATGAACCTAAATATATCATCTATCATTTATTTTTCCATCTATCCATCCATGTATCCATCCATCCACCCACCTGTCCATCCATCCATCCATCCATCTGTCTGTCCGTCCATCCATCCTCCCACCCATCCATCCATCCATCCATCTGTCCGTCCGTCCATCCATCCAACCATCATCTATTGTCTCCCTCCCCCTTTCTTTACATCACTTTTAAACAGAGCTCTCTTTGGTCTCTGCAGTAAAGGACTCACTCAGGTGCTACTCAACACAACCAGCTAGTTTGGCCCTCCCATGCAAGCTGGACCCGCTTTAATCCTTTTCTTCATGCTTTCCTTTTCATACAGCTTTGGATCTTGAAAAGTGAGAATGCTTTCCTGGGCTTTGCTTTTCAGCTGTTCAGTGAGTGCTGGGGAGAGGGCTGGCATGACAACCCCTTGAGGCTGAGTCCTGTTGATTAGGGGATGGATTTTGAACAAGCAGCTGTACTGGCAAGCCCCCCTCAGTGACCCTTGCCAGTATCCCTCACCCATGACCTTCAGGGATTGTCCCCTGGGGAAGCAAGGTCAGGCTCCGTGTCCATCAGGCTGCGCTTCTACTAGCTGTGTGATGGAGCATTTTCTGAGGTTGACACCCGTGCATTGGGAGTTGGATGGAGGCTCGTTTCTCGTTTCACATTGAGCTGTCATCCAAAAAGGCCTGCTGCTTATCCTGGGTTTCACAGTCCTCCCAAGCCATGTTGACACTCCCAGCCTGCTGCTCTGGCCTCCACATCTGCTGCCATAACTTATGAACTTGGGGTACTTTCACTTTAGCTAAAGTTTGGGGAATCATATTTTCTAAACTAAGAATATAGGTCTATGAGCATTTTTTTCCTAATGTGTAATTTTCCTGAAGAGTATTCTGATCGTAACATGTATTTCTTTCCCTGCTCTTTGTACTCATTTTGACGTTAAAATAAAATGTAATAATTAAATGGACTGGAACACTTGAAGTGATTTGATTGGCAGGCACAATGACTGTTTACAGAAGCAAGTGGAAAAACTTTACTTTCTCTTTATACTGTATTCCATCAGCTTTGCCTTAGAGCCCCAATTGTGCGGGTTTCTATATTGGAAGATTATCCAAATAATTTCATGGCAAAGTGAATAGGACCACAGGACATGGACATGTCCATTGACACCTGAGGCTCAAAAACAAGTGTTGGTTGTCTTTTGATTAACTAGATATTTTTCAAACATTAATTCTTTTAAGAGGCTCTTTCTAACATATATGCACTTTTTAACGGAACGCCTTCTGGAGTCTAATAAAATATAAAAATCTAATAAAAAATGCACAAAGGGGAGAATTCCCAAGTTATCTTGTTGGTTCGTGGAGCCAAAATAACACTGTACTTGAAATTAAGATTATTTGGGGGGAATTACCTGGTGGTCCAGTGGTTAGGACACCACACTTCCACTGCAGGGGGCACGGGTTCCATCCCTGGTTGGGGAACTAAAATCCCACATGTCGTGCAGCAGCCAAGAAAAACAAACAAACAAACAAAGAAACAAAAAAAAACCCAGAATGCATGTGATATTATTTTTGAAAAGAAAAATTAACATTATTTTGAAAAATCAATGTAATATGGTTACTCTTAGTGGCAAAATCTTAATAAGGATACACTCAGCTCAGTGTTTTGAGTACAGAGTAACTACCTGTGGGAATTTAGCAGATAATTAATTGTATTAGGCAGAAAAATTATATGCCTAAAGACTAAGTACAGGGGCCAGTTTGGGCAGCTGAGAAATTAAATCTAACATAGAATTTTCCTTGGTTCCGTGAGGCTCTGCTCAGTCATCTGAGACCAGCTGGACTCTTGCTTTTGGTGCTCTTGCGTAGCTGTCAAGCAGGTGGGCTTTTCCTGCTCAGTTGGATCCACATCCCTTGTTCAAGTTCTCCTAATCTAGCCTGACCATCTTGAATTAGGTGGGTCTTGGATTCTCGACCCCCAGTGTACTTTGTGGATGGCTGGAAGTCCCACACGATAATTGTGATTTTCTTCTTTTTCCTCCATTTCCACTGCTCCCCATTAGTTTCTGGGCCAATCATTACCTTGTTCAACCATTGTTCATATTTCCATGAGACAGTCTCTCTCTCTCACAATTGCTTGTCAGTTACCTATTAAAATATGAGCTTATATCAGTGTCTAAAGAAGACTTTACATGAATAGCCTGTTCACTGCAAGAGGGCTTGGTTTAGGGATGGGGAAGAGGGAGTGTGTATGGCTGGGCTGTCCCTGCATAGTACCCCCAGCTTGCTACTCATCCTGGGGACGATCATTTTACATGATGTAAATCACTCGCTTTGGCTTATTTATTAAAAGGCTTTCGACTTTAAATTGCTATGTATGAGTACACTTTTCACCTGTACCTGCAAATTACAACTCCATGAAGTGATGCAATTATGATGAATACTATTTTGCACATTAAAAGACAAACTGAAGCAGACAGAATGAGTGACTTTTCCAAGATTGTGCTGAAAGTTAGTGCCTGAGTCTGAGCCAGAGCCCAAGAACAAGGATCTATGCTCTTATTAGGACTTTTGAAAAATAATAACCTGAAACACCAAAGCCGGCAATATCTGAACATTAACTTCAGTAAGTAGAAGCAAACCAACAAACAAAAAATAGGAAAAAGACATTTTCTTCTTGGGTGTAGTAGCAAAACTGAACAACAACTGTATGTCTATTGTTGTACTGAAACTTCGTTGTCTCATTTATGCTCTCATCATTAGTGAAAGAAATATTTTCCTTTAATTTATGAATGCAGTAAGTCTCAGAGAGGTTCAGTGAGTTGCAAAAGTTCACACAGCTTGTAAGATGATGGATGGAGCTGGAATTTGTGGTTAGCAGACAATTCATCCTCTCCAAAATGTCCATAACACATTTGTTCCATGCTCAAAGGTCCTTGGATTTGATCCTATCCAAAATGTTCATGAGCATATTTGGTCCATTCCAAATGGTTTTGGACAGGACAAAATATAAAGAACCTTTTGGCCTGGACCAAACATCTTATGGATGTTCTGGACAATGCCCCACAAGGGGAATTTGCTTATCTTTTGTTCCACTCCATTGCTACAGTGCACGGATGAGCAAAGTCCTATGTTTTGTTCAGCAGCATGTGTGATGACTAACCTGCCCATTTAGTTCTGTTTCAGTATTGCTTGTGGCACCTCTTTCTCAGTGCTAGGATGGAAAGGGACATTTGTCTCAAGGGACACAGAGTGAGAGTGTGGCTGTTCCCATCCAGTCCTCCTCTGTAAATAACACATCCAAGATTAGGCTGTTATGTGTCAGGGACCACCATATATTAGGTCTTTGTATTTTATTCGTTATGTTTTTAAATTTTCTGGTCCTTTACAAAGTATTTTTATGTTATTAGTAGGTAAAAAATTCAAAATGTGAAAACCCTCCCACCCATTTTGTTCTCAAGCCACTGAGTTCCCCGGTTCTGGGGGTAATCAATGCCATCAGGTTGTGGTATATTAACCCACAGATACACTATGCATATGCAGGCATGCAGGAATAAATATATTGTTTAATACCAATGGCTGCCAACTTGGAGATCATTCAGCTCCATTTCTTGAATGAGCTCCCTTATTTATTTCAGCAGCTGCTTTGTATTACACTGTTTCCCTCCACCATGACTTATTGAACTAGATCCTTTTACAATAGACATTTAAGTTGTTCAGATAATTTGCTACATCGCAATATGCTGCAATGAACATTCCCATTCATACTTCTTTGCACACATGTGTCAGTAAATCTTCATGATAAATTTCCCAAAGTGGAATCACCGGGTAACAGAGCCTGTATGTTTCAACTTTTAACAGATACTGCTAAAACTAGCTCCCGATCTCCAACATGGGGTGATGGTAAATTTTTTGGACTTTGATTATCTGAAAGTTGGGAAATGAAATCTCATTGTGGTTTTAATCTGGACTTATTTTCATATGAGTAAGGGCAAGCATGTTTTCTTTTTAAATGTTATGTATTTAAGACCCTTTTGTATTTCCTTTTCTGTGAATGCTCTGATTACATTTTTTGGTCCATTCTCCTATAGCCTTAATGGTCTTTTACTTATCACTTTGTAGGAATATTTTCTGTATTAATGAAATTATTGCTTTACCAAATAGGTCTCAAATACTTTTGCCCAGTGTGTAATATGACTTTGCTTTTGCTGTTTGTGTATGTGTCAGGCATTTAAATAGATTGTTACCAATCCTCAAGAATCCTGCAAGGTAGGTTTTAATCATTCTCATGTATGGTTGAGAAGACTGCAGATCTGAAAGGGTTAAAGTCTTTCTTAATATTGCCATGCTAGTAAGTGGGGGCAGGAGAGAGCAGAGTTCAGATCTCTGTGACTGGAAAGCCCACATTCTCCCTGCCATATCGCACCACCTCTCTTGGGGACATCATCATCCTCGCCATACCGTGAAGCTGAGCGAATCCTCTAGGTCCACTTAGCTAGTGGGAGTCGTGAGTTTAGCAGGTCTTGCTGATTGAGTTGCAGATTTCAACTGAATTAGCTGGCAGTGGCATGTGTAAGTGCACAGCCTCCAAGTGTATTTGCCTGACCATTTCTCCAAATGTGCTCTCACATCTGGGCCTTTGCACATGCTGTTCCCTCTGCTTGGTTCACTTTCCCCTGTCCTGACCCCAGTCACCCTTCTGTACAAGTTCGCTGTCACTGGAAGTCTTCCCTAAGTGTACCACAAGAAGCAAGTCTATGTCCTTCCTTCATTATGGCATAAGCTGTATGATGCCCTATTGCCCATGTGGGGGGGCTTTTCCTTCCCACTTGCCTCTAAGCTCCAGAGACAAGGACTGTGTCGTGAGCATCACTGTGCCCCCATCACCTGAACCAAGGCCTGGCAGATCATGGATATTCAGTGTATCCTCGGAAAATGATGAGTAGATGAATAAAGCACATGATGATTAAGAGTGTGGGTCCTACAGTTGAATCCTGCCCCCCTACTTACTAGGAGGGTGGCCACGGGCCAAGTTACTTAAATTCCCTAAACTGCACATTCTTCATTGACAAATTTCTTTTTAAAATATATTTCCTCCTTCACAGACTGAGCATAAGGAATGTGTTAGATAATCCTTGTTAAAAATCTGTGATTATGATGAGTAGAACGATGATCTCATTATAGTCTGAAACTCCTCATGGAGAATGACAGTCAGAAGATCAAAGTTCTAACGGCAGTTTGCCCTAAACTGGTTTTTATAACTTCACTTCTCTGTGCCTCCTCTACCACATGGGGTTGTTCAACTTGCTGGTGAAAATTCTCAAGTCTGTGAACTAACTTCAGAGTGGCTTGACACATGCTGAGGCCAGTCTGCTCTCCTTTACTAGATGTTTCTGAATGTCTGGAACACATTATAGCCTGACTCCTAGTACAAGTTCACTCTATATAATAATAGTAAATGATTAATTATATATGTGTGTGTATATAATTACTAACCTAATAATATTTTAAAAAAACATAAATTAAAAATAATATATTATTCTATCCTATCAATGTCTGTAATACCCGATTAATACCTGTAATCATAGCTATAGCATAGTAGGGATCAGCTCGTCAGATATGCAGATTCCCGGGCCTTAGTTCAGGCCAAATGATTTTGCTTAGGGTGCAGGTTCCAGAATCTGGATTTTAAACCACTAAGCTCTGGTTTAGAGGAGTTTGAGAACCACTGCTTTAGTTAGAATGCTTCTCCACATTTGCGATGCATGGATCATTTCCCCCCATATTTAGAAATCCTATAGAAAACATGATGCTTTTGACTATCTGGGGGTTTCTGCATTCCGGGGCAAGAGCCAGCAGGATTATCGCAACATTTTGCATGATCTATTACCCCTGCAGACCTGGGAACAGTGCCCTTTATGGGATGGGGTAGGCAAACATGCAAGAAGAGTTCTTTTTCATCCAATCTGAGCGTTCAGGTCATGTCAAACTAAGCTAATATAAGTGTCAGTGTGCAGCTTTTGCTTGTGAAATCTGAGTTCGTTGCAATGCAGTCCATTTTCCTTCTTCAAGCTCCGTGGATGCTATCAGCTGATGGGTCTGACAAGCATCTTCTACGCCAAAATAAAAGCCATCTCAGCAGCTCTCCTGAGTGAGTCTCCCTGCGTGTGTGTACACCTGTGCTTGTGGAACTCACGTCACACTCTCCTTACAGCCACGAGAGCTAGTCTCCATGGGCCTCCCACAGCACCATGCTGAAGCTGTGGAGCCATCTCTAGGAGCCATCACGCCAGTTAATAAGGACCACAAGAGTGTGGGGTTATATAAGTGTCCAGTGGAAGAATTAATTATGGGGAACATGAAGTCCCTCTAGGAATGGACTGAAGATTTACCACTTCCCAGGTGAATACTCTGCTATTAGACTGAAGAAGCAGTTCGTTGGCTCAATACAGTGGGAGCTTGTTCTACATAACAGTGGACCACAGGGTACACCTGATGAAACCAACTGGGCTCTGGGGATGCCCTAGATAGCAATGGGTTATCTTTCACTGGAGAGTAGCCAGATTGCAGGGCAGGCCAACCTTTGGCTGATGTTTCTTTTCATTTTTCACTTCTTTTATTTATTTTTTCTTTCTTTCTTTCTTCTTTGTATTTTATGCCTTTAAACTTAGCTTAGTGGTTTCCCAGAGAAAATAAGTGTCTGAGCCCATCTCAGTGGTGAATTACAACAATTCCCCAGACACTCTTCACAGGAGTCAGGGTAGCCTTAACTTGGCTTGTCAGATCCTCATCTAAATATTTTCAATCCATGGCAACTGGGAGTGATTTAGGAGAACATCCTTCGAATCTGCCATATTGCTTTTACTTCTAACATAGCTGTTCTCATTCAAACTGAAGGTTGATCCATTTTATGTGAAGTTAGGGCAATCCTCAGGCCTTTCGTGCTGTTCAGATCAACCTATTAATGTGTTTTACGATCCTAGGTCATGATTGGTGTCATTTAAATGTGTATTATTATTCTGTATCTTCCCACTGATAGACACATACAGGAATAAGATAAACAGAGGAAACACAATTCAAAGAAAAAAGGGAGAAAGGAAAGAAGGAGAGAAGGAGGGAGGGAGGAAGGAAGGAAGGAAGTTAAGAAGGGAGGGAGAAAAAACAGAGGGAAGGCAGGAAGCAATAAAAAAATACAAATCTAATACAAACGTGTAAATACACTGCAATTTACATGCAATATGTAAGTTGCAACAGTGCTATTTCTGAGACTCAAAAACACTAAAAAATTTACTTGAGTTGTAACTTCTTAATAAAAATTCTAGAAATAATGTCTTCTAAAGGAAAGCCTCCATTGTATCAAGATGGTTAAATTAAAAGGTGCTGGGTATCAAAATCTGAATATGTTTGACAACAAACTTACCATTTACATGTATTACTTTGGTGGAGACAAAGGTAGCTCTGTATGTGGGGAATTGCTGAGAAATTAATCAGATAGGACACACACACACACACACACACACACAGACTTTTCTCTCCTTGCCGGAAGCATGTCTCCAGCCTCCCTCTTGCCAACACGATCCTTCAGCACCTGCTGATTGAAACTTGGTGACCATCAGGTAGGTGTGGGAGCCATGTGTCTTACTGATGGTTTATGTCAAGCTGCAGAACAGCAAGCAGAACAAAAAAGATCTAATTGCCCTGTTCACAGACCTCCCACACCCCAAAGGTGCTGGTTAAGCACATTTCTTTCCTTGTTGAATGTGGCATTTGTAAAATTGCAATGCATTCCAACTGGCAAGCGTAGGCACGTGAAGAATTCTGTGACTAGTCGACAGAGGGAAACACAAGACTCTTTCGTTGTCATGTAGCAGATCAGAGTAGAGATGGTGGGTGGTGTCTGTGTGCACATGTGTAGGGTGTGCGTTTGTGTGTGCAGGTGATTTGGTTCTGTTTCGCAGTCACACAGAAACTCTCCCCGAAGTTTTGACCGCCCCTCCTGTTCTACCCACTGGCTTCTTTCTCTGCTCTAAATCTACCAATTATTTCCTTTAAGTGTCAGCAGTACACCAGACACACCGAGATGTAACCTTTCCTCAAGTTGATGCTGTTAAACCATGACTTGAAACTGAAGTCGCAGTTGTCAACGGCGACTTCAGTCACTAATAACTACTTCAGAAGTGCGAGTGTTGTCTGGGCTCTTCCTGCTGTGGCCCAGGGCTCCGGGAATGTCTTTACAGGTCATTTAGAACCATCCATCTGATCTGTAGCAAGATCAGTCAATCTTTCAGCTGAGTGCGTTCCTCTGGCTTCCCCTCACTGCCAGGTCCTTTATTAGTTCTCTCAGGGCCATATTGGAGGATGTTAGGGAGCCATATCGACCACTTAGCTTGTAAAGACTTTGAGCTCAGGGCATCACCGCCTGCTTGGATCCTGAATTCTGTCACTTGCCTGTGAGGATTTTTTTTTTTTCCCTCTGTCTTTTTCTCCTGTATGGTTTCATTGGGCTGCTGTTTAAAAAGACCTTTTAACCAGCACTGCATGCATGACATAGCAATTCTCAAAAAATGGACCCAGCTGTCAGTTGATATGGATGACATAATTCAGCTTGGTTTGGGAAGGTTTATGGTCTTCCTGGGCTCGTGGTTTTGCAGAGACCTCATCCCATGCCTGTTGACCTTAGGCGAACGTTGGAAGCTGAAATAGTCTTTGTAGATTAGATGGATCTTAATTTTTTTATTTTGGAGTTTAATTAATAAATAGTTATTGACCGTCAATTTTCAATTGTTATATTGCTTAATGAATACATACACATACACACACACATGAGTATGTGCTATCAGTTGCCCATTTTACAGGCGAAGTAACAGAGTGCTTAGGTAACTTGCCTATGATCACCCAGTTAGGAACAGGAAAAATGAGAATCTGAATCCAGGTGCTTGACCATCCTTGATTAGGACCCAATACCTCTCTATTTTCATAAGAAGGAATCATCTGATATTTGTCTTTCTCTGTCTGACGTACTTCCCTTCATATGATAATGATATCACTTATTTGCAGAATCTAAAAAAAACTGATACAAGTGAATTTATTTACAAAACAGAAGTAGACTCACAGACATAGAAAACATACTTATGGTTACCAAGGTTGAAAGGGAGGAGAGATAAATTAGGAGTTAGGGATTAACAGATACACACTACTACATATAAAATAGGTAAACAACAAGGACTTACTGTGTAGCACAGGTAACTATACTCAATATCGTGTATTAAGCTATAATGGAAAAGACTCTGAGTCACTTTGCTCCACACTTGAAACTAACACTACGTTGTAAATTAACTATACTTCAATAAAAAAAATAATAAGCAATCATCAATACTGTAGGAACTGAAATGTTGTTACAATTATATATGGGATGATGACTGACAATTCACTGCGACTCTGGGATACACATAAGCCTCATCTTTGGAGTGTCTGTCTGCATCACCCTGCCATCCAGTGCAAATGCAGAGGTAATATATTAGAATCACAGGATGAATTTTTAATACGATACTGGTGCCTGCCAAAAAGTAAGTGGATTGCAGAAGCCCACAGGGAAGCCAAGAGTAGTGATGAAGAAAGGTGCCCTTCTGTCTAATTTACTCTTTCTGCCTTCTCACCTTCTTAAAAGTCTCCCCGCCTCCACTGCCCTCTACAGAATTGTTGGTATCTAAGGGCAAAGTGCTGATTGTATTTAGAGAAAAATCCTCTGCCCCTTAATGTAGGAGTAATGATGTTAGCATCAGTCCTCAGGCTCCATTCTGATGCAGGTAATTATGCTCTGCCTATTTCAATTCTCTCTGCAGTTTCTATTGGATCGGTTTGTCTCTACTTCCTGCCCTAAAATGTTGTACCAGGTTGCCGGGCTGCTGTTCAACATCTGCTTCCCCAAAGAACTACACTTTAAAAGTGAGGAAAATTATTTCTCTTTCATGACTACTTTGCTGAAAGGAACCTGATAAATGGCAGGTGCTGGAGTGCTCCTTTGATTTGGGTCAGGGCACAGCTTGCAGTTAGTCTGGGGTCACTTGAGTTCCTTGCCTGGAACAAAGTACACAAACGTTCTTTGAAAGAAAATGAGGCTTTATATTGGATGGAATGATTGACTGGCCACCCGCCGGTGTGGGTCAAAACGGGCACTGACCTCCTCAGCTGATGGGCTTGTCCCAAATGCCTTTGAGAGGACATCTGGGGCCCCTCTTGCAGAGAGTCCTCCCCAAACCATTGGGGTTCCAGGCCTCACTCTCATCTTACTGAACTCAGTGGGTCAGACCTGGACCTTCTGACTTCGTTTCTAAGTTTTTAACTCTCACATTTGATCGCTTCTTTCCTGGCAAAATCTCCTACAGAAAAGAGGATCACCTCCAATTCTCCATACAGAATCACTTCTTTTTATTTATTTATTTTATTCAAGTATAGTTGATTTACAATGTTGTGTTAATTTCTACTGTACAACAAAGTGATTCAGTTATACACATATATACACGTATATACATTCTTTTTCATATTCTTTTCCATTATGGATTATGGTTCAACTATATTGAATATAGTTTCCTGTGCTATACCGTAGGACCTTGTTGCATATCCATCCTACATATACTAGTTTGCAGCTGCTAATCCCAAACTCCCACTCCATCCCTCCCCCACTTCCCCTCCTTGGCAACCACAAGTCTGTTCTCTATGTCTGTGATTCTGTTTCTGTTTTATAGATAAGTTCATGTGTGCCGTATTTTAGATTCCACATACAAGTGATATCATATGGTATTTGTCTTTCTCTGTCTGACTTATTTCACTTAGTAGGAAGATCTCTAGGTCCATCCATGGTGCAGAACCACTTCTTACTATTACCCTGAGGCACAACGCTTCCAGAATGGTAGCCCGCTCCCTAAACATCCTCATTGAAGCTTCTCATTCCAAGGGATCCTAAACAATTTCCAATCCATTCTTCTTTCTACACCCCCTTCCCCATTCTCTAGCATTTCTAGCAGGTAGATTTCAATCTCAGTACATTTACTTTTAACTAATCAAAATAAAAATTGACAACTGATGCTCATTCTGATCTATGACTGGTCTTGATCTTTGATTAATACATAAGATGATCTCTGTTTAAAATAAAGTCTTGGGTTAAAAAACAGGTGACTTATGTAGGGAAATTCATTACCTGGTTCAGAAAAAAAGCCTAAGAGTGAAGAAAAAAGAAAAAAAAAATCTAACTTCTGCAATAGGAGATGCAAAGAGCCAGCAAAAATGCAACTATTTTGTTTCACACAGAGAGGTAAAAGAGTTTAATTACAACATTTTATTTAAAAATGTTAGGGAGTTCCCTGGTGGCCTGCCACATGGTTAGGATTACAGGCTTTCACTGCCATGGCTCGAGTTTGATCCCTAGTCGGGGAACTGAGATTCTGCAAGTTGCATGGTGAAGCCAAAAAAAAAAAAAAATGTTATACCCATCATAAAATTTAAAAATAATATACCTACCCATCAAAATTTTGTCAGCATTAGAGCAAACATGGCTGGCAGACAGGTAATTCTATAATTGTAAGTTTTGGGGGGTATTCTTTACAAATTTATTTTCCAGGCATATCTTAGATCTAAAACAATGCAAAACAAATAAACAAAAAAAATAAAAATAAAGTCACAAGATGGCTTCTAAAACAATTTGGTCAATGGAATAATAATCTTTAGCACCAGGAATTTACCAGTTGCTGGCTCAAAAGGGAAAACATGACTTTAAGATATATTCATCATTAAAAATATTTCAGACAGAAGATTTGTATCTGATTAGTGAACAAAACTGTGTGTACCACCTTACTCGCTCCCACCTAGACAAAGTAGAGTATAGAGCAATTGCCAAAAAAGAGAATATCCCAGCCACCTTTGTGAATATGGGGTCAAAAAAAAAGTATCATCTCTGTAATTTGAGTTACAGCAGTTTTGACATAATGCTTACTTAGAATTGGTTGTTAAAAAGGGTAATGAGATAAATCTATGCATTCTTTTCAAGCATGCATTGCCAGACTGAAAGCTTATCCCATGGAGAAAAAAAAAAACTTCAGCCATTTGATGTTTTAAAGTTGTTTTTCCATGAATTACAGGGTTTGGTGGAAGCAGTGTCAGTTACAAACCCACACTCTTGTCTCCATCTAATTTTGTCTTAGCAGCTCTTTTAAACTGCTAAATCTGGTTTTCAAGGATGATGATTTTGTTTTGTGATGGTGTGAAACAGCTGCCACGGTTCTGATGAGAAGCCCATTTTCCATTTTATATCTGCAAGATGTTGGCGACATCGGGCCCAGGAAAATAGGCAGCTGAGAAGCCTCTTGCTGCAGAAAGCAGTAAAGAAAGGACAAGAAGTCTTTCTCAGAGGCAGCTGTTTCTTAAAAAGGAATGAGAGGAGAGTGTCCCCAAAGAAAGCTCAACTTGTGCAGTCAAGGTCCACGAACCAGCCTTTAGATCAGAGAGCAGAAGGGTAGCTCCAGGGAGGATGAATTATGTGTAAATTTCACAATACACTGGATTGTTAGTCCTGGAAGAAAGAGGAAGCTGGAAAAATTCCAACCTCGGCTCATCCTTGGAGCATATCAGCCTCTGTGCTTCTACTCAGCTTTGGGCGCGTGACATTACAAACTCGCCCTTCCACCATGGGCCTGCATGATGGCACAAACTAGAAACTCTGAGTTTCTGACTTCTTTTAGTAACCACGGAAGACAACCCTGGACCTGTGTATCTGTGAGGCTGGAGCTGAGTTGAGGCTGGTGGCTCCGGACAGAATCTGCTTTTTGGCTCACCACCGTCCTAATGTGACTGCCTCATTTCTGGATAACCCTTGCCCAGCTCCTGCAGCTATCATTTTCAGCCAGGGGCCACCGTGAGCATTGCCACTCCCACCCTGCTCTCTGAGGAGAACTCGTGTCCTGGAGCTTTGAACTATGCCACTGATGGGACTTCTTTCTAGCAACAATCAGACTGGAAGGTTTGGAAGGGTAGACCTAAGGAAAAAGGAGACACATTAACAGCTCAGTGGATAGGCAGCAGTACTGCCATTCTGGTTGTTAACAATGAAGATTGAATGTTTGTCTTCCGGAAATGCTTATGTTTAAATGTAATTCCCAGTGTGATGGTATTAGGAGGTAGGGCCTTTGGGAAATGCTTAGATCATGAGGATGTAGGCCTCATGAATGGGAGTAGTGTCCTTATGAAAGGGACTCCAGAGAGGTCCCTCACCCCTTCCTCCATATGCCGACATAGCAGGAAGACAGTCGTCTATGAACCAGGAGGTGGGTCCTCACCAGACACCTAATCTGCTGGCACCTTAATCTTGGACTTCCTAACTTTCAGAACTGTGAGAAATAAATGTTTGTTGTTTAAAACAAAATGGAACAGAAACGTACGCTCCTCCCACTCTGGCTGCCAAAGAGCTGCCCTTCTGAGCTCTGGGAATCCCTGCCCACCTCCACCTACATCGGCAGCCCTGCCCCCGCCCCCAAGAGACTTGTTAACATCCAGAACAGCAGGGGCCTTCCAGAACCCTGCTCCAACATGATACTGAGCATCAGTTCAGATTAGTTGATGCCGATACCCTCCTAGTTGTTAAATATTTTAAAAGTCACCCCTGAGTTAGAAGTTAATGAAATCACCTATTACTTGGAATATCACCAGAGCCTGATGGCTTCTCCCCCGCTTCTTTTCTCCTTTCCCTGAGAGGCTCTTGCCATCGACTCCCTCCTCACCATGTGTCTTACTAGGATGTCTTCCTTTCCAGAGGTTACAGGCAGTTGAACAGCAGTAGACTAAACTGTTATAGAGATCTTAAGCTGCTGGATCACTACAAGCTGAAATTGATTACATCTGAGCTGGAGAATTTTGGAATGAGAGAACATGGCTGGAAAATTTGGTGTTCAGTATATGTGGGGTTTTGTGCTGTGATTCCTGCTTTGTCCCTTTTTCTCCCATACCATTCATTGTATCCAGAGTAATGTAGGTCTCAATTATTCTCCCCCCCCCCTTATTTCAGATCATTAAAGAGGATTTTTTGTCCATTTTATGAAACTTCTAAGAAGCATTTCTTTTCTTTTCTAAAAATATACAGTTATTTTTATTTTTAAAATTTATTTCTTTATTTAATTTTTGGCTGCACAGCGCAGCATGCAGGATCTTAGTTCCCCGGCGAGAAATTGAACTAGCGCCCCTTGCAGTGGAAGCCCTGAGTCTTAACCACTGGATCCCCAGAAAGTCCTGGCATTTGCTTTCTTTTCACTAATTAACTGTAATTGTATTTTCATAGTGACAATGCTTTAAGAAAGATCTAACAGATGTGAGTGCTTTTTTTTTTTTTTTTTTCCGGTACGCGGGCCTCTCACTGCTGTGGCCTCTCCCGTTGCGGAGCACAGGCTCCGGACGCGCAGGCTCAGCGGCCATGGCTCACGAGCCCAGCCGCTCCGCAGCATGTGGGATCTTCCCGGACCGGGGCACGAACCAGCGTCTCCTGCATCGGCAGGAGGACTCTCAACCACTGCGCCACCAGGGAAGCCCCGAAGTGAGTGATTTTGACTCAAAATTCTTGCACACTTTCTTGACGTATTTTAGCCCTTCTTCTCATTCTTTTAATCCTTATGTATGTGCTTCAGATCATATTTTCTTCCCAGCTGTTGCCATTTTAATTATTGTCAAATTGAAGATATGGGTGTGCACTATCATGAATAAGGGCGCTAGATTTTAAGTCAGTAGATTCTAGATTAATTTTTGTCATTGATTAAACTGGGTGACCTAAAAAAGTAACCTTATTCCTAAAGTTGCTCATGTATGAATTAACAGGATTGGAATAAAGATAATCTCAGCTCACTGCCAGCTCTAAGGTTCTAGGATTCATTGATGTTATTTTCCTGTTCAAATAGTAGCAATAATTAGCATGTACAGTGTTTTATATACATCATCTCATTTGAATCTTACAGCTACTCTAACAGGTTGGCAAAATGAATAAAGGATCCTTCTCACCAGTTTAGAGCCTGAAAAGAAAAAAAAAAAGCAATTAAGAAATTCATGAATTACCCTTCTGAATTACCCACTCCAATTTCAAAAATTGAATGTCGGTTTATGGAAGTCATTCTTTCTGTCTCCATCACAGGTGTTAGCATCTGAATGTGTTGGCTGAGCTCGGCATCCTACTGTGAAATGATAGTTCCGCAGCTAGTTGTTAAACATATGTGTTTGAGTGTAAACATAAATATGTATATAAACAGGTTGTAGGACGCAGGGGTTGTAGTCAAGGAGGAGGATAAGTAGAAGAAAGAACAGAATTACCCATTAGCTTCGAGAAGGAAAGAAAGACACCTAACATCTATTAACTGCGCAATGTTTGTTTTTGGTGTTATCTTAATTAATCTTCACATCAATCCTATGTGAAGTACATAGTCACTTATCCATTCTACAGATGCAGAAATCTAAACTCAGAGCTGTTAATTGGGTCAAGTTCTCATAGGTTAGAGTCAATATTTATACTCCAGCATGCCTTTCCACTGCATCCTTAAAGCGATTCATTTGTCCTTTAACCCATTCATTCAACAAATTTTTATTCAGCACTTAGTATGTGTCAGGCTCTGTGCTAGGCAGTGAGAAAAACTTCACACCAAGAAAGGTCTCTGTCATCCTGGGTTTACAAATTCTAAATCCTTGATATCTGTACCTTCTATGGAGGCTGAAGGCAGGAAGGATCAGAGGTTAGGGAGAGGATGGTATCAGAGGTATGCCGATAAAACGTGTGACAACAGGGTCTTGGAGGAAGTGGGGAAGCCCTGATTTGTAGCACTCGACAATTTCTGTGTATAGATACTCCCAAAATAGCCTATTTCAATTAATGCTACGCCATCACTGAATGCAGGGAGGAGATGCAGATAGTCTCCTGAGCTGAATGTGTTAGCTCCCACACACTGCTGGGCAGGATAAAAAGTAAAATGATAGAAAGGGACTTCTGATAACTAAAATAAGGTTATCTCACTCTGCACAGGCACAAGTATCTCTAATATTGCAGAGAGCATTATGATTAACAAGACATTTTTTCCTATTTATTTATCATGTGTAATCCTCACAACCCCATGAAAAGGCATTTTCAGAAAGTTTTTATTTTATATTGGAATATAGCTGATTTACAATGCTGTGTTAGTTTCAGGTGCACAGCAAAGTGATTTAGTTATACATATACATATATCTTGTTTTTATCAACTTCTTTTCCCATATAGGTTATTACAGAGTATTGAGTAGAGTTCCCTGTGCTATACAGTAGGTCATTGTTGATTATTTATTTTTAAAAAAAAATTTACTGGAGTATAGTTGCTTAAGAATGTTGTGTTAGTTTCAGGTGTACAGCAAAGTGAATCAGTTATACATATACATATATCCACTCTTTTTTTTTTTTTTAGATTCCTTTCCCATATAGGCCATTACAGAGTATTGAGTAGAGTTTCCTATGCTATACAGCAGGTTCTTATTAGCTATCTATTTTATATATAGTAGCATGTATATGTTAATCCCAACCTCCTAATTTATCCCTCCCCCCACCTCTCCCCTTTGGTAACCATATGTTTGTTTTCTAAGTTTGTGAATCTGTTTCTGTTTTGTAAATAAGTTCATTTGTATCATATTTTAGATTCCACATATAAGTGATATCAATGATATTTGTCTTTCTCTGACTTACTTCACTTAGTATGATAATATCTAGGTCCATCCATGTTGCTGCAAATGACATTATTTCATTCTTTTTATGGCTGAGTAGTATTCCATTGTATATGTGTACCACATCTTCTTTATCCATTCATCTGTTGATGGACATTAGGTTGCTTCTATGTCTTGGCTATTGTAAATAATGCTGTAATGAACATTGGGGATGATGTATCTTTTCAAAGTATTCTCTGGATATATGAGCAGGGATGAGATTGCTGGATCATATGGCAACTCTATTTTTAGTTTCTTAAGGAACCTCCATACTGTTCTCCATAGTGGCTATACCAATTTACCTTCCCACCAACAGTGTACCAATTTACATTCCCACCAATAGTATAGGAGCATTCCCGAAAAGACATTTTGAAGATGGGGTAACTAAGCCACTCTGAGGCTAAATACCTCATCCAATATCATGCAGCTCAAAAGTGGCAAACCAAGCTTCAAAAACCATGCCCTTCATGATACCACACTGGCTCAGAAAAACCAAGATTGGCCGCTACTTTATAAGTGCCTACTTCATAAGTCTATTTTAATTCACTTGGTTGGAGCATAATGATGATACTAGTGTTGTTACATTATTTTTCTAATTTCTGTTATTCACCATCCTCGGTCAATATATGCACCCTTAATAAGATCAATGTATGCCTTTGGTTGTGTACAAGAGTACAAGAGTGTGAAAGAGGCTGATCACTACCAGACAACCCCAACAATGGTATCCACCAAAGATTTCAACACGAGTCAGTGCCTTCACTTCCATATTCCAAAGCCAGCAGCACTCATCTTTGCACAAGTGATCTTCCTCTGGGAGAAATCAATACCCTACCTACAGTCAGTAAAAAATAATGCTAGTAAAGCAACTTAGTGTAAGGCTGGAAGCCAATGAGCAATCAACTTCTCATGTACCCACAGCAAACTGATGACAGTTATATGGCCAGTAGTTAAAACAAGGCATTTTGTGAAATTAGCATTTCCATAGACGCTTTTAATTTGGTCTTGTTGGCTGTCTCATCTGAGCAGGACAAATTTAGAGTGAACATAGACTGCAAGTAGAGATATTCCATATCACAGTTATGAGAAAAGAGCCGATTATTCTCAGGCAACATAACAGAAAAATGTGCAGCTAGATATGGCCACTGGATTAAGGATAGTCAGCATCTCCCAAATACTCAGCATGTGCTAAGCACTCTGCTGGAAAACTACGGGGGAGGCAAAGATATATAAGCCTTGATTCTCGTTCCTCAAAAGAAGGTTTAGAAAAACTCAGTAATGCACCAGGCTTTTTAGGAGGTGGGCAGCTACCAAAAGAAGAGTGCACTGTTCTGACAGAGGCTGAAACCTAGCTCTGCTATGCACCACCACGTGATCCTGGAGAAACTACCTTAAGTTCCTTGACCTCCAACTTCTCAAGGGTGATATCTACCTTGAAGATATGTAACAGGTGTCTGCCAATAGTAGCAATTTAAGTGATGGTTAACTTCTTGTTATTATTTTCCTCCAAAGAATATTGGTGGCAGGGAAGCAGTGATGGAACTTCATCAAGTTGGAACCAAGGACAAAAAATTTAAATTTGTCCAGGGACTTTCCTCACTGAAGTTCCCTTTTTTTTTTCCCTTTGGTAATTTTTTTCTTAACATTTTTATTGGAGTATAATTGCTTTACAATGGTGTGTTAGTTTCTGCTTTATAACAAAGTGAATCAGTTATACATATACATATATCCCCATATCCCCTCCCTCTTGGGTCTCCCTCCCTCCCACTCTCCCTATCCCACCCTCTAGGTGGTCACAAAGCACTGAGCTGATCTCCCTGTGCTATGTGACTGCTTCCCACTAGCTATCTATTTTACATTTGGTCGTGTATATAAAAAATGGTCATGAAGAACCTAGGGGCAAGACAGGAATAAAGACGCAGACCTACTAGAGAATGGACTTGAGGACACGGGGAGGGGAAAGGGTAAGCTGGGACAAAGTGAGAGAGTGGTAGTGTATATATAGACATATATGAAGTTCCATTTTTTTGTTTTGACTGCATCTGTAGTCTTAGAGTCACTCTGTTTTTGTCAATTTAGGTGCCATGCACCGAGAGTGGGGTTAAAAGACTCTCTGGTTCATGTACTCTAATTTTGCACATTAAAGCTATGTAGGAAAGGTGTGGTATGTTGAGTTGTTTTGAATTCATAAAGTATGAGATCAAAAAAATTCTCTTTTGAAAAATAAAATGTATGCTATATTCTTTATAATCTCTTGCTTTCCTGTAAAACAAATCTTTAATTTTCCAAATAATTCTATATGTATTAACCCAATTGACTCTCACAGCATGTTTGCGAAGTGGGTAGGGGAGATAGGTGTTCATTTTCCCATTTTATAGATAATAAAACTGAGACTAAGTAAAGTGTGGGTTTAACCACTACATCTTGAGGTTGATTCTACAGCATCATTTATATTCATGACTGTCTTTGCCTATTTCCTCCAGAAAACTTGTTCTACATATTATTTTTACCAATATTACTTTATATAATGCTTAATATACCTTGGCAAATATATTAGTATTAGAAATACATTTTTTCATTCAAATAATTGCCATAATGCATTAAATATTTACTTATCTGTTTTTTTTTTTAAGGATCTGATACAACCAGGACTTCTTTTCTAAAACTCTTACGATTTCTAAAATTGAGACACTTCCACAGCAGCAATGGAAAATAAGTTGGAGTTCCCAATATGCATTTAATATTAAATAAACATATTCTTGTTTAGTAGAAGATAAAGACGTGGTAAAACTAAATAGATAGCATAAATAGATTTCAGAACACTTAATCTCTCACCTCCTGTTAGGTATTTTGGCTAATATGAGCATTTGTCAATTGCACCACATTTTAAAATGAAATTGGTATCTTGTCTTCCACATGGGAATGGAATTTCTAGGTCAATAGGCCCTTAAATGTCATGAATTGCAATATAGATGACACTTGTCAAAGTCTCGGTGATCAATTCAGATACAAACCTGACTTGAGGACTGAAGAATCCAAGTCAAATTGATGTATGAGACAAAGTCCAGGTTTAGCGTGGTGACATGGTGAGTAGTACCTTTCCTGGGACAAAGCTGCAGGACTTCCGCTGAGATTGACACTCCCAGGCCTTCTCATTTCTCATCAAGCCAGGGTTGGATCACTTCTGTTTTCCTAGCACTATGCCCATTAGGCTTTCCATTAGGCAGCTGGGCAGAGAAAAAAAGGAAAGAGCCAACATAGTCCTCTTCTTTCAAATCTCTGTAAATTTTACCTTATGATATGGTTTTTCACACAAAGGGATATTGAATGCCAGTGGAGACCAAGCAACAAGAAACTTACAGAAGCAAATCTCTGGCGCATCTACAAGCAAAATGGGTCCAAATGCAGATGTAGAGAAGCAACTCTGGTGAGCCCTCAATCACTGAGATCACCAAGGTAGGTGACATGCTAAGTTATGAAAAGGGAGTTGGATACAATGGTATTGATCTCTGATGGCCTTGGTCTGCAGCGGCTTGAAGCAGGATTTGGTTCCTGGCCAGAGACTGAGGTCAGGCCATTGCAGTGAGAGTGTTGAATCCTAGCCACTAGACCACAAGGGACCAGTGGCCAGTGACAAGGCCCTGGCCCATCAACTGTGTAGAAATGAATTTCCACATAGAGATGGAAAGTAGTGAAACAAGTAAAGTGTTTATTAGGAGGAAAAAGAATATGTGTGGATAGACAAACGGGCAGCCTCAGAGAGAGTCATGCCCTCATGGTAGTTTGAATCACTTATATGGGGCACTTCTTCTGGGTTTCCTTTGGCCAATCATCTTGCTTTGCCTGGCTCTGAGTCCGTATTTGGTTTATCTCAGGGTCCTCCTGTGTGTGCGTGTATCTCTCAGCCAAGATGGATTCTACCAAAGAGGCCTATGGGTAGGTTGACAGCACTTACTATGGGGTGGCACTCCCTCCCTTTTTGACCCTTGAGGAGCCTTTCTGCGCATGTGTAGTCTGGAAGGTCTCCTTGACTTCAAGAATGAGGAATATGTGGTCTTTTACCTCTTACCTGGGCAGGGCTTAGCTTCTCCTCCCACCTGCTATTTTGGAGTATCTGTCCACAAGGGACAAACTCCAGCTGCTCAGCCTGGGGCCCATCTATCTCCTGCCTCAGTATGAGCCTCTGGAACACAGGAGCCATCTTTACAAAGTGATACTATCTTTAGGGAGCGTTTACTAGTTGTCACACACTTAATAAGACTTTTATATTTATTATCCCAAAAAATACTCACATAGGCTCCCTAAGTTAGGTACTGGTATTATTTTGGCTCTAAAGATGAAGAAAGCAAGTCCTGAGGTCCATGACCAGGAAAGCTGGGATGTGAAAGCAGAGCTCTCTGACTCCAGATTGTCAACCATGGCGTCCTATCTTTTTTTCCGCCTCTGTACCCTCCATAGTATTTTACACAGTAGGACTCAGAGGACTGGATTGGGTGGAAATAAATGAAATCTAAAAGTTTCATTTGAAATCAGAATCTAACAAGATCACAAGGTTACTCTCAACAGGAAGAATTTCCAAGGAAACATCTTTAATCCACATCTTAGAATTGAAGAATAACTTTCCTCTTTCATTCATTCATTTACTGATAAATAAAAAAAAAATGTATTTTGTGCCTACTTGGTGCTAGATTTGCTGATGTTTGGGGATCATTGTGGCAAATGAAACAGGCAAGGTCTCTGTTTCCATGTGGTTTTGTTCCAGTGGGGAAGGTGGCAGTTGCGGTTAGGTGCTATAAAGGAAATAATCAGAGTTATGACTTAGAGATTTACTTGGGGAGGTGTTTTTAGACAGGATATTGAAGGAAGTCTTCTTTGAGGTGACACTTGCATCAGGACCAAAACAAGAAAGAACCAGGCATGAGAAGAGCTGGGAAAAGCTTTCCAAATGTAGAGAAAACAGCAAGTGAAAAGGTCCTGAGGCAGAAACAATGTAGGTGTGAACAAAGACTAGAAAAGGCCAAGTGGCTGGTAGGTCCCAAGTGAGGAAGAAAGCAGATACACAGAGAATCCGAGAGGGAACAGGGACCAAATGAGGCACGACCTCCTGGGCCAGGAGTCTGGAGGGTATTGTGAGTGCAGTGCAAACCTTTGAAAGAATTTTAAGCCAGAAAGTGATGGAATCTTGTTGGTAGGCTACTGACAGAGTTATGATTACCTAATGAGAGGACATAAATTTAAATTAACAAATAACTGCCTACCTATCTACATACATACATAAAGTTCAGGACACAGCCCTAGAGAGCCACCAACATAGAGAGATTGGCAGAGGAGGTGACACAAACCAAAAAGAATGGAAATTATTGTACAGTGAAAAAAGAGGGCACCTAAAATAGAGCCGCCATGTGACCTTCTAGGAGAGGATACTGGAGAAGGTAAGTCATGATTGGCTTTGGAAATGAAGATGCACACTCAGTGAAGGAATTTTCTAGAATGTCTGGGCAATGTGGAGTGCATTCTACTGAGAAGGTAAACAGTAAAGTCGAAGTCTGTCAAAATTCCATAAAAAAGGAGGCTCTTTGTTATGCAATAAGCAATTTTGTCACTTTTCAGGGCTACCTTTAGTTGGTCCTCTGAATTTTATTTGTACTTATGGCTTCTTTCAGTTCCTGTATAAACAAATCGTAATTTTTTGGAATGCTCTGCTTGTTATGCATCCTCTTTCTGTTCAGTGGGAAAGATATGGCATCCTATTATTAATTAGATCCCTAGCATTCCTAAACAAGGCTTTCCCTTTATCGGCATATTTTGCAGTCCCTCTGCATTTTCTTTGAATGGTTTCTCTACGTTGGCTGATAATTCGTGTTGTCCAGACGTTGGACCATTCAATGCGCAGTTGCCCGTCAGAAGATAAAGCATCATGTTTCTATGAAGTTTCACCAGGAAGGGCACTTGCAGAAGAAATCCGGGTTTGGGTTTAGGATGCCTTTTGGAAGGCTCCAAACAATGTCAGGGAAAGTGGATGGCAGGATAATGGGTGGAGGGTGGGAGTGGAGGAGGGGTTCTTAGATGACAGGTTGCTGAATTGGGAACCCTGAGACTTGTGAAGTACTCTGTCAGGAACATTAAGTATCCAAAAGTGATAAAGCTTCAATTTGCTAGTCCATTAGACTAATTACTGCAATAATTAAGTAACTACTTGATTAGAACTAATGGGTACCTAATTATCCAGGAGAAAAGTATCAGGTGGCAATTATCAGGTGGCAATTAATAGACTGGAGTTAATGTCTTAGCACTGTCTTTGTATGAATTCATAAGCAAGGTAAAGAAAACAAACAATAACTTATTAATATTTATTGATGCCACAGTATTTTTCAGCTTGTTTCATTTACACAGAACCAATTAGTGGAGAGACCGTTAGAGTTGCAGGATATAAAGGGACCGAAGCACAGTTAGCTTTTTAAAGGTACAAGATCTCATTAGCAATAACGACTAACATTTAACCAGAACCAACCTGTGATATTAGCTTTGTTGCTGTGAATTTATTGAAAGGGGATCACAGAGGTGAAAAATCAATAGTCATGATAAAATCTGTGGGAAATTGGATAATGTACTGAAGTCAAGGGCCTTACTAAAGATTTTTCTTGGTCCACTGGAAACCTCACATCTATTTTCCCCATGGTACTTTCAAATGGCTGGGGAGAGAGATGGATGGGAAGAAATGTAACTTATTAGAAAACAAACTTTTCTTACGAGCACATACCATAAAGAAGCCTCAGATTTCTCACAGTATGAATGGTTACCTCTCTAAGCCAGTGTTTGTGAAGCACTGACTATGACCTGCTGCTAATATCAGAAAATATTTGTCATGGAAATAAGATGTTAGAACAAGACTTTCATCTATAGCAGCATTGTTCTATGCGTATAGTCCTGCCTCCTACAAAACCACATTGCTACAAAGCATCAGGCAGTGTTTGAAATGTATGACTCAAGTTTAGAGGAGAAAACAGGTCAGCTATTTATTTATTTATTCTTTAATTCAGAAAAACACATGCTACAAGGTTGTAAGGCTTCTGGGCAAACATAAGAACAAGAGCTGAACTGCAGGATCATGAGACTGAAAAAATCTTTTACCGAACATTCGGAGTTGAACATTTCAGCTGCTTAATGAAAATAAAAGCTACATGCTTCTTATTTTCTTTTCTAGTTTCAATGAATTCTTTTTTCAAGACAACTATTTTTAAAAATTCAGGAGAGGTTTGGACCTGTGTTAAATTTATTAACATTTTAAAAGTCATATAATTAACCCTGCAGTAGAGGAAAACCCCATCTACTTTTATTTTATTTCCTCGCCCAGTATAAATAATTGAAATGGGTTTTAATCATATTTGAGGGGAAAAAAAAATCACCTTATATGAGAATGCATACAATGACAAATGGAGATAAATCTAAAATTTATAGAAAGGGAGCATTTGCATAACTGCAGAATCCAAACATATAGGGCATTAAGAGTAACAATTATTGCAAAGGGCATGAAAAATTCAACTTTGGTTTCATGACGGGAGCCCGGATTCCTAACATGATTAAGATAATACATCATGAGGCCCTCTCTTATTAAAGGCATAATTGTTGTTAGGGGCAGAAGTGGCGTTAACACTAATCTAGCTTTATATATGTACAAATATAGAGAGAAGCGAACTTGGAGACGCTTGCTTTTGGTGATCCATAGGCATTTTATTAATGTTTGAATAATAACCGCCTACAGGGCCTGTTATAAATTAAAGGGACGGATTGAGATATAAATTTTTATGAGGACTAGTTATACATTTCCATTATGTGTTTAAAAATGAAGGAATTACTGTGAGCACTGCAGTACTCACATTTATTTGAGGTGATTTGGATGGGAGGGACGGCAGAGGAGAGCGACTGCATGGTGGCAGTAAGAAAGATGTATCTGTCCCTTTGAAGAGATACATCATATGTCATGCATGAACTCTGTTCTACCAGAGATGTTCCTTCACTGCTGAATCTGCATGATTATTTCTGTGACAATAGCGAGTGATGATAGAGCATGAGGTTCGGGCCACTTAAGGGGGTTTCATATGGTTAAATCCTGGAAGACCTGGCTATTATCTACCTGCTAATGCAATAATGGAAGTCAGCGATTACCGCGAAGCAATTCTGAGTCCTTTCTCTGCTCCTGAGGTACGATCTAGGGTTTTACTAGTGGCCCAAATGCCTTTGGAGAAGCAGATCCCAGTAAATGACAATCATCCTTCTTCCTTAACGTCTTTGATCAGTTTTCTCGACACTGTCCTCAGTTTTGCACATAGAATGGGTCTATGAATCGCCACTGTTTATGAACTGTACCCCCAAGAGGATTTAGGAAGACCCCTGGTCAACTTGCTCACTGTCTATGTGCTAGCACACTCACATAGATAAAGACACACGTGCAACTATATATGGATACATAGATTTATGGATTTAACCCAAACCCTAAGGATATAAATGCACGTTAGAGAATACTGCTTTCCCTGTCACCAGGAGCTCCATACAAACTTTAAAGTCAAGCAGGTCTGAGGTTGCACCCCAGTGAAGATACGAAATGGTGATTTGAGCAAGCTGTTTAACTGGTAACTCTCAGTTTCCTCAGGTGTAGAAGAAAAGCTTACTGAGTTATTGGGAAGATTAAACGTGATTTATTTTAAGGTGCCTGGTACACGATAGAATCCTAATAAGTGTGTGTTAGTTTGTTAGGACTGCTGTAATAAAGTACCAAAGACTAGGTGACCTAACAGAAATGTATTGCCTCCCAGTTCTGGAGGCTGGAAGTCCAAGATCAAGGCATTGGCAGGGTTGGTTCCCTCTCAGGGCTGTGAAGGAATGATTTGTTACAGACATTTCCTTGGTTTATAGATGGCTGTCTTCTCACTATGTCTCTTTATATTGTCTTTTTTTTAAGGTACATTTCTGTATCCAAATTTCCTTTTTTATAAAGACATTAGTCATTTTAGATTAGGATCCATCCTAATGACCTAATTTTAACTTGATTACACCTGTAAAGACCCAATCTCCAAATAAGGTCAGATTCTGAGGTCCTGGGGTTTAGGACTAAACATATGAATTTAGGGGGGGACATAATTCAACCCATAACAAAATGTTTGATGAATGAATAAATACAAAAAATTGATCAATGATGTTGCAATGATAAAGAGTGTGCTTTCAGTTTATTTTCAAGTCATCATGCCCCCTATGCCCCCTATTCCCAGCCTCATTTAGTAATCTGGATAAGATGCTCAAACTTTCCGTATTGCTCGTGGTCACCCATTTACTCTGGCAATATGACAAGAATATTATGAAAATTTTTTTCTTTGCAACTTGACATGAACTAAACCCAGGTGTGCTAGGTGATTATGGGCCAATGCATACAGGTGATAGGCAATCCAGTACCCTCCACCAGCTTGTGCTTCCAGTTTATCTATGGGAGTCCCTAGCAAAAGCATCATTGCTTGAATGATTATAATGATGACCAAATAAAAGAAGCAAGTAGAAGAAAAGCAGAGCTCTTGTTGTGCTGATTTTAAAGTAGACTGTACTATTCAAATGTGTCTTTTCAAAACCCAGAAAACTCCCTAATCATAAGGCTATTGGAATTTAAATTCCAGAGCATCGGCTCTTTACCGACAGGCTGCTATTTACCAATTTTAACAATAATGTTAAAAGGCTACACAAAGGTCTACCTTTCCCATCAGTGTGCAGTGCAGTCAGGTGAAGCCCAGGGAGCAGGGTGTGTCCTCCAAGTGTGCACTCCCCAGCTGTCCCTGCACAGATGATTAATAAGGGGCCCCAGGCACTCTTTTCTCTGACATCAGTTTCATCTCTAAATGGTGCTTTCTAAGATAGAAAATGTGAATTCCTTCACACACAGTGGTACTTGCAGTTATGGTTGTTTTAGTATTATTTTCATAGGTGGAACTGAAGAGAAGAGGGACCCAAAGCAACTGATGTCCCTTGAACTTTCCTTTTTATTTCATCTCAATCTTCTGGTTTTAATTCACAGGTGAGCTGAGTGGCCAAAGAGACTGACTCATGATTGCTGGGCACCTCTGAACTGTGCCTTGGAAAGCAGCAGCATGACTTTCCCTTGGGGAGGTGGAGGAAAGGAAGTTTGAAAGTGAAACATGCCACTCTGCATAGCCCACGTCTGTAGATCTTGTGTAGTAGGTGCTGGGCACAAAGAGGAGATGGGACCTCAGAGGTTCTGCCCTCTAGCGCAGTTACCAGAATAAGGGGGAGGGATGTCAGGGGCAGAGGCCATCAGTTCCTAAGCATCAATGTTTAATCACCCTCCTCCCTGAGGATGAGGAGAACAATCATCTCCTCAGACTGATGATTAAAATAATGGGTCACTGAACTGAAAAGGGGAGAAGAGGGTAATGCTGCACCAAGACAAAGGAGTGGAAGGTCTGTTGTCAGCAGATGCGTGATGACTGGACTCTTCAACAGCCGTACATCAGAAGCAATGCCCATTCACCAGCCATCTGACACAGCCTGCCTTAGGATGGTTTCATAAACTAAGGGCTCTGCCACCATAGCTAGAAAAGGAAGGCGCTGGAGTGTTTTATCTGCCAAAGTGTGTGTGTAGAGATGATTGAAGTCCAGAAGATGGGAAAGTGGGAATTTGAGCATGGGTGTAATTTAGTACATTTACCCTTATGGTTGCTGGAATTTTCACGACTATATCTCTATCTATATCTATAATCAGTCTATGTATCCATCTAGCTAGGAAATATACACATATCTGTATTTATATCATATACACATATATTTGGGCATCAGTGTTATTTCTAGCAGCACTGGGCTTTTACTTTTTTCTAGTAGGGTAATAAAGCTAGAAGAGGTCTTGTCATTTCTTTGTCTTCTCATCTTCTCATATTGCTGGGATTTTCTTGATATCAAAGGGGGCAAAAATGAAACATAATGTGATGAGAAAAGAAATGATACAATGTTCAGAAATTATTTTCCCTTAAAAGAGTTTGATTTCACTTCGGCTCAGGTGAAAGTTCAGTTTGGTTCTTATTTTATCCACACCATTTGCGCATCCCTTGTGACAATCTCAGCTCCCCGAGTCCCTCTATCATTCTCCCTGTGTTCAGTCCCATCTTCCTCATTCTTGTATAATGCGGCTGTGTTATGAACTGGTCTGGACCTGCCCCAGCATTTAAAACATGGCCTGTCTCATATGCTGTACCCTGAAAGAACAAATCCATTTGGTTCTTTCTTGTTCAATACTTCCAAATCCATTGCCCAAATTCTGAACTTTGTTATTTTGTTCTTGCTGCAATCTTGGAGACCAAACCTGATTTTATTTTATTTTTTTTTAACTGGGTTTCTTTAATCCTACTGACACTCTTCTCCCCTTTTCAGCTCAGTTACCCATTATTTTAATCATCAATCTGAGGAGATGAAGGGAATCTGTAGTGAGGTTAGGGAGAGGTTAAAGAAAGAAAAATGGATGTGAAATAAAAGGTAAATTCCCCTACAGTTTTCCATATTTTGAATGAATAGTTGAAAATTTTACGTAACAAGAACATTATTATTATTATTAGCCTAAAATGAGACTTAAAATACCTCAAATTCAGGAATCAGTCTTCCTTTTATCTATGAAAATAATATAAAAAGTTTATTTGACGTATTTTTTCAGTCATGGTGATATAGGTATATACTAGAGCCCTGCTAACCTTTGTGAATGAGGTCACGTGTGATGTGTGCTGTGAAAAGAAAGCACCTATAACCATTTGACCTCGTTGGTCTTCTCCAATTAACCAGCAAGCCCAGCCCAGAATCCCCTTGGGGAAAAGAGGTGAAGAATCATGTACTCATTGTAGTTATTCAGCTTTTAAAAGTACTGTTGTTGACTCAAAGAGTTTAATCCACCACTACCACCTCCTACTCCCCCATTCTAGCACTTAACTTGCTATCAGGAAGTGAACAGGGCCCTGGGGAATGAATGAACCAAGCTCACTATTTCTTTGATGCCCTCCATGGAAGCTCAAAAGCACTTTCCCCTGAATAGATCATTTAATCTCCTTGTATCACAGCATCCTCTCTTGTGAGATGGAGGTCATCATAATAGAATATTTCAAAGGGTTATTGGGAAAAAACTATCTAGTTAGCCATTATAGAGCATTTTACAAATATGAAGTTCTTTATCCAGTCCAAATAATGCTTGAAAGCATAAAATTGTATACGGTTATCGAGTATTATCATTGTGGCCTTCCTATTTCTCCAGGCATTAATCTTTTCTTCCTTTTCCACCTCCTTTCACATTATTATGGAGAGAAATACAGTTCCTCTCTTTTCTCTCTGACTAAGGGATTGAGAGTCTTCAGTGCTGAAGAGGAAAGCTCTTAGAAGGATCACTTGTCAGTTCAAGTGCAAAAGTTTTCAACTAGAGAATTGCCACCAACAAGTGAATCTGAATGTCTTCTAGAGAAATAGGATATTGAAGTGAGAAGTTAGATTTTTATTTTTTAAAGATCCAAAAATCTACTACTTAGAAAACAAAAACATCTGACAAGGAGAGTCGTTATTAGCATGCAAGGCCATGGTATAAATATCTGTTCACCCATCCCTACAGGACCTGCCCAAAGTTCACAGTAAAAGAAAGAGGATGACAGACTTTCTTTATTTCTTTATTTTATTTCACTTTTTAAATTGAAGTATAGTTGAATTACAATGTGTTAATTACTGCTGTACAGAAAAGTGACTCAGTTATATATATATATATACACACACACACATTCTTTTTCATATTCTTTTCCATTATGGTTTATCACAGGATATTGAATATAGTTCCCTGTGCTATACAGTAGGACCTTGTTGTTTATCCATTCTATATATACCAGTTTGCATCTGCTAATCCCAAACTCCCAATCCATCCCTCTCCTACCCCCTCCCACTTGGCAACCACCAGGCTATTCTCTATGTCCCTGATTCTGTTTCTGTTTCGCAGATAGGTTCATTTGAGGATACTAATCTTTCTGAATCCAAAACCTGTGCTCTATTTTTCATGCATGCTGAAACAAATTGCCCTTCCATTATCCACTATCTACTGATTAATATAGACAAACTAGCATGACCCAAGTTATCTACGTAGTGATGGAGCTTCTATTTTGTACCATGGAGGCATGTGTCCCCTCACTGACTTGTTAAGCCCCTGCTCAGACAGACACCCATTGCAGAAGGACCTAGAGCATTGAAAGTAGAATGTTCTTACTTGTAACCTTACAAATTAACATCTCTAGGCCTCCCTCCTCATCGTTAGTAAATGTTGGCTCTGTGAAATTTCTTTTAGAAGATAACCGAAAAGAGAAGACTGTAAATGGAAGCATGGAATTGAGGAATTGACACCGCTCATCTTATTGCAATAGTTATAGGAAGGAGTAGAAGTGATTTTACTGGATAGAATTGTAACATTTTATAATTGGGATTTTTTACTCAGGGTCCCAGTATGACTGCCAAGTTAAAATGGATTTTTATTTAGTGATATTTTGATCTCTGCAAGTATTGTAAATCTTTCTACCTATTCCAGTGAATGTGAAATCATTGCATGGGGGGAAGAAAGGTTGAGCTACTAGGCTAGAAGGAGCTATTATAAAATTTCAGTTTTAAAACTCCATAATCAGAATATGTGCATATGCATAAAATGTAATGGGGTATCTAGGGAGGAATTTCCACAATTAAAATATTAAATTTATTCCAACATATTCAAATTTGCACTAAATTTCCAGTTATTTGAAGATTTAAATATATATAAGTGTATATATATATATATATATATATATATATATATATATATATATTACCCCATGAAAGCCTCAGCTGTTATCTTTGTGTGAAACAAGTCTAATATTCAGTATCTAGAATCCTTTTCACATCTTTAGAGGAACTTATTTATTAGTAAAGCTATTTCTTTCACTTCTTAAGGCATCAAATAAACTTTGAAAATTGGTCCTATTTCTTTAACTGTAGGTAAATATCACCAATGATCTTATGAAGTGGTAGCCGATCTTGGATGTCTGCTATGGCAAATCTAAGGTTTCCAATTCCTTATGGTCCCTAACAGCATTAATCAAGACAGCACAACTTACTTAAAAGGAACAGATGATTAATCTTGACAATAGTGATGTAAACAGAACTCTAATTCATGAATTGGCGATTACCCTTCCCCCCACCACTGGGGTATTTGCTCTTTGTTTGAGATTTACCCTGTGCCATGTACATATTATAAGAACAAAAGAGAGTTCTTTATCTTTAAAAATATCCATTCAGTTCAGCTTACAGAACAGGGGAAAAATTGCTATATTTATCAAGGTTGATTTTGTTTTCCAAGTCTCTAATTTGAAACTGAAGAATGCAAGACTACATACATCAGGTGTTTCTAGCAAAATAGCGGCAGCAGCAGCAAATCATAGACATTTGTCATTCCTTAGAGCTGTCTGACAGTTCTGACAATTCATTAGGCTGAGCTGAAAAGAGGTTTAGAAAGCAAAGAAGGGATCGCAGGTAGGAGAGTTGCTTTTGCATGATCCAGTAATGGCTGATTTGTATCATTTTCGGTGATGGATACACTGCTCAGATTAAACTCAGCAGGGTTTTCTCCCTTCTCTCTTTCCATGATTTCTCCCTACCCCCAGCTTCCTTCCTCTAGAGGCCCCCAGGACACTGAGCATAGGCTGTACCCTCAGTAGCATTTTATCCTTAAAGGTATGTTCACATAATACATCAAGGAAATGCTCCCTTCCAAAAGAAGCTGCTTTGGAGATGGAGGGAGTCAGTGAGGTATGGGATGATGAAACCATGCCTCGCTTCCCAATTTCTACCTGCCGTATGAATTTTCCTCATCCTCAGCCTGTGCCAATCAAAGTATGCATCCAAAGTTCTAGTCTCCCAAATAAGAGCCAATGTGAGCAGCCGATTCTTCCCCCAGCCTGCCATGATGGTTGCAAGCTTCTTTATAAATGGGGATAAAGGGTCCTTGACCACCAGTTCTGTGTTCATTACTTGTGGCAGGATTGAGAACTCATTCCAGGCATCATCTTTTTTGTAACCTCTTTGCACACTGAAATTAAGAAACTTCTCATTTCTAATTGTGACAGACAGTAATTGTAGTGAACAGGAGTTTATATGGCTCACTCCCCTGACTTGGGCATCACAGTACATCAAAAATACTTCCAACTTCTGTTACTGGTAGCAGTAACTTCTGTTATTCTGACTTTTGGTACTGAATTATCCAATTGAAGAAAGTGAATTCAATTAATCAAAATTGGGACTATTAAGGTGAATTTTGTATGCAGTGCTTTGAGGGAGATAGAGTAATGATACCAACTGTACCATTAAGATTGACACTAATACTAAGATTTAAGCTAATCAAAAATTTTAAACATCCAAACTACCTGTTAAACTACATTCCTTCACTTAGATGGTTACTATCACCAATTTCTCCATCACCTTCTAAGCATCCAGGGATTTCCCAGTAACTGGACATTATCTCAGTTAAAAAGAAAGTCAGGTGTATGTTCTTTCAGAGCTAACATACAGCCTAGAGAGAGCCCATCAATAAATAAAATTAATGATTAGATAAAAATTGTACATTGAGATTAGTATGACTAAAGTAAACAACTAATAGAAAATATCTGAAAAAAGCTGGTGTTATGGACTGAATATTTGTGCCCCTCCAAAATTTTTATTTTGAAACCCTAACCCCCAATGTGATGGTACTTGAAGTGAGGGCTTTGGGAGGTACTGAGGTCTGGATTAGGTCATGAGAGTGAGCCCCTCATGGGGAGATTAGCAGCCTTAGAAAAAGAAGAGGGAGAGAGAGGAAAGGCCATGTCAGCACACAGGGAGAAGATGGCAGTCTGCAAGCCAGGGAGAAAGCTCTCGCCAGAAGTGAGTCAGACAATCCAAGTGCTGATCTAGGATTTTCCAGCCTCAGAAATGTGAGAAATAAATGTCTGTTGTTTAAATCACTAGCCTGCAGTATTTTATCATAGCAACTCAAGTTAACTAAGGTGGGTTTGCAGTTTAGATAGGGTCAGGAAGGATATCATCTATAAGGAGATAACATCTGGGATGAGACTGAGAAGGAGTCTACCGTGACATCCACCAGGTAGACTTAAGTTCCAATTCCTCATGTTTTCTGAAGGAAAAAGGAGGCATGGGTGGCTCAAATGAGGTGACTTAAAAAAAAAAAAACAGAGAAGCCCTCTGGCTGTAAGGACCTTGCTTTGTTCACAGCTGTATTCTCCGTGCCAGAAAAGTGCATGGCACTAAGTACAAACTCAATGAAGATTTACTACTAAGAGAATACATGAAGGCAAGAGTAGTACAAGATGGAGTTTGAGAGGTAAAGGAGCCAGACCACACAGGACATGTGAGTAGGGCGTAGGAGCCGTTATAAGAGGTTTCTGTTTTATTCTAAATAAGAAAGGCTCTAAGCAGAGGAGTGACATAGCTTAACTTATATTTATAAAAGATCACCTGGCTTGCAGGGTAGACTGTTTGAATGTCTTGTCAGTTGCCATTAATGTTGGCTACCAAGGGTCCATGGTTATCCACCTACCCACAGAATCTCCCTCAGTCTTCTGGAGCTGTCTCACAAGGGAAGTTACACAAGCTTCTCTGGAGGAGTGTCTCATAGACAATAACTGAATGGTAACTGGCTCAAAAATCCAGTCCCCTTGCCTTAAAGGGAACAACTCTGCAGTAGAATTTACACTCCAGAGAACCCAGTAGATTAAATCAAGGCAAGACATTCTTTGAGACCATGTTCTTGCTTGGTTCTTTCCCTTTCCCCATCTTGCTTCATTCTCTACTGTGTAGTGTTTTCTTTTGTCTACAGAATACTCCCTCAGTCAAATATTATCTGTCCAAATCCCTACCTTAGGCTTAGACTCTGCTTCTAGGAGCCTGACCTAAGTGAACTCATGTGGGGAAAACAAATCACAGTGGAAAGAATGGTCCCAAAGATACTATCTACAGATGCAAAATAGAGCCAAAGCAGAATTCAAGAAGGTGACAGTGGACTTCAAGATAAGGGAACTTTCTCTGCTGTACACCTGAAACTAGCACAGTATTGTAAATCAACTATATCCCAATTAAAAAAAAAAAGATAAAGAAATTGTCAACATAGGGTAGGCTTAATCACGGATGAATTTTAAGGTTAGGAATTAAGTAGGAAGGCTTTTGAGTGCCAACAAACAACATTCAGCTATAACTTTTTAAAAAGAAGTTTTGTCATTCTTTCATCTGAGCCCATCATTTGGGAAACAGCAGAAAGAGAAAGGGAAAGGAAGAGGAAGAGAGAGAGGACAAAGCACACATGCGTGTGTGTGTGTGTGTGTGTGTGTGTGTGTGTGTGTGTGTGTTTAGAGAATGGGGGCTGTTAGGCAGATAACATGGTGCTTATGGGGTCCAGATTGCAGGAAAATCCTCTTCAAAAAGGGTTTCCTAAGCTTTCATTTGGAAATATTGATGAGCATTTCTTTTTTTTTTTTTTTTTTGGTGGTATGCGGGCCCTCACTGTTATGGCCTCTCCTGTTGCGGAGCACAGGCTCCAGATGCGCAGGCTCAGTGGCCATGGCTCACGGGCCCAGCTGCTCTGCGGCATGAGGGATCTTCCCGGACCGGGGCACGAACCCGTGTCCCCTGCATTGGCAGGCGGACTCTCAACCACTGCACCACCAGGGAAACCTGAGCATTTCTTTTGACTCTGAAAATAAATAGAAGAAAATAAAGTCTCACTAAATAACCAAGAATGTGGCCCTTTAAAGTCAATGTTACTATGAGAAAAAAAAATGACAAGACCAAGAAGTAGGATATCAACTACAGAATATGTCATCTTGTTATCAGCTTAATTGAAGTCATTCTGTCATGAATGACAATCCATCAGATACTCTGCCAGTCAGTATGTCATGACATTATATGTAATGAGAGGTCTCCTAAAACCCAAAGGGAAAGTATACTCAGTTTTTGACTTAACTTTTTGGTTTTTGAATGATCTTGGTACTAGTATAAAATGTGTGCAGTTTTATTAAGTCTGCAAAAAAGTGGTCAACTCAAAACTCAAAATACTGACACGTATTTGCCTAAGACATTCTAATTTTTTTCAAATGTTCAAAATTCTATTTATATTATTGACCTTTTTATCCTCACTGGTATGTTATCGAATGTTCCATCAGATGTTTGTTCCTTGCATAATTTAAGAAACAAAGACAGCATAGTACATGAGTATTAATGGTGGGGAGAAAGCTGGTGAAAAATAAAAATAAAATGTTCCATAATTTAAAAGTGAAAGATTTGAGAGTTTCTGCTTCCAGCTATGACGGCGTTACTTAAGGCAGACCAGAATTCCTATTAAGAAAAACTGGTATGTATATATGAAATGCCAAAAATATTGTATTTGGAGGAATCAGATAGCTTCCAAGCCAGCTAGTACTTGAGGAGCCAAGATTTTGAAGAAATGCAAAACCCATTACAATGAGCCCAATGTTGTACAGCAAAAGTTTTGCTCAGGGCATTTGTTGTCTTGTAAGCCATGCAAGAGAAGAAGACGAGAGACCAGCTAGTAGGCCACTGCTAAAATGCGACTGGCAGAGCATGCAACAATCTCACATAGCTGCAGACAAAAAGTCAAGTTTGGGCTTGCCAAGGTATCCAGAACTTAAAAGCCTATTATGCCAGAAGAAAGTCAGATAGAGTAAAGTGAGTTTAATACTTGATATCAGTTTTCCCCATGAAGAAATTGCAAATTCTAAAGTTGCACAAAGCAAAATGCCAGGAAGCCTGGCAAAAAGTGGCTAAAAAGCTGATAAAATTTTCACAGCAGTGGGGAGATAAAAATTAGAGTCAGGACACACTAAGGAGAAAAGGTCCTGAAAAATAACCTCAGGCTCTTAACCGAATCATCTAAGAACTAAGCCCATGCACTAGGGGTAAATCAGAGGTTGATCAAGCCTTAAAAAGTCTTAAAATTTGACTCAAAACAGCTTATTGGAATAAGATGATCTGCTACTCCAGTAGCTGCCTGCCAGGAAATAGAATGGATTTTCACTAGAAAAAGAAAAAAACGTCCATATTTTCTAAAGATTTTGTGTACACTAACATGGAATTTAATAAATATTTACCAAGAACACCAAGAAATATGACCAAGAATAAAAAGTTACAAGCGGGGGGCTTCCCTGGTGGCCCAGTGGTTGAGACTCTGCCTGCCAATGCAGGGGACATGGGTTCGAGCCCTGGTCTGGGAAGATCCCACATGCCGCGGAGCAACTAGGCCCGTGAGGCACAACTACTGAGCCTGCGCATCTGGAGCCTGTGCTCCGCAACGGGGGAGGCCGTGACAGTGAGAGGCCCGCGCACCGCAATGAAGAGTGGCCCCCGCTCACCGCAACTGGAGAAAGCCCTCGCACAGAAACGAAGACCCAACACAGCCAAAAATAAATAAATAAATTTATTTAAAAAAAAAAAGTTACAAGCGGAATAGACTCAAATGGTCATTTACACAATATTGATTCTTCCAATCCAAGAACATGGTATATCTCTCCACCTGTTTGTATCATCTTTGATTTCTTTCATCAGTATCTTATAGTTTTTTGAGTACAAGTCTTTTGCTTACTTAGGTAGGTTTATTCCCAGGTACTTTATTCTTTTTGTTGCAGTGGTAAATGAGATTGTTTCCTTAATTTCTCTTTCTGATCTTTCGTTGTTATTGTATAGGAATGCAAGAGATTTCTATGCATTAATTTTGTATCCTGCTGTATAGCACAGGGAACTCCACTTAGTGTTCTGTGGTTACCTAAATGGGAAGGAAATCCAAAAAGGATGGGATATATGTATACATATAGCTGATTCCCTTCACTGTACAGCAGAAACTAACACAACATTGTAAAGTAACTATACCCCAATTAAGAAAAAAAGGAATACACACAAATGATACAGATACTGGAATTATCAGCTATAGACTGTAAAATACCTGAAAATAAGATGTTCTGTCAGATAGAAATATTCTAAAGGTGGAAAAATGTTCTAAAGGTGGAAAAGTGGTCTAAAGGATCAAAACTTATTTTAAAAAATGAATGGCAATTCTGGATGTTAAAAAATACAATTTTTCTGAACTTTAGAACTCAACAGATGGGTTTAAAAGAAGATTGGACACAGTTGAAAAGAGAATCAGTATTTAGATTTGTAGAAAATATCCACACTGAAGCATGGAGAGGAAATAGAATGGAAAATGATGGAGGGTGAGGAAAAAGCGTAAGAGACATATCAGATACAGTGAAAAGTTGCAGTCTACTTAAAATGGAAGATTCCATAAAACAGAGAGAAAAAATAGGGCAGAAGCTATATCTGAACTGATCATTGCTATGAATTACCCCCAAATGATGAAAGACATCAAGCCACAAATATGAGAAGTGCAGAAATTGCCAGTCTTTCAAGGATCATAAATGAACCAAAGGTAAACTAAATCTTAACAAAATTCCAACCCCATCTCAATTTAGCGTAGTCTGTGATTTGATTAAAGTGATCAATTCCTCATCCTCTCTGACTAGAATAGAAAAATATGGAAGGCTCACTAATGAAAAAGTCATCATTCAGGGCCTCTGTGTGTGTGTGTGTGTGTGTGTGTGTGTGTGTATGTGTGTGTGTTTTCCAGAAAGAACTAAGGCTACAAATCAACAATCTATGTCTCTATCTTAAAAATTTAGAAACCAAACAGTAAATTGTACCAAAATAAATAAAAGGGAAAATATAAGAAAGTTAATAAAATAAATTTATAAAAGAGAACAATACCACTAAGTCAAATGTTGGTTATTTGAAAAGATTTTAAAAACTAATAAACTGCTAGAAAGACTGATTAAGAACAAAAAAGAGAGAAGGTACAAGTTACAAATATTAGGAAAGACAAAGTGGGAAACACTACAGATACTACAAACATAACCAAGATAATAAAAGGATATTACATCCAACTTTATGTCAATTAATTAGAGAATTTAGAAGAAATCTACAAATTACTAGTAAAACACAACCCTCTTAAACTAACACAAAAAGAAATAGAAAATCTCAGTACTATGATATCTTTATCTAAATTAAAATTATAATTAAAAATCTTCCTTTTGCAAAATTCAGACCCAGATGGTTTCTCTAGCAAATTCTCTAATGAAATACAAATAACAACATTCTTACACAAATTCTTAGAGATAATTAGAAAATGGGAACATTTCTCAATTTGTTTTATTAGGACTGCTTAATTTTGATAACCAAGCATGACACAAGAAAAACAAATTATAGATGAATTGTTCTCTTAAACAGATATAAAATTCTAATAAAATATTTTCAAATGGAATTCATTCATATATTAAAAAAGATGATGTATCACACAATGTTGGTTTTATTCTAGAAATTCAAGGTTGTGTTAATTAAGGAACCCATCAATGCAATTCTACACATTAACATAAGTTAAGAGGAAAATATTAACATCTCATGTTCGATAAAATTCTGTATTTGATAAAAGTCAGTATATCTTCATGATTAAAAACTCCATTAGGCATGAAATCTGAGATTAGAAGTTGGTGCATCTGAAAAAAGTGTTTCCATAAAAATCCATAGCAAATTTCAGTAAGTCATGAAATATTAAAAGCTATTCCCCTGAGATCCTAAGATTGCACCAGCGATATCTGTTATGCACATTACTATTCAACACTGTTCTAGCAGTACTAGACAGTTCAATAAGACAAAGATAAAACGTAAAAAAGATTTATAATGAAAAAATGAAACTCTCATTATATACATTAAAAACCCACAATACCAATACAAAATAAACTACTAAGTCAACTTAGCAATGTCACTGGATATGGGTCTTAATATGCAAAAGTCAATTTTATTTCCACACAGAAAAAAATAATTTGAAAATGAAATTTAAGAACTAATATATAGCATCAAAACATCGAATACCCAGGAATAAATGTAACAAAAGATGTGTGAGATTTGTAAAGAGTATTTGAAAGAAACTTAAAGGTCCTAAAGAATGGAGTGATACACCAAGCTAATAGATGGAAGACACTGTAATATAAAGGTACCAATTTCTCCCAGATTGATCTATGTATTCAATCCATCCCAGTTAAAATCACAAAAGGTTCTTTGCGAAAATTAACATTTTTTTCCCACAAATGTATATGGTAATTCAAAAGCTTGAGAATAGCAAAGATGATCTTTAAAAAAAGAATAAAGCTGGAAGAATAACACTATTAGATATCACAATATTATAAATTTTCAGTAATAAAGAAAATAATGTATTTTCACAAGGCTGTACAAATAAAGAAATAGAACAAATAAAGAGCCAGAAGCAGACCAACAAATATGGCAACTTGGTTTATGACAAAGCTGACATTGCAGTATAGTGGGAGCAAAGATGGCCTTTTCAACAAATGGTGCAGGATCAAATGGACATTCTTAGAGATAAAATGGTCCCAATCCCTGTCTCACACCAATTCCAGGTGAACTGAAGATCTAAAAGTGAAAACTAAAATAATGGAGATTCTAGACTATAACATGATAGAATATCATCACCACTTTGGGGTAGGCAAAGATTTATTAAAATGGCACATGAAACATAGTAGACAAAAAGGGTAATATTGAAAAAACAGACAACAACAAACAATGAAATAAGAAAATGGAAAGATTTGAGCAGACACTTCATAAAAGAAGATATCCAAGTAGTCAATAAATATAAGAAAGGAATCAACACATTAGTCTCGTGGTTAAGTATATCAAAACTACACTGAGATATCAATGTACATCCATCAAAATGACAGTATTAAAGAGATTAATTATGCCAAATGCTAGCAAGAATGCAGAACAACTGGGACCCTTATGAACTGAGAGTATAAATTTATGACCCTATTTCAGCAAACAACTTAACACTATCTACTAATGTAGAGCATATTCATGCTCTGTGATGCAGTGATTCCACTTTAGCTATATTCCTAACAGATATATTCTAATGTGTACTAAGAAACATGGGCAAGGATGATTATAACAATACTATCTCCAAGTAAATTTTTAATTAGATCGGATGAAAAAATTGTGGTCTGACTGATCAATAGAATATTAGACAGCAATGAGAATGAAACTCTGCTTAACACAGCAGCATGGATACATTTCACAAACATGATGTTGAGTGCAAGAAGCCAGACACAAAAGAGGACTGGCTGTAGGATCCCATCCATAGACAGTTCAAAGTATGCAACAATACTTGATAGTGATTGATATGAGGCTAGTGATTGGGAGGAGACATGAGAGGACTCCAGTGCTGGGAGCATCCTGGTTCTTTATCAGTGTGGTATTTCTACAGGTGTGTTGGCTATGAGAATCTGTCCAACTTTACACTAATTAACTGTGCACTTTCTGTCTATATTTTTATAATTCTGTAAAAAAGATTACTTTAAAATTGAGGGCTTTAAAAAATGGAAATATTTTTTAGACTTACATCTGTGTTTTCAGAGCAATTTCTCACAGATGGGGAAACTGTCATGCTTTAGCTATGCAAGATTTTTTCTTCCCTGTGAAATGCAAAAATTTTAAAGAAGGACAAAAAAATTTCAGTTTTGCCTAAGGCAAATATATGAAAATTCGTGGGGAAGAATTGCTGAAAGTGAAGTGTATATTTTCACCATATGAATCACAATGAAAAGGGGGCTTTATTTCTTCTTAAAGCTGGCTAAAATTTTAATTTTACTAACTCTATGACATGACAATAATATGATGCCATCACTCACAGCAATGCAATATCAGAGTGGTTTAAAGAAAAAAAAAAAAAGACTTGGCACTATTATTCTATTTACTCCACCCCATTCCTGAAAATACACAGACACACAGAGACATACACACAGACATACACATGCATGCACATCTTACTTGGAGCTTATTTTCCTTGCTTATACGATAAAATTCATGTTTTCTTTTTTAAAATATGTTTTTATTTACTTATTTATTTTTGGCTGTGTTGGGTCTTCATTGCTGCACATGGGCTTTCTCTAGTTGTGGCGAGTGGGGGCTACTCTTCATTGCGGTGCATGGGTGTCTCATTGCGGTGGCTTCTCTTGTTGCAGAGCATGGGCTCTAGGCACACGGGCTTCAGTAGTTGTGGCTCACGGGCTCTAGAGTGCAGGCTCAGTAGTTGTGGCACACAGGCTTCGTTGCTCCATGGCTTGTGGGATCTTCCTGGGCCAGGAATTGAACCCGTGTCCCCTGCATTGGCAGGTAGATTCTTAACCACTGCATCACCAGGGAAGTCCCCAAATTCATGTTTTCTTATTTGATTTATTTATAATTTAAACATTTTAAAATGGATACACATGCATATTTGGAAGGGTGAAGTTTTCACGAATTCTGAAACCCCAACTCAGCAAATATTGATCAGCTTCTTTGAAATACATAGCATTATGGAATTCTAATAAAATGAAATAAGGTAATTTAATTTCTCCATCTCTTTCCACATATGTGTAGATAGAAGCAAACATATGCATATTACACACATGCTTCAGTAAAACTGGGCAGTTTATCTTGAATAATTCATTGTTTGTGGAAGTGGTAATTGGAATTAAATTTAATCTCCATCTTAGCAGCAATGAACAGTATTTGAAAATAGAAAACCGAACACATGAATCTGTTGTTTCCTATCCAGGATGTCATCAGGCATGTCCATTGGCAACCTGCATAAGCAATAGTGTCACGGCACAGAACAACTGAAATGCTGACAGGTACTTGCAGGCACAGACCTGATGAGGTCAAATACCCCGAAATCTGCCTTGTTTGCTGATCTTTTAACCGGATTCAACTCGACTGTGGCCATAGCACAAGGCTTTCTGACAGTATGTGACAGCATATGACAGCAAAATATTTTGATTTTTCACCATTTGATGATATTTCAGATCTTTGCAGTCCTTTGTAATCTAGCACAGTGTTTTCTAGAAAATGATATAGGCAGTTAATTGTCCTGGATGCTGCATTGTCCCTTGGATTTCTGCTGAATCCTAAATTAGGGAATGAATCATGTTTTGAGAGTAATAGGCCATGTAGATCATCAGTGACCCCAAGAATAGAAAAAAACAACCATGAACACATAGCCCCAAATCCAGAGCTGTCAGAGGCTGCAGGGCAATGTGAACATCTTCTTTTCATCTTTCTGAGTCTCTTCCCAACAACTGCAGAGGTGACTTCTGAGGTATAGGGGAAAAAATGTGCAACTTATCAATCTATTACTTAAAATATATCTTAAAATTCTTCTTATTCTAACCTCTTCACAGACTCTTTGGGGCTACAACAAACAATGATTTGGGAAGAAAAAGAGAGAGAGAGAAATACCCACTGGAAAAACCATTTTTAATAAGCTCACCATAAGCCCCTAAACAATTCAATCAAGTCTTTCTTCATCAGTTATTCACAAGATTTGAAACCTAAACAAAAAAAAATTAAAAATGGATTAAACTTTCATTATCATGGAAAATATTTTCTAATTTAAATTCATGTCCTTTTGATGTTGATATTTTTAATTGTTCTGAAATAAAACAGATGTATCCTCTGTGGCTTCCCATTGAGCTTAGAATAATGTCCAAAGGTCCACTTCAGATGTCCTCTTCTGTTTCTCTTCTTGCCCGCTCTGGTGGAGCTATGCTGGCTTCTTTACCTTGAACACACCAAACTCTTTTCTGGAAAAGGGCTCTGCATGTGCCCTTCTTTCTGTCTTGAATGTCCCCTGTCAACCCTTATCTTGGCCTCAGTCTCCCTCCTGCATCACTCTGACTGATGTTCCTTGCCTCCCTGCCCCCTCCCCAGACCAGTCACTCTCATTATACCATTTCACTTTCTTGGGCTATTCTTCCCTATGTGACCTGCTCTCTCCAGTAGGATATAAACTCTTGGGCACCAAGAACCTCACCTGTCTTCTTCATTCCTCTGTCAGCAGGACCTAGAACACTTTTTAGGCCTAGAAGTGTTCAGTAATTTCCATTGATTGGAGTTAACATTTAGGGATTCACCACCAAATCAAGACCCAAGAATTTATCATATGATATAGTGGGAAAAATGGGCTGAGGAGATTTGTACTGACCCAGACTAAAGTGATCATCAGCAACAGATACAGCTTTTAGGCAGTTTCAGTGGCAGTGTTAGGCAGACATAACCAGGTAGGTTGTTGCTGAATTCATACTTAGTGCTATTTTCAGTCAGATTTCTGAAGCATCAGAAAACAGGTATTAGACCTCCTTTCATTCAAATACCAAAATAAAGCCACTTTCAAGTATAGACTAGATAATAAGTGAAAACTTCAGACTTTGTGTGATGAATTTGCATCACTATGAATTCAGAAAGAATGTACAAGGGTAGAATATAAGTATCTAGTTTAGAACCAGACTATTTAGAACCAATCTATTTCCATGACCCTGATGAAAAGCCCTTACTGGTCCTGGATACCATGACCTCAGCTGTATTTTTCACATCCCATGTGGTCTCCTAATTGTCCTTAGCCCTATCTCCCTGGAAGCAGGAAGCTATTCCAAAATTACTCTCTCTAAAGCTTCATACCAATGTAACATAGAATTATTGAAATAGAAGCAGTACATCAGAAAATGACCTTTATGGCTTGATATTTGGATCACATAGGGCACCTGGCTGAAGAGGATGAAAATGGTAAATACGTGTGCACCACAAAGTGGCAGGGCACAACAGTCAAGGGCCAATACAAGAGCGCCTGTTTCAGGGATAAGATCATTTCTTTTCTTCCCTTGTCTCATGCTTTCCTCCATAATATGAGAAGAGTAGTGCTAGCCTGGTGAAAGAAATGATGCAAGGATTGATTTAGCGTGAAGTGCTTCTTACCACTTAGGGGTGTCAGGAGGTATGAATATAATTTTTTTAAAGGTACAGAGCAATCTAGTTGTTATCTAAGGGCTTACCCACAGAGGCTTCAGAGTTATTTTCCTTTTTGCTCATGGAGGAATACATTTTTTGAATTGACACCATTGTTGAAAACCCTTAGAGTCATCCTGCATGAGATAAATCATGGCTCTGTGATTTCTCAGTTGTAGGAACTTGGCTGGTAGTCAAAACTCTCTATGCTCTGATTTCTTATTCCATGAAACAGGAATCATAGTGCCCTTATTATGAAGTAGATGTGATTGAAGTGGTTAATGCTGCCACAAGTAAAGCTCCTAGAAAAGGGCCTCACCTGTAGTAAATAGTCAATAGATATTACCTCTTATTATACTTCTTGAGATGTCAAAATCATAAGCAGTTCTTGCTTTTGTTTACAATGTGCACCAATCTGAGCAATTATGAGATTAATTTGATGGGTGTAAATTTCTAATATGATTGATAGCCCCCAGCATACCAGAAAGAACATCATTTTACAGTCAAGCTGATGCAAATTCAAATCTCAGCTCAAGTATTTAATGTAGATTTGTGAACTTGTAAAAAATTTTTCTGTCTCAATTTTTTCTATCTATAAAACATAGATAATAATGTTCACCTTTTGCTGTGTATGTGTGAAATAACCCATGTGGCCTAGCATGATGTCTGACACTTAGAAAAACAAACTATTGATGTTAGTTATTATTCATTAAATGACAATTATATCAAAGAATTATAGTTCTTTCTTTTTAAGTGTCTACTTAAGAAAATGAAATAAATGATTCATACATTAAAGCAATAGTACTGATAGTTTTAATGATTCTTCATGACAGTGTAGTTCTTACCATGGGTCTACTGATTTTTAAACTTTTTTCTGACGGTATTAATTCTCACTCATCATATATTCCCTGAGAATTAGTATGTGCTGATACTCTAGTTAATAGTATTGGCACAGATAAGGGTAACATGCTGTTCTGCTCTTCATCAGTATAGAATGAACACCAGGTATGTAATATAAGTAAAATGAATATGTAAAAACATAAGGACTTACAGTCTTCTGGAAGGAATACGCATAAATAGCTAACGAGTTGGATGATAGCTGAAATCAAAAAATATTAGTTCAAAAACAACAGCACCAGAGCTGTCCAAGTTCAGGGCAGAAATAAAAAGTGGAGAGAAGAAGGAGTAAGAGTTCAGGAGAGGAGTGTCACCTGGGTGACCTGGCAGATGATTGGGAGGACACTGAGCTGAGCTCTGGATGTGGGGTCGGCATTGGTGGTCCAGCTTGTGGGGAGAACACAGAAGATGGAGGGAATGGTGTCAGCCAAAGCAAGAGCAGAGAACACTCAAGGTGTGGTTCCAGAGCAAAGGGTAGCATGATTCATTGTGGATGGCTGGGGAGGTGAATGGGAGAATGGAGTCATACTGGGAAGCACTGTGAATCTTAGATTAAAAGGTTTGAAGTTTTAGTCAACAGCAATGAAGTTATTCAAGAGTTGGACAGAATGACATGCACTAAACAAGGCTCTGCCAAGATGAGTCTGGCTTCAGCAGAAGGAAAGGACAGAAGATTCTGGAATTCAGGAGGCATTTAAGATGTCATTCTGGTTGTCCAGAGATGAAATCACTAGACAAGGGGAACTTGAAAAAAATTAAGGGTAAAGCCATCTTAAGGATGAATAACTACTAATTGGGAATTTATTAGATGAAGTATTTGGAGTATTGGGAATATTTGGAGAACAAGAAAAGGCAAGGAACAAACAAGACTAGTGACTGAGTGAGTTGGAGTACAGTACCAATCTCATCTTAAGAACAGAACTGTTGAAAGGTTGGCTGGTTTGGAAGAAAAGACCGTATGTTCATTGGAGCACTTCACTTTCCACATGATAACACCCATGCTTACACATTTACCTCTCCAGATTCAAACCCCTGGAGGAACAAAATTTTACCTTATTTTTGGTGAATCCACAAGCACTGCTTTTTGTTTTGTTTTGGTTTGGTTTTTTTTTTGCAGTACGCAGGCCTCTCACTGTTGTGGCCTCTCCCGTTGCAGAGCACAGGCTCCGGATGCACAGGTTCAGCGGCCATGGCTCACGGGCCCAGCCGTTCCGCGGCATGTGGGATCTTCCCGGATCGGGGCACAAACCCGTATCCCCTGGATCGGCAGGCGGACTCTCAACCACTGTGCCACCAGGGAAGCCCAACAAGCACTGCTTTTTGTGCAGAGTAGGTCCTTGATTTTTTTTAATAGATTAGGAAAAAAGGAAGAGGAAAAAGTTGAGTTTCAAAAAGGAAGTGTTGGTTTTCCATGAAGATCATGAAAAAAATGCCTAGGCATAAGAACAGGGTTGAGGATGTTCATTAGGATGGAAATACGGGCTTTCAGGAATCCTACTTCAACAGTAGAAGTGTAAGAAACATTGCAAGGAGTTTGTAATGTAGTCACACAGAGGGACAGGGTAAAGCAGGTATTGATGATTTACTTAAGAATTTCTACAGTGAAAACAAAAGAAAAATAAAATGGAAATTAAAAGAGCTCATAGGAGAAAATTGTCTTTTTCCCCCCAGTAAAAAGGGAAACATGGATGTGATTAATGCAAAAATCTGAAAATAAGAGGATCCTTATGGAAGAAAATGTGAGTGGACAATTTCATACCACAGATAGGTTAAGAAGAGAATCACCGGGGGGCGCCTTCAAGATGGCAGAGAAGTAAGATGAGGAGATCACCTTCCTCCCCACAAATACATCAAAACTACATCTACATGTGGAACAACTCCTACAGAACACCTACTGAACACTAGCAGAGGACCTCAGACTTCCCAAAAGGCAAGAAACTCCCCACGTACCTGGGTAGGGCAAAAGAGAAAAGGAAAAAGAGAGACAACAGAATAGGGATGGGACCTGCACCTCTGGGAGGGAGCTGTGAAGGAGGAAAAGTTTCCACACACTAGGAAGCTCCTTCACTGGTGGAGACGGCTAATGGGCAGAGGAGGGAAGCTTTGGAGCCACAGAAGAGAGCACAGCAACAGGGGTGCAGAGGGCAAAGTAGAGAGACTCTGCACAGAGGATTGGTGCCAACCACCACTCATCAACATGAGAGGCTTGCCTGCTCACCTGCCGGGTGGGTGGGGGCTGGGAGCTGAGGCTCGGGCTTCAGAGTTCAGATCCCAGGGAGAGGACTGGTGTTGGCTGAGTGAGCACAGCCTGAAGGGAGCTAGTGCACCACAGCTAGCCGAGAGAGAGTCCAGGAAAACTCTGGACCTCCCTAAGGGGCAAGAGACTATTGTCTTGGGGTGCCTGAGGAGAGGGGATTCAGAGCACCACCTAAACGAGCTCCACACGAACCACAGCTATCAGTGTGGACCACAGAGACTGACATGAAACGCTAAGGCTGCTGCTACACCCACCAAGAAGCCTGTGTGCAAGCACAGGTCACTAGCCACACAACACCTCCTGGGAGCCTGTGCAGCCCGCCACTGCCAGGGTCCCGTGATCCAGGGACAACTTCCCTGGGGGAACACAGAGCATGCCTCAGGCTGTTGCAACGTCATGCCGGCCTCTGCCGCCGCAGGCTCGCCCCGCATCCGTGCCCCTCCATCCCCCCGGCCTGAGTGAGCCAGAGCCCCTGAATCAGCGGCTCCTTTAACCTCGTCCTGTCTTAGTGACGAACAGATGCCCTCCGGCCACCTACACGCAGAGGTGGGGCCAAATCCAAAGCTGAACCCCGGGAGCTGTGTGAACAAAGAAGAGAAAGGGAAATCTCTCCCAGCAGCCTCAGGAGCAGCAGATTAAAACTCCACAATCAACGTGATGTACCCTGCATCCGTGGAATACGTGAATAGACAAAAAAAATCCCAAAATTGAGGCGGCGGACTTTGGGAGCAATGGTAGACTTGGGGTTTGCTTTCTGCATTTAGTTTTTTTCTGGTTTTATGTTTATCTTAGTTTAGTATTTAAAGCTTATTATCATTGGTAGATTTCTTTATTGATTTGGTTGCTCTCTTCCTTTTTTGTTTATATATATATATATATATATATATATATATACTTTTTTTTTCCTTTTTCTCTTTTTGTGAGTGTGTATGTGTATGGTTCTTTGTGTGATGTCTGTATAGCTTTGCTTTTACAATTTGTCCTAGGGTCCTGACTGTCCGTTTCTTGCTTTTTGTTTTTTTTTTAGTATAGTTTTTAGTGCTTTTATCATTGGTGGATTTGTTTTTTGGTTTGGTTGCTCTCTCCTTTCTTTCTCTTTTTTTAATTACATTTTTATTTTTAATATTTTTTTTCTATTTTAATAACTTTAATTCTTCTTTCTTTCTTTTTCTTTCTTTTTCTCCCTTTTTTTCTGAGCCATGTGGCTGGCAGGGTCTTGGTGCTCTGGCTGGGTGTCAGGCCTGAGCCTCTGAGGTGCGAGAGCCGAGTTCAGGACATTGGTCCACCAGAGACCCCCTAGCCCCATGTAATATCAAACAGCAAAAGCTCTCCCAGAGATCTCCATCTAAACTCTAAGAACCAACTGCACTCAATGACCAGCAAGCTACAGTGCTGGACACCCTATGCCAAACAACTAGCAAGACAGGAACACAACCCAACAGATTAGCAGAGAGGCTGCCTAAAATCATAATAAGGTCACAGGCACCCCAAAACACACCAACACAGGTTCTCGCCCACCAGAAAGAGAAGATCCAGCCTCATCAACCAGAACACAGGCACCAGTCCCCCTCCACCAGGAAGCCTACACAACCCACTGAACCAACCTTACACACTGGGAGCAGACACCAAAAACAACGGGAACTACGCACATGCAGCCTGTGAAAAGGAGACCACAAACACAGTAAGTTAAGCAAAATAAGACAGAGAAATACACAGCAGATGAAGGAGCAAGGTAAAAACCCACCAGACCAAACGAATGAAGAGGAAAAAGGCAAGCTACCTGAAAAAGAATCCAGAGTAATGATAGTAAAGATGATCCAAAATGTTGGAAATACAATGGAGAAAATACAAGAAACATTTAACAAGGACCTAGAAGAACTAAAGAGCAAACAAACAATGATGAACTACACAATAAATGAAATTGAAAATTCTCTAGAGGGAATCATTAGCAGAATGACTGAGGCAGAAGAACAGATAAGTGACCTGGAAGACAAAAGAGTGGAAAAAACTACCACAGAGCAGAATAAAGAAAAAAGAATTAAAAGAATTGAGGACAATCTCAAGGCCCTCTGGGACAACATTAAACGCACCAACATTTGAATTATAGGGGTCCCAGAAGAAGAAGAGAAAAAAAAAAAGGACTGAGAAAATGTTTGAAGAGACTATAGTTGAAAAGTTCCCTAATATGGGTAAGGAAATAGTCAATCAAGTCCAGGAGGTGCAGAGAGTCCCATGCACGATAAATCCAGGGAGAAATATACCAAGACACATATTAATCAAACTATCAAAAATTAAATACAAAGAAAAAATATTAAAAGCAACAAGGGAAGAACAACAATTAACATGCAAAGGAATCCCCATAAGTTTAACAGCGGAACTTTCAGCAGAAACTCTGCAAGCCAGAAGGGAGTGGCAGGACATATTTAAAGTGATGAAAGGGAAAAACCTACAACCAAGATTACTCTACCCAGTAAGGATCTCATTCAGATTTGACAGAGAAATTAAAACCTTTACAGACAAGCAAAAGCTAAGCGAATTCAGCACCACCATACCAGCTTTACAACACATGCTAAAGGAACTTCTCTAGGCAGGAAACACAAGAGAAGGAAAACACTTACAAAAACAAACCCAAAACAATTAAGAAAATGGTAATAGGAACATACAAATAGATAACTACCTTACATGTAAATGGTTTAAATGCTGCAACTAAAAGACATAGAGTAGCTGAATGTATACAAAAATAAAACCTGTACATATGCTGTCCACAAGAGACCCATTTCAGGCCTAGGGACACATGCAGACTGGAAGTGAGGTAATGGAAAAACATATTCCATGCAAATGGAAATCAAAAGAAAGCTGGAGTAGCAATTCTCATATCAGACAAAATAGACTTTAAAATAAATTCTATTATAAGAGACAAAGAAGGACATTACATAATGGTCACGGGATCAATCCAAGAAGAAGATACAACAATTGTAAATATTTATGTACCCAACATAGAAGCACCTCAATACATAAGGCAAATATAACAGCCATAAAAGGGGAAATCAGCAGTAATGCAATCATGATAGGGGACTTTAACACCCCACTTTCACCAATGGACAGGTCATCCAAAATGAAAATAAATAAGGAAACACAAGCTTAAATGATACATTAAACAAGATGGACTTAATTGATATTTATCAGACATTCCATCCAAAAACAACATTTTACACTTTCTTCTCAAGTGCTGATGGAACATTCTCCAGGATAGATCATATCTTGGGTCACAAATCAAGCCTTGGTAAATATAAGAAAATTGAAATTGTATCAAGTATCCTTTTTGACCACAATGCTATGAGACTAGATAGCACTTACAGGAAAAAATATGTAAAAAATACAAAAACATGGAGGCTAAAAAATACACTACTTAATAACCAACAGATCACTGAAGAAGTCAAAGAGGAAATCAAAAAAGACCTAGAAACAAATGACAATGAAAACACGATGACGCAAAACTTATGGGATGCATCAAAAGCAGTTCTAAGAGGGAAGTTTATAGCAATACAATCCTACCTCAAGAGACAAGAAACATCTCAAATAAACAACCTAACCTTACACCTAAAGCAATTAGAGAAAGCAGAACAAAGAACCCCAAAGTTAGCAGAAGAAATCGTAAAGATCAGATCAGAAATAAATGAAAAAGAAATGAAGGAAATGATAGTAAAGATCAATAAAATTAAAAGCTGGTTCTTTGAGAAGATAAACAAAATTAGCTAGACACATCAAGAAAAAAAGGGAGAAGACTCAAATCAATACATTTAGAAATGAAAAAGGAGAAATGAAAAACAACTGACACTGCAGAAATGCAAAGGATCATGAGAGATTACTACAAGCAACTATATGCCAATAAAATGGACAACCTGGAAGAAATGGACAAATTCGTTGAAAAGCACAACCTTCCAAGACTGAACTAGGAAGAAATAGAAAATATAAACAGACCAATCACAAGCACTGAAATTGAAACTGCGATTAAAAATCTTCCAACAAACAAAAGCCCAGGACCAGATGACTTCACAGGCAAATTCTATCAAACATTTAGAGAAGAGCTAACACCTATCCATCTCAAACTCTTCCAAAATATAACAGAGGGAGGAACACTCCAAAAGTCATTCTACAAGGCCACCATCACCCTGTTACCCAAACCAGACAAAGATCCCACAAAAAAAGAAAACTACCGGGCAATATAACTGATAAGCATAAATGCAAAAATCCTCAGCAAAATACTAACAGAATCCAACAGCACATTAAAAAGATCATACACCATGATCAAGTGGGGTTTATCCCAGTAATACGAGGATTCTTCAATATATACAAATCAATTAATGTGATAAACCATATTAACAAATTGAAGGAGAAAAACCATATGATCATCTGAATAGATGCAGAAAAATCTTTTGACAAAATGCAACACACTTTTATGTTAAAAACCCTGCAGAAATTAGGCATAGAGGGAACTTACCTCAACATAATAAAGGCCGTACATGACAAACCCACAGCCAACATCGTTCTCAATGGTGAAAAACTGCAACCTTTTCCACTAAGATCAGGAAAAAGACAACTTTACCCATTCTCACCACTATTGTTCAACATAGTTTTGGAAGTTTTAGCCACAGCAATTGGAGAAGAAAAAGAAATAAAAGGAATCCAAATCAGAAAACAAGAAGTAAATCTGTCACTGTTTGCAGATGACATGATATTATACACTGAGAATCCTAAAGATGTTACCAGAAAACTACTGGAGCTAATTAATGAATTTGGTAAAGTAGCAGGATACAAAATTAATACACAGAAATCTCTTGCATTCCTATACACTCATGATGAAAAATCTGAAAGAGAAATTAAGGAAACACTCCCATTTACCATTGCTACACAAAGAATAAAATACCTAGGAATAAACTTACCTAGGGAGACAAAAGAACTGTATGCACAAAACTATGACACTGATGAAAGAAATTAAAGATGTTACAGACAGATGGAGAGATACACCATCTTCTTGGTTTGCAAGAATAAACATTGTGAAAATGACTCTACTACCCAAAGCAATCTACAGATTCAGTGCAATCCTTATCAAACTACCAGTGGCATTTTTCACAGAACTAGAACAAAATATTTCACAATTTGTATGGAAACACAAGAGACCCCAAATAGCCAAAGCAATCTTGAGAAAGAAAAACGGAGCTGGAGGAATCAGGCTCCTGGACTTCAGGCTATACTACAAAGCTACAGTAATCAAGACAGTATGGTACTGGCACAGAAACAGAAATATAATGGAACAGGATAGAAAGCCCAGAGATAAACGCATGCACATATGGTCACCTTATCTTTCATAAAGGAGGCAAGAATATACAATGGAGGAAAGATAGTGTCTTCAATAAGTGATGCTGGGAAAACTTGACAGCTACATGTAAAAGAATGAATTGAGACCATTCCCTAACACCATACAAAAAAACAAAATCAAAATGGATTAAAGACCTAAATATATGGCCAGACACTTTAAAACTCTTAGAGGAAAACATAGGCAGAACACTCCATGACATAAATCAGGGTAAGATCCTTTTTGACCCACCTCCTAGAGAAATGGAAATAAAAAACAAAAAATAAATAAATGGGAACTAATGAAACTTAAAAGCTTTTTCACGGCAAAGGAAACCATAAACAAGATGAAGGGATAAACCTCAGAGTGGGAGAAAATATTTGCAAACGAAGCGACTGACAAAGGATTAATCTCCAAAATATTCAAGCAGCTCATGCAGCTCAATATCACAAAAACAAAAAACCCAATCCAAAAATGGGCAAAAGACCTAAATAGACATTTCTCCAAAGAAGATATACAGAGTGCCAACAAACACATGAAAGGATGCTCAACATCACTAATCATTAGAGAAATGCAAATCAAAACTACAATGAGGTATCACCTCACACCTGTCAGAATGGCCATCATCAAAATATCTACAAACAACAAATGCTGGAGAAAGTGTGGAGAAAAGGGAACCCTCTTGCTCTGTTTGTGGGAATGTAAATTGATACAGCCACTATGGAGAACAGTATGTAAGTTCCTCAATAAACTAAAATAGAACTACCATATGACCCAGCAATCCCACTATTGGGCATATACCCTGAGAAAACCATCATTCAAAAAGAGTCATGTACCACAATGTTTATTGCAGCTCTATTTACAATAACCAGGACATGGAAGCAACCTAAGTGTCCCTTGACAGATGAATGGATAAAGAAGATGTGGCACATACATACAGTGGAATATTACTCAGCCATAAAAAGTAACTAAATTGAGGTATTTGTAGTGAGGTGGATAGACCTAGAGACTGTCATACAGAGCAGAGTAAGTGAGAAAGAGAAAAACAAATACTGTATTCTAACACATATATACGGAAACTAAAAAAAAAAAATAATGGTTCTGAAGAACCTAGGGGCAGGACAGGATAAAGATGCAGCCATAGAGTATGGACTTGAGGACATGGGGAGGTGGAAGCGTAAGCTGAGACGAAGTGAGAGGGTGGCATGGACATATATACATTACCAAATGTAAAATAGATAGCTAGTAGGAAGCAGCCTCATATCACAGGGATATCAGCTCAGTGCTTTGTGACCACCTAGAGGGTGGGATAGGGAGGGTGGGAGGGAGATGCAAGAGGGAGGAGATATGGGGATGTATGTATATTTATAGCTGATTTACCTTGTTATACAGCAGAAACTAACACACCATTTTAAAGCAATTATACTCCAATACATATGTTTAAAAAAAAAGAGAGAATCACTAATTTCTCTATGACAGAAAAGAATGAATAAAAAATAGATCCAGAGAGATGGTGATTAGAGAAAGAGGAGATTCCTTAAATGTAATCTCTTATACATTGAATAATGAATTATGGATTAATGATGGTTCTTTGATGCACATTAGTGTTTTGGATTAATATAAGTAGAAGTTGCCAACTGACTGAAGTCCATATGGTGATTATTACTTGGAAGCAGTGCTAACTCATGTCTCTGAATTTCAACCTAAAACATGCACATCCTAAAACATTGCACATCCTGAAGAAGGAGCCCCGTGCATTTACCTTGATTGGCTTTTGTAATAACGGCCATAATGCTAGACTATGATTTCCAGTTAAAAGTAACAGTAAATTTGGGGACTGTAAGCCAGTTTAGCAGTAATAGTGATAATTAGGAAGACATCATTCAACATGGTTTTGGTGAACTGGTAGTACCAATTAATAACCAAATCTTATAGTCCTAGTTGTTTGGCAGAGGTCATTTATCTCATATTGATTTTCAATCTGTATTTTATGAAAGCACCATTCTAGAACCTGGGTAGTAATAGGCCAACATATTCAGGGAAGCAGGGCAAAGAGAAATGTTGGTTGGTTCCATTTAGTCAAGTTCCAAGAAGGCAGCAATGGGAGTGAGTAGGAAAGTGCAATAAAGTCAGATTTAAAGTAAGAAATTCAACCAAGTAAATGAACAGTGGGAAAGTGTCGTTTGTTTATGCAGGCAACAAGACCAGTGTCTTGGAATCAGGAACTCAGGCTGGAAACCTGAGATAAAGGCTTGGGGGGGTCTCTGCACAATACTGTGGACTACAGACTCTCTCTCAAAGCACAAACATACAGTCACAGGCATCAGGAGCTCTGCAAGTCACTTCTATAACCGGCATAGAACAACAGCAGCAACAAAAATAGTGCCTTACACGAATACAGTGCTTCATACTTACAAATGCCTGCCGTTTATTTTATATCATTTGATAATCTCAGAGCAAGGCCAGAGGGTTAGATAACTCATTGTCACAAAGTGAACTTCAGCAGGTAAGTTCAGGACCTGGGCTCCTAATTTATTCTTTAATCCATTTAATTTTGTTCAACCTTGTACCTAAGGGCTTGGTAAGCCTGAGGCTCCTGTGTCAAAGTGTGGGCTGAGCTCTCACGGAAGGAGCAAGTGGGTACACTTGGCTAGTGGCAGCAGGGGACATTATGTTGTAAGGACTAAGATCATCCATTTTATTCAGGCTTATATCTTTTGTTGCTTAAGAATAATTTTGAAGGTTTAGTATTGTCTTAAGCTGGACGTAAACTTGAGTATATCAATCTACGCTTTGGGATATAAGTTTATAAACATATTAGTTATCTTAGAAATTCAGAAGGAAAAAAAAAGTACCAAACCCTGTGGAGTAAAGCTTTCCTCCCTTTTATAAAACCACTGAAAATGGAAAGGATTGTCCACAATTTTCTGTAAGTTACATAAAATTGTCTGTTGTTGTTATAATTCCGTAGGTATCACGCTTCTCTAGTAAAATGATGTATGGAGCAATCGTCTGGTAGGGGCTGATGGGATGTAAATGAAACTAATTAAGGAAATGTCAAACATAATTAATAAAACAGGTTTAAGTTGCAAAAGCCCTGTCAGCGGAATGAATGGAGGAGAGCATCGCTCGCCCATTGCTGGGTGCACTTTCCCCTTCTCCCCTCTCCTCTCCAGGCTTTATTTAGCATCGTTCAGTAAGATCCTGGAAAGCTACTTGAGGCTCACTTTTCTACCTCACCTTCTCTGAGCTTGATCCCATGGAGAGGGAGGAATATAAATTTGCCTGTCGGCCTGCAGCCTGGAAAAAATTAATTGCCAACTCCTCATCTTTTCCAAGTACTACAGGACATTAACATAACCAATTTGCTTGAACTCCTCACTGGTTGCCTAATAGAGCATCTGACCAGCTGATAAAACCAAGGTGTTGCTGACGCCACCTTATTATTATTAGCATTTTCATAATATCCAAATATTACAGCAGCGTGATTCATGGGCTCCATTTATTATTGATAAGAATAAAAAAAGGGGGGTGTTGGAAATAACAAAGCGGGTGAGCGACCTATAATTATGACAAGCAAATTAGGGTATGTGGTAGAGTCAGTTACATTTGCCTAGGAGTAATGATGCCCGAGACCTTTTCCCTCCCCTGGGACAGGAAAAATAATGGATTCCCCCACAACTGCAGATGGGGTAGGAGAAGTCTGTCATCAGGACGATGTTTACATAAGTTAGGCCGAGCGTGTGGCTAGGAGGCTTGCCTGGAGTGTTCCAGTCAGCTCCAATCATTTCAGCCACTGAAGCAGAAGTCGCTCAAAAACCCACTGGTTTCTGGGAGGGGTGGGTAACAGGAGTGGAAGTCGGGGAGAAGGTTCGTGCTTGAAAGTCAACAACTGCATTTGTGAGGAGCATTTCAAGCCTCTTCAGATAAGGGTGATAACCTTGAAAAACAGAGGCCAGTCGGTTTTTAAGTGGGAGATAAAGATGAAATGTGGTTTTGGTTAACTTACAGACCCCTGCCTGTCCTCCTTCTAGGTTATTTCATTTCAGTTCATGTGCACTCACACACACACACACACACACACACACACACACACACACACACACTCACACTCACATAGCTGCCTGGTATTTAATGCCATTTGACAAATATTAATTGAATATCAATATTTGCCAGACTCAGGAGGAGGAAGAATAAAGGAAGATATAGTTCAGGTACTCAAGTTTAAAGGATTAATTGTGAATTCAAATTAGCTAAAACAAAGACACACAGATTTTATTTGTAAATAAATTTCTCTAGAAAGAGCCTTTTGTGATAGATACATGAGACTTGATTTGCATCCACCAAATCACAAGGCAATTTCAAAGCGTAACGATTATTAGCGAATACTGGCAACAACACCAGAGGTGTGTACCTGCTTTCAACGAAAGTTAGTAGTTCAAATTTGTTCCACTGTCAGAGAGGGCACAGTGAGCCCAAGACATCAAGTTATGCCAAAAAGCAAGGAAGGACTCAAATATTCATGGTCTCAGACCAAAAGAACACAAGAGCCAGTGTGGAGGGCTGCTACTGGACAAATCTGAAACTGTTTGGATTAGAACATATTCAACTTAATGTGTTATAATAAAAATCCAAAGTGATATTAGAGACAGAGAGAATATCAACAAATGTTATTGACGGAGAGGTTAAACATGTTCTTTGTATTATTCTTTGAACTTTTCTCTATGTTGGAAACTTTCTAAAACAAAAAGTCTTAGGGGGAAACTCCCATTACTTCTGAATTATACAAACTAATGAAACATGTAATTTGGTGTCAATTATATCATGAACTAGTTATGAAAAGTCCATTTTGATTTAATCTGATTTATCACTCAGCCCAGACCTTGGTGCTAAAAATTGGTATATTTCAATTTTATTAAATGTTGAAAAGATTTTAAAATGGGTGTATGATATAAAAAATAATAAGTACAACTCATTGCAAGAAATAAAACATTAAAATATTGCCATTACTTTTCGAGTCCCTATATGTTTCTATTAAATCCTGACCTTTCTTACTCCCTTTAGAGGTAAACACTATTCTAAATTATTAATTTTGTTATTCCCTTGCCATTTAGCTTTTACATATATATATATGTATATATATATATATGTAATGGAATTGTATATGCAATTTGTTACTATTGGGGCTTTTTGCCCAAAATTATAATCTTAGAATATTCCATGTTGTTTCGTATATGGAGCATATTTGTAACTCATTTATTTTCACTGTTGTGTAGTATTTCAATGTATGACAAAAACAAGAATTATTTATTTATTTTTATAGACATTTTTGTTATTTTTTAGTTTATAGCACAGATATAGGATGGTCCAGAATATGCACCTAGGGAAGCAATTGAAGGTATGTTCTCAAGTTTATTAGCATAAACTTGTTCATAATAACTTCATATGTTTAAATGTCTGTAACTAAAAGAATGTGGTCTTTCTGATAGCAATCCTTTGCAATTCATTGAGATTTGCTTTTCAGTGTCCTTGAAAAGACAGCTTATTCTACAATTATTGGAGCTAGGTTATTTTTTAATATATGCCCATTGGATGAAGATTCTTAATTGTTCTGTTCAAACTGCCTTTAGACTTAGCAGGGGTTTTTTTTGTCTGTATGACGTATCTCCCAATAAGAAGGTGAATGTGTCTTTTTTTTCCTGTGGATCTGTCCATCTTAGCTACATAGAGAATATGTTATAGGATACTTTCTTTTGGGCAATGTCCAGATTTATCAATATGTAAATTGTGAAAACCCTTTAATTCTTATAAGGCTTTTTGCGTGACATTCTGCTCTTTTTTACTTTTTCTGGTTTTAATATAACTATACCAGTTTTCTTTTCATTCTTTTACTTCTATCCTTTCTATATTCTGATGTTTAAATTTTCCTTTATTAACATAAATTTTTAGCATAAATTTTGGAATAAAAAATGTTTGACAGTCTTTATACTTTAACTGAAGCATTGACTCCATTTGCAATTATTCAGATTGCTGATATATTTGGATTTATTTCTGCTTTCATATTTTGAGGCTTTTTCTTATCCTGACCTTGTTGTGTATCTTTTTTTTCTCATTTCCTGCCTTCTTCTGTATTGATTCACTATTTTTTCTCATTCTCTCTATCAGATTAGGAGTTATACACACAACTGGTTATCTTAGAAGTTTACCATCCATACTTAATTTATGAAAGTGTAAATTCATCAACATATTTAACTTTTTCACAAAAAATTCAAAACTCTGAAATTTTTTAATTTTGATCACTTTCTTCCTAATTCAAGTTCTGTTTTGTCCAGTAATATATTTTACCTTCTCTTTTAACTCCACAAATTATACATATCTTTGCTTTATACAACTAATATTTATTTATAGTATAATATGCATATTACAAATATCTTTTATGCTTATCATTCATTTTTCATTTCATAATTTCCTTCTGGCATCATTTTTTTTAACCTGAAGAAATTTGTTCTTTAGCATATTCTCTTGGACTTCTGATGTCCACTTTGGTTGTTAAGAAGTTAGTTGGCAGCCTTATTACTGTCCTCTTGAAAGTAATCTCTTTTTTCTCTGTAGTTGCATGTCTTTGTCTTTCATGTTCTGCAGTTTCACCATGATGTGTGTAAACTTGGATTTCATTTTTTTTGTTTGTCTTACCTTAAGCTTCCTGAATCTGTGAACTGATATATTTTACCACTTCTAGAAAATTATTTCTAGACTTATTTCAGACTTATTTATTAAATTATTTCATACATTGCCTCTCCCTCATTCTTTCTCTCCTTTCCTTCTGGCATTCAAATTACATATTTATTAGACCCTCTTACTCTTTCTTCTGTGTTTTTTAAATCTATTTTTCATATGTCTCCCTCTTTTTATTTCTTTATACTGCATTCTGGATGCTTTCTTCAGCTTTCTTTTCTTTTCAATAATTCTCTCTTTAGCTGTGTCTTATCTGATGTTAAACTGGTCTACTGAATTTTAATTTCACTTGTTATAGGTTTTATTTCTATAAGTAATATTTGGCTATTTTTCAGATATGCATAGTTCTTTTATTATCTCTCTTTTCTCATATTTTCAATCTTTTATTTCTTTAAACATATTATACAGATTTATTTTATACTTTGTGACAGATAATTCCAAAATCAGAAGACTTTTACAGCGTAATTCTACTCTTTAGCTCATGGTGACTTTATTTCTTTATGTTCTTTGTGTTTTTTGACTTCCCACTCATATTTTTTGGAACTTTATCAGTGGGAATCCTGATAAAGTCTGCCTAGTTTGACAGTGAAGTCTTCTAGGGAGAGGTTTTACTGTTTTGATTTGGTTTAGTTTGGCTTTGTTTCTGCAGAGTGTCTAAAAGCATTACACAGCCAGAAGAACATTAAAATGAATTCTCAGCTTGGGATACTTCAGATTACTTGGGTATCATGAATTTAGGCTTCAAATCCATAGGAGGGCCAGCTTATAGTTGCAAGTCTATGGTGGGATTATTTTTCTCCTTCAGTGCTTATTTCTGGTAAGCAATTTTTCTTACTGAGTGGTCTTTATGTACAATTTTATTTTTTATTTACCCTAACTATGAAATGTAGGTCACTGGAGTCCCAGCTTCACGTGTGTGTTCTATTAGTCTCCCCTCCTTGGTTGCACTCTAGGATTTATCTCTTGTTCTTCAGACACAATGAGTCCTTGCAATCTTGAATTCAAATTTACTTGGTTTTATACATAGTCTTAAAGTTTTAAGCCAGGACAAAACTTTACTTCTTTAGACTTCAGTTAGATTTTAGCTTCTGAATAGTCTTTATTTTCTTTTCAGTTCATAAAAGCAATTAAAAGAATTGAATGGATATGTGTTTCTTTGTATTCAATATTTCATAAAATATGTTTCACATTTTATATGTGATATAATTAAAAGTATACTTTAGGTGTTACATAAAATTAAAATATCACATATAATGTCATAATTTTAAATCCATAATTTTAACTGTCTGCAGTATTGCCAGAAATCTCTCTCAATGAGACTTTATTGGTTTTATTTCAATCCTATATAAATTTGTGATTTCTAAAATTGAAAAGGAAAGGAAAGCCTGACTAACTCTTCTAAACCTTTCTTATTTAAACCAAGTAATTCTAATGGTGGTTAAATTTTTAGAAACCAGAATACATAAATAAGTCAGTATTTGTAATTGCCTGGTACAGCACTTGACAAAGCAGGAAATAATAGCTGTCATTATCATCATCACCATCATCTACATTTCATTGCCTTCTCTCCTCAAGTCCCAACTTACTTTATGAGTTCAAGAAATAATTTTTCTGAATGTGAAAGTTCAATATCCAACATGCACTTGAGAAACATTCAGAGAGACATATTTTATGTTTTTGCTAAACAAGTAGAGAGCACATCACATACTGGTAGCAAAGTCTACAGGGGAAAAAAGTGTCTGTAATGAGATTGAGGAACCTTGAGTTAACACTAACTATGTCCTATGTTTTGCTGTCAATATGCACTAGTCATCAGTGGAGTTTTGTGGAATAGAATCCAGTCTAGTAAGAGGCTCATTTGCAGGTACACTTCCCAGCTACTGAATAACAGCTTTAGTTTTATAATAATCTGATTGGAGTCCTGTGGAGATGCAGTCCTTTGTTAGCAGCTCATCTTAATAGAAATGAATCATGTCCATTGCAACACTAACATTACCATGTTAGTGTAAGGTAGGTAAGAGATTCCTACTAATTCCAGATGCTTGTTAATTCTTTGAGCTAATATACAAATTGCATCATTTGGGAGCTGTACTTCTTTTTCTAATATATACATATTGGGATAATGCTGGAAGTATCCTCTAAATTAACCTTTTATTTTGTCTTTGGCCTGAAATAAACCTTGAAATAATTTTTGAAGTATATCTCATTTCTTTTCATCTACTTCCCCTTAGCCTCATCTCATAAGGATTATAAACTCTGAAATATTTATACAAGGAGAAATTTGTTTCCACTAACTGTTTACCTTGGCTGGAATCAAAATTGCTCTTAAAAAAAGAAGTGAACCATGGGTCTTTGGGGGCTGGTTTAGCAGATTTAAAAGATTTTTAACTGTTAAATAATATCTCAACTTTTGACATAAAAGTCGATTCTCTTTATCCATGGGTTTTGCATCTTTGGATATAGATGGTGAACTGTATGTGTTCATTGTATTATGTCATTTTATATAAGGGACTTAAACCTTCACGGGGACTCCTGGAAACAATCCCCCACGAATACTGAAGGCTGACTGTATATCAATTATTAAATTGTTGATATTAAGAATTGTCAATTTATGGTCATCTAAACTTTTTCTAATTTAATTGCTTAAAATTAATCAGTATACGCATTATTATTGGCTACTGTATGTGAACAAAATTTCCATTTTTCCTTATTTTCTCTTAAATGTAAAATTTCTCCAATATATCTATAAAGTGGACACTATAAAGTGTCCTCCATTTAGAAAGAACAGTTGATTCTTAAAATTATACTCAGGCTTTTGTAACAATGTTCTGATCTTATTCTTTATTTCGAATAATTTATTATTTATTTCTAGCATCAGGAAGCCGTGGACGATTGGAAGGCTGAATTAGAAAAGGTATCTGTTTTACAGAGTGGTAAATATTGATCATTAATATTAGAATTGTTGCCAGAGAAGGTGTCTTTTAAAATTAGTGAATTTTAGAGGTTTTCAAGTGTCATTCACTTTTGTGAATATACGTCTCTACTCCCTTGTAATGTTATGGATCAATATACTCAAAGAATTATATGAGAACTCAAGAGCTTTTGAACATGACCCACTATTTTGAAGACCTCATTTGCTTTCAGAATAATTTGCATGCACATGTAATGCTTTGGTGATGATGTCCACCAAAATTGGTAAAGCAGATACTTCTATGGACAGGTCAGTGCACCAGACAACCAGATCTGCAAAGGGGAACTGACATTGACTGCGTACCTACAGCCTATGTGCTTGTTCTATATCCAGCACTTAATATGTCAACTTGTTAGATGGTCACAGGAATACCACTCTCCATTTCTCCTTCATTTATCTATCATCTCATCTACCATCTATCTATCTATCTATCTATCTATCTATCATCTATCTACCTGAATTTACACCCGTTTTGAGTCAGCTCAAAAATCCCAGCTGAGGCATATCCAACAAAATAGCTCACTTGTAATCTTCAAATTGTCTAGGTCATCAAAAACAAGGGAAGTCTGAGAAACTGTCATAACCAAGAAGAGCCTAAGAAGACATGATAATGCGGCATCCTGGATGGCATCCTGGAACAAAAAAGACATTAAGTAAAAACTAAAAAATTATAAATAATGTAAGGACTTTAGCTAATCATAACGTGTCAATATTGGGTCAGCAATTTTTACAAATGTCCCATAGTAATATAAAATGTTAATTATTTGGAAAACTTGGTGCAAGATGTATGAGGACGCTATATACTATCTTTGAATTTTTTATTTTTTTGTAAATGTAAAGTGACTCTAAAAATAAAGTTTATTATATATAAAAAAGGAAGAGATACTGAAGAGTAAAAAATGTGCTCAGATAAAGACATTATTTAGGTCATATGCCAGAGCCAGTAATAGAGTTATTTTGAAATGAGTTTTTGGAGACGAAGAATGTAGTAACATTTCCTGATCATGTCAGTGGTGCTCTACCCAGCCTCAGATTAGCCTGGATTTTACATCTACTTTATTTCTGAAACAAAGATATTTCTGGTATCTTTGCAGTAAGGAAAAATAGAGAAGTATAGTCTTATAGAGAGTTCCTTAAAGGCAAAAAGTTGATGTCCTCACATTTAAAACAATAGAACCAAGGTATAGGTGAGCCAAGAATTTGGGATGTATTTATGGTGAGACTGGCTTCCCTCAGGGCTAACTTCTCCATGTTAGTTGGCTTCTTAAGACTGGCTTGAGACCCTCAGTGGGTTTAGTTTTTAAGATCATTGGTAGCAGACGATGCTTGTAGAAGGATTCCCCCAAACGTTGCTTGTGCTTAACATTAATTTGCCTGAAGAAAAAGAAAAAAAGGAGAAGGGGAGAAGAAATGGAGGAAGGAGTGGAGGAGGAGAAAGAAAAGGAAAAGATCAACTTGCCATCAAAAAGGTACAGTTTTCCATTTTTTTCTGAAGAGAGAAAAGAAAGAAAGAAAAAACACAGCCTGACACTGTATGTATAAAAACCACTTAAAACTTTTATTTTGGACATTAAAAATGTTAGCTGTGGTAGTCAGTTTTGACGGCTGAATTGTCCCTTTGCCTGTTTCCATTACCAGGCATATGACCAGAGAATCAAAATCAAAGAGGAGTTTAGAAAGGAAGAAGCAAAAGACAGGCTAACCTGGTTTTAACATCATTTTGTACCTCCCATGAGCAGTAGTGTGTATGGGAGGGAAGTGCAGCTCACTGGCAGAAAGCAAGGTGTTCCAGAGAATGAGGCAGAGAGCAGCCTGCCTTCATGAGGTCCGCAGTGTTTGGCCACACACACATTTCCTCCATTTTGTTACCCGCCTATCTGTCTACAGAGATGGGAGAGCAAGGTGACTGGATCAAGCCAAATCTCTCCATCTCTCTCTATCGCTGTCTCTGTCTCTGTCTCTGCCTCTCTCTCCTCGGCCTTCATTCTAATTAACCTGCTCCCCTGTCATTTCCCTCTCTTTCCTTTCTGTCATCTCCATTTCACAGTATCACTTGCCCAGTGAAAAGAGGCTCAGACACATTCTGTTTAGAAAGTTAGTGTCTCACTAAGGGTGACAAGTGTTTTTTTGAGGTCATTTATCTAATTGCTCTTTGCAGATAAGAATTAATTAGCCCGATTATTTTTCTTCGTTTTTGGATGTGTTCCCCACCTGAAGAGAAGAAATTCCTTGGTGTCAGTGATTAATTGCTCAGCCAGAAGCTTACTGCCTTGCATTTGTAATAAATGCCGACTAGCTCTTTAGGTCACATTAAGAACCAGGCAGGTTGTGGTATAATATACAGGATAATAAAGCACTTGTATAAATAGGGGCAACAGCATTTGATTTTGATTAAATATTTTCATACATCAAAGGGTGAAGGAGTTTCACGATGCTGAAGGTAAGAGTCCCCATTTAGGGTAGCTTTTTTCTTTCCTTCATGAGACACAAGACATCTCCCGGAGCCATTTTTGGGTAGGGTTTGTCTAAAATGACCCTAATGATCTGTGGGGTGTTGTTTTTTGTTTTTCTCTTAGAGAACACCTAAAAGTACATGCACCTTCAGGGACCAAATCCCCTTTTTTCCTAGAATAAAAAGAAATGAGCTTCCTCTTTGTTTACTTCCAAATTAGTTTTTTTTTTTTTTAATTGCTGTTGTTGCTGGAGTGTATATGTGAGGTTCCCAGACCTCAAAATAAAGTGATTAAATCCAAAGATGAGAAAACCAAGATATGATAAAGGCCTGCTAATGTGCACTCCATCTGAAAAGAAGAAACTCAAATCCATGAGCATATCAGAGGGTATCTTAGTCCTTTGGGCTGCTCTAACAAACTACCATAGACTGGGTGACATAAACAGCAAACATATATTTCTTATTTTTCTGAAGGCTGGGAAGCAAGGTCAAGGTTCTGGAAGGTTTCATGTCTGGTGATGTCACTTCCTGGCTCATAGATGGTGATTTCTCGCTGTGTCCTCACATGGTATCAGGGTAAGAGAGTTCTCAGGGGTCTTTTTTATAAGAGCACAAATTCCAGTTATGAGGACCTCATGGCCTAAGCACTTCCCAAGGCCTCGCCTCCTTATACCATCACACTGAGGCTTAGGATTTCAACATAGGAATTTGGGGGAACACATTTAGTCCATCATAGAAGGCAAGTCATATTCTGTGGATATTTCAGTTAAAGACATAGGGTTTTAAATACTCTATGAGTATTACTTCATTTTCCATGTTTATGGTAGAATTCTATAGATACAGATTTTTTTGTGTGGTTATTTTAGGAGAAAAGTAAACAAGCCCAGGAGAAATTAAGTGCTTTATGAAAGACCATGCCCATTTGAGCCAGGTAGGCAGAGACAGATATAGAACAGAGTGCTTCTGATTCCCCGGCCAATTTGCTATATATATGTGTTATACATATATATATGTACACATGCACATATACACATATATATGATTAAATGAAAAATTCATGAATAAAGTGGGCACAATTTAATATTGTTTTGATGATGAACAAAGTACTATCAGTCTGGCAGTAACCTATATTGTTCATTAAGATAAAAGTGCTGAGTGAAAGCTGTTTTGAATAAAAATATTGTCTACATAAAATAATATTCTCTAAAAGGAAAATCTCTATGAACTGGATGATTTGATTAGTAAAAAGTATGTTTTTCCCCAAGAAGATAAGTAATAGAACATTTACTCTCATTAAGTAATATTACTGAAAATAATCAAATCTAACATATTTTCTTTCACTTTAGGGAAACCCAGCATGTAGTTAAGAAATTGTGTGATGACCTACTTCATAATTTTTATGCTATATTTGTCTAAGGTTCAAATCTACTAAAAAATAAGAACCTGCACATAGCAAATTCTAAATAAATACCTATTGATTAAATGAGTGGATGAGGGGGAGGAGGATGGAGGAGGGATGGGCTGGGAGTTTGGGATTAGTAGATGCAAACTATTATATATAGAATGAATCAACAACAAGGTCCTTCTGTATAGCACAGGGAACTGTATTCAATATCCTATGATAAGCCATAATGGAAAATAATATAAAAAAGGATGTAAACATATGCATAACTGAAAAAAAACTGAGTGGATGAGTTGAATAAATGAAACCATGAAATGTGACTCATCTGACAAATGTAGGTAATGGTAGTATTTTATGTTCTCTTATCTATCTCTAATTTCCAGATCCTCTTCTCTTAAGTTACATAGAACAGAAACTATTGTTTCAGAAGGTCTCTAGTTACCAATTTTATTGAAAACTTTATTGATACAATAGTATTAATACTTAATATTTGTCCAGTGTCATTCAGATAACATAATATGAAGATCTCTTTCATGTCAAAGGAGGAAGTTCTAATAATTCTTTAACATACCAAGGTCACTCACTTACCAATTTCAGATTTTTCAGACCAAATTAGGGAGATTTCCAATGCTATTTATTGGTTTTGCTTATATCAAAATCCTGTTTTATGCTGTTTTGTAAATCTCCACATAATATCTGAGCTAATTGTAAATACAGAAATACCTCAGAGATACTGGATGCTTGGTTCCAGACCATTTCAATAAAGTGGACAATGCAATAAAGTGAATCACATGAATGTTTTGGTTTCCCAGTGCATATAAAAGTTATGTTTACACTATACTGTATTCTATTAAGTGTGCAATAGCATTATGCCAAAAGAAATATACATACCTTAATTAAAAACACTTCATTGCTAAAAATGCCACAATTACAATAGTAACATCAAAGATCACTAATCACAGATCATCATAACAAATATAATAATGATGAAAAAGTTTGAAATATTATAAGAGTTACCAAAATGTGACACAGAGACATGACATGAACAAGTGCTATTGGAAAAATGGCATCGATAGACTTGCTCAATACAGGTTGCCACAAACCTTCAAATTGTAAAAAATGAATTATCTGTGAAGTGCAATAAAGTGAAAGTGACAAAATGAGGTATGCCTGTAAGGGAGTTTTCTTCTTCAACCACCTGTCAAGATTTCTAGGGCTATTCTACATGAGTGAATGTTTCTGTTTTCTTTCACTTTCTTTTCACAAAAATGATGAAATTAACTAACAAGCTGTTGAGCATAGATATTTCATGCTGCATTTTCTTCCTCTCATGCAGTTGTAAAAGGATTATGGGAAAGGGTGACATCATTTACAGTTTACATCAAATGTTTCAAATTACTTTATCTCATGGGAGAACTAATTGTTCTGTGATGATTCAAAATGGACATTTTTTCCATACTTTTTTTTCTTTTTTGTTTAAATTGATAATTTATTCAGAAGACAGTAGTCAGAAAGCTTGAATTCAAAATACACGCAAATCTGTTATAGGTATAAAAAAACAAAAATAATATGATGCAAAGAAATATGATGCAAAGTCTTTAGTGGTCAAAAATATAGAGTAGCTAATTTATCAAGCTCAGCTTCTGTCCAGAATTTGAAGAAAAGCCATGATAGCAAAGGGCCATGTGTCTCTATTGTGACTCTCTTTCCAATCCATTACCTCATTAAACTTTAAATAAGCTTACAAGAAAAAAAAATTATAAAATCAGATTGGGTCAAACGTTGTGAAGCTTCAAATAGAAATAATAGTAGCATCCATCTCATGGGGCTATGATGAGGATTTACTGAGTTTTTGTTTGTTTGTTTATTTATTTTAATTTTTGGTTGCACCTCACAGCTTGTGGGATCCCCGACCAGGGATTGAACCCAGGGAACTGGCAGTGGAAGCGTGGAGTCCTAACCACTGGACTGCCAGGGAATTCCCTGGGTTCATGTTTATAAAGTGCTTAAAAAAGGGCCTGGCATTTAGCAACCATTATATATGCATGTGTTAGATAAAAGTCAAGGATTACTACAAAACCCTCTTATACCTTGAATGTATATGCTGAACTTAGAAAATAGATTGAATGTCTAAACTAGATCATTCCAAATTTCTCTTTTATAATAGTAATTAATTATGCAAATTGCAATCTACTATTTTTGGTTGAAGATATTTTCAAGAAACATAAACTACAAAAAAAGGATTCTATCAATCTATCAAACAAAAAAATGTGTCAGACATATCTATGTCATGAAGATATCATATTAAATTTTAGGGAGTCATGTTTTGGGTGACTTGAGGTCTCATTCAAAATTTTGCACATCACAGCATATGGCATACTTCCCTTTTGCAGAAATATGAGTCCTAAAGTCCCCCACAAAAAAAACTTGCAAGTATTTTTTCTTAATATAGCATGCTTCTTAAAATCCAACTTTAAAAAATAGTAGTTTATTAATGTACAGGAGGAAAAATAATTTTCCCTCTACCTTTCTGAGTTCTTGTCTGAAACACAGATTAACAAGAGAAAATCAAATAGAAGTTTATTAACATGAGGTATACATGAAAGATAACCAGAGAAAAATGAATAACTCTAAGAGGTGGCTTAGAACTCCAGCTAAAATACCATCTTCAGCTAAATACAAAAGAGAGAAAGGTATGGAGATACCAGTAATAGGGAGGTTATCTGGAAAAGCAAGGTAAACAAGAGTAAGGTTTGTTGTGCAGATTTAGATTGATGGCTTCCCCTTTGATTAGGGCCTAAAGTTGTCTCCAGGGATTAACCCTTGTCCTTCCTGATAGAGAGAGGAGGAGGGACACCTTTGTAAATTTATGTCCTGCTTTTAGGCAAATAGAGGGAAGGAGGCCAGGGAGCATTTTTTTGTAGCTGCTTCTCCCCAATTGCCTTCAGCTCAAAATAGTCCTGATGCCAAAATAATATATTTAGAGGTGGCATATTCTGCTACTGTTGCTGAAAGCTCAGCCTCTGTGCACCGCTGCCAAATCAAATCTCAGAGACAGAGTTTTGGGTGAAGTAGAAAAAAATAGCTTTATTGCTTTGCCAGGCAAAGGGGGACAGAGTGGGCTCCTGCACTGAAAAACTATGTGACCCTCCCCAGGGGAGTTTGATGGCAACAGTTCAAGGGTGGGGTTGCTGATAAGATTAGGGTGTGTGCAGGACCTGCACTCCTTTAATCTCATCTCAGGTGACCTCCTAATCTTGGTGAACTTCTCTGGTTCCTTTAATCTTGCCTCAGGTGGTTTCCTGGCTGCTCCTCCCTTGATTAGCAACAGTTTGAACCTGCCCTTTGGAACTCAGGGAAGGTCATGGAGGCTGGAGTCTGTTCCCTCTGAACAAGAAACGGGGGACAGAAAGGCTTCCTTGCCCAGGAGCCTCACAGGGTCCTGCTTGGTTTCACTACCCTTCATAAGAATAAACCTGTTTTGGGCTTCCCTGGTGGCACAGTGTTTGAGAGTCCGCCTGCCGATGCAGGGGACACGGGTTCATGCCCCGGTCCGGGAAGATTCCACATGCCATGGAGCAGCTGGGCCCGTGAGCCATGGCCGCTGAGCCTGCGCGTCCGGAGCCTGTGCTCCGCAACGGGAGAGGCCACAACAATGAGAGGCCCGCGTAACGCAAAAAAAAAAAAAAAAAAAAAAAAAAAAAAAAAGAATAAACCTGTTTTATGACTACTACTAATTGTCAAACAGTGGCCTGTGTTCTGGTCAGGGCTCTTTCTCCTTCTCTGAAAGTGAGAGACCCAGATAAGAGAGGGTTTCTCAGGACACAAAAATATTATATTTCTTATCCAGAGGTCCAACCCATCAGAATTCACAGGTAAAGTCAGGGCCTGCCCAGACGTAAAAAATTCTTGGATATATCACAGAGTTCTTCAACCTTTAGAGATGCACAAGGCCTAGAAAAGTAGAATTCTTGAATATTTTCAGAAGAACTGTCCCATGAACAGGACTCAACAACAACTCTAAGTAAAAGGGATAAATAAAATGTCTTCAAAGATTTTCAACTGTTCTCATAGAAATAAGCTTTCTGAAGCTCTCCTGGGTTCTCCGACTGCCACAGTTCATTTTTGTCTTGTCTGCTTTGAAGCATCCCAACCTAACACTATCTGATGATTTTCTTCTGCTGTGAAATTGCTTCCTCAAATGTATCTGACACATATCCTATTCTTCTTCTGCAGCCATGTTAGTGCAAGGTTGACTCATTTAGTACAGAGCAAGCAGAACCGTACTAGGAGCCAGCAAGAGAATTTAGCCTAATTAGATAGACATTAAATTGAAGGATGTTGGGGCTTCCCTGGTGGTGCAGTGGTTGGGAGTCCGCCTGCCAATGCAGGGGACACGGGTTCGTGCCCCGGTCCGGGAAGATCGCACATGCTGCGGAGCGAGCAGCTGGGCCCATGAGCCATGGCCGCTGGGCCTGCGAGTCCGGAACCTGTGCTCCGCAGTAGGGAGAGGCTGCGACAGTGAGAGGCCGGTGTACCGCAAAAAAAAAATAATAATAATAATAATTGAAGGATGTTGAATGCACAGCAGATGTTTAAAACTAAAAATCTTGAATCTCTGATTGCAGGATTTTCTTTGTAGTCCCACCTCTCACAATGGCAGGACCCAAATGAGTGAGTGAATGAGTTCCTTCCAGTAACATGCCTCAGCCTTCTCACTAATAGAATCTTCATTTTAATAATCTCATGCACAGTGAATTTTGGTCTGCCGAGTCATTGTCTCCTGCTCTGAATTCATGCTTCTGCCTCAGTGCTGTCTGTGGAAACTGGTTCTCTAGTTCTGAGTCTTTCCAAAGACCCTTCTTGGTAAACCTTCCTACCCTTACCTTCTTCAAATCTCCTAATTTAATGAGGCCACCAAGTAAAGTGTATGAGTATCCACAAGGCTCCAGACACCCAGAAATATTATCTTGTTCTCAGCCAGTCAGAGTGAGACTCTCCTTCAGTTCAGCAGATCTGTTAGCATCATTATTTTCCAGACAGAGAAGACTGAGCTGGGTGGCTCCCTGTTATCAGTAAGAGGCCCTATCAGTGGATAGGGCTAGAAAATATTTTATATATATTTCCTTAAACATATATGTAAACATATGCATATATACTTTTATATACACGTATATATAGTGGTAAGACATAGATAGATGTTTTATATATATTATATTACAGTATATACAATATCTATCTACTTATGTCTATATCACTTTTACTTTATCTGTGTATACACTTATTTAAAAATATATTTCATACTAACACCTCCAATTTGAATTCCACATGAAAAAGTTCTGTCTAGTCTTCCCTTATTTCCATGGTTGTAAATATCTTCTCTGACAATGAGAAACTTGTCTTCATTACCTTCAGTATATTTACTGATTTGCTTAACCATTATACTTACTAGTTTAACAGGCCCACTGTCTCAACTCTACTGGCCATTTCCTCCACCCATCATGTTCATAGCTCCTATACCTTTTACTTGCCTCTGCATAGCTCTGTTCCCCTCCCCTTTCCCCATATTCATCCACCATGCTGATTCCTGCACTGGGGAAAGGAAAGGGAGGGAAGGGGAGGTTGGAAGATTAGGGAAGAGATGTGAAGGGAAGATATAAAGGCAAAGAAAAGCAACAGAAAATGGGAAGAAAGGGTCCTAATACTTTTGTAAAATATCATAAAAATGAATTACTAAAAAGAAATGAAATTAAAATTACAAGCTGCAATTATTGATTAGTAGATTCAATACACATAAAGTTACTTAGCCAAGTTGCTATAAATATTTCTAAATACCTTCTCTCTATTTCAGTGTTTATCTCATTGTAAACAGTTCAGGGACTAGCTCACTGAAAGTTATAAACTTCAAAATAATGTGCGTTTCTAAGTCCAAATTAGACAATTGTCATGGTTACATTATTTTATGCATGTACATTAAATTAACTCATTTTTGAGTGGGTGGTGCTTACAAAACCAAGCACCTATTGAGTAATCACAGCGAAGGAAGGCCATACAATATTAGATACACAGATCAAGAGATGTATCTGATTGTTTTATTTTTTTTACAGACTTACAAACTCACAGTTTAAAAATGTGTATGCTAATATGATAGAAAATCTTATATGATTTTTCAGAAATTTGCATTTCTTTTCTAACAAGAGGATGTTTTATGTATATAGTTGACTTAACATTTCTTTCTCTGTGGAGTGCTGGTTCATGCTCTGCCACTTAAAAAAATAGATCTTTAAAAGTTGATGGGTAAAGATTTTTTTTATATCATGCATATTAACTTCTTGTCTGGAGTTTTCTTTGCAAATGTTTTCTTAGTTTAGTGTCTGTCTTAAAATAGAAGTTAAATATTTTTATTTACCCAAATCTATCCATTTTTTCCTTTATTGTTTTTTACTTTCCTATTATGCTTTAACAAGTTGTTCCTGCATCTGAATAATAAATATTGTCCAAGGGCTTTAGTTGTAGGTCAATTTAAACATCTAATCTAGTAGGTGTATTTTTGAGTCTGATGTTACTTAAGAGGTCGTGGGTTATTCCTAATTTTATTTCCAAATGCCAACCCAATTGTTGAATAATCCATCTTTCCCTCTCTGGATGGAAATGCAACCTTTAAGAAATACACAACCACACAAACATGGGTAAATCTTGGAAATTTCTATTATTTTCTAATCATCTATCTGTTGCTTCTTATATCTGCAATATGCACTTTAATTACTATAGCTTACAGTAAATTTTGATATCTGGCAGAGCAAGTCCTCTCTCATTGTTATTCACAATTTTCTTGCCTATCTTCATGTATTTATTCTTCCATTTAAAAGTTATTATCAAGTTGCCAAGGTTTTAGGAAATAAATCCAGATTTTGATGTGAGTGGCACCATGTTTACAAGATGATTTAGTGGAAATTGACATCTTTACAATTTTTAGTTATCCCATCCAGGAAGTCAGTATTTTGTCAGCAATTGAGGTCCTATATTATGCCCTTCAGGAAAGTTTTATTGTTTATGAGACTTACATATTCTCTATTTAGTTATTTCTAGATATTTTATAGCTTTGGTTGCTATTCTAGATATGAACTTTCAAAATTATCTCTCACAATTGGTTATTAATTTTAAAAAGGAAAGTTAATTTGTATTATATATGGCTACCTTACAATACTATTTTGATAGTAATAGGTTCAATAAATTTTCAGTTAATTCTCTCAGAAATTTCACATATATGAATATAACATATTTAATTACTAATCACTTTATCTTTTCCTGTCTAATACATACTTTCTTTTTTTCTTATTGTGTATTCCAAAATTTTTTAAATAATGTTGAATGGTAAAAGAAAAAATTTAAGTGAAAAATCAAAATTAAATCTCACAAATACGTGTGGTTCTCCACCAATGCATTATAACAAAAGTATTCTATAGTTTAATAAGATGAATATGTGCTGGCCTAGTTAATCTGTGTTCAAGTAGTACCATGCACTGCTTGAGTGGGAGCTCCTTCCCTGCACTGAGGCTGGAAGTCTTGAAGGTTAATGTGTCCAAGAATTGAAGGGGAAATGAAAATGATAAGAGTATTTGCTCCTAAACTCTGAAGATTGGATTAGTTGGATGGTGACATGGTCCTTTTGTCCTTGATTCCTACTACACACAAATAACTTTTATGTCCCTTTTATATTAAAGTTCCTACTACAAAATCCTATCAGCCCTCCTCCTTGTTCCCACAGCCTAATTCTGTGCCAGCTTCTCAGAATTGACTCCACTCATTTCTTCCAACAGCAAATTCACTCCTTCCCATCCCGCATAGGTCCTATGTGCATCATTCTATAAGCAGGAAATATATAGAAAGTATTACAGCTAACACTCGTTAAATTTTTGAAGTTGTAGTCTCGCTCTTGTATTTCTCCACATCTCCCTCATTAGTGCCAGGTTCAAGGTTTGATTCCTAGAGAATAAGGTCTTAAGTGCTCAGGTAGTGCAAGACACCATGTTCCCCATGTCATTCCTTTACTTCCATTCCCTTCAATGGGTGCTATGTTTCTAGGAATATTTCTGCTGAGATGCTCTCTTTCCTTTGTTTTAATCAGTTATCGTACTATTACTTTGGTAGCACTTCTCCATTTCTCTGATTGTTTAGCCTACTACTGGCAGCATTACACACTCTTTGGACATTAAGGATGGTTGACCTAGATCCTCCTGTAAATTAGCCCCTTTAAACATTGCTTGTTTCTCCTCCTCCTTATTGAGTACTTCTTTCCATAGAACAAGCCAGAGTTCCCTTCCCTTTAGCTTTAAGATACTGAGGATACACCATGTCTACACTTTTATTAGCTAGAGCTAAAATGACCTCCATAATTTTGGTTCTTCTAAATTTACAGCACTGAAACCAAAAAATAAAAATAAAAAAAGGCAGTATGCATTATTGGAAAGCCACTGTTGCCATGTCAGAATTCTGAGTATAAGAAATTTCATTTGTATATCAGTTATATTTTGCTGTGTACCACAAAACTTTGTAGCTAAAACAACCGTCATTTTCTTTAGCTCATAATTCGATGGGTCGTGTGGGTAGTCTTCTGGTCTAGAGCAGTGCTGTGCTGCTCTTACAGCTAGCTGGTTATCAGTTATTGAGTTGGCCAGAGGATAGAGTACCTCAGTTCTTTTCCATAAGGCATCACATCCTCCAACAGGTTAGCCTGGACTCATGTACATAGTGGTCTCACAGTTCCAAATACAGCAAGAGAGCAAGTCCCAAAGTGCAAGTGCTTTTTCAGCTTGCGTCATGTTTGGTAATATTCATTGGCCAAATTAAGTCACATGGCCAACCCAGAGTCAAAGGGAAGGAAAATAGATTCCACCTTTTGATTACAGAATCTGCAGCATCACGTTTCAGTGGTATGGATGATAAGAGGGCAAGCATTTGTGACCATTTTTATAATCTACCAGGGCTGATAATTAAATTTTCCCCCCAAAGATAGACCAAACACAAGAAAGGAAGGAAACTCACAATTTACAAACACCTACAATGTAATAGGTACTTTGCTAGACACTAAACTGCATGTTTTCATGTAATTCTCACAAAGTTGGCATTATAAATGTTACAATGAGAAGATTGACGCTAGTTCTTATCTTGCACTTAAGGACATAATAAATACTTAAATGAGCAAGGATTTACACATAGGTCTTCCCAACTTCAAATTCCAGGCCTTTCCTACGATGAATACAATGCTCTGCTGATTTCTGGGTAAAGGCAAAGATAATCTTTTTTGAGTATGCACTACAGCATCCCAACTCCTACTTGTATCAGTCTCACCCAAAGCTGAGAACTATTCTCTACTTCTTTTCCTTTTTGTAGATCTAAGGGTAAGCAGTCAAGAGGAAAACTCAGAAATTTCCACTGTGACTGGAACTACACTAAGGGTTTATTGTAAATTAGAGTTAGTAAACATATTTTGACCCATATTATAGGTATGTGTTCCCAGGACCACGAATTACAGGCAATTTGCTCACATTATAGTAATAAAGCTATATGCTCGGTGAGCACATAAATCACTGATAATGATGTGTAAAGCATAGTGTTTACAAATAAAAGGGTGTTCTGGCATGATAGATCTTGTCCTTGATATCCTTTGATACCCTTCTTTTGTTCACTGACTTGGCCATCCTCTTCGGGCTGTGAGCAGGAAAAAAGAAAAGCAGAATATTAATTCCAACATGATCCCATAGGTAGGAGAGACCAAGGTTTGCTAATAAAAAGCATCACTACAAAGTCTAAATATTGTAACAAGAGTGGGCCTTATGTCAACCTTACTCATATTTAGCATATCTTCATCCTACATACTATCACTCTGGGGTGCTTTTTAAAAAAATTGATATGACAAAAAATATTTATTTGGCACCTTCCATGTGCCTATACACAAGCTGCTATAACATGTCATGGCATTTTCGCTTTAAATCAGAGAACATATTTTTTACAATTATAATTTTAGCAAAGTTGAAAATAGCCTGTCTTCTCAATTATCTAAGTGAAAAAAAAAGATAGATACCAAACTGGTACATGATAATATATTGAGAGTAAAGATACACACTGTTACAAAATGTGCATTGAACTCCTAAAATAAAATATATATTTATTGCACTACTTGGGACTTTTCAGAGGTCCTCTTCCCAACACACACACATATTTGAAGATCCTGAGTCATTTATTGGTGGGTATAAGTCCCTATTTATCTGATCCATGTTGATGTTCTAACAGGGAAACAACCTATAGGAGTCCTGTACTAATCACTGCTATAGGAAAGATTGAAAAAGAACTTTTAACAGCTTCTGATAAACCATGTCACTCATAAGTAATTAGCGTCTCCAAAAATATACATGAGAATCTTAGATTAAGGAGCCCATTCATAGTGGAAGAACTGGGCTGCAGTTACTTCCTGGGCTTATATTCTTAAGGGATTAAACACCAGAAGCAATTGATGTCCAACGAAAGAGGTATTTCTGGGCACTAAGGGTCTTACAGCTAAAGGGATTAGTATTTCTCCCTTCTAGAAGCAACATTTTGATATTTGAGCAGCCAGGAAGACTTTGACATTTTAATGGGATGGGGAAGATCATTTCCCCGTACCATTTATCCTGAGTGAATAAAAGCAGGGGCTCAGCCTGAATGAGAGAAGCAAGCTAATCTTCAGTCATGGGTACAGCACTTAAATGAGAGGTCCTCTATTGACTAAAGTAAAATGGAGTTGGATAGTACTGAGTATGGATGCCTGAATAAAAGTTTGTCTCAAACAAGATATACTAGGTGCACTTTTTTTTTTTAAAGCATTGATGTAAATAAAATTGTCTGACTTTTTTTTTTAAGGTGGAGTTTTCATTTGCTTAAGCAACTTAAATAGCTAAGGGAGAAATTCCCTTATATTCTCAGAGATGGTCTCTCATGCCCTCTGAAACCTCCCCAGTTTACACTAACAATCAAAGTAAGAGACAGATCACAGACTTGGAAAGGATGATCTACAAAGGTATGAGTAGGATTTAAGGAACTAAAAAGGATAATAAATTATTCTAGATGAGTAACATTTAGCCATTGCCGTGCATAGGCTTTAAGGGACAAGAGAAGGAGAGAGTTACTGGAATATAGAGAAAGGGTAAGCTGTATGGAGAGGGCTTTTGTTGAGGGAACAATTGTGTCTTGAGGGCAGGGACATAGATAGTCTAACTTCTCATACTCCTACTTCTCTCCAGTCTCCTATCAGTGTTTCCTATTGCCTGAACCCAGTTGAAAGGCAGAAGGCCAGGGAGCCTTATTGGTGTATTACATGGGAGCCAGCCTCTCAATCCAAACATGGAGGAAGAAGGTGGGTCTGAACTGACAAATGCAAACTATCCGGCATGTAGCCTTAATTCCACCATGACAACCACATGCCACAGCACTGCCAAGTTTAGTCAGGTACTCCGACTTCTGCAACCTTTACACACTTCTCAGCTGCACATAGAGAAAACAAATTCTCTGTACACTTTCCCTTTGCTCTCTTCGTCTCTCCCATGACTGCCTTACAAACACAAACTGCCCCAGATATCCACCTGCCTGCCTTTTTGTCTTCTTGACTCCTAATTCCAGAAAAACTTTCCCTCCTAGACCTTGACTTTTTGAAAGATGATGTTTGTCATTCTTTATTTTCGGGATCTCTTGGACCATGACTCTGGAGGTATAACCTGTCTGTCGAATGTAATGCTTTTGGACATGGATCTTGGCTTTCTACCTGTTCGGTGTGAAGAGCCAGCACACTCCAGAGCCTAGGAAGGCTATGCCAGGAAACTCACCTTATAGCCTTGGTAGGCCTATTGTTCATTGCCTTGTGATTGTTGGCAATTTAGTCCAACTCTGTGAACTTTGATTTTTTTTTTTAGTCCTTAAAATGGGCATAATAACACTACCTTATGTCCCTTGCATAGAACAAAATAAAATAGTCTGTGCGAAAGTCATTTATAAACCATAATTAGAAAAATACAAGTAAGCTTTCTAGATTATTTTCAGTTTTAATGCAAGCAGAAATAGTCATTGCAAGCCACTTAACCATAGCTCATTCATAAACTAGTAAAGTATTGTCCTTGAGTGGGGTAAAACATCACTGAAGCTCTCAATAAATTGTTCATCTGTTTGCTTGCTGAATTCTTTTGATCAGACTATTAGAGTTTTTCTTCCTAATCATTAACAGTTTCTACTTCTGGACTTTTTATAAATGTCTCAATAATTCAAGCACATATAAAGAAATAGCTGTGCCTCTTGCCTTTATTCCCTGTCAGTCACTCAGAATCCAATAGAATGCATGGTAAGGATGAAAAAGTGTTCAGAAGATCCAGGGGTCTGAAATTTAACATTTTCCCAAATATGTCTGTTCTGTTTATTAATGTAGCCCTTTTCCTAACAGCTGGGGGCCCCTTTCAGGGATACAGTAACAAGCAAAAGGAACAAATACCTCTCACAATCTGAGTGTTGCATGCTTACCACAGAATTATAATATATGTGCTCTGACATCTGTCCTTTTCCTCCCATTCTGGTTTCACCTTTATACCACCCAACCCTCCATCTCTTAGGTCTAATCAACAGACTGTAGTCACCCAGATCTCTTGGCATTTCCATTAATGTGCCTTGATATGTCATGCTCTATGGCTTTTCTCAGGCTGTCCCTGCTGTCTAGAATTCCCTCACCATCCCTCTGCTTCTGGAAAATCTCTGTTCACTTTTAACTATACTTTTCCCATGTAGCCTTATTTGAATCTCCATCAAGAAATGGCTATGCCCTTGTATTTGACCCCCACATGGTCTGACATATGTCTACCATGCTTGAAACATTTACTTATATTCATCCGTCTGTCTTAATTAAATTGCAATCTCCTTGAAGACAAGCTCTATGTATTCTATCTCTTTTATCTCCAATGACTGGACAAGGAGTAAGCTCACTGTTTGCTACATGAATGAATGAATCAATGTAAGAATGACTGAAATAGTTCTCAAAAAGAAAATCCTCTAGAGGAGTCAACTTTAACTGTCTCTTTTCAGAATAAACTTTTCTCCTCACGTAGAATAGGACCTGACTTCATCTTTATTTTTTAATTTGGGAAACAATTGTTAAGTACCAGGTTTACAAGAAACTAAAAAGATTCTGAATTCAAAAGTGATGTTCTACTCTGTGTCACTTCTCTTTTGCTAACTCCCTTTCAAATGTTAAACTTCTCAACAACCTCTTGGTGTTCCACACATCCTTTATGGTAAGTTGCAATATTACTGGTATGCATATTCTTCCTACAGTTACACCTCTTTCTTACATTTTGGACAAGACAGGTATTTTTATCTGTGTACTCAGCATCTCTCTTTGGATATCCTGGCACTTCAAACTCATCATTTCCAATACTCATCCTTTTGCTCCTGGCATCCAACGTGCTTCTTCCATTCCAGTGAATGATAACATCAGCTACAAGATGGGAAACTCCTTCTATATACTTGTTCAGATTCTTTTCCATTATAGGTTATTAAAAGATATTGAATACAGTTCCCCGTGCTATACAGTAGGACCTTGTTGTTTATCTATTTTATATATAGTAGTGTGTATCTGTTAAAATCTCATTTTTAAAGTCAGTTTTTTGAAATATACTTTACATACAATAAAGTGCACCCATTTTAAATATATGGTTCAAAAAAGAATAGATACATGTGTATCTATAACTGAATCACTTTGCTGTACACCTGAAACTAACACAACATTGTTAAACAACTATAATCCAATATAAAATAAAAATTTAAAAAAAGTATGGTTCAGTGGGTTATGATGAACATATACACCCAGGTAATTACGACCCCATTTAGGATAATAAAACATATCTGTGATTCCGTAAAGTTCTCCTATGGCCCACTGTGGGGATAATCCATCCCCACCTCCAGCCTCAGGCAACCACTGATCTTTTTTCTCTCATTATTGATTAGTATCTCCTGTGAATAGACTCATACAGTCTGCAGTCTTTTATGTGAATGTGACTTATTTTACTCAGAAAATTGTTTTTGAGATCCTTCCCTGTTGTTGTATCAATGCTTCATTCCTTTTAAATGCTGAACGGTAGTCCATTGTATGAATGTATAATAACTATTTATACATTCTTTGGCTAATGGACAATTGGATTGTTTCTAGTATGGATAATATAAATAAAACAGACACAGTTGCATCCGGATATTTTATAGACATGTATTTTTTTTGCTCTTGGGAGAATAGCTATACATGGAATTGCTGTATCATATGTTAAGTATATATTTACCTTTGCAAGAATCCGTTAAAGTGTTTTCCAAAATGGATGCACCATTTATACGCCCACCAGTGAATTAGAATTTCAGTTGTTCCACATCTCACCAACGTTTGGTATTATCAGTCATTTTAATTTTAGCCATTCTACTAGGTATATAATGGTATCTCATTGTGGTTTCAAACTTGAATTTCCCTGTAAAGAATTATGTTGACCATTTTTTCTTGTTTATTGACTATTCCTTTTTTATTCCCCCAGAAGTATCTGTTCAACTTTATGTCCCACATTTTTGAGGGGTTGTCAGTCTTATTATTGAGTTTCAAGTGTTATTTAAAGCACTCTGAATACAGGATGTAAATATATTATTTCACTCTGCAGCTTGGCTTTACATTGTCTTAATGGTGTATTTAAAGAACAGAAATTTTCTTCCCTCCCTCTCTCCCTCCTCCCCCTTTCCTCCTTCCTTCTTTCCTTCCTTCCTTCCATCCTTGTCTTTCTTTTTAATTACTTGACATTTAAAAGTATAGGATAATATCATCATCTAAAAATTAAAATAGTTGATTCCAATATATATGTCTTTTAATTCTTTTTATTACCTTATTGCATTTGTTAGGACCTCCAATACAATATTGATTATGAGTGGTAAGAATAGACATTCTTGCTTTGTTCCCAACTTAAGGGGAAATGTTCTTTATCATCATAAAGTATGATGATAGCTGTAGGTTTATTATATATTTCCTTTATCAGGTTGAGGAAGTTTCTTTCTACTCCTAGTATGTAGAGACTCTTTCTCTTAATTGAACTATTGTTGACTTACAATGTTGTGTTTGTTTCTGATGTACAGCAAATTGATTCAGGTATATATATATATACATATATATAATGTTTTTTTTCAGATTCTTTTACATTATAGTTTAAGACAAGATATTGAATATAATCCCCTGTGCTATACAGTAGAACAGTGGGACTAGAGACTCTTTATCAGGTGTTTTTTCTGCATCTATTAAAATAATATTTATTCTTTATTCTATCAATATGGAGAATTACATTGATTTATTCCTGAAGCTAAGCTAACCTTGTGGCCTTGGAATAAACTCTAGTTGGTATTGATGATACTCTTTATATATTGCTGGATTCAATTTGAAAATATTTTGTTAAGGATTTAAAAATCTGTATTGGTGAGGAATATTGATTGTCTAGTCTGGAAATGCCATTGTCTAGTGTTAGAATAAAGATAGTGCTGGCTTCATATAAGGAGTTAATCACTTTTGGTTTTACTTTTTCCTCCTGGAAATGGAAATTTAGGAATCAAAAGTATGAACATTTTTAAAGCTTTTGATATATATTACCAAATTTCCCTCCAGAAAAACATACGGATTACCTTCCCAAAACAATGTATAACATCTCTTTCTCTATATCTTCCTTAATAACAGGAAATATCATTATTTTTTTAAAAAATGAAGGATGAGAATGATTACATATTAATTTGAATTTCTTTGATCACTAGTGAAGAGAATATTAAAAAAAAATTTTTTTGATGTGGACCATTTTTAAAGTCTTTATTGAATTTGTTACAATATTGCTTGTGTTTTATGTTTTTGATTTTGGCCACGAGGCATGTGGGATCTTAGCTTCCTGACCAGGGACCAAACCTGCACCCCCTACATTGGAAGGCAAAGTCTTAACAACTGGACTGCCAGGGAAGTCCCAAGAATATTATTTTATATATTTATTGTGGTCATTTGCATTCTTTTGAGAATTGAGTGTTCACATTCTTTATACATTTTTTCACGGGTATTCCTCCTTTTCTTTCTGATTTGAAAGAGCTCTTTGTAGATTAAGAATATTAATCATATGTAGCAAATATTTTCCCAGTTTGTTTTTTTCTCAACTAAAACCTCTAAGAACACAGGTAGAAGTAATCTAAAAATATTTACTAAGGTGACAAATGGTTTCTTCATACAAGAACACTTTCAAAGTTAGTATCCTAAAAAGGCACTGCCTAAGAAGGCAGTGACTAGCACTTGTAAGTCACTGCCTTCTTCACTCAGCTACTTTGTCACCTCCATGAGTGCTGTATGGCCCAAGGTCCATGCACAATTAATGACTCCAAGTGAACATGTTAAATGGAAGTTTTCTTTCAGGTAGCATTCAAACTTTCACACTTGCCCTTGATAAATGTCCCAGAAGCAGTATGACATCACTGAAAGAGTGCTGGACTTAGAAACAGAAAGCCTAAGTTTTAGCATCATGGCTCTTCACTTTACGTTGTCATCTTGGATAAACAATTCAGTTTCTATGGGTCTCAGTTTCCTCACTTGTAAAGTGAGGACCTTGTGGTCCTCACTGTCTTGCCCCCTTTATTGCTTGGATGGGAACATGAGATCATATAATGTGAATGCATTTAAAAAAAAAATCCTGGGGCTTGCCTGGTGGCGCAGTGGTTGAGAGTCTGCCTGCCAATGCAGGGGACGCGGGTTCGTGCCCCGGTCCGGGAGGATCCCATGTGCCGCGGAGTGGCTGGGCCCCTGAGCCATGGCCACTGGGCCTGCGCGTCCGGAGCCTGTTGCTCCGCAACGGGAGAGGCCACAACAGTGAGAGGCCCGCGTACTGCAAAAGAAAAAAAAAAAAAGTTACTATGAACTTTTTTTTTATATGTACTCTGGGAAATGTATGTAAATTCATCTGGGGTATGTATTTTTGTAAGGAATGTCTGAGTCTTCTGTCCACTTTACTAAAGCCTGTTTTCTGATAGGGTAGTAAATATTTTCACTCTCACATGTAGTGTATTGGAGTTCCTATTGATCCACATTCTTAGCAGCACTTGGTATTGACAAATCTTTTAAATTTTTGTCAATCTGCTTCCAAATTACATTTCCCAAATTGCCAATTGTAGTTTTTTTTTTTTTTTTTTTTTTTAATTTCCATGAATGCTAATGATTTTGAGCATATTTTTCCTATGGTCATTGGTCATTTGGATTTTCTATCTTGTTATGTACCTATTGAAGACTTTTGCCATATTTTTTTTTTCTTGGGTAAGAGGTCATTTTCTTATTGATTTGTAGAAATATTTAAATATATATTCTAGACAGTAGATTCTGGTTTTATGCATTTACAACAGGTTCTGCCTGTGTGTGGTTCTTTTTTTTCCCACTGTTTGTGGTATCTTTTGATAAACAGAAGTACTCAGTTATTATTGGGTTGAATGTAGGAAGATTTCCCTTTATGATTACTGCTTTCTGTATCTTTTTTTTTTTTTAAATTAGGGATGGATGAGTTTTGAAAGTATGTATAGCTAAGAAGCTTGGTTGCACACCCCATGTAAAAGGAGCAGGAAAATTACCTTCTCTGTGTTTTTACCCCTTGTACCTTTGTAGCCATGAACTTGTCTCTTGCTCACCATATCACCACTCATGCCATCCAAGGCCTGATGATCCCTGACAGAATTCTCACACTTCTCAGCTAATGTCTCTCCAACCTTCCTTCCTAAAGCTCTCTCTTAGTGATCTGCTGGTCGTCTACACTAATCTTCACATTGTACCTGAAAGATCTACACTTGGAACCTTTGGACCTGATGATCATTTTCATCTTCTCTTTCCTTTTTTAAACCCTGGTTTCTAAATCCAATGGACCTCTTCTCTCTCTGAGTTTGACAGAATCTATCAATAATGCATCATTCCTCTTGGCTTCTAGTATGCCTGATTTTTCTCCTATCTTCTTAGTAGTTTATTTTTTTCCCCTCTTTATCTGACAACTTAAATATCACTGGTTCTTTACCTTTCTGGGGATTCCTGAATTTCTCTGGAAATCTACTGTTTCTTTTCCCTAGAAAAATACCTATATGTAAATAAATACCATTTTCATAACATTTCAAAGGTAAGCTTCCATTATATTATTTGGTCCTGTTTTAAAATTTCAACTGAGTAATTAAAAAAAAACCTGTACTGGCTTTATTCAATGATTCCTAAGTTGGACAGCATTTCACCTACTAGACAGAAAGAAGCTCTGCAGAGCTGTACGAAATGGAAGACTTTTATAGCCAAAAGGGAGCAGGACAGGGAAACTATGCAGCAAAAATCAGATTGGTTGTGGCAAGGTCACCTTCTCTTAGGGCATGCCAGGGGTCTAGTAGGCAGATGACCTCACTAGTCCTGACCAGGTAATTCCTGATTGACTGGTTTAATATTCCATTTCTGGGAAAGACCAAAAATATAATAAAGTTAAGTATTAAGTCTCGATTTGGTGACTTGGGGCTTATTAGAAGTTACTCCATTTTGGGTCTGTGTTCTTGTTTTTTTTTTTTTTTTAAGGGCTTCAAATGCTTGGCTTTTTATTTATTTATTTATTTATTTATTCAGTTACTCATTTTTGGCTGTGTTGGGTCTTCGTTTCTGTGCGAGGGCTTTCTCTAGTTGTGGCAAGCGGGGGCCACTCTTCATCGCGGTGCGCGGGCCTCTCACTATCGCGGCCTCTCTTGTTGCGGGGCACAGGCTCCAGACGCGCAGGCTCAGTAGTTGCGGCTCACGGGCCCAGTTGCTCCGCGGCATGTGGGATCTTCCCAGACCAGGGCTCAAACCCTTGTCCCCTGCATTAGCAGGCAGATTCCCAACCACTGCACCACCAGGGAAGCCCCGTGTTCTTGTTTTTAACAATTCCCCCCATTTGATCAGACTCTCAACCTGAGAAATGTGATCAAAATAAGGCATTAGCACCATTCCTAGCTGCTGCTCTGAAGTTCTCACAGTTTTTTGCTGATCTTCTGTGTGGTATTCACAGGTCACAAATTCAGGTTCACATGTTTTAAAGTGGGTCTCTCTCTTCATTCCTTTTCTGATGTTCCAGTCTTATGGAGATCATTTGCTTGGTGGCTAGTGGCTGTGAACATGCATTTAAAACTTTTGAGAGAATAGCACACCAGAGAGACTATGATTATTATAAGCAGGATAATCCCCAGTGTTTGGAGTGTACTTTGGAGTAATGGACCTTAAGACCCAAACCAATCAAAATCAAATAAGTCAAAGAAAGACCCCATTGAAGGAGTCATTTTTTTTAAAGTCAAAGGGCTTGTTCAGTGATTTTATGTAGCTGAGTTTCAACTTCCCCAGAAGTGTTAATTCAGGCACAAGTGGTGTTGACCACCACATAGACACCTCCTTGCTCAGCTAAAAGATAATCAAGGGCTATCTTACTATCAAATACAATCTTGGGCAGTGAGTCTAAGGATTTTGGTTGGATAGTTATAGCTTTATCTGTAGATTCCATAATATTTTCAAGAGTTAAGGAGAGGTTCCTGATCATAGCTTCATTTGTATTCACTCCTAATCAGGGACGTAAGAACCTGCCAAAGGAAGAAAATCCTAATTATGAACACCTCCTGGTAGGTTCTTTCAAACTCGATGTAAAATCAGCAGAGTTGACCAATGGGGCATCTCAGTTTAATTGTGAACAGTTAGGAGCACAGTTAGGTAACCTAAGAGACATTGTCTTGTTCTAGGCTAGCCATCTAGACATTTAGAGGCCCAAGGAGAATGATAACCACCACAGACAAAGATAAATCCTATTGGGGCATAGACCACTCCTACTAAGGTAGCACTGTTAATGGATTCATTAGCAGGGATAGTTGCATTTACCCATTTAAGCCAGGGATCCGTTAGGTTTTTAGCACATTCAGGAAGTAAAACTCCCAGCCTAAAATTTAAAAAATTTGGGAATTCCCTGGTAGTCCAGTGGCTAGGACTCCATGCTTTCACTGATGAGGGCTTGGGTTCAATCCCTAGTCAAGGAACTAAGATCCCACAAGCTGTGTGGCACAGCCAAAAAAAGAAAAAAAAAATTGTTCTAAATTCCTTGCAAAGATGAGTGTTGCCAATGAGATCTCTTTGTGATTGGGGGCAAATCTGATTTAGATAATCACAGAATGTGGGGCTGCAAATGGGCTACTATTTGCACAGGTATTTGTGTCTAATTGGGCAGGTACAATTATAATCAGGGAAAGGTGAACTCAAGGCTCTGGATGTTCTACCCATAAAAGTCAGACTCTTTAACTGACTTCTAAGGAGGGCTGATTGTAGTTGATAGTGACATTGGGAATAGAAGAGAGTTGGTCACGGGGCAGATCAGGGGGTCTCTAACAACATGGACAATTCAGAGTTTTCTATGACAAATCTAGGAGTCTGAAAGATTACTCCCCTTAGTAATGGCCTGGAAGATACAGATGATGGTGTTATTTTTCCAGGTCAATGCCAGAGTAAGAACAAGAGGAAGAAAAGAAGAAGACAGGGTTTCATGTTTAGTTAAAATATGAAGTCTTAATCTGTTGTCTCGGTGGAACCAATCTGCCTGAATGTTGGCTACTTCCCTTCCTAGTCAGCTGGATTTGGAAGTCTCCAATGTATCCACAGGAACAAATGTCAGGTGGAGCCTTCTTCAGCTGTGAGATGTGTGCCCAAAGCTCAAGGCCTTCTAGTTTTGTAGCAGTGCTAGTGGTCAGGAGCACTTGGTAAGGTCCTTTCCAGAGGTCTTGCAAAACCATCAGAGTAAGAAATAACTATCTGCAAATGACAAAAGACTTAAAATGTCCATTGTCAAAGATATAATGGAACCTTATTTGAAAAGAAAATACAGTTATTTCTGTGTTACATAATATTTTAACGTAATATTTGTAATGTATGACATTATACCAGGACATATTAGCTTGCCAGAAATTTCAAACAACTTCTGGGACACTTATTACATATACCTATACAAATACAACATAAGAAGGTTTGGTATTACTTCCTATTTAACAATGCTTTCCATGTCATGTGATTTAACATAGCAAATAAGCTTAATTGGTTTAAAGTCTCTCTTTTTATAAAGGGAGAGAGAACAAATCTTTCAAGATGTTCCAGGGGCCCAGTTAATTTAAGATAAAAAGACTTCATTTACAATCTGATATGGGGAAGTTAGTCAAAAAATATCAAAAGTTTTTTAAAACACTTGGTCAAATAGAATGAGAGGTCACTGTGAAACAATAGTTATCCATTTGAACATAGTGACAATTAAAGATATTGCAGGCAAATAAAGAAAATTAAACAGTTGTGAACTCCCCCCTCAAAAAAAAATTAGCTTTTTGTAGAGGAAATTTAGTTTTCTTAAGTAATCAAAGACCTGATAAATACAACTTTAAACACAAAAAAATATTATTATTATATTTTTATTATATTTTTTTTTTTGCGGTACGCGGGCCTCTCACTGTTGTGGCCTCTCCCGTTGTGGAGCACAGGCTCCAGACGCGCAGGCTCAGCGGCCACGGCTCACGGGCCCAGCTGCTCCGCGGCATGTGGGATCTTCCCAGACCGCAGCACGAACCCGTGTCCCCTGCATCGGCAGGCGGACTCTCAACCACTGCGCCACCAGGGAAACCCACAAAAAATTATTTTGATGAAACAAAGAATCTTTGTTTTCTAGGAAAATTAGTTTAAAAGGTTAAGAAAAAGCTTAACTCATATTAGGATCAGAACAATTGTCCAAAACAACTTTGTTCTTCTAACAGAGAGAAGACTAATTCTAATTTTGCACCAGTGTATTTTTTATATCAAAACCTATATTCTTAACTTAAATAAATTTATTCCAATCTTAGCCAGCTTGACCACACACAAGATTCTTTTCCTAAAATTCCTTTTCCACAAACCTTCTGTAATTTTGTCCTATTTTCTTTTCTCTTTTTCATTTTAGAACTATCAATCATTTTAGTGGGCTTATCTACTTTTATACACAGTTATTTTCCTTATTATTTCCAGTAGCTTTAATTACACATATTAATTGTAATTCTTAACCCTTAGAAACCTTAATTTCTAGTGAAAACTAAGAATAACCAATTGTGAGCTGTCAGTTATACCAGAATTCTTTAGATTGGCAAATTTATGCATACATTTCACAATTTTTAGAAACATATGCTTCTTCATAGTACAAACTTTCAATGTGGTACAGGACATATTTACTAACAGATCCAAATGTCTTTAGTTTCTCTGTAACAAGCCAAAAGTAGATAAATCTATGTTGAGTAATTAATGTTTCAGTATTTTATCTTATTTGGAAATAATCTAAATATTAAATGAATTTTCATCATTTAACTTAACTTTTTAAGGTATCAAGTTACCTAAATGATTTGGGGAAACTCTTTAAGTAGACATACTATAAAATATAATTATTGCTGAAAGTTTCACTAAAAGCTATTACCACTCACATCTATTTAAATCATTTGCTCCCAGAAATTATGCTTAGACTATCCATAAAGACTTCATAACACATTAGAGAGCTGGCCATAATCTTGATGCCGAAATCTCGGCCTCTGTGCGCCATTGCTGAATTGAATCTCAGAGACAGAGTTTTGTGTGAAGTAGAAAAGAATAGCTTTATTGCTTTGCCAGGCAAAGGCGGGCACAGCAGGCTCATGCCTCTCTTTTGTGTGTCCCACCCGGGAGGATTTGGTGAGGAATTTTATAGCAATGGTTCAAGGGTGGGGTTGCTGACAAGATTAGGGTGTGTGCAGGGCCTGCACTCCTCTAATCTGGTCTCAGGTAATCTTCTTGATAAGCTTCTCTGGTTCCTTTCATCTTGCCTCAGGTGGTTTATTGGCTGCTTCTCCCTTGATTAGCAACTGTTTGAATCTACCCGTTGGGACTCAAGGAAGGTCATGGAGACTGGAGTCTTCCTTACAAACAAGAAACAGGGTACAGAAAGTCCTCCAAGCCCAGGAGCCCCACAGAGTCCTGCTCAGTTTCAATCCCAAGCTATTTTTCTTGCTGACAAATTTTATAACAGAGATAACATAAGCTTATTTGAGTAGTGAACCCAAGTAAAATAAAAGTTGTATGTCTGTATTATATTTACTGTTGATCACTCTGAAGACATACTTATTTTATTTTTTTGTTTTATACATTTATTTGTTTATTTTATTTTTGGCTGTGTTGGGTCTTCATTGCTGCATGTGGGCTTTCTCCAGTTGCAGCGAGCGGGGGCTACACTTCATTGCGGTGTGCGGGCATCTCATTGCGGTGGCTTCTCTTGCCGCGGAGCACGGGCTCTAGGCATGTGGGCTTCAGTAGTTGTGGCACACGGGCTCAGTAGTTGTGGCACACGGACTTAGTTGCTCCACGGCATGTGGGATATTCCGGGACCAGGACTTGAACCCATGTCTCCCACATTGACAGGCAGATTCTTAACCACTGTGCCACAAGGGAAGCCCCAAGGCATACCTATTTTAATTAAACCAACAAACTTAAATTAGCTTTTGTTTATGAAAGACTATACTAGATCAGGAGAAACTGAAAAACATTTAGGTTAGTTTCTATATTCCTGAGAATTTTAGGAATCCTTAATTCATATAATTGCTTATTAGTTTTTAAGCCAATTAAATAGAGCTCTTTTACAAATTAATTTGGCAATACCATCAGGATGTAGAAAAAAATCACATATCTATAACATGCATACATAGACATATACAAACATTCAGACAAATGCAGACAGAGAACTTGTAGCTTTTGTTTTACAATTTTAGCCATATGATGGGTAGGATAATGAAAAACTCATTAGTTTATAAAAGAACATTTGGATCCAAATTGTGTTTCTGATGGACAGAATAAGTTAACGTTGCCTGGTCAGACGGCTAAAGCTTTTTATTAAATTTGTGGAAAAGACACTTAAAGAGTTTTCATTTGCCTAAGTTCCAAATAAACTTTTCCCCTCTTTTTTGTTCCTTCTGATAAAAATTATCTTTCTGAAGTTTGCATTTCAAAGAGGTGGCTTAGACTGTAGTTCCTGGGGAAGACCAAGTAGAACAATTATATCTCAAAGGCACAGGGAAAGGATGCAAGTTCCTCCAAGAAGGACTTCTGTTCCTAGGGCCAGAATTTTTACAATATTTATAAGTCTTTTGAGATGAATAGGTGAGGTTTCCTGATTGGGAAAAGTATAGGTAGACTTTGAATTGTTTCTGAAGCCACACCTATGATACTATACGAAGACTCAATCTGTAAGACAAGGACTGCTGTTTCTAATTTCTCAATGAATTGGGTTGCGATCTGCATGATATTGAGGCTGACACACCCATCCAACTACAATATCCTCAATTTGTTTTTTTTATATCAGGAAGATGATCTTTGACTAAAATGGAAATCAAAAGGATCCTTGTGTTCTAGATTTAGAGCTTTGTTTTTGGAATGTTTTAGTAAATCCTTCCACAAAGCCTTCAGAAGGTTTTTATTTCCCTCTGGGTACATAGTTTCATTTTAGCTTTAGGAATGAGCCCCCCCCCCCAAAAAAATCCTATCAGGCTCTGAATATCAGCTTCTAATTTGGCCAACTTCTGACCATAGAGTTACTTAAAAAAAAAAAAATCTTTTCAAATATCTTGTCCAATTTCAGCTGGGATAAATAGTAAATAGTCCTGCCATTATTGAATGAACTCCCCTGGATATAAGGGGCATCCCGAAAGAGGGTGCAAAAGATATTACCCTCCCAAGCTTCAGAGCCACTCCCCAAAATAGCCAAAATAAAGAAAAACTTAGATAATTCCGCTGAAGGTTGGCATCAGTTTGGTAGGGCCCAGCTGCAAATGGTGTGCCACCCAGATTTCTGTCCCGCCATATATTGGGGCCCCTAAACTGATGATTACAAAGCCAAGTTCTCAGGACCCAAACAAGACAAATGAAAAGGTAACAGCTGTCCTCTGGAAGAGTAAGGGTCAGTAACCAATGGGTCTGGATTTGAAAAAGAAAGGATCACCTGAAATTTTATTTTTCTCTCTTGACCGAGCATCACAGACTGAGGGTCTGGAGAGCAGACTCTGGTAAGAATTTGTACACTTCGCTGGCTGTTGCCAGCTTTCCCATGATCCCATCTGCAGACTGTGAGGGGGGTTTAAAGTAGAGACTGTAGCTCCAGGGTCTACCAGAATTTGGCAAGTTTTCATTAATTTTAATTTTGGTTTCCCATAGCTGTTTGCTGTTTAAGTGAATAACATAGCTGCTTTTTTTTCCCAGAAAATCCCTCAGAGTCCCATAAACCCTGGGAAGGCCTCAAATGCCAGGGGGGCCCTCCTTTGAAGGTTGATATGGGTGTGTGTCTAAGGCCACTAACTTGACTTGAGTTGGCAAATGGTATGTAACTAGGTAGATCACTTTGAATCAATAATTGAATCTTTTAGTTGTGCTGCTAATCACCAAAGTGCTGATGCAACAAACTGTTTGATAAATGCTTTGTGGTGATGATGACCCATCAATAAAATATTTTTAATTATGCTCAAGAAAAAATAGATGTGATTTTTCGGGCAATGGCATCAACCCACACACTACATTTTCACACTGATCTTTCATCCTCTTATGTCTGGCCATAATGACATTACTTCTGTATATCTGTACATATTATCTTAAGCTTCTTTTACTTGCAAAACCAATCTATCTTATTCCTTTTCAAATATTATACTCTTAGGTTATTCAAAGAAGCATATTTTGCGGGGGAAGAGTTTTGGTCAGATGCAGAATTCTCTTTCACTTGGCCACTCATTCATTTACACTTGTAGCAACTTATTTACCCGAATCATTTATATACAACATATCAATACATATTCATTAACTCACATTAAAAACTTGTCAAAAATATCTTTCACGATTAAATGTATATAGAAAAACTGAAAGAAAATTTAAACACACACTGTAATATAAAAAATTTTCCTGGGATCATGAAATCTTGAGAACCAGTAAATGGAATTTCCCTGGGAAATCAGTGTTACGGCTTACAAACTACTTTCTAATCTATCTATTTTTACTTTTAGCCGAGATTTTAAATTTTGTTACAGAAATTTTTCTTTTGGAGAATTGGGATAAAGCAGTGAGAAGAGACCTGAGAAGTTTCTGGCAGCTGTGCAGGGTTTAGATTATACAAGTGAGGAAGGCTGGATGCTTTCTGTTGAAATAGACTGTTAAGAACTTTGTCAAAGAATGAACTCTTACTGTAACCCACACCTCATTTGTCACCCTGATGGGCTGAGGAAAAGTGACATTTACAAACTGAGAATGAAAGCACATCCATTTCACCAGTCTGACACCCTGATATAATAACTATTTACCTTGAGAAAGAGGCACTGAGATTTCCGATTCTTGTGAATCTTCTCACTTTGGCACTTATTTTCTCACTCTGTCAAATGGCCCCAGATTAATGGAACAATTTGTTCAACAAATCATATTAGTAGAATGCACAGAGGGTAAAGAAAGTGAGGCGAGGGAGCAGAAAATTTTTACTCATTCATAGCAGTGGTATCTCTGCAAATAAAAATGTAGTTATGCGTGACATTTACAGAGGGATGATGTGAAAGGGAAAAAGTGTAATGACTTTGGTCAGTGGAGAGATCATTTGGTAAGAACAGTAGTGCTCAAAGGGGAATAAGATAAAGTTACACATAGCATCTAGATTGAGCTTCCCTCTAGAACATATTTGTCAAACACAGCAGGATCTGCCTGTGTCAAAAAAAAAAAAAATAGAGTTTTCCATTAAAATTAAGCACCTTATGCTTTCTATGCTACACAGATACGCTCCTTTCCAGCCTACACTTGGGAAGTGCAAAGAGTTCCAAGAACATCATATTACAAAGAAGAAGATTCAATACCTTGGAACAGATTATAGGTATAGGTTCTCACAATAGCTTTTTGTGATTTGGATTGAGATTGTTAATTCTGATAGGCCTTCAATTCACATTTCAAAGTCAAAAAATAAAACTAGAATAATCGGTAGAGATTCAACAATTCATTTGTTTCATGCCTTTGTGCCTGAAGTTTGAGTGAATATTTAGAAAATAGAGAGCCGAGAAATATTGGCTACAACAAATATGTTTATTTAAATATATATTGCCTATTCCTTTTTTTTTGCACACACACACAATATATAATGGCATATTTTTCCACTAACTTTCAAAGGACATTCAAAGTTGCCTGTGATGTTCATTTATTTGCGTTAGGGTTGTCACACTGCTATTGTATCTTGTATCCACAACAGAAATTGACACTTACTTGTCCCCTGTTTCTGTATACTGTGGCCTTGGGTGTCAAGGGAAAATATTGCTCTGCATTTTTGCTCCTTTGGTTTCTCTTTCCTTCCTCTTTTCTTTCTCTTCTTTTTTCTCTTTCTTTAAGGTTCTTGACATATTTTTGAGCCACATGAGAGATCTCAAACAACTCTCGACACAAAATTAATTCCTGGAAACTCCTAATTAATTTGGGAAGAATGTTTTCTCTTTCCTGAGTTGGAAGTTTCAATTGACAAATACTCTAGAAATATTTCAGTGTAAAAATGACCTGCTCAAATCATTAAGGAATAACAACAGCTTGGTAAAAGACTCACTTCTAGTGATGATTCAAGGGTAAGTAATAATCTGAAGCCTCCCAGAATATCACTGATATGACTGCTTCCAGGGAAAACAAAAACTCTAATCTCAGGCATTCATTCTACATAAAAATATTGTGTTTCAGAAGTTTTAGCCACTCTTTGACTGCTTATTTGCCCTACATTTCATATAGTAAATATTTTATCAGGGAGTATCAAGATATTACATGTTATTTTTGGGGAGTTTTAGGGCCTAAATAAATAAGAAAGTAACTTGCTATGCCAGATAATACAGTGATTGTTTGTGTATGTATGTGTACACGCACATATTTGTTATAAAGAAAACATATGTTCATGTTAGAAAATTTGAAATGTAGGTCTCTTCTAAGTATATATATATATATATATATATATATATATGATATAAGGGTTGGAGAGGATTGTCTCAAGTCACCTTAAATAAATAGAGACATGTTTTGGGGATACATGTGGACTAGAATTTGTGGCAGTGAGCCCTAACTGGTGCAGATTACTCTATCATAGGCTTGTCCTTCAGTCTTTTTACCCTGATCATAGTTACATGATTTCTCTACTACTCATCTTGAGTTTGTTCTAGGTTATTTGCATTTCTGTACAAATTAATGTGATTTAATACAACAGAAATTTGCTACTCAGCCAAGAAACAGTCACGTGCAGCTAGCAGCTGTCCTCCCACAGTGATTCAGGAATCCAGGCTCTTTTGCTCTTTGGTCCTTTAGGGTTTTAAGGTCGTCTGTGTCTAGCCTGTGTAAAAGCAGTAAGAGAGAAGAGTCTCTTTTTATCCTAGTTCCCAGCCAGGGGGTAACACATACAATTTCTGTGCAGAGAGGGCTGGGAAATGGTGTCCTTCCAGGGACAACTGTCCCTCCATGGACAACCACCCATTTGGAAAAGGAGGTGTACAGCCAGGAATCTCTGCTGCATAACCCTCTGGCATAGTCATTTTTTCTGCTCTCTGCTAATACTCACTTCTACTTACTCACCATTTATGCTACCTCATGACTTGGTTTGACCTGACACGTTAGGTGTCTCGTCCAACTTTTACCAAACTCAGGTTTGGATGCTTGCCACTCAAAAACCAGTAATTTGAGAAGCAAGTGTCAGTAGAAAGGAAAGTCGCTTTAATCCGAAAATCCGGCAATCTGGGGAGAAGGTGGACTCGTGTCGTGAGACTGATTCCAAAGGTTCTGCTCAGCCATGACAGGGTTTTTTGTTTGTTTGTTTTTTGCGGTACGCGGGCCTCTCACTGTTGTGGCCTCTCCCGTTGCGGAGCACAGGCTCCGGACTCGCAGGCTCAGCGGCCATGGCTCACGGGCCCAGCCGCTCCGCGGCATGTGCGATCTTCCCGGACCGGGGCACGAACCCGTGTCCCCTGCATCGGCAGGCGAACTCTCAACCACTGCGCCACCAGGGAAGCCCGATGACAGTTTTTAAAGGGCAAATTGGGGGTGGTAGGGAGAAAGAGTCTCAGTGAATCACTGAGGCAGGAGGTTGGGTTCTGCGTCATTCTCTATTGTGTGCAGACTGGCTGACTCTCTCTTCAGATGTTATCTTGCTCCGGTGATCTGCCTGCAGGATTGCTAAGGGGGCTGCTGGAAGTAGAGAGCTAGTACTCTTTAACTACTTAATTCTTCATCCTTACTTCTGTTTACCCAGAAAAAGAATCAACGGGTTAGACAAGGCATGATATGCATTCAGGAGAGCACACCTCAGGAGTTAGTTTAAACTGCCTGGTGATCTCATTCCTATAATTAAGTTCTTTCAAGGTTAGAGGGGAACAGAAATGGGCAAACAGGAAAGGGGCAAAAGAGCTGCTATCACCACTTCACGCTACCTCTCTACGTTTTTTTAGAGCTCTAACTTCTCTTCACTGTTTGATTCTTCTCTGCTTCCCAATGTGAATTTCAGAAAGAGAATTTTATTGATCTATTGGCCATATTTTCATCTATGATAGGTCAATTCAGCTGTCACTGAATTGACCAGTCTGTGGAATTGGTGTCTGTATGTCTGGTGTACACCTTTAGTCTAATCAGCTATGTCTTTATTCATTGCCAGGGCTGAGGGAGTTACTTGACCACTGAGTGGCTGTACTTGACAGAGTTTTTCATAGAAAGGATTCTGGCCACCTTGATTTTACTTGTCTATTACATGTTGCTTTATATCTCGCTCCCCACCCAACTCCACATATTAAATATCAGACACAGTGTAACAGAATATTTTATGCTTGCTATAGACTAAAAATATTCCACATTCCACAAACACCTTAAGAAAGCACTAAACCATGTGAATTTCTCTACTCGTTTCCAGAAGCTTTAATTTCCTTATGCCTCACTGGTGGTCCTGTTTACAGGTGACACATAAATGTCCTTTCCCCCTGTAGAAACAGACTCATCATTTTTGTTTGTGGGCTGTCATTCCCTTCCTTAGGCTGCAGCCACTTCAGAAAATAGAGTATGTCCAAGTTAGAATGAGGATTTTGTCCCACAGTGGTAGTTTCTTTAAAAAGAAGGAATTCTAGTATTTGGCTTGTTTATGAAATATGTTACTGAAAATCAGGAATCATGGTTATAATTGGAGAGAAGTTGAGTTTAATTATTTTGATCTGCCCTATTGATAGGTACCAGTTATAGAGCGAGATCTTCCTGCTGGGCACTGTGCCAAACCAAACTTTACATTCACTGTCTGGGTTCCCACAGCTTTCCCAGGCAGATGTTTTCATCTCTGTTCAAATGAAGAGGGCTTGCTTCGGAGATTACATTACTTTTTTTTTTTTCCAAGAGTATTTCTTTGAATAAATTTATTTATTTTTTCATTAATTTTTGGCTGCGTTGGGTCTTTGTTGCTGAACGCGGGCTTTCTCTAGTTGTGGCAAGCGGGGGCTACTCTGTTGCAGTGCGCAGGCTTCTCATTTTGGTGGCTTCTCTTGTTGTGGAGCACAGGCTCTAGGCGTGCGGGCTTCAGTAATTGTGGAATACGGGCTCAGTAGTTGTGGCACACGGGCTTACTTGCTCCACGGCATGCGGGATCTTCCTGGACCAGGGCTCAAACCTGTGTCCCCTGAATTGGCAGGTTGATTCTTAACCACTGTACCACCAGGGAAGTCTTATAAGATTATATTACTTGCTGGAGGCCCCAGTGCTAAACACAGGACCTGAACGCTAAATTTAGTTCTGCCACTAAATCCTGTTTCCATTCTATGTTGATAGCCCCTCAATTTGAGTATCCTGTACTATCTTGCTACTTCCTATATCTTTACCCAAAATGACTAACAGAACGCCACACAGTATAGAGTCAACGAACATTTCCTGAACATCAGGTACAGTGTAGTTCTGTCACAAAGACTAGCTCATTTATTTCTTCAACAACCCTGGGAGGTAAATATTATTAGTCCCATTTCATAGACAAGGGAACAGTGGTTCAGAGGATTAAGTAACTTCCTTGGGCTGCCATCTTTAAGTGGTAGCATCCAGGATTTGAATACAGATCTTCTGGCCCCAATTCTGAGACTCTTTCTACCTCTCCTCAACTTCTTCATTAGTTAATAAAAATAACTCAGAGAGATAATAATTGCTTTACTTTAGCCTCCTACTGTAATAAGCTCTCACTTAGTGTTCCATATATGTAATGAATAAATTAATGAATTTACCTCCTGCACCTAATGATGAACTAAAGTTGTCACCAATTTATTTTTCTGCTTTTCATTCATGCTCTCCTTTTGATTTGTGTTACTCTTAATTGGGAGGTATGATACAAGATAGTTTTCAGAGAAAGGTAAAATTACGGCTCTCAGATATAAAGACACATTCAAGAACTTATTTTTCTTCCTTTATTTTCCCTATAAAGGAACCAGGCAGATTTTACAACCAGTGCAAAGGAAAAATCAAGAGTACACATGTATATGGAATATTTACAATATTCACAGATGTATAAAGGAATATTGAGATGAATTGCAAATGGAGGCAAAACTGGTTTTTCCCACAGTGGAGATGGTGGTGTTCAATGAAATCTTTACTAAATAGGACAGAACATACATCACTATCAATTTACAAAGAGTTGCAACAAGCCTCTAGACAACAAGGCTAGAATTGGGCAGCCAGGAAAGGTATGTGTCAACTACAAATTGGCACTTGCCCTTGGCACTTGCCATCTACCTCTATGAGGATTAAATCATGAGCTGCTGCAGCCGCTGACCTTCAACCCCCCCCCCCCCCCCCCCCGAAAGGAGTTCAGGGTGGAGAGCAGAAATGAGGCACCCTGTGCTCTGGGAAAAACTGGCAGAACAGGTCTTCAGATAGTTAGATATTTTCAGAAGAAGACTTTATGAGCCCAAGTTTTGTATCTCCTCATATCTAGAAAAGCACTAAAATCCTTCATGGTGATGTTTGCTCCCCATGACTAACAGAAACCTTCTGCAAAAATTTGTGCTCGATTGCATGTACTCCCCCTTCACCAAAATCACATGTATACTGACTTCCCCCCTCCCACCTCTTTAGAGCAGTTTCTCAGATCTATCTGCAGTGCTGTCTCTGGGCTATAGTCCTCATTTTACCCCCAATAAATCATAACTCACAACTCTCACGTTGTGCATTTTTTCAGTCGACATGTACTGTATACTGTGCATATATTTCCATTGAAACACATTTTTCTTTTCCATCAGGCCCTTGGTGTAGTCTTGAGAAACTCATTTAGAGCATTCTATGTACTCAATGATAAATACGCAGTTTGAAATAAACATAATTTGATAGTCCCACATATAATAGATTTATGAATGAATGGGATATTCTTTTCTATGTTATATCCCTGATTCTGGGTGGCGGTCTCTGTGATTAACATCCCTGTAAGTCTGGTGGAAGGCAAACACAGAGAAACTTACCAAATCAGAGAAAATGAGCTTGAAATGCTTCTACCCTGGATACCAGACCACCTGGCTCCCTTAGATCCACTATTTGAAGCTGCTTTGCCCATGGCCTGGGGCAGGGATTGGGTGTAGGAGGGTGAGAACCCTTTGGCTTTAGCTTGCCATCCCTAAAGGGTCTCAAATTTACACTTTTCAAATCCCAGTGGTCTCCAAATGAAGTTGAACAACCATAGCTATACACTAAATGGAATGAAGAGAGAAAATTTTCATTATACAACTTTCAACATGCGTATCATTTCCAATCACAACTGCTTAGAATTAAAAAGAAAAATTATATTATTTGAAATCCTGTAATCATCTTGTAAATAGCAACATTATATTGCTGTGTTCTCCGGATGTGTATATATTAGAGGCGTTAATTTGCAGAACATAACACATATTTTGGGGGATGGGGAGCCGCGTTAAAAAGAATTTTTTTTTTATTAACAAAAAGGCTCATCATTCTAAGTGGTCTTGACCCTCCCATAACTGAGAACTAAGAGGTCCTACCGTGGCCTCAGCCCAAGGACATTTCGCCCGGCAAATGGCCGGAGACGCGATCTGTGTGCCAAACACCTCTAAGAGTCCTTTGGAGTGCACGGCCGGTGACACCCAAGGGACGGCACCTCCACCCTTCCGGATCGGGAGAGTGGGCGGCCGGGCGCGGGGGCTCACAATGGCCCGCGTGGCTCCGCAGGGCGGCGGCTTCCAGGTGCGGATGGGGCTGCGCATCCCGCCGGCCCCAGGAACTTTCACTGGGCGGCCGTGGCGCGCAGACAATGGGCCGGGGCATCGCCTTATCGCGGCGCGCAGGCCTTCCCCGAGCGCTGCGGGCGGCGGCGGCGCTTCCTCGGGCCCCGGGCCGCCCGCCCCCGGCCGCCCGCCGGCCCCCGGCCGCCCCGCGCCGCCGCCCCGCCGTTTCCTCCCGCGCTTCCTCCCCGCGACCCCGCGGACCCCCGGCCAGGCGCGGCCGGCGGAAAGGCTTGGTGGGGTGGCCGCGGCTACGACACGCGCGGCCGAGCCCGGGAAAACAAAGGGGGGATGTGTGAGGCTGAGAGTCCGGAAACGGGGCGCCGGTGGGGGCCGGCCGGGAGCAGCTCCCCTTCTCGGAGCCTATTGTTTGCCGAGGGCCCGGCCACACGCGCTTAACAAGAAATTAACACATCCTGCCTCCGCTTATCAACCTATCGACAGTCAAACAAACAGCGGGGTTATTGTGCACAGGGAAGGTTTTGAATGGGATGACCAGGCCCAAGAATTCTACCTCAGGCCCATCCTAGACGGTCCCCTCTTTGTTTTGACACTGCCCTTCTGTCATTTATGATTCTCACGCTACTGTAATTGAGCTTTTAAAAAGTGTATTACCTTTTCTTTTTTTCTTTTTTTAAAAATTTTTTGAGAAGGTGGTCTTTACATTTATTAAGAGGCAAAATTCCGAAGATCACCAGTGTAATAAGATGCTGCTAATGCTGATGAAAATTTTGGTATCAATACCAACATTCATCTAGTCTTAAAATGTTCCAGGCACTGTTAAGAATTTTATATGTATTAATTCTTTGCTCACTATGACAACCCCGTGAGTGCGGTGATATTTTTAACCTTCATTTTTCAGATAAGGAAAGGAAGGCTCAGAGGGAACACAGGAGCACACAGAACTAGTAGATGGGACACCAGGATGGCAACCTAGGCTACTAGTTCCAGAATCATACTCCTAACTTCTGGAATGCCATGGTTTTGATTTTAATTTGTTTTGATCACTGAAATAAAGGACATTTCTCCAGCCTATGCTCTTGCTCAACTGGGTATTTAGGAAACCTTGCAGCAAACCAAAATTTTACAGAAGGTCAGAGGGGTAAGGAACTTCGTTAAGTATATGTTTTTCTTTATTCATGGCTCTACACTGTTTAGGACTTAGGCTCTCTGGGTTTTTGATGAAGGGTTGTGGAATGGAAGTGGAATTTGTCCTCTCTATGAAAAGTACATGCTGTCATTTCTATGGTAAGTGTTCAAAAGTGTTGGAAAATAAAGCAAAATGAGCACCAGTAAATTTGAAATCAATTAATTAATCAATCTGGATAATTAGGCCAGAGTTTCATTTTCCTGATTTATCCAAGTTGGGTAAGTGTGGTCTAAATTCCCCTTTAACAAGTGACTGAATCATTTTGTGTAAATCTGGGCCCTGTGCGTTGTTATAGAGAAATGTCAGCCCAGCCTTCTACATTGTTCAAGTCAGCCTCTTGTAGCTGTGGAGGTCACCCCAATTAATGTTCACTGAATCTCAGTAAGGTCCAGTGCTCTTTGGGGAAGAGGATGCACAAATGAATAAGGCTTTTCATACCTAAAGCAATAACTCACTGGCTAGCCAGGAACGATAATAACCAATAACAATAAATTTGTTGTGATAAGTGCTATATAATATGGAAGAAGGACACAGATGAGGGATCAGTATTTCCCCCTTGGGGTCAGAATGCTACAGCGAGGTTCAAATGCTTCAAAACACTCTTATCTTCTATAAATGAACTGAAAAAGAAATCATTCATTCAACACATGTTTATTGAATCTTATTATTGTGGAGATGTGTCAAAACAAAACAACACAAACAGATCCTAATTTCATGGAATTTGTAATCTAGTGGAGGAAGTTTAGAAATGAATATAGGGCTAGGTGATTAAGAAGTATAAGCTATTATGTATAAAATAAGCTACAAGAATATATTGTACAACACAGGGAATATAGCCAATATTTTATAACAACTATAAATTCAGTATAACATTTTAAAAATGAATAAAGTAAGAGTGCTAGATGCCAACATTGGGTGTTCATTAATATTTCTGTCAAAATATTCATATACATTTAAGCAAAGTTTTGAAAGAGTATATGTATAAATGTGATAAAACATGGTAAAATTCTATTTGAGGTAATAGAGCAAAACACTAAGAATAACTTTGCAAGAATAACTATAAGAATCTGTCCATTTATATGCCCATAAATCCATCTGATTTCTGTGATGCATTAAAAATAAGTTGTGAATTTCAAAAAAAAAAGAAATGAGTTAAATAATTACTGAATATTATAATTACTGGTTTATATGATAGGAAGTACATGATATTTTAAGGTATAAAATAGGAGGATTGGAACAGGTCAAGGCAGGAAAGTATGGGAGAGGAGAGTGTTCCAGGCAGGGGAAAAGGCATATGTCAAGTTTGCTACTGTGGTGGTAGGAACATGGTACTTAGGGGAGAATGAAAGGAGGCCAGTGTGGCTGCAGCTTCTGGAGTAAGTGGGAGAGAGTGTTGGAATAGGAGGCTGAAGTATGGGCAGGGCGATGCCTTGCACAAGGCTGTAGGCCATGTTAGACATTTGGGTCTCTATCTTAGGATAAGTGAATGCCATTTAAAGGTTTATAAAGAGATTGGAAAAAATATATGTATATCCCTCTCACCATAAGGTGTCTTTGACTGAGATATGGAGAACAGATTTGAGAGGTACCCTGCAGTATTGAATCTATTGTATTAGTTCAGCTCAGAGATGATGGCTGATTCTATTCTAGTGCTGAATGTGGAAATGGAGAGAAGGGGCAGATTAGAGAAATAGGTATTCAGGAGGTCAAGTAGACAGAACTTGATAAGAGATGGAAGAAAAAAGATGGGACAAAGATGACCTTGAATTTCTGGTGTATGCAACCAGATAAAAGGTGTGGCCATTTCTGAGACTGGGAAATATGGAGAAAAGTCAGGTTTGGAGGGGACGGTGATGAGTTTAGTTTTAGGAATTTGAGTTTAGATGACTTTGAGTCATCAAGATGTCACCAAGTAGAGCATCGCATGGGATTGGCCTTACATGGAGGACAGACATCTCCTCTACTATAATGAAAGAGTAGAAGGGTAGGCAGGGAGGAGATATGGTAGATTTGTATATTTGGTATATTCTCATTGGGAGAGGAGCAAGTGGGCAGCCTGGGTAGAGAAGGTTTGGGATCACTGATGATGAATATTTTCTGAGGAGTACTGAGGACTCATTAATTATAGTATATCAATCAACTCTATTTTGTGACTTTTAGGAACAGCTCTCCATTGACTCGTGAGATCGTCAGTGCAGTGAAAGGCAGGAGGTCAAGGGGGTTTGTGTATTTCCCATGTCTTCTAAGGTGTTTCGGAGGAAGTAATAAAAGGAGAGGGCTGATGCAAAAGTAGAAGAATGGAAGTCAAATGAAGTCAAAGAACAGTTGAAATAGTTGTAGTTAACCCTGAAATGTGCAAATAAAGTGGGTGATGGTTAGAACATGGCTTAATCGGTAAATTACAGGTGATCTCTTGGTGCAGAGAATGACCAATGGAGTGAGTGAATAAAGTAGGGTAGAAAAGATGGTCATGAGAGATGAAGGGGATAGGAAATTGAGAGTCCAGCCTGCTGGATAGTCTTCCAAACACAGGCTGAGTTAATCCATCGTGACCATAGATCTTAGGTTGAAATGGAAGAGTGCCAGCCAACTGCTCTCATTTTTGATAATAAAGAAATGCGGGGGCTTCCCTGGTGGTGCAGTGGTTGAGAGTCCGCCTGCCGATTCGGGGGACACGGGTTCGTGCCCCGGTCCGGGAAGATCCCACATGCCGCGGAGCGTCTGGGCCTGTGAGCCATGGCCGCTGAGCCTGCAAACAGGGATGAAGGCAGCATAATGAGAAGGCAAGACATTCAAGGAGTTGGGCATTTGAGAGAATGGAGGATAAATTGGAAGCATTCTAACTCTTCTACTCCCCTCATCTTGCCTCCACCAGAATCGATCCCGGAGAAAAAGCAATAACAAATGTAAATATTCTCATCTTTGAAGTATTTCAAGAAAAAAATTTTTCCATGATATTTTATTCTAAAAGACAGAGAAAAGTAATTTAATAAGTTAGTTCTCAGGAGACTAGTGTCATATCAGTGAACCCATGGGACTGAGGAAAAGCCCTGGATGGAGAGCATAGCTTTTGGATTTTATGTTAAACTGAAATTTGGAAGTGGGCTATTTTGCCTGGAATGTGATTCTTTTCTTATCCAAGTATACCAGTTCTTTAAAGTTCCATTAAAATTCCACCTCAACCAGCTTTTCTGACCCTCAAAAATCTCTGCGTACATATGGATCACTTCCTACCCACTACTACAGCTTATCCTTTATGCTTGTTTTTTATTTGTTACATAAGAACCTGAAGGTTGATCCACATTATGAAATAAAGAACCCACCCATGCCAAAGGTTGCTATTCATGGAACTTTTTTTTGTATTGCTGGTGGATATTTTAGGTAGTTTGATATCTGAGTAATAGAGTAAAAAGATATATTTCAAAATAAAGAAAAGATAAAAAGTAAAGACAGACAAGAAGGGAGCAACAGTGATAGCTATGGATTGCACATAATTATAACTCTCATTTACTGAGTTAACTGCTTGGCAGGCATTGTTCTGAGCAATCTCCATATTCACAATGGTCCTCTGAAATGAGTACAATTTTTAGCTTCAGTCAGATGAGGAAACTGAAGCCCAGAGAAGTTAGTTAATTTGCCTAGGCCACAGTTATTACAAGTGACAGGACCAGAATGTGAACTGATGAAATCTGACTCTAGATGCAATGCTGTTCTGCCGTCCAGTTAGGTAGAGAGGCAGAAGAGGAACCGAGAAATAGAGGAACTACCCAGAGAAAGCACGGGAAAGAGAATCACAGAGAGAAAAATAGGGCAGAAGAGGCAGAGAACAAAATAGAGACCCAGAACATAACAGTAGAACATGTTGGAAGACTAATAGGTTCTTGAGGTAGAGAACTTGGTTTAACATGAGGATTAAATCATATAGCTGAAGGAGCTTAGCCCATATTGCTTAGTGTATTGTAAGAAAGTGCTCAATGAATTCCCATTTTAGCCTTTTTTTTCTGAATTTTCTGATAAGTGAATTATTCTTGCCATACTAAGCCCATTTGCTTTCTTGAGGAGAAATCTCCTGCCCTCATCTGTGTTGCAGTGCTGAGAACTATAGACACAGAATACTGATGCAGAGGGGAAATGTCCATCCAACTCAAATTCCTTCTGGTCAATGTGTGTGTGTGTGTGCGTGTGCACGTGTGTGCATGTGTTGATATGGGATTGGGGGTTATATCTCCATTCCTCTGGTTAGGAAATTTCCTTTCTCAGGTAAGAATACATGGGATGGATAGAAATATCCTCCTCTCCTTATTCCTGTGTGTCATTGCGATTCTGCCTCAACACAGAACTCATTTATGGACAGACATGTTATTGACCAATATTCTTTGAACTCTGCATCTGCTTTTATGCTTTTTGAGTATATCAGTAGGGAGGTAAAGAGGCAAAAAAAAAAAAAAAAGAAATAGTTTTCTACTTTTATAACCCAAATGTGAGCTCAGTAGTTTTTGAAGCAAGTCATTTCTTATTGTTTCATAAAACCTGTAGAATAGGACTTAAAACCTGGTCACCAACTTTAACATCACCCAGTGAAGACTTTTCTCTCTGTAACATTTTGGATAAGTCTGATAATGTTCTGGGTTGATAGGACATGTAAAAGTCATGTGAGCCAGCCTCCCACCTGAGGTTTAGTTCCTGAGTGTCTACTTGAAAACTTCACATGAAGAGAAGTTTTCTATTTTGTGAAACATTCATATCATTAATAAGAGTTCCAGTTCAAATCCAAAAATTTGAAGAATCTGAAGGAATTTCAATAGTCATCAAGTATTACCTGCCCTTTTCATAAGGCCTCTGATATTCAACATGAATTCTATTTGAATCCCTTCAACAGCAAACAGGACATGTACTATTGTGTAGACAAGCCTAATTTTACAAATTTATTTATTTTTATTAGAGTCAAATCTCTGAAAACTGTTCTTTTGACCTCCTTCTACAGCTAAAAACATCTCTTCTCTGTAGACCATGTGTAACCAATTTCATCAACCATCCCTCTTGCAATATGATTTCAAGATATCTATCTAAATTGCCCTTCTCTGTGTGATTTAGGTAAGATATAGGAAAAAATTCGGCACAATACTTCAGATGTGGTTGATAAGTACCAAATAAGGTCACTGAGAAGAGAGTCAACGCTTATCTATTTACCAGCTTTCAAACCATCACTTCGTCAATTTGCTGGGCCCCAATTCAGCTAAAAAAATCTAGAATCTTACTATTAAATCTGTTAATCTGGATACCCAAGTTTTTGAAACACTGCCAAAATGTGTGTGATTAATTTGTTTGGCTGTTGATGTTTTGTGTGTTTGTTTTCATTTTGTATCCATTGAAACTGTAGACTGACATAATTATGGTTAACCAAAAGTCTTGGATCTTTTATTTTTAAACTCACCCTTTCTTACATAATTACAAAAAAATTTCACTCTCTTTAATGTATAGTTCCATGAGTTTTCACAAATACGTGCAGTCAGGTAACCACCAACCCAAGGTATAAAACAGTCCACCAATATTCCCCTATGTCACTTTGTAGTGAACTCCCCACCCCTCACCTCCACAGCTCTGAACAACTGCTGAAGTAGTCTTTTTCTGTAATTTCTAAATTTTCATGGGAATAGAACTATATAGTATGTAGCTTGTGTCCATGTTCTGGCACTTATGAATAAAGCTACCATAAACGTTTACAGGCTTTGTGTGAGCGTATGATTTTATTTCTCTATAGTAAATACTATAGAGCAGTGTGGCATTGCTAGATCATGTGGTAAAAATATGTGTAACTGAGTAAGAAACTGCCAAATTATTTTCCAAAGTGACTGGATCATTTTACATTCCTACCAGCAACATGTGGAGAGATATTCCATGTATTCTCCTACTATCATTTTCATGTCTGTGAGATCAATAGTTATGGCCCTCTTTTATTCTATTTTTGGTTATTTATGTCTTGTCTTCTCATTTTTATTTGGTTAGGTTGGCTGAAGGTTAATACATTTTATTCATATTTTCAAAGAAACAGCTTTTGGTTTTATTGATTTTCTCTACTTTGATTTCTTCTCACATTTTTATTTCTTTTCTTCTGCTCGCTTTAGATTTAGTTTGTTCTTTATGTAATTTCATAAGGTGGAAGCTTACGTATTGCATCTTAGATCTTTCTTTTTTCTGTTATATGCATTTGATACCATACATTTCTCCATAAGTATTTCTTTTGATAATTTTTATTTTTATAACATGTACTTTCATTTTCATTAATTTCAAAATATTTAAAAATTTCTCTTGAAATTTCTTCTTTGACTTATGAATTATTTAGAGTTCTGATCAATATCCATATCCATAGGAATTTTACGGTTATCTTTCTGTTACTAATTTCTTGTTTGAATCTGTTGTGCTTTGATAATATACTTTGTCTGATTTCCATTTCCATTTCCATTTCCATCAGACAATATACTTTGTCTGATTTCCATTTCCATTTCCATTCCAACATATTTGGAATATGTTAATGAATGCTTTATGGCCAAGAATGTGGTCTACTTTGGTAAATCTTTTATATGCACTTGAGAAGACTGTGTATTCTGCTATCCTTATAGTGTTCTAGAAATGTCAATTAGATCAAGTGTTGTTCAGGTCTTCTATATCCTTATGAATTTTCTGCCTACTTGATTTACCCATTGCTGAGAAAAGAGTGTTGAGTCTACAAATATAAACATTGATTTCTCTATTTTTCCTGTAATTTATGTCATTTTTGCCTCATGTATTTTGAAATACTGTTGTTAGGTGCATACATGTTTAGGAGAATTGATCACTTTTTCATTATGTAATATCCTTCCTTTATCCCTGATCATCTTTTTTTAAATTAATTATTTAAAATTAGGGTATTGTTGCTTGACAATGTTGTGTTAGTTTCTGCTGTACAATGAAGTAAATCAGTTATCGCAGCTACTCCTACTTTCTTCTGATTAATGTTAGCATGGTATTTCTCTCAGTCCCTTTACTTTTAACCTATTTGAATCATTATATTTAAAGTTGGACTCATGTAGATAGCTTACAGTAGGGTCTTAATTTTTCATCCATTTAGATTGTCTCTTTATTTTAACTGGTGTATTTAGACAATTCAAACTTAAAATGATTATTGATATATTTAGGTTAAAATTTATCCTAAAAATAAAATTTATAACTGTTTTCTATTTATTGCTTGTGTTCTTTGTTTCTTTTTTGTCCTTACACCCTTGTCTTTTTTCTGCATACTCTGGTTTTATGCAAACATTTTATATGATTCCAATTTATCTCCTCTCTTGACAATTATTTATACTTAATTTCTTTTAACTTTTAAGTTGGTCCCTATAGGTTGTAATATATATTTTTAACTAATCTAATTCTACCCTCAAATGACACTATTTCACATCACATGAAGTGTAGTACTTTATAAAAAACTATTACAAATCCTCTCTTCCATTTCTTACAGCCTTGCTGTTATTTATTTCTTTGCCCATGTGCTATAAATACCCAAAGACACTGTTATTATTATTCTCCTAAACAGCAGTTACCTTTGAGATCAGTTAAGAAAAATAAACACAAAAATGAATATTATTTTTCTCCAGCATGAAATTTTTTTTTTTTAATTTCTTATGGGGCAGCTCTAAAGATATTGAATTCCTCAGTTCTTGGTTGCCAAAGAAAGAAACTCTTTGTATACCCTTCACTGTTGCAGGATAATTTTGTGGGATATTAAATTCTAGGTTGGCAGGGTTTTCTTTTTTTTCTCTTTCAACAATTTAAAGATTTCACTGAACTTTCTTTCTGCTTGCATGGTTTCTGATAAGACGTTGCTCTCATGTGTTGCCTTATTCCTATGCAGGTAAGGTTTTATGCCTCCCCTCTGGCTTCCTTGGGGTTTTCACTTTGGTTTTCTGAGTTTAATGATATGTCAAGGTATCCATTTTTTAAAATCCTTCTTGGTATTCTCTGAGGCTCTTAGATCTGTGGTTTGGTGTCTGTCATTATTATTTTTAACTCTTGGCTCCTATATCTTTAAGTAATTTTTTTGTCCCACTGTTTCATTTCTTTCTCATAATCCAGTTTCATGTATGACAAAACTTTTAATATTATTCCATAATTCCTAGATATTCTATAATGTTTATTTTATAATTTTTCTCTTCTTATTTCATTTTGGGAGGTTTCTATTGACCTATCTTCAAGTTAAATGATTCTTCTCATAGCTGTGTCAATTATACTGATAAGCCAATTGATGGAATTCTTCATTTTTGTTCATGTATATGTGTTTAATTTCTAACATTTATTTTGATTCTTTCTTAGAGTTGTCATCTCACTTTTTATAATACCCATCTAGTCTTACATTTTGTCTATTTTTCCATTAAATTCTTTAATGTCTTAATCATGGTTATTTTTAAATTCTCCATCTGATAATGTCAGTGTCTGTTTCCTACCTGAATCTGGTTCTGATAATTGCTTTGTCTCTTCTGACTGTTTTTTTCTTCCCTTTTGGCATGCCTTATGATATTTTGTTGAAAATGATAAGGTAGTAATACTACCTCTGGTAAATAGGCCTTTAGTATGAGGATTTATGTTAATCTAGCTAGGAAATGGATTATTCTTAATGTTTGTTGTATTTATAGACGTCAGAGCATTCTAATTCCGCCAGTGTCTTTGTTTTATCTCCTCTTGACTTTGTGCCTTCTTTGAAAACACAGGACAGAAGAGATTAATATTTCCCAGAGAATCTGATTTGATGAAAACTCAGTGACATCTGTTTACTTTGTTTATTGCTTATATTCTATGTGTCATTACATCAATGTCTGAGGTTGGTCTTATCCATAACTATAGTTCAGTGGTTCACAACTTTGACTCCACATTATAATCACCAGAGGAACTTTTTAAACACTGCTTTCCAGAATCCCACCCTCAAAGTTTCTGCCTAGATATTCAGATTCTTAAAAGCCTCCCAGGTAATTTTTTGACAAGTTGAGAACAGTTGAGTACCACAGTTATAGTGGTTTTTTTTTTTTTTCCATGCCTTACTTGTGATCTTTGCTAATCTTAGATCCTTCTATTTTAGTGTAATGGCATTCCTTTGCACCCTCAAATTTCAGTTTAAAGCATTCTTGTCTAAGTTAGCAAATCACTTGCCAAACATTGTTGTTCTTACTGTTTTTTGTTTGTTTGTTTGTTTCTTTTTTCTGAGATGTGCTCTATTTTGATGTTAGGAAGTAGTATCTAAGGGTCCAAAAAACTAAATTTATAACAAACCAACTAGATTTCAATACAGAACTTTCTAAAGAATTAACTATATCAGACGTATGTCAAGAGTGTGTTTCTAGTTCATCTTCTTAGCATATTATCAAATATATTAATGGAATCCCAGTTTACCTCTTAAATTCTATAATTTACATAAAATTCTCACACTGCATAGATTGAGTGAGAATAAATATTTAGTTTCTTGGAATTCTTAAGAAACAAAGAAAGCCACATAGTTCTCTTCACAGATTGTAGTATATCAAGGTACATGGACACAGATATTAAGCAAAGTGTTCAATGCAGCCAAGGGTAAAATTTACAACAACAAATTTTAGTCATTTGTGCCATTTTACCAATGGCATAAAAATAATTCTCAGAAAGTTTACATCTGGAAGGAAAAGTGTTTCCATATGACACTCTTACCTATGTTATCATAAGTTCTGCTGCAGGTCATCATGAGTCCTGATTGATTATGTAAATCATCACCAGAAAAGCATTGTAAGGCAAACATGCATTGAAAAATAATGAAATTGGAATTTAAAAGTAATAATATAATTACCTGTGTTGGCTAATACACCTACTGTAATGATAGCTAGGTTCAAGAATAATAATAAAAGTGTATATGTCATGATATTTGTTTCTGTGAGGAGAGACACACCAAAGTTTCATCTTTGTATACATTGAGGAAACTGAAAGAGCTTATCTAGCAGAGAATACTATTCATATTAGATTTAACAACTTTTAAAATCTTCAACATAACACTAAAAGCAGTGTGTCAACATTTGTTTATATTTACTTCTGGGTTTCTCACTTGTATTTGGCTACTAGTAATAGTAATGGGAGATATTTTATTTGACTTTATGAACACTCACTTGACTTTTCTTCTTGGATGGAAAAACTCCTAGGTTTGAGATCATCAGAAACAGTGATCATTCAGATGATAAGCCCTTACTTATGATACCATAACTCAAAAATAACAATGTACAATAAGGCAACAATATATTGGAAGTTCATGTATTTTCAGATGAGGTGAAGCAGGGTTTATTTGCAAGCTCTCTGGGCTCATTTACTTTCAGTGCCCCTCCATCAGTTTCAGTTGGTTTGTCATCTCTAGTGTGGTGAAATGGCAGTCTATCTAATTTAACCTGCAGTGCTCAGTTCATTTAACTAGATCAATGGCTGGTTATGGCAGAAGTTGTTGTTTTTTTTTTTTTTCCTTTAATTTTTTTCTTTTTTTTTGTTCTTTTTAATTTTCACTGAAATAGAACTAGTCAGCTAGTAAGAAGAAAATATGTCTCATAGAAAAAGTGTTCTTTATCAATCCTCAGGCAGATTCAGACAATAGAGTAAGTTTTTTGGAAGTATCATTTGTCTTAGGCCATGAAAATGTTTTCCTAAGGAAGACATCAGATCTTCCAGGGAATCACCTGTCACTCAGTGAAACCAGAAGTCATGGTTAATTGTTAACAGCAGTAAATGCTGAGGATTGAAAATAGGTGAGGACTTTCTTTTACCATTTTATGCACTACTGTGTTGCTTGAACTTTTAAACAATGAGACTTATTTCATTTAAATTATAAAATACAACAGAAAAGAGAGCTCAGGATAGATATGGCTGTGATGGTTCTGTATAATGAAATATTGATCCAGTGCAGGCAGGAATGAATGAAATTGAAGGGAATGGTATTGAAGGGGAACACATAGATTCAGCTTTTGTCACGTGCCACCATTTCTGAACAGCTGTGAGCAATGCTGAATCATTCATTTCCTTCCTTTTACTTATTTGTGTTTCTTTCCTTTGTTATTCCTTTTATTTACTGTGGGAAATTCACATAACATAAAAGTAATCATTTTAAAGTGAACAATTTAGTGCGATTTAGCACATTCATAATGTTGTGCAACCATCACCTCTATCAATTTTCGAAACATTTTCATCACCCTAAAAGAAAACCCCATGAGAAATAGACAGGTACTCCCCTTCCTCCTTCTGTCCAGCTCTTGAAAACCACCAATCTGCTTCCTGTTTCCCTGAATTTACCAATTATATCTATTACCTATAAATTCAATGATACAATAGGTGATGCTTTGTGTCTTTCACTTAGCATAATGCTTCCAAGGTTCCTGAATGTTGTAACACATATCGGTGCTTCATTTCTTTTGTGATTGAATAATATTTCATTGTGTGGATATACCACAATTTGTTTGGTTGTTTCCATCTTTTGTCAAGCGGGCATAGCACTGCTATGGACATCGATGTACAAGGATTTGTTTGAATATCTGTTTTCAATTATTTTGGGTATATTCCCTGTAGTGGAATTACTGGGTCAGACAATAATTCTATATTTGACATTTTGAGGAACCACCAAACTGTTTTCTACAGTGTGTTATTCATTTTTGATCCCTCATTTTTGCTCTTCCATTTTTCTCTTCTCTTCTCCTTACCAGAGGTACTCTGCCCTTCCTAAGGGAGACAGCTGGAATGTTGTAGAGAGAGCACCTGACTTATGGGTCTGGCCTGTCTCTTCCTAACAATGAAATTCAGCAAGCCATTTCCATCTCTAAGCTTCAGTTTCCTTATCCGGTAATATAGGAAGCTCTAGAATGGAAGAGAGCATTTACATCACAGAGTGATGCAAAGACTAAATTCTATAATGTATGTTAAAGGGCTTGGACATTGCACACATTTGATACTTCCTGAAACATTCATTGAGCAGAGTCAAATAACTCTATAAGATATGGGAGAGCACTTATCAGTCTCTTGAACATCTCCCCCGACCTCAGTCTACAATAGAAGTCGACATCTGTTAAAACACAATCATGTAATTACAGTCATATTCAAATTTAGTTAAGAAGGATAAAGATGAAGAAGAATGAAACATCAGTTTAGGAGTTATGCTTTACTCAACTTTATTGCTTCTAAGAACTAACATTAGTGATTTAGTTGACACCCTCTCTCGGTCCTCAGCTTCTACCACTGTCCCCCAGGCTCATTCTTCCTTAGTGACCCTGCCCTTCCTACTCTACCTCCAGGACTCACGTGTACCCCGATACATCCTTTGCATTTCTTCTTTCTGGAATGCCTTATCTGTAGACATCAATATAACTAGTTTCAGAGTACTTTCAAGTCGACGGTTAATTGGTACCTTAACAGAATTTTCTCTGAACACCTTATATCAAATAATTCCCCTACTTTACTGCTAATTTCTATTCCTTTGATTCTACTTTATCTTTTTTCTTTGTCATAGCTCTGGTCATCTTCTGCAGTATTATATGTTCATTTATTTATTTGCTTATTCTGTGTCTTTCCCCACTAGAATATAAGTTTATGAGAGCAAGCCTTTATTTGTTCACTACTCTTCACCCAGCACCAAAAATAAGGCTTGTTACATAGTGGGTATCTCAATAAATATTTGTGAAAAAATGACCATTAATAAAATTAATAATACTGCAAAATATTAAATTATTTCCTCAGAAACATTGTACTCATTATGCAAAATTAAATCACTCATTGACACCATATTAAAACTTTTGTCAAATTCCCCCTTATCTCCCAATGAAATATGAAAGATTTAAATGTAGAATATGTGTTTATGTAGGTTATAAACTCCCACAAGGCTGAGATTCTGTCCTTTTACATTTGTTATAGGAAATAGCCTATTATGAGTGCTGAATTAACATGGATCATGATTGATTTAAAATGCATGGTGTTTTGCACTGGTATTCAGCCAACATCTATATTCAATTAAATAATCATTACAGTTGCCTGCATTTGTGCACTATACTAATGGCAAGAGCTATACTTGCAAAGGCTGGATTTTATTCTGGGATGATATAGGTGCCATCCAAAATCTGGGTAAGATGCAGAAATTTTAAATTCTGTCCTCATAAATTAGTTTGTGCAGAATGGAGGGTCAGTTCACACAAGCACCTAATTTTAAAATCTCCTTGTGCACATAAAAGAAAACAAAGGAACTCTTTGTTTCTACTGAGTTTGAAGGATAATTTGGAGAACAGGTTTGCATTAAATTTAACTGTAAAATGTGTCACTTTTCCTTAAAGTTGAATCTGCAGGCAGCATATCGTTCTGTAGCTGATTCACCTGATTTGCCAGGTGTCTGTACCCACCATATGTATAAATATTTGTCTAAATTCTTCCTTTTTTACCATTCTGTTTTTGTGTATATTAAAAAAAACAGAGACAATTTGCTAGGGGAAAGCAACTTTCCCAGTTTTCTTTTGGCTGTTGATGACTTGGGTCTCTCTGAATAGTCCCTCTTGTATCTGGCTGGTAGGAGACAAATTTCCCTGAGCTAAAATCAGGCTCAGTGCATTAGAATAGAAAAGACCAAGATAACCTATTACCTTACCAAGTGTCTCAAGTTGCATATATGTGTGAGCATCTTCTCAACATATCTGTTTCTCTGGGAATCATCTCACACTCACATTTTTTATGTGGTGACAAGGTGACTGGCTTTGAAGTCAGAGAGACTTGGATTTGAAGATCACCTTTTCCACTCTATGGTTTTGAGATCTTGAGCAATTTGCTTGATCTCTCTGAACCTCAGCCTGCTCATCCATGAAATGTGTGGACTTGCAGAGCAGAGAGGCCATGCCCTCCTTCCTTCAGATCCATGCTCACAGGATCCCTTCTCAGAGAGAATTTCCCTGACCACCCCATGCAAATGCACACCCCTGTCTCCCTGCATGGAACGTGGCATCTGATCCATCATGGAGGCAGTTTATAAACTCACCTTTGTCTTGGCAGAGCTAAGAGAAGAGAAGGCTGGGACTCCAGAGCCAGGTTGGTTAATCACAGGATTAATGAAATTAGAGGACAATGGCCCAATCTAGACATATATATTCTTGAAAACAAGAGTTCTCCATTTGTAAAGGACTTAGGAGAAAAGTGAAACAAAACACCCAACAAGCAAGCAAACCAACAAAAAACAGAATGAACTCAATAGAAGTAAGAAAGTTGAGTCTTATCAACTAACATTCAGATCAAATCTCTAAATATTTCCTGATCCACTGTTTATTTTTTTGCAAGGAAGGAAAGAATCTTGCCAACCACATTATTGATTATTTTTGACACTGAATTTGGTTTTCATATAGATTTTGTCTGGAAGCCATTTGACATAATAGAAAATGGTGCTAAAGGAGCAGTTAAAAATGAATTTATTTCCCCCTTCTGTCAATTAACTGAATGAAAATAAGAGGGTTTATAAGTCATGCCCTTGTAAAAAAAACCTTGCTTCATTTTTTTAATCTTTATTATTATTTGAGAGAGATAGATTGATGTTTAGTCTGTTTCATCTCTTAGGTCTCCAAAAATTCTTGACTTCTCTGATGATTTGGGCCTAGAGAGTTGGAAAAAAAATTCCAAAGAGGATATCGTTGGTCCTTAGGCAGCTTGATCTTTTTAATGTAAACCTGATAGAGGAGTTCTTTGGACTTTTCATGAGGTCACTATGACAGTTCTTCTAAAAATGTATGTTTTAACGTTGAATTACATCTTCAGGTGAAATAAAAATATCTGTAGAGGCAAATAGTTGTTTTGTTTTTTTTAATCATGGCTTCATTTTATATTATTTTGTATGGACTTCAAAGTCAGTATTTCTGAGTCTCAGTTTTCTCGTCTGTAAATTAGGCATACTAATGTCCAACTTTAAGGCTTATAGGTAAGATTGAATTAATGAACGTATCTAATATATCTGGCCTGAAGCATCTGCACTATTTTGTGTTATATTATTTTTAAAAGGAATAATGGAAGCTGAAAGAACTTAGATTACATTACATAGTATTTAGGTTTCCTACAGATTTCAGGCTCTTGATTACTTGTGAGATACAACTTTACTATCTTATTTAACTCATAAAACACATTTACACATGTTCAAGTTCTAGAAACTTAATAGTAAAATATGAATAACAACCTTGTAGGCAAGTGAAACACCTCATTAGAACTCTTCCTGCATTGCTTAACTGCCAAGAAAGATTTGCCAGTTATCTTATGGGAGAGTGGTTTAAATATCCTAATATCTGTATATAGAGATACTTTCCTTTTATTCGTTTCAGTAGCCTAATATTCTCAAGCTTAACGTGCATGAAAATTTCTCTTAGATTGTACATGGGAGCTTTAAGGGATTTTCAACCGTGGTTTTCACCCTCTATGCTTATTTCGGAACTTAATGCTCTTGTTAAGATGTAACGTTATATCTAAATAGTTACAACAAATAATTCCAAGTAGAACAGCTTCAATGCCACGTGAATAGGTGTTTGGCATATTTTAAAGAGTTTTTTGGCACAGATTTCAATTAGCATCAGTCCTGATTGACATTAGGTTCATTTGACTTTCCATTTGCCCAAGTTGGCTTTTTCTGTTATTAACTCCTTCCTCAGTCTTGTTCACCCTTTCGTACCAGTTCTAGTAAAGGTTTCCCCTTCTTTTTTGCCTTCGTCCAATGCCTTATCTTAATAACCTTCACCTTTTCCTAGAATCTTGTCTTGAATTTGCAGCTACCCACTGGTCCAAGGACTGCCCTGTCTACTTACTGTCCCTGTCACCCAGGTCCTGACCAGATGGACTTAACTCCATCCACTGTCAGTTTCTAAGACTCTGCATATTTCTGTCTCTAGATTCCCTGTTGATCCATTTGTTCTGCTGAAATGTCTCTGAGGTCACGAACTTCCTGTCAGGCATACACACACAGGCACCTCTATACCAGATACTCAAGAGAAAAGGAGACATCCTGGGAATGCTTTAATTCTCCCAGTAGATTCATCTTTACAGTAATTTTACTTACAAGTGGAGTAAGGGAACCCTACTACAGAGCTTTGCAAAAGAGTAAACATCTGACGGTTTCAGTAATTCAGCTCTCTCTCTAACAGTAACATGAGTGACTTAAAGCAGCCAAATTCTAAAAAAATACATATTTGACTCTGATTCTCCTAAATCCATCTGTTCAAACTGGCTGTAATACAGCTAGCTGCATGTAGTTTTAAATTGGTGCACATTAGGACATGTAGCTTTATGGCTAGAAGTAGGGATGATACTAATGAAAAGAATTATGCGCAAGTTCCTTTGATACAGTAATCTGAGCTCCTGGGGTGGGATAGTCATAATCAAAAAGATCTGTGGGAAATCTAACTTCAGGTTAGAACTCAAACAACACCCAAACACTTCCATTTTTCAAAAGTCTCAAACAGGGTAGATAAAGGCTCTTACCTTTATAATGACTAACTAAGATGCATTGGTTAAAATTCTTTAGTTTCTTTCTGTTTTCACATTAGGTGTCTTCCTTTGACAAATTGAAAAAGGAGAAAAAAGTAAATGAATCCTCTGGAGCTGAAACAGAAACATTTGGTCTTCTGTAATCCTCAGTTCTTAACCTAACGTGGCAGCTCATAGGGAAAGTGTCGGATTTGCAGTCCTAATTACTCTAAGTTGCCTCCCATGTGTATGTATGTAACAGTCAGGAGCGAATGTGCACTGACAACCCATCTTCTCTGTTCCATGGTTCTAAACACCCTTACTGTGTGTGGGGTTTTATCCTGTGTCTTTTGGTAGACTACATATGTGTGCCTAAGTAGTTGCTGCCAGAGTGGAAACTTGTCTGTTCTGAGAATATCCCTAATGGGTTTGAGACAAACATGAAACTATGGCACTAAAATGTTTTGTGAAACGTGTGGTAACATGAATATAGTTGGACACTGCTTCTTGAAGGCCACATTTACTGAGATTGTGAAACCCAAAAGCAAAGGACACCACTATATATGTCACATCAAAAAACTCGAATAATTTTGTAAGGAAGAGAAACACAACCAAGGAATGTTCTCACTAAAAATTACTCAAATGAGAATTGAGTACACTTGTTTATTCTCACTTTGAAAAATTCTTATGGTGTTTGTGTGTATGTATACACATGTGTACACATACAGATACACGTGCATATACATATACATATGCATCACAGGGCACTGTTATCAACAGGGCTGATGGCAAATTGGTCAATGCTTGTTGAACTGAAAATAATACCACATATAATTGACCTACTGTAACAAACATTTTCTCATTTTACTCTAATTGTGATTGGTGGAGGGATTTTAATAAAATTGACATTGTCACTCGTAGTGGAGAAGAAAATCTCCCTAATCTAGAGTGTTGGCAGTAGGTGAGGGATTTATTTATTATTTATTGCAGAAGGATTGAGACTCTTTGTTAATTACATCCTTGAAAAATTGTGACTTAGAGGGCAGGAACCTTTCTTTTTATGATCAAGGTTAATTCTTTATTGATAACAATAAAGTTAGTAGGTCCCCTTCATAAAATAGGAAAGTGCTAATCAGACCACCAGCTCTGGAAGTATTTAAAATCAGATGGAAAAGTCAGCTCCCACCTCACTGCCCCTGCCATTTTCTTCTCCAGCTCCCCTCTTGGTCTTTATACACTCACTCCTTGTGGGAAGCAAATGTTCTTCAGCAGACAGTCTCAATCTTTTCTACTAAAATATTTCTAATGGCAGAAGAATCTCTAGGAGGCAGGAAGACAGGGAAAGTGTGGATAGGCATGTGCTCCCACAGAACAAAATTTATTTGAAGTCTTATGTCTGATTTTAATGCATTCATGTAATTGTTACATTCAAATTTATTACATATGTGTATATTTCTATATTAAATAAATGCACTCCTTCCAAGTAAAGGAAGTTGGTTGTTTGCTATGGTTCCTTCCAACTAAAGAAAATTGATTGCTGTGGTGATTTGGTGGCTTTTAATGCAGTTTGGCAGAGGAATCGACATCTACCAATTTTAAAACCTCGAACTCTGTGGATTGTAGCTTCTCATCTACTAGTGGCTCACCATAAAACCATTTTGTGAATAATTATTGTTCTATAGGGCCTCTCAGTTTCCATTTTGCCTTATGGCTGAGCTTCAAGTCATGACAAAGGAAGAGTGATAAACATAAAAACATAAAAATACTTATTCAAGTAACTCAAAAAACTTCTGGAAAATAAAGATTGGATTTTTTTACCTTATGCCTGTAGGGGCTTTAACAAGGATGGTCATATTTGTGTTGGGACTTCACAATCCCAGCATCCAGTAACCAATCAGTTTCTTTCTTCTTTTCTTCCTCCTCTTACTTCTTCTTCCTCTTCTTCTCTTTCTACTTCTTCTTCTCCATAGTTATAGGGTGACTATATTTTCCCTTCCTTTCAGACTAACTGTGTCATCTATCTCTTCCCTGAATCTCTTCCCTGAATATGCTTTACTCATTCAGGCCTCTCTATCCATGAGCATTCTGTTATTCTTGCCTGAAATGCCATTTCCCAAGTTTCCTAATAGCCAAGTTATACGCATCCTTAATGACCCATTTCAGATATTATCTCTTTAGTCATAAATAATCATTCTTAACTCTACAACTCAATGACATTGTATAAATCTCAATATTATATTTATATATTTATTTATTTATTTGTGTATTACTTTAGTATTAAGCAGTATTTATTACTTTGTATTTGTAATCAGATGTGTATGTATTTATCTTCCCTTTTTTTTTTTTAACATCTTTATTGGGGTATAATTGCTTTACAATGGTGTGTTAGTTTCTGCTTTATAACAAAGTGATATCTTCCCTTTTGAACAACTTAAGGGGAAGGACTTGGGGTGTCCATCTTGTCTTACAATGTAGTACACACTCAGATAAATGCTTATTGAATGAATGAATATCTGGGTGTGAAAGGGAGCATTTCAGTCAACTGCTCATGGTAGGAATTGGGAAGAGGGCAGCAACAAACAGATTAAAAATACATGGTTTGTGGTCAGTCTAAATGCTGTGTTCTTCTGTCAAATCCCAGCTACTTGGATGGAGCAACTCAGCATGGCACATGAACTTTCTACCATCTCTCCCTTTGCTTCCAACAAATCCACACTTTAACTGAATTAAACTATTTTGGTGACCTGATTGCACCAAATCATTTTGTGTCTCTGGGGAGTAATTGTCTGTAATTCTCTAGCCCACTAGAAGACAAGGACTTTTCCTTTTATCTCTATATTCTCAGAATCTAACACAGTGTCTGTTTTTAGTAAGGGCTCAATAACCATTTGTGGTTGGACAGATGAAAGGATTCATGCTTCTACCTGCTATATAAATACATTTTTTGGCAACACCTTGACCCAAGAGGTAGAAGAAGAGAGTCTGGGAGTGTGTAGCTAAATGATTCTGCAATTATAACTCAACTGCCTACTGTACTGTCATCCTTCTGAGATGGGGAGGAGATGCTGATGAGTAGTTTGGTATAATTTGCAGATAGTTGCATGAGCATTGTTACATGGGTAACATAGCTTCTTTGTTCTCCTTGCTGGGAGGACATAGAGCTGAGGAGAGACTAGTATTCATATTTTTATTATCATTATGACTAAATTATTCAATATTAATTTACAGTTGAATTAACTAGACCTTATAAACATCAAAAAATAGGCAATGTTGGCTAAGAACAAGATTGATATCAAAAGTATTTCAAGGATCTGCTGTTATATATAGACTTATCTATATAAGTCTTTATCTAAGATGTGTGCAGAGCATGGAGCATCATATATCTCCTCTGAAAATATCTTAAATGCTGTGACATTAGCCACTTGCTTATAATTAAAGTATGTTGCCATTTCACCAAGCTTTCATTTACAGAAGAAAGTGCAAATTCCATTTCCCTTGAACTTTAGCTACTTCCAACTTTTTTCTTTGTTCTTTTCTTTAAAGCTTTGCAACAAATGCATCCCCATATGCTTATATTAGTTAATCTAGTATTAAACATATTGGCTGTGCAAAATGTTGGCACCCATTAATAAATGTTTTCATTTTTTCATTCTCTCTCTTTTTTTTTTAACTTTAGATTCTTCCTTTGACTACATAAGCAACAGCTGTCTAGCTGCCTGCACAAGACTGGATCTAATGCCTCTATAGAAATCTAGGTCAAAACACTTGGAATGCATGAATATCAAACAGAGTTTTCAAAACAGCAAATGAATACATCTTTAACTGGTGACATTTTCCTGTAGCATATGGCTGCAAGCTCAGGGGACTGGATGCTTTTTTGATGAATATGTTCCATCAAAAACTAAGGGATGGCAGTAGGCTTTTACCACCTTCTGTTTTGCCTTATGAAATGATAATGCAAATGCCTAGATAAAGATACAATGATCACAAGGCATTTACCTTCAGACCTATTCTAAAGATGCATTTTTCCCTTTTGGATGAGTCACTTTGTCTTTGGTTGGGTTTGGATTTATACATAACTGTCAAAGGTAACAACCAGTGGGAGCAGTTGTCTTTCTTGGGCAGAATTTGATGGGTGGAAATCTTCAAAAAGTTGAACTCAAAAGCAAGTATTCACCAAAGAGAGGAATTGGGGAGTTTGATCACATGAGTAACTTATAGTCACAGCAGCAAAATGTTGATCCAGATCCGTTGTCAAATGTCAGTATTGAAAGTCTGGATAATCATTTACCAATGACGAATTCAGAGAAAGGCCCTGAGAAATTGGAGGCTGGTTCCTTAACTTTGGACCTGCCACCAACATGCCAAATGTGACTTTGGACATGCCCCTTCATCTCTGTGACATCACTGTCCTTCTATTGTGTCAAATGAGAGGTAAGGACTATAGTATCTGCAAACTTCCCAGTTTGTATAAGTTTATGAAGCTGTGTTATGGTTAATTACATCATGTTGATTGAAATGGCAGAACAGAGAAGATTAGGCTTTTATTTCGTTTTTAATTGACTGATGATTTGTTTTCTAAAAATTATTCAGAATCCTCCCTCCCCCCATCTATAAGGGATTGGATAAGGCAATAATGAAGCTGTTCTGGTTGAGCAGGTGAGGGGACGAGGGATGCCCCCATATCTTATCTTGTGTCCCATCTCTCAGGTCAGCATCTGAAACCCATGTGTGAAAAACTTGGGTCTCCACTAAACCCAGTTTGAAAACTACTGGCTGAGAAAATGAATGTGTGCTGGTATTTTGTTAGTAATGCTGGTGAAGGTGGAGAGTGGTGTTAGAAACAGCACTTCTTTCTTTTTGCATCGAGCAAATTTGTATGAACCAAAGAGTATATTTCACTTGCAGGTTAAACTTTAAGCCTGTTTGGTATTTGTTTAAAAAATAACTAGCAAGGGCTTCCCTGGTGGCGCAGTGGTTGAGAGTCCGCCTTCCGATGCAGGGGACACGGGTTCGTGCCCCGGTCCAGGAAGATCCCACATGCCGGGAGCGGCTGGGCCCGTGAGCCATGAACGCTGAGCCTGCGCATCCGGAGCCTGTGCTCCGCAACGGGAGAGGCCATAACAGTGAGAGGCCCACGTACTGCAAAAACAAAAACAAAAACAAAAAACAAAAAAAAACAAAACAAAAAACACTCAGCAAGACTTGTGATTGTCATAGGATTTCTATAAATGGTCCTTTTATTGTTTGTGTGTGCCAGTGTGTGTTTGTTTTTCTTTTTAGCAAAGTAGTAGTATATGGTACATACATAAAAGCACTTTGCTTTTAAAACTCAATAATATGTCTTAGACATCACATCCTAATAGGAATGTAAAATCTGCATAGTCCCTTATTGTACATGTACAGATTTTTTTAAACCAATTTGTCTTAAAGGGCATTTACTTGATTTTACCTTTTTTCCCCTATTTATTTATAATGTAGCAATGAGTATCCACATATGTGTGTATTTATGAACACATGGAAAAAACATCTAAAGGCTAATCTAGAAATAATATTGTTGGATCAAAGGATATATACACACTTAATTTAGGTAGATAGGGCCAAATAATATTTAACTATAGTTATTACTTGTAGTTAAAAAATGGTAACTGTAGTTAAAAACTCTTTTCATATGTTTAAAAATTACTTATATGTAAAAACTCCGTTCATATCTCTGTCCATAAATGGAGTTAGGACAACTTAGTAGCCATCTGGAAAAAAAATAAAATTGTATTCCTACTTTATTTCCAACACCAAAATAAACTCCAGATGGACCAGAGATTTTACACTAAAAATAAATGCATTAAAGTACTATTAGAAAACATGAGAAGTTGTTTTTTGTAAGTAATCCAGAACTAAAGAAGGTCTTTCCAAGCATAATAACAAACCCCACAAGGAATGATCCTAAAGATGCATAAGTTAATAAGTCAATATATTTTGAAAAAAATTAAAAGATGAGTGACTAAATTAGATGGATGACAATGACACATTTGACAGGAGTTGATTGCTTTAAATGGTTTGTAGCTTTAAATGTAAGCTCAGTGTGCAGAAAATTGAAAGAGACTTTTGCTCTCACCCCAACAAACACAACAAGCTGGATAAGCTACAAAGTCATAGTTTGTTTAGAAACCATCAGAGGTCTAGGAACACAAAGAAACCTGGATGAAATTAATTCTGGACAGCAAAGATCCCTTCATAGATTACAATAGACCCACAGCCACTGTCATCCCTGATACAGCTTCAAGAGGAAGTGGGCAGGGCATAGGTCAAGGTAAGGATAAACCAGACTAACTTTTAATAGGCTTTTAATGGCTCTGTGTGGGCTGGCAAGACAGATTAGAATTCCAGTGTTTCAACCTCCCAGCAAGTCTACCCCCATCCTCCAACTCTTCTTCCATGTCTTCACCAACAACCCAGGGGTAGTTCACGAAAGGCTGGTGACATCTTTGGATACCTGAGAGTGATCTCTGCTGATCAGAAGAAATGAGACACTGCCGAAGACACAGAGCCCTTCACAGAGAGCAAGACAGCCACCACACACCGATGCACATAGATCTCAATGAATAACATATTGTGGAGTTTTCTTGTTTTGAACTTTATAAGAGGAATATGTCATTCTGTTTGTAGTCTTCTGGAATTTTCATTTAAATTACAGCAGAAGTCATTCATAATATTAAGTGTGGCTATATTTCATTTTGTTTACTTTCATTTCAATTTCTTTCATTTCATTTATTCTCACTGCAATTCCTTTGTGTAACTGCACCTCAATGTTTTTATCCATTCACTTGTGGGTGAACCCTCATGTTGTTTCCGGATGACTAAAGTGATGCAGTTATCATTTTTGTACATATCTTGTGGTACATATGTGCAAAAGTTTCTTTTCAGTTACCTAAGTGTGGAAATATTCTGGGTGTGCAAATATTCAACAGTACAAGATAATGCCAAATTATTTCCCAAATGGATTGTAGCTCTTTATGCTTCCAGGAGAAAACTACGAGATTACACTGAACCATGTCCTCTCCAACTCTTGGTATTATCAATAATTCTTAAATTTTACAATACAAATAATAGTGAAAAGTCATCTCATTTTGTTCTTGATTACACTTACATGATTAGTGATGCTGTTGTTGATCTGTGTTGTTGAACATTTCACCAAATGTTTATTGGGTCTCTATGTTTCCTCTTCTGTGAAATGTCTCTCAGGTTTTCTTGCCAGTTTTTCTACTGGGGGCTTGTCTTGTTAATGATTTTTAAGAATTCTTTATATTTACTAATTTATTTAATATATATATATATATATACACATATATATATATATTTGCAAATATTTTCTTCCAGTATGTAGCTTATGCTTCTCTTAAATAACAATTTCTTTTCTCAATGATCCTACATGAATTTGTTATACATCAAAGTTCCAGATAAGCATGGAACTATTTACTCCACTGGTCATTTTTTCTATTTGGGAGCAATACCGTATTGTCTTAATTACTACAGTTCTATAATATGTTTTATAGCTATAATATAGCTCTACAATGTGTTTTTTTATAATATATTTTAGTATCTGGCAGGGAAAAACCCCTCTAATCCTTTCTTCTTCCTCAGATGTATATTGGTGGTGGACAACCACCTTTGTCCAAACAATACTTTGTTTTCCATATAAACTTATGAAGAAAATTGTCAAATTCCCTGAAGAAGTCTATTAGAAATTTGATTGAAAATGCATTAAATACATAGATCAATGTAATGAGGTTTGATATCTTAAAGATGCTCTTTCTTTTCAGGAAATGCGCAACTTCTCAATTTATTTACAGCTTCCTCAATGACCTACATGTAGTTCTGAAATTTGCATATTTGTCTTTCCCATTTGTTTGTTAGATTTATGATGATATTTTATAATTTGGTTTCTATTGTAAATGGTATATATATATACATATTTAACATCTTTATTGGAGTATAATTGCTTTACAATGGTGTGCTAGTTTCTACTTTATAACAAAGTGAATCAGGTATACATACACATATGTCTCCATATCTCTTCCCTCTTGTGTCTCCCTCCCTCCCACCCTCCCTATCTCACCTCTCTATGTAGTCACAAAGTACCCAGCTGATCTCCCTGTGCTATGCAGCTGCTTCCCACTAGCTATCAGTTTTACATTTGTTAGTGTATATATGTCCGTGCCACTCTCTCACGTTGTTCCAGCTTACCCTTCCCCCTCCCCATGTCCTCAGTCCATTCTCTAGTAGGTCTGCATCTTTATTCCCGTCCTGCCCCTAGGTTCTTCAGAACCATTTTTTTCCCCTTAGATTTCATATATATGTGTTAGCATACAGTATTTGTTTTTCTCTTTTTGACTTACTTCACTCTGTATGACAGACCCTAGGTCCATCCACCTCACTACAAATAACTCAGTTTTGTTTCTTTTTATGGCTGAGTAATATTCCATTGTATATATGTGCCACTTCTTCTTTATCCATTCATCTGTTGATGGACACTTAGGTTACTTCCATGTCCTGGCTATTGTAAATAGAGCTGCAATGAACATTGTGGTACATGACTCTTTTTGAATGATGGTTTTCTCAGGGTATATGCCCAGTAGTGGGATTGCTGGGTCGTATGGTAGTTTTATTTTTAGTTTTTTAAGGGATCTCCTTACTGTTCTCCATAGTGGCTGTATCGATTTACATTCTCACCAAGAGTGCAAGAGGCATCCCTTTTCTCCACACCCTCTCTAGCATTTATTGTTTGTAGACTTTTTGATTATGGCCATTCTGATGGGTGTAAGATGATATCTCATTGTAGTTTTGATTTGCTTTTCTCTAATGATTAATGATGTTGAGCGTTATTTCATGTGTTTGTTGGCAATCTGTATATCTTCTTTGGAGAAATGTCTAGTAAGATCTTCTGCCCATTTTTGGATTGGGTTGTTTGTTTTTTTTGATATTGAGCTGCATGAGCTGCTTGTAAATTTTGGAGATTAATCCTTTGTCAGTTGCTTCATTTGCAAATTTTTTCTCCCATTCTGAGGGTTGTCTTTTCATCTTGTTTATGGTTTCCTTTGCTGTGCAAAAGCTTTTAGGTTTCACTAGGTTCCATTTGTTTATTTTTGTTTTTATTTCCATTTCTCTAAGAGGTGGGTCAAAAAGGATCTTGCGGTGATTTATGTCATAGAGTGTTCTGCCTATGTTTTCCTCTAAGAGTTTTATAGTGTCTGGTCTTATATTTAGGTCTTTAATCCATTATCGGTTTATTTTTGTGTATGGTGGTAAGGAGTGTTCTAATTTCATTCTTTTACATGTAGCTGTCCAGTTTTCCCAGCACCACTTATTAAAGAGGCTGTCTTTTCTCCATTGTATATTCTTGCCTCCTTTATGAAACATAAGGTGACCATATGTGTGTGGGTTTATTTCTGGGCTTTCTATCCTGTTCCATTGATCTATGTTTTTGTTTTTGTGCCAGTCCCATACTGTCTTGATTACTGTAGCTTTGTAGTATAGTCTCAGGTCAGGGAGCCTGATTCCTCCATCTCCATTTTTCCTTCTCAAGATTGCTTTGGCTATTCGGGGTTTTTTGTGTTTCTATACAACTTGTGAAAGTTTTTCTTCCAGTTCTGTGTAAAAAGCCAGTGGTAGTTTGATAGGGATGCATTGAATGTGTAGGTTGCTTTGGGTAGTATAGTCATTTTCCCAATGTTGATTCTTCCAATCCAAGAACATGGTATATCTCTACGTCTATTTATATCATCTTTAATTTCTTTCATCACTGTCTTATAATTTTCTGCATACAGGTCTTTTTTCTCCTTAGGTAGGTTTATCCCTAGGTATTTTATTCTTTTTGTTGCAATGGTAAATGGGAGATTTTTCTTAATTTCACTTTCAGATTTTTCATCATTAGTGTATAGGAATGCAAGAGATTTCTGTGCATTAATTTTGTATTCTGATACTTTACCAAATTCATTGATTAGCTCTAGCAGTTTTCTGTTAGCTTCTTTAGGATTCTCTATGTATAGTATCATGTCATCTGCAAACAGTGACAGCTTTACTTCTTCTTTTCCAATTTGGATTCCTTTTATTTCTTTTTCTTCTCTGATTAGTGTGGCTAAAACGTCCAAAACTATGTTGAATAATAGTGGTGAGAGTGGGCAACCTTCTCTTCTTCCTGATCTTAGTGGAAATGCTTTCAGTTTTTCACCATTGAGAAGGATGTTGGCTGTGGGTTTGTCATATATGGCCTTTATTATGTTGAGGTAAGTTACCTCTTTGCCTACTTTCTGGAGGGTCATTACCATAAATGGGTGTTGAATTTTGTCGAAAGCTTTTTCTGCATCTATTGAGATGATCATATGGATTTTCTCCCTCTATTTGTTAATATGGAGTATCACATTGATTGATTTGCATATATTGAAGAATCCTTGCATTCCTGGGATAAACCTCACTTGATTCTGGGGTATGATCATTTTAATGTGCTGTTGGATTCTGTTTGCTAGTATTGTGTTGAGGATTATTTTTATCTATGCTCATCAGTGATATTAGCCTGTAGTTTTCTTTCTTTTTGACATCTTTGACTGGTTCTGGGACCAGGGTGATGGTGGTCTCGTAGAATGGGTTGGGAGTGTTCCTCTGTCTGCTATATTTTGGAAGGGTTTGAGAAGGATACGTGTTAGCTCTTCTCTAAATGGTGATAGAATTCACCTGTGAAGCCATCTGGCCCTGGGCTTTTGTTTGTTGGAAGATTTTTAATCACAGTTTCAATTTCTCTGCTTGTGATTGATCTGATCATATTTTCTATTTCTTCCTGCTTCAGTCTCGGAAGGTTGTGCATTTCTAAGAATTTGTCCATTTCTTCCAGGTTGTCCATTTTATTGGCGTAGAGTTGATTGTAGTAATCTCTCATGATCTTTTGTATTTCTGCAGTGTCAGTTGTTACTTCTCCTTTTTTATTTCTAATTCTATTGATTTGAGTCTTCTCTCTTTTTTTTTCTTGATGAGTCTGGCTAATGGTTTATCAATTTTGTTTATCTTTTCAAAGAACCAGCTTTTAGTTTTATTGATCTTTGCTATCTTTTACTTCATTTCTTTTTCCTTTATTTATGATCTGATCTTTATGATTTCTTTCCTTCTGCTAACTTCAGGGTTTTTTTGTTCTTTCTCTAATTGCTTTAGGTGTAAGGTAAGGTTGTTTATTTGAGATATTTCTTGTTTCTTAAGGTAGGATTGTATTGTAATAAACTTCTCTCTTAGAATCCTTTTGATGCATCCCATAGGTTTTGGATCATTGTGTTTTCAATGTCATTTGTTTCTAGGTATTTTTTGATTTCCTCTTTGATTTCTTCAGTGATCTCTTGGTTATTAAGTAGTGTATTGTTTAGCCTCCATGTGTTTTTATTTTTTACAGATTTTTTCCTGTAATTTATATCTAGTCTAATAGAATTGTGCTCAGAAAAGATACATGATACAATTTCAATTTTATTAAATTTACCAAAGCTTGATTTGTGACCCAAGATATGATCTATCCTGGAGAATGTTCCATCAGCACTTGAGAAGAAAGTGTATTCTGTTATTTTTGGATAGAATGTCCTATAAATATCAATTAAGTCCATCTTCTTTAATGTGCCATTTAAAGTTTGTGTTTCCTCATTTATTTTCATTTTAGATGAGATGCCCATTGGTGAAAGTGGGGAGTTAAAGTCTCCTACTATGATTGTGTTACTGTCGATTTCCCCTTTTATGGCTGTTAGTATTTGCCTTATGTATTGAGGTGCTACTATGTTGGGTGCATAAATATTTACAATTGTTATATCTTCATCTTGGATTGATCCCTTGATCATTATGTAGTGTCCATCTTTGTCTCTTGTAATAGTCTTTGTTTTAAAGTCTATTTTTTTCTGATATGATAATTGCTACTCCAGCTTTCTTTTGATTTCCATTTGCATGGAATATCTTTTTCCATCCCTTCACTTTCAGTCTGTACTTGTCTTTAGGTCTGAAGTGGGTCTCTTGTAGACAGCATATATATGGGTCTTGCTTTTGTATCCATTCAGCCAGTCTATGTCTTTGGGTTGGAGCATTTAATCCATTTACATTTAAGGTAGTTATCGATATGTATGTTCCTATTACCATTTCCTTAACTGTTTTGGGCTTTTTATTGTAGGTCTTTTCCTTCTCTTGTGTTTCTTGCCTAGAGAAGTTCCTTTAGCATTTGTTGTAAAGCTGGTTTGGTGGTGCTGGATTCTCTTAGCTTTTGCTTGTAGAGGTTTTAATTTCTCTGTCAAATCTGAATGAGATCCTTGCTGGGTAGAGTAATCTTGGTTGTAGGTTTTTACCTTTCATCCCTTTTTGTTGTTTTTGAATTTTTTGGCAGTATGTGGGCCTCTCACCATTGTGGCCTCTCACATTGTGGAGTACAGGCTCCAGATGCGCAGGCTCAGCGGCCATGGCTCACGGGCCCAGCCACTCCACAGCATGTGGGATCTTCCCGGACCAGGGCACAAACCCGTGTCCCCTGAATCGGTAGGCAGACTCCCAACCACTGCGCCACCAGAGAAGCCCCCTTTCATCCCTTTAAATATGTCCTGCCACTCCCTTCTGCCTTGCAGCGTTTCTGCTGAAAAATCAGCTGTTCACCTTCTGGGGATTCCCTTGTATGTTATTTGATGTTTTTTCCTTGCTGCTTTTCAAATTTTTCTTTGTGCTATTTCTTGAAAGTTTGATTAATATGTGTCTCGGCGTGTTTCTCCTTGGATTTATCCTGTATGGGACTGTCTTTGCTTCTGGACTTGATTGACTATTTCCTTTCCATTATTAGGGAAGTTTTCAACTATAATCTCTTAAAATATTTTCTCAGTCCCTTTCTTTTTCTCTTCTTCTTCTGGAATCCCTATAATTCGAATGTTGGTGCATTTAATGTGTTTCCAGAGGTCTCTGAGACTGTCCTCAATTCTTTTCATTCTTTTTTCTTTATTCTGGTCTGTAGTAGTTATTTCCACTATTTTATCTTCCAGGTCACTTATCCGTTCTTTTGCCTCAGTTATTCTGCTATTGATTCCTTCTAGAGAATTTTTAATTTCATTTTTTGTGTTGTTCATCATTGTTTGCTTGCTCTATAGTTCTTCTAGGTCCTTGTTACACGTTTCTTTTATTTTCTCCATTCTAGTTCCAAGATTTTGGACCATCTTTAATGTCATTATTCTGAACTGTTTTTCAGGTAGACTGCCTATTTCCTCTTCATTTGTTAGGTCTGGTGGGTTTTTACCTTACTCCTTCATCTGCTGTGTGTTTTTCTGTCTTCTCATCTTGCTTAACTTACTGTGTTTGGAGTCTTCTTTTTCCAGGCCGCAGGTTCGTAGTTCCCTTTTTTTTTGGTGTCAACCCCCAGAGGCTAAGGTTGGTTCAGTGCGTTGTGTAGGTTTACTGGTGGAGGGGACTAGTGCCTGTGTTGGTGGATGAGGCTGGATTTCATCTTTCTGGTGGGCAGATCCACATCTGGTGGTGTGTTTTGGTGTCTCTGTGACCTTATTATGATTTTAGGCAGCCTCTCTTTTCATGGGTGGGGTTGTGTTCCTGTCTTCCTCGTCGTTTGGCATAGGGTGTCCAGCACTCTAGCTTGCTGGTCGTTAAGTGGAGCTGGGTCTTCGTGTTGAGATGGAGATCTCTGAGAGATTTTCGCCATTTCATATTACGTGGAACTGGGAGCTCTCTGGTGGACCCATGTCCTGAACTTGGCTCTCCCACCTCAGAGGCAGAGCCCTGATGCCTGGTTGGAGCACCAGGAACCTCTCATCCACATGGCTTAGAATAAAATGGAGAAAAAAAAGAATGTAAAAGATAAAATAAAAAAAATTTATTAAAATAAAAAAATAATTATAAAAAATTTTAAAAATAAAAAAGAAAGCAAGAAAGAAAAGAGTAAGTATACCAAAAACAAATCCATCAATGATAAAAAACTATACTAAAAAAAAGAAAAAAGGACAGACAGAACCCAGGACAAATGGTAAAAGCAAAGCTATATAGACAAAATCTCACACAGAAGCATACACATACACACTCACAAAAAGAGAAAAATGGGAAAAGATATATATATCGTTGCTCCCAAAGTCCACCTCCTCAGTTTGGAATGATTCATTGTCTAGTCAGATATTCCACAGATGCAGGGTACATCAAGTTGATTGTGGAGCTTTAATCTACTGCTTCTGAGGCTGCTGGGAGAAATTTCCCTTTCTCTTCTTTGTTCGCACAGCTCCTGGGGTTCAGCTTTGGATTGGCCCCGCCTCTGCATGTAGGTCGCCTGAGGACGTCTGTTCTTCTGACGTCTGCTCTTCTGATGTCTGCTCAGACAATACGGGGTTAAAGGAGCAACTCATTCGGGGGCTCTGGCTCACGCAGGCCGGCGGGAGGGAGGGGTACGGATGCGGGGCGAGCCTGTGGCTGCAGAGGCCAGCGTGACTTTGCACCAGCTTGAGGTGCGCCGTGCGTTCTCCGGGTTAAGTTGTCCCTGGATCCCAGCACGCTGGCAGTGGCGGGCTGCACAGCCTCCCAGGAGGGGAGGAGGGATAGTGACTTGTGCTTGCACACAGGCTTCTTGGTGGCTGCAGCAGCAGTCTTAGCGTCTCTTGCCCGTCTCTGGGGTCCACGCTGATAACTGCAGCTTGCACCTGTCTCTGGAGTTCCTATAAGTGGCGCTCTTAATCCTCTCTCCTCCCACACCAGGAAACAAAGAGGCAAGAAAAAGTCTCTTGCCTTTCTGCAGCTCTACACTTTTTCCCGGACTCCCTCCAGGCTAGCTGTGGCACACTAGCCTCCTTCAGGCTGTGTTCCCACAGCCAAACCCAGTCCTCTCCCTGGGATCCACCGAAGCTGAAGTCTCAGCTCCCAGTCCCTGCCGTCCCGATGGGTGAGCAGACAAGCCTCTCGGGCTGGTAAGTGTCAGTCGGCACCGATCCTCTGTGCAGGAATCTCCCCGCTTTGCCCTCCACACCCCTGTTGCTGCACTCTCTTCCATGGCTCCGAAGCTTCCCCCCTCTGCCACACACAGTCTCTGCCTGCGAAGGGGCTTCCTAACGTGTTGAAACCTTTCCTCCTTCACAGCCCCCTCCCACTGGTGCAGGTCTCATCCCTATTCTTTTGTCTGTGTTTTTTCTTGTTTATTTTGCCCTACCCAGGTACGTGGGGAGTTTCTTGCCTTTGGGGATATCTAAGGTCTTCTGCCAGCGTTCAGTAGGTGTTCTGTAGGAGTTGTTCCACATGTAGATGTATTTGTGGGGAGGAAGGGGATCTCCATGTCTTACTTTTCTGCCATAATGAAGCCTGCCTAAATGGTGTATTCTTTTTTTTTTTTTGAGGTACGCGGGCCTCTCAGTGTTGTGGCCTCTCCTGTTGCGGAGCACAGGCTTTGGATGCACAGGCTCAGTGGCCATGGCTCACAGGCCCGGCCACTCTGCAGCATGTGGGATCTTCCCGGACCGGGGCACGAACCCGCGTCCCCTGCATCGGCAGGTGGACTCTCAACCACTGTGCCACCAGGGAATTCCTAAATTGTGTATTTTTAAAAAAAATATTTTCTAGTTGCTTTTGATAGTGCATAGAAATGTACTTGACTCTGGATATTCACACACCTTTCTAAACTCATATTATTTATACTGATTTATTGATATTTTAGCATTCTCTACATAGACCCTATCAACTGCAAATTAATCAGTTTTATTTCCCCCTTTCTAATATTAGTGCCTTTATTTTTTTCTTTTCTTATTGTATTGGCCAGTTTCTCAAAACAATGTTGAGTAGAAGTAGTGACATTGAGCATTGTTTTTTCTGCTTATTTTAGAAGAGATGCTCTCAACATTTCTCTATTTAGGATGGTGTATTTCATTTTTCAGGTTAAGGAGGTATCTTTCTATTCCAGGTAGAAATTTATATATATATACGTATATATATACGCATATATATATATACGTATATATATATGTATATATATATATACGTATATATATATATGCGTATATATATATATTTTTCATCTTTTCCTGTGTTTTTGTCTCTGTTTTATGTGGCTTATCATATTGCAGTGGCAAAATAACTATTATTAATGGTAGTGATATTGGGATTTCCTCTGATGCTTTAACTCTGATGAAGGCTCTTTGTTGGGATACACACATAAATTTTCCTCCTTTTTGAGAGGGAAGCTTTCCTAATAAAATAATAGTTACAAACTGAAAAATAAATTAATTTTTTATATTGTTCTCTACTCTCAAAATTTTGTGTAATATATAATTTAGCTTTTCTCCCTTTCTTTCTTTCTTTTTCTGAAAGTTTCAGAATACTTTGTAGCCTGGCACCCTTTTTATGCTGTTATTTTATTTTATTATTATTTATTATTATTATTATTTTTTTGGCGGTACGCGGACCTCTCACTGTTTTGGCCTCTCCTGTTGTGGAGCACAGGCTCCGGACGTGCAGGCTCAGTGGCCATGGTTCACGGGCCTAGCTGCTCCACGGCATGTGGGATCTTCCCAGACCGGGGCACGAACCTGTGTCCCCTGCATCGGCAGGTGGACTCTCAATCACTGCGCCACCAGGGAAGCCCTCTGCTGTTATTTTTTAATGATTAAAAAAAATCTTACATTTAGCATCCTTTCAGTCAATTTTGCATTCTATTTTCTTAGTAAATAATCTTTTTTCACTGATATTTTTAAGTATTTTCACATAAATTCATACATATCTTCTTATACTTTAACATCTTAGTATCTTTTAAATTCTTTATGTATTTGTTGGGATTTTCTGCTCTTTTTTGGAGTTATATTTGCCAGTAAGTATTACTTTTCCCCTCAAAGAATAAACTATAGATTTAAGGAGATGATCAATATTAACTCTGCTTTTATAATTAACTTATCCTTTTGAAAATTATTTTCTTCTGTTTCTTAATCTTGGGCTTGTTTTTGTCTTCATTTTCTAATGTCGTTACATTAATGCAAATGCTTTATCTTCATTCTCTTTTGTTTATTAATAAAAATATCTTCATGAACATTTATAAACTTTGACTTTTATCTGAAACCAGTGGCTCCCCACTGGAGGCAATCTTGCCCGACAAGGGATATTTGGCAATGTCTGAAGACATTTTGATATGTTATGACTTGCAGTGGAAGAGAAGATGATGCTACTGGCATCTAGGTGGGAGAGGCCAGGGATGCTGCTAAACATCTTACAGTGCACACAACTTTTCCTGACAACAAAGAATTAGCCACCCCAAAGTGCCAACCATGGTGAGGTTGAGAAACCCGCCTACAAGCCATTGACGTATATTCAGTTATTTTGATCAATATTTAAGCCATAATAAGAAAAAACATGGGCTCCCTCTTGATTTTTATCTGCTGTGATGATTTGCTAAAGATCAAAACTCAACAGCATTCACATGTGATTTATTTGACTAACTCTATATTTTAAAAAAATAATTGAACACTGTTAGATAAGATAAGCATGCTACAGATTTCCACAGTTTCTGCCTGCCACTTAGTATTATACTCCTTCCCCTCGAAGAGTCACCCTTTTATATTCACCATCTGACCATTGCGGAAATTTGAGTTTACACTCCTGAATTATATACAAAATGGTCATCAGTCTCTTTCTTTCTTTCTTTCTTTTTTAATTTTCATTTCCTTAAAGGAGGCAACACATTTCCATTGGTAATGGTAGCTCACTGAAGTATTGTAGCTATGTTTCTCAAATATTGCCAGTTCCAAGGAGGGCTGGTAACATCACAATCTTTTGACATGGCTTTGATGATTCGTTAGAATCCTAACCTCTGTAGGGTGGCCTGGTGTCCATTCTCCTACCTCCTCCAATCAAAAATCACTGATGTATAAAAATACCAGATTGAATAAGTAATGACTACTCCTTATTTCACATTCTAGTATGTAGACAAAAACCCAAGTTTTGTTGTTATTGTTGTTTTTATCTTTGAGGATACTGATAACAGATGCACATTCATTTCAAAACAGGGCATGATACTCTGTTTTGCAGTATCAGGTTTTCTAATATTACTGTACTATGGTGATTAGGGAGACTTTGTACTTTGGATTTTTTTCCAACCTCACTTAATACTCAGTGGATTTAAATGCTTGCTAATTGTTTATTCAAAAGTATAGTTATATAAAAAATGAAAAAAATGCTTAAAGTTTCCTTTTGTGGAAGCAGCATCAATACCATGATTTACCATTCATGAGTTACGAGATAGTGACTTTTTATTTTTTCATTAACAAAATGTTCCATCGAGGTAAGTTAATGAGCTTAGTACATAGATCATTCTAATTAACTGTAAGTCAGGGAATAGAACTGTTGATAACAAACGAGAGTCAGGAATATTCTTAGACATTGAGAATCGATGTAGAGAAATTTTTGATTGTTTTAGCTTTCTTCAATTGGCAAACCATACTATCTAAAATGTCAAGTACACAATAGAATATAAATCGTATAGTTTCATGCGGAGGAAATGTTGTACCATCAGTTCTTATAAGGTCTGAGAACTTCCTCAAGCTTTAACTTCAGGAGATACCTTACTCTGCCACTATTTTCCTTCTGTAAAATGCATATAATTATTTCCACCCACATACTACAGAAAGAACATTTGAGAATTCATGAAGTAATCAGGGAATTTCCATTTACCCCTTATCTTCCTTCCTTCATTTTTGCAGCAAACATCATTATACTTTTTGGTTCATTGAGAGAAAACAAAAAAAAAAAAGAAAGATGTTTGCAAATGTAACAATTTCTCAGGAACAAAGATATTTTTCATTTAAAAGCTAAAATAGTAAATGCAAGATTTTTGAGATGGAAAATGAATCAGCTGCCTAAAATTAGTTATAAGTAACAACTTCAATATTAAACTCAGAAGCAAATGGTTGTGTTCTTTATTTTCTTTCTTAACTCATTCCTCCCTCCCTCCCTCCCTCCTTCCCTCCCTTCCTTCCTTCCTCTTTCTTTCTTTCTCTTTCTTTCTTTCTTTCTTTCTTTCTTTCTTTCTTTCTTTCTTTCTTTCTTTCTTTCTTTCTTACCTCTTTCTTTCTCTCTCTGTCTCTCTGTCTCTCTCTCTCTCCCCCCCTTCCTTCCTTCCTCCTTTTCTTTTTCTTTTATTTTTGACCATTCCTTTAATGATTAAGACAGTAAGTGTGGAACAGAGGGCTATAATGGTCACCTAATAGATCAGAATATAGAATTGAATTTGGAACTTGTATTTTCTTCTGAGGGAAGATGTTGTCAATGTCAACCCATAAATTAATAAGTCATTAAACAGTGGTCTTCTCTGAAAGGGACCTCAGAAATCATCTAGTCTTATTTCACAGCTGAAGTTGTAACTTTTTCAATGTCACACAAGTAACTAGCAGAGTGCAACTGGAATCACATATCCTGACTCTCAGTAGTCAAATAATTCCCTCCAGAATCAGAAGCCTACTCATTAGCTTGTTGATGTTCACTCTTAAGTTATAAATGATGACATTCACTTAGATTTCCTTGGTATATTTGAGAATATTAGTAGCATCCAAAAAATCACCAGAATAAAACCAATAAACATATATAGATTTTTTGTGTGTGTGGGAAGTAATAAGAAGGGTATGTTAATTATTATTTCATGCCTTACAATTTGTAAATTAGTTTTGGCAAATACTAAACTAAGTCCTGTCCTGAAATTCAAAAAATGAACAGCATGGCAAAGACTTTCTGTTTATGTAAGAAAACACAGAACAAGAAAACAAACAAAATGACATGTGGCCTTAGTGAATTAATGAACTGATAATAAGCCAACTATGTAGCGTAGTTATCAGAAGGACAATGGGATATATATGTGGCACTCTTCTTATACAAGTGACACCTAAAGTAAAAATCTCAAATATTTGTCTATATTTGCATTACATTAGATTTAATGAGCAGGTAAATGAGTAGAAAAATCAACAATAAATTCATCTTCTAGTTTAAAAACAAGGTATTAAAATGGTATTAAAATATCTTTACAACCATAAGAAGAATCTTGTTATTAAAAGATCTTGAAGGCAATGAAAAGAAGCATGTTATTTCTATAAAGCATTGTTTATTTACTTTTCTTTTTACATCTGAGTGATATTTTGATACATAAATGTAACTTACAAGCCTGATTTTAAAGTAATATGTTTGATGTTATCAAGATGAAGAGAGATTCTAAAAGAAAGAGAAGTTGATTTTTTTTTCCCCCTAGAGTAGAATTAGTATTTTGTTATTTGGTTGGGAAAAAACAGAAAGTCATAATAATGCTCATTGAGAAAAATAAAATCAGAAGACTAGTTTGGTGGCAAATATGCCGAAGCCATATCACATTCCTTTAAATTTAGTATTGTTTCTTAAGTTTGAAAGATACATAAATGCTGAGAAGAACTCAAAGTTATGTGGAGCTAAGTCGTGAGTGGAGGGGATGGTGAAGGTGACAAAACACATGGTCAGGAAGAAATAGACACTGGGAGTGTGAGTGTAGGGTTAGTACTGGGCACTTGTGAAAAGAGAACAGCTGTGCTAGGAGCATGTTATCAAGGGCTAGAGGTGGATTAGAAGATCTGAGAGGATTGTCAACAATTGGAGACAAAGTGCATGAATGAGACAGAGAAGTGTCTAGTTTTGATTCCTGCCTTTTGATTTAGTTCACTCTAAGGGTGGTTTACCTACTACTATTTGAAAACCATCTTTGGGTTTGACAGATACTGCTGATGTGGTAGGAAAGAAGATGTGCTCCCAGTGTCCTTAAGACAGTTTTCTGGTGTGGCCTTTCAAGGAATGTTGGAGAAAGACAATGCTGCAAGAGGAGACCAATGTTCATTGGATTGACCCACTGTTGTATAACAAAGAATTTATGGCCTTTTTTTTCTGGTTCCTGGGAGGGAGACTCTAAGCCCTTGGAGTTTCCCAAGTCATAGGAGTGTCTTTGCTATTCATGGTGGGTCCCTAGATCATACCTGGGTTTATGCTGATACATTGGCACATAGTGGGCCCCCAGATATTTCAGGATGAGAGCTATTCATGTCAGAAAGACCAACCACATGGTATTGGCCTGATCTCCCCACATCCAGAAACTGGAGGGAGTCTGGAACTTGAGTTCAGTGATGTTCAGTTATGTCTATGGAAGGAAACCCCAGTAAAGACGATGGACACCAGTGCTCAGGTGCACCTCCCTAGTTGATAATCATACATCCATGTGCTAAGAAGGTAACATGTCCTGAGGACATGGAAATGTAGCATTTGGGACCATCCCAGGCTCCCATTATGCATCTTTTCATTGGCTGGTCCTGATTTATATCCATTATAATAAAACTGTATCATAAGTGTAGTGCTTTCCTGAGCTCTGTGAGTAAATCTAGGAAATTATCACACCTGAGGGGGTAGTGGGAACCCCCAAATCTTAGCCCGTTGGTCAGAATCACAGGTAACCTGGGAACAACTGAGTTTGTGGCTGGTATCTGAAGTGCAGGCAGTCTTATGGAGGACCATGCCCTTAACTTGTGAAATCTGAAAAATAGTAAAAGTAACATCCTTCTAGGATTAATGTGAAACTTAAATGAATTGGTATGTTTAAAGCATTGACAACACTGCCTGGCACACACAAAATCCGCTTATGACTATTTTAAAATAACATTTCATGGTTCCCTCTACCCAAATAATAGAACCGTTAGAAAGTATAACCTAAGGATTAACCTTTTAGTTTCTCAGTAAATTATCTTCTCTCAATGGTTAAGAAAGTTACAGTGGAAATAATATGTTAAATATAATGTGCCTTATTGATATGACAATTATTTATATATTTGGAGTAGAAAAATGTCTAATAATCATTTAATAGATTTTATTATGCCACTAAAGTTTCAGTTACAACTTCTACAATTATATAAACTTTTGTCTTGTGTGTACCATGCTCTCTTTGGTCCAGGCAACACTCCAAAAGAGAAGAATGCACTCCAGAGAAAGTAGGATAAACAGGAGATAGGTAATCACATCTAATCTGGGATAGCTGATTATGTTCTGTGCTGATTTATGTTCTGTGCTTATTTTTAATTTTATTTTTTAAATCAACATTGAGAAAGAAAAGTTGAGATATTAATTACCCGTTTACTGTCAATGTAGCGGAAAATGTAATTTATAGCCTACTTGCAAAGAAAAAAATCTACGTGCTTAATTTAAGAACACAAATTATTCAAATAACATTTTGAATTTGATTATTCATTTAATTGAAATGTTGCTCTTTCAGTCAGAGTTGCTTTTGAGAGTCCAATTTCAGCAATACTTAACTAGGAGCTCTCTGTAGAAAGGATAGAAGGGGGATCCACAGATTAAAAATGCATGGGGAAATAACTGCATTTGGAGAATTCCATTTACCTGAAAGCAAGAGTCAAATTCATTACTGGTTTTGTTTTTTTTTTTTTTTTTTTCCTCAACCTGGTTGTTGCTTTGGTGGAGAAAGGAATCAAGGAGATAATCTGGACACATAGAGTAACTAAAAATTAGAGTTCAACACAGAGCTCAGAAGCAAAGCTTATCCCAGCAGTTATGAAGGAAGGGTCTGTGGGCTACATCTGTGGAAATTGCCTTCAGAATAATAGTAAAAATATGAGGCTCTGCCTTAGAAAGAAAGTTCCTCTTTTCATCCTGCTGTATTGTTGTCTTATGGCTGGCTATCCAAACCAGGGTCTTGACTCTGAAAACAGGACAGTAAGTACACCCCAGCGGACACTAAGAGTATAATAATCTTTTAAATAGTTGGCAGAATTTATTATTTTTATCATTATTAAGGTACAACAAAATGTGCAGTTTTAAAGTATACATTTGATGGTGTCTGTCATGTGACCACCATCACCATCAGGATATAGAATGTCTCCATATCCCTAGAGTTCCCTTGTGGATTTTGCAGTCAGTTGCCTCCCCTGACCTGTAGGCATAGGCAACCACTGATGTGCTTTCTGTCATTATAATTCTGCCTTTCCTAGAATTTCATACCTTAGAATCATACAATATTTTGTCATTTGGGTTTGATTTCTTTAACTTTGCATAATGTTGCTGAGATTCATTCATAGATATAACTGCTTTGATCAAACACGTGAAAGTATCCCTGTGAAATCATGCTATCATTTCCTTTGGGTGAATACTCAGGAGTCAGATTGCTGCGTCATATAATAAATGTAGTATGTAAGTTTAATGCTATAACAGATGTCAATATTGTTTTCCAACGTGGCTATACCATTTTGCAATCCCACCAGCAAGATATGAGAGTTCCGGTTTCTCTCATATCTTTAGATTTTTGAAGTTTAAATATATGGGTGTAAAATGGTATATCATTGTGGTCTCAAGGTTTGTTTTTTTTCCCAATTGTATTGAGATATAATTGACATACATCACTCTATAGGTTTAAGGTGTAGGGCATAATGGTTTGACTTACATATATTATGTGAAATGATTACCAGAATAAATTTAGTTAGCATTCATCATTTCACATAGCTACAGTAAAAAGAAAAAGAAAAAAAAATTTTCTTCATGATGAGAACTCAGGATTTACTCTCTTAACAATTCTCCTGTATACCATACAGCAGTGTTAACTATAATCATTATGTTGTACATTATGTCCCTATACTTATTCATCTTACAACTAGAAATTTGTGCCTTTTGACCACCTTTATCCAATTCCTTCTTCTCCACCCTCCACTTCTGGCAACCACAAATCTGATCTCTGATCACTCTGTCTCTCTTTTTTTAAATAGTTTTTTGGGATTTTTGTTTGTTTGTTTTAGATTTCACTTGTGAGATCATACAGTATTTGTCTTTGGCTTATTTCACTTAGTATAATGTCTTTAAGGGCCATTCATGTTGTCATAAATGGCAGGAGTTTTTTCATTTTTTATGGCTGAGTAATATTCTATTGAATATATGTGTATGGGTCTTAATTTGTATCACCTTGATGATCAGTGATGCTGAGTGTCTTTTCATGTTTATTGTCATTCATCTTCTGTTGTGAACTGTTTGCACTAACCATTTGCCCAAGTTTTAATTGTTTGTTTGTTTTTTTACTCCATTCTTAAAGTTTTTTTTTTCTTTTACAAATTCTTGATATCATAAGCCTTTTGAGAGATAAATGCTTTGCAAATATTTTCAGCATTCTGTGGTTTCCCTATTATGTTTTCTTAACTGCATTTTTTCAAAAAGCAAATGTTTTTAATGGCATAGTCATTATTATCATTATCATTAGTTTCACTTTTTGGGGTTGTGCTTTTTCTGTCCTATTTATAAAATATGGCTCTAGCCCAATATCACAGTTTTCTCTTTATTTTCTGTTATATACTCGATAGTTTTATAATGTATGATCCGTTTTGTTTATTATGTGAGGAAAGAGTTGAAATTTCTTTTCCATACAGATATACATTTGTTCCAGCACTATTTCTTTTTTTTTTTAACATCTTTATTGGAATATAATTGCTTTACAATGGTGTGTTAGTTTCTGCATTATAACAAAGTGAATCAGTTATACATATACATATGTTCCCATATCTCTTCCCTCTTGCATCTCCCTCCCTCCCACCCCTCTAGGTGGTCACAAAGCACCGAGCTGATCTCCCAGTGCTATGCCAGCACTATTTCTTGAAGGCTTTTTTTTTTTCCCCATTGCCTCCTTTGTCAAAAATCAACTGTTCCAATTCAGCTCCTACTATCCATGAATCTGGTATATTTCTCCACTATTAGATCTATTAAAATTTCCTTTTGCAGTGTTATGTCATTTTCAACGTACAAGCCTTGCATATATTTTGTTATATTTTTCAATGCTGTTGTAAGTGGAGATATTTTTAAAATTTTGTTTTCAAATTTTTCATTGCTAGTACTCAGACATACAATTTATTTTTTATTTTTTATATAGATTTTGTATCCTTCAACCTTACTAAGTTACTCTTATTTCTAAAATTTTTTTTTTCTAAATTCCTTAGGATTTTGCCTGCAAGCTATTATGTCCTTTGCAAATAAAGTCAGTTTTATTTCTCCCTTTCCAAACTGTATGCCTTTTTTCTTTTCTTTATCATATTGCTTTGGATAAAACTGCAGGACACTGTTGAAAATAATGGTGAGAGCAGACATTTTGCCTGTTCTTGATCCAAGGTAGGGGCATTGATCCATTCACTGTGGAGGATGGTTTAACTATATGTTTCTCATATACCTGTTTACTTAGATCGAGGATGTTTCCTTCTATTTTTAGTTTACCTAGTTTTTTCCTTTTCTTTTTTCCATGAATGGATGTCAAAATATGTCAAATGATTTTTTTCATCATCTACTTCAATGATCATATGTCTTTCTCCTTTATTCTGTGTAGTTACACTGGCTGGCTTTTCAAATGTTGAAACAATACTGAATTCCTGGGATACAGCCCACTTGGTTATTATGTATGATCCTCTATGTCTTGATGGATTTAACTTGCTAGTACTTTGTTAAGAATTTTTGTATCCATATTCAAAACTGATACATTTGTCTCCTTTTATTATCACACTTCTACTGCCATCATAAAATGGCAGAGTAAACATTTTCTTCTCTATTTTCTGAAAAATTTTTTTGTATTAATATTATTTCTTCCTTGAGTGGTTGAATTTACTAAGGAGGATACCTGTATCTGGAGTTTTCTTCATGGGTGTGTAGTAAAGAATTTGCCTTATCCAAAGGTCTGGCCTTTGATCTTAGCTCCTGGGAGGTGATCTCTAAACCTTGGAACATCCTGCCTGATAAGAGTGCCATTGTTTACCTGGGAGTCTTGGGCCACACCAGACATTTTAACAATGAAATTTACAGTGGGGCTTTGGGCTACACTGTAACAGCTCCACTTCCATAAGTGCTAGTGACTAAAGGTCAGCCACATGCCCACTTGTGTGGTCAACCACATCTATGTGAGTGACTGAGCTCAATAGAACTGGATTAATGAGGCTAAGGTGAGCTTCCCTGTTTGGCAATATTCCATGTATATCAATGTACATTGTTGCTGCGAAAAATTAGCACTGTCCATGACTCCACTGGCAGAGGAAAATTGAAGCTTTGTTTTTGGAAATTTTCTGTACTCTACACCATGGCTCTCTCCCTTTGGATGATTTTTAATCTGTATCCTTTTACTACAATATGTCATAACCTTAAATATAACAACTTCAGTGAGTTCTGAGAGTCTTTCTAGTAAATTACCAAATTTGAGAGTGGGAATGGTGACACTAAAACTTGCAGAGTGACAGAGGTTTAGGGACCCTCCCTCCCCAAACTCTGCAGTGGGAAAGGCCCTTCATTTAAGATTCAATTAAAAAAAAAAAACTGATCAGAGCTATTCAACTTTTATATTTCTTTCTGGTTCAGTTGGTAGTTTTTGTTTTTAACAAAAATTTAATTTTCTCTGATGAATTTGTGTATTTCATCTGGATTGTCACATTTATTGGCATAAAGTTATTCATAGTATTATTTCCTCATTTTCTATTTCATTGATTTCTGCTCTTATAATTCTTTTTCTTTCCATTCTGTCTGGTAATTTGCTCTCTTTTCACTAATTTCTTAAGATGGAAACTCAGCTGATTGGATTTAGATATTTCTTCCTTTCTAATACAAACATTTAAAGCTATAAAATTTCCCTAAGTACTGCATTAACTTCATCCCTGAAATTTTGGTATGCTGTATTGGGCTGCACCCCACAGGCCTACAAGCCCTGTGCTTACTCAGCTTCAAGACCAAAGAAAGAGACCAGAGTCAGCAACAGAGACATCAGTGGTTTACTGGATGGGGGATCTTACATGCCTGAAGCAACGTCCTGGAGTGACACCCCACCATGTGTGGCAGAGGGTGGGCAGAGCATGATGGCAGTCTTTGCTTCCGGGGGGAAGAGGAGATTGTCATTTACAGGGGTAATTAAGGTCAGGTTAGCTCATCAGTTACCAAGGAAACTAGCAGAGGTGTATGTCCCTCGCTGCCCCTTTGATAGGAACAATCACTAGCTGGGGCCTGGGGCAAGTATGTAGGAAGGTCAGTCAGGTGAGTAGAATGTAGGTGAAGCAGGCACTGGTCAAGCAGGGGATGTACAGACAGTAAGAGAACAGTCACCTCGAGTGGTTCTGACCATGCATACTGGATAGCCATTCAACATATTTTCTAACTTCTCTTGTAATTTCTTCTCTAGATTTTATATAAGCATGTAATTTCTTATCTTTCTTATGTTATTGAATTTTTTTTTGTTTTTTAATATTTATTTATTTGGTTGTGCTGGGTCTTAGTTGCAGCATGCAGGATCTTCATTGCAGCATGTGGGATCCTTTTGTTTTGTTCAGTCATGGCATGCAAACTCTTAGATGCAGCATTTGAGACCTAGTTCCCTGACTGGGATCTAACCCAGGCTCCCTGCATAGGGAGCATGGATTCAGCCACTGGACCACCAGGGAAGTCCCAAAATTGTTTTTTAATTTTTATATATTTGGTGTTTTTCTTGTTTCGTTATTATTGTTATTATTAATTTCTAGTATAAAACCAGTTTGGTCAAAAATATACTCTGATTTATTTCAGTCTTTTATTATTCATGAAAATTTGTTTTATGATGTAGCATATGGTCTTTTTTGGTAAACATACTATGTGCCCTTGTAAAGATACAAGGTTTGTAAGTTTTTGATATTTTATAAATATTATTCAAGTAAAAGTAGTTGATAGCATTGTTCAGATCTTTGTTGATCTTCTATCATTGTTTCACTGATTGCTGAGGGAATATTAATATCTTCAACTATGATTGTAGAATTATCTACTTCTATTCTTTAATTCTGTTAGTTTTTGTTTATTCTTAGCTATATTATTTGATACATATTACATATATAATTGTTATATCCTCGTGATTAATTGATCTATTCATCATTAGGATAAATCCCTCTTATCTCTGCTAATACTTTATATCTTAAAATCTATTTTATCTGATATTAATATAGCCACTTGTTCCTCCTTATATATACTGTTTACAGTATATCTATCCATTTACTTTCAGTCTATCTATGTCTGTATACTTGAAGTGTTTCTCTTGTTTTGATCTTGTTTTTTTTTTTAATCATTCTTTTTCTCTGAAACTATTTTGTATTATTTTATTTTATTTTTGTTTTATTTTTATTCATAGTGAGCATGTATAGTTTTACTTAAATGAGGAAAGTTACATATACTGCTTTAAAATTCCTGCTTGCTGGTTCCAACACCTGGGTCATTTCCAGGCTAGTTTCAGTTGATTTACTTTTCTCTTGAACACAGGTTCTATTTTCATGGTTCTTTATTTCAGATAATTTTAGATTATGTTCTGGACATTATTAGTTTTAAGATGTGGAGATTCTAAATTCGTAATTTTTCTCTAATGAAATGTTTATCCATTGTTTTACCAGGGAATTATCTTGGTTGGATTTTAACTACAAATGTCTTCTTGGGTATTAGAGCTGGTCTTTACTCAAATCTTTTGGCTTCATCTACATTGCTTTCAGTCTGTTCCATGGATACATTATTTAAGGTCAGTGAGAAATGCAGGTAGACAGAATTTGGTGATTCTGTTTCTGGTTCTTTCCATTCCATGATTTCCCCAATCTTTATAATAGTCATGGATTCTTTGGTTTCCAATTTCTGGTTAACCAAGTAGCAACTCTTTTGCTTCATTTCCCCAAAAGTTGAAAAAAAGTGGAAACTCACTTAATTCACTCCCCCTCCTACTGTGCATTTTTCACTAGACTCTGCCTGCAGTTTTTTATCTTATATGAAGGTTTTATATGCATTTTCTGCATGTGAGTCTGTCTGGTGGGCACTTTCTCTGCTATTACTGGAAGTAGAATACAACAAGAGTAACTTTCATTTAACAATTTTCTCATTCTCATCCAAAGTTTTGCAGTATGTGAGTTACTGATGTAATCTTTCCTGCACATGAAGTATTTTTTAATCCTTGCCTTCAGTGTTAATTTTTCCCCTCCTCTGGTCTCCTGTAACACTTCATTCATGTGTCTATTATAGAAATTAAAGCACGGTATTTCCTTCCTGAGACTATAAGCAATGATTGTTTATTTTTTTACTTCTTTCCCCAGAATCTGAGACAGTCCTAGAATGAAACTGTTTTCTGATAAATGTTTTTTGAGTGAAAGAAGAATGAATCCCCATACCAATTATATGTATGTGGATTTGTGACTTGTTCAGAAGTAGTCATTTTCAGGTTTTCTTAAATTTTTCTATGTTGTATATATTGCAAAAAGATCTTTATACAATAAGCATAGTGATGACATGTCTGCCTCTGCCAAAATATATATATATATATTAAAAGACTGGCTGAATATTTTACAGTCCATTTCTGTCTCTACATAAAATTGTGACATTGGTGCCACTTTACCTTGGCTCCCTTTTGTTGTACTGTCTCCATTATCTGACCCCACCCCTTTCCTTTGGCCTCTGTCTGTTGCCAAATCAGCCCACTGGGACCTGGTTTATTGTGAGAAAGATATGAACTCTCAAATATCTATATTTAATTTATGGTAAGTGCTATGTAGGGGCTTACATCTATGGGAAGGGTCCTTGTATCTTTATATTTATGATTTTGGTGAATAAATATCTCCTGAACACAAGAAAAAAGAGGCATGGTTACATTTGCTTTCATGAATATATTTTCTCATGTAGAAGATAAGGCTTAATATTCAAAACAAAATCCTGGTCTTAGATTTAAGATCCTATTCTAAACAATTGGATAATATTTCTGTTTCCTTCCTCCAATAAAATGGCCAATTTATTTATTTATTTATTTTTTCCTAAAAGCTTAATCATAGTTTCCTATAGAACTGAATATAAGGGTCTGATTATAAATTAAACACACACCCACACATACATACACACACAATAAATAAATAAAGGTTCACAAGTTATCTAATTCAACTTTTTAATTAAATTGTCTTTTGTGATGTCTACAGTTAAATACTTTATTTTTCTATTATTTAAGCTTAAAAACCTTTTTACCTTTCATTTTAGTATTTTAAATAGAATTCTAGAAATCATCTTTTTATGTTTTAATAAATTATTTCTTGAACTTCTGCATATTTTGGACATGAGACACGTTAGGAAATACTATACACTTAAAATAAGCAAAGAGCATCAACACATCTTAATCAAAACAAGTGAATTCTTTGAAGATGGACTTTGAAGGGACTTAACACTTTCTAGTTACCTATGTAAGAAAACTCTGTAAGGAAAATCTTTATCCTTGGTTGCTGAAGACATCAAATGTAACCATAGCATTTGACATAATATTTTCACATTTTCTTCTCTTTTAAAGATCCTAATTGACCTTTTCCTATTGGGCTAACTTGATTACTCATTCTACATTTCCTTCTATGCTCTAATTTCTTATCCTAATGCGTCTTTTGGCAGGGAAGGGTTAAAAAGGCCTGATTAAGCTGTAAATGGCTGACATTCTGCTATCAAGTGTGAATGTGCAGTTAAAACATTCCTGCAAATGAGTTTCAGTGTCTGCTTTTTTAATATGGAGCACGCTGGTAGCTCTCCATTCCTCCTCTCTCTTCTGTCTCTGCACTTCATTATATAAGGGAATAAATTACAGTACTTTTTATTTTACCCTCTGTTCCAACTCCACTGAGAATCAGGCTTTCAGAAGAGGCTCTCATTTTGATGCTAAAAGCCCCTGATATTTTGCCTGACCAACTAAACGTGGAACTAAAGAGAAGCAAGTGGCTTATCTGCGAAGTGTTTCCACCTCATATACATGCAACCAGTAGCAGAAAAGCTGGACAGGCAGAGCCAGCTCAACCCTGAGACCCTATTAGCAATTCTAATGTCTTGAGTGGCGGCTGGAAACAAGGTGCTGACTGTTTGCCTCCTGCCCATTCTGGCACTATTAGGTAAAATAAAAGTCCTGTTCTCTGAGAAACTTTTCAGTGAAACAATTCTCAGTCATTCACAAGTCAAAGGCAAAGAAGAAAGAGCCTCAGTGTAAAATGCTGTAAAGTAGCCTATTGTTTTCAGTCATTTTTCTCACTATTCATAGCTGAAGGGGGAGAAGATGAGAAGGAACAGGAAGAGGAAAGTTAAGGCAACTTTCTACTGAAATGCCTGATCCCGCACTTGAGCTGTACAATATGTCCCAAGCTCTCCAACCCTCCCTGCAGACCTCAGCAAATTTTCTGTCCCTCAAATCCTTTTATTATCTGATAAGACAGTGAAAATGTCTAGTCCATTCCCCTGTTTAAGGCATTCTAACTACTTCAGTTGTTTTGGTTTCTGTTTTGTTTTGTTGTTTTTTCTGGAAAGTATGATTTTATTTTCTTAACGGATGTTTTGGGATGTAGGAGCTTGGATTTGAAGGAACCATGATCCTCTGACACTTACAACATAAAACTGCTGCTAGAATGTGTCTGTAGATTTTATTTTTTTATTATTATTTTTAAAAATTTTATTGGAGTACAGTTGATTTACAATGTTGTGTTAGTTTCAGGTGTACAGCAGAGTGATTCAGTTAAACATATACATATATTCATTCTTTTTCAGATTTGTTTTCCATATAGGTTATTATAGAATACTGAGTAGAGTTCCCTGTGCTATACAGCAGGTACTTGTTGGTTATCTATTTTATATATAGTAGTGTGTGTATGTTAATCCCAAACTCCTGATTTATCCCTCCCCTCCCCCAACATTTCCCCTTTGGTAACCATAAGTTTGTTTTCAATATCTGTACACAGTTTGGTTTTACAGATATTAAACCATAATACATCTGATTCAAGATGCTATTTTAAAAAGCCTAGCTTAATGTGTCCACTTCATAATTTCCACACAGCATTATTTTGGTTTTGTAGACCATGACATGACTAGAGAAGTTAAGAAAGTTGTAAAGTATCTAAAGACAGTGGTAAACAGACCATAGATGTTTGCCTTTTGCTTATTCCTTTGTCTAAATGTTTGTCTTGGTCATGGCAAGATGTATTTGTCCACAGGGATGTCCTCATGGCCAGGACATTCCTATTCGAGGAGGGAGCTGGGTCACAGAAGATGGACCACAGTGAAGAAAAGTCATAGGCTTTCTCTGAGGCTCCAGATCTGAGCTCCAAGTCTGACATAGGCCCTGATCATGGACAGCTTGGATGCCTGTCATCAACTCAGAGCATTGGGGATTATCTTTTGTAGTGGGCTGTAGCTAGTTTGTGACAGTGAGCTGGTTGTTAAACAAATGGTAACTTGAAATCAGCCAGGGTGGAAATATTTACACCACAGAAATTGGCAAATTCCACAAATCATGGAATTTATTTATGTTTGTCTGTTTTTTTATTGTTAATTTCTTTCTTTTTCTTTTTTAGAGAGCTGGCTTACTAGCACACCACTACTTAAAGTGTACCATTCTTGAGACAGGACCACCAGGAAGACACCTGAGATTCTAGGAATGAAAAAATAATTGTTCATCCCTGATATAGAAAACTTTCTAGAAATTCTTCCAAATGCTCTGCCCTGCTTAAGGCTTGGGGGAATACCTTTGATTAAATGGCTAAACCTGGGTTGGCATACAGTTATCACATATGGTAAATAGCCCATGTGATTCTGAACATGGCTTCTAGCTGACTACCATCTTATAATATCTCACAAGTTTTCTTATCCACCAGGTTAATTGCTGCCCCATTCAAGATTAAAAATCCACTAAGTGCCTCATTGACCAAAGGACATCACCCCAATACACTTTCCTTTCCTTATTTCTAGGCTAAGCACAAGAGACTTAAAACTGAACTGTTCTTCATGGGATTAAGTACAAAGAGAATTCAATTCAGTAAACAGCTATTGAGTACGTATCATATATGGTATAATAAATACATATAAAATAATTTTAAAATACCCAACAATCTATTGAAGAATAAAGAGGTTTAGTGAATATTTATTAGGGATCTGAATGAAGTTTATACCACAATCTCACAGAAAAACATCTTTAAAATACTCATTAGATTTTTTTTTCTTACTCCTTATTTTATGCAAAATGCCCAAATCATTCTTACTTCCTCACTTTTTTCCTTTCTCCATCATTTTGCATGCTTCCTCACCCCCTGCCCCTCTCAAGTAACCCTTGCCTTCCCTCTGCTCCCCTATTTTTCCATCTAGGTGTCTTCTCTCATACTTTCTCATTCAGCAACTTGACCTCCCTGGATTTCTCCCATTGAGGAAATATTCCATTACACTGCTCAGCTCAAAGCCTATAGCCCATCAATTCAGATATGAACCTTCCTTTTCAGTAGCAGGAACATGGGTTATTGTAAATGGTTATTTTTTTTTCCAGAAATACAATTTTTTTCTGTGGTTTTCTTACACATTCTGCCTTTTATTATAATGATATGTGTTACTCCTTCATGACAGGATTATTACTTTATTGGGAGCCAATGCAATTCGTATCTCATCTTTGTGGCATAAGGTACTACTTTTTATGTACTGTATGTCTAATATACATTTGTTGAGTGGCAAGGATGCAGAGATGTCCCAAAAGCCAGTTACTTGTGTTGAGTCTATTAAATAAACTTCATAATATTTATCCCATATTTAACTAAGATCAATTTTCCAGAAACACAGATAACTGTACTATATAGAACCAAACAAAAATTAGGCTAGCTTTTTAACATGGAAAATAATGCAGTGGTCTTATGGTCAAAGTAAGGGACATTATGCATAAATATGTCAAATATAATTAACATTGGAAAGAAGGAAAATGTGGCTGTAAAATGGTTTACTGCAGGGGAAGCTCATAAGAAAAAGCAGTGTTATTGTAGGTTTAACTGGTTATGTGCAGGATCTCATCCTAGGTAAGTGACCATTGCACATGCCTACTGTTTATCAGTTGAGTTGCTGTGAGATTTTTAATTCACTAGAGGGAGCTTGTGTGTTGGAATGATGCTGATACTACACAAGGAAAATTGATTGCATTCATTCAGTCCCCACAGCCTGAAAAATACTCCTATTTATTTTATTCAGGAGCTTGTTGTAACCTATCCCAGAGTTGCCTCGTCATTTTTTTCCACTAGTGAAAAGTCTAATTTCCTTTTCCATTTTTTATTCTTCTATGCTGTTCACTCAGTCTGCATAATGGTCTAACATTCCACTGTATTGGCTCTCTTAGTTCTTATCTGGTTTCATCACCAATGTTCTTTTTATCCCAGAGCATGGTCAACAAAAAAGTGAATCCAGTTGAGGTGCCTACCTGTTCCATGTCTGAGTGATAAAAGATTTTCCTGATTGTTCAACCACTATTTGAACAGTCAAAAAATTGACGTTTTTGTATCTGACATACCTCAGTTACCATTTTAACAGCCTATATCAAGTAGAGGGGACATATTTCCTGGCATAATGTTTGTCTTTAGGTCAGATTCTAAATAAGTGGAATTAGTATAATTTAACAAGAATGATTTGCCATCTTACCAGTAAGCTCAAATCAAGATAGTAGACAGTAATTCAGATATCAAACATTAAAAGTTTCATTTTGGTATATGTATTTGTTTCACCCAATGGTAAAAATCATGTGTTAAAAGAATATTTGTTGTGTGTATGTATGTTGTACTCATATGCCTGCCCATTCAAAGTTAGATATCTCTGTCTTTCAGTTTGATAAATGGAATATACACAAGCCAGAGTCAAAGTTACCGACTGCTTACTCATCAATACTGCTTGATAGTTTTTTTATTTTATTTCTTCTCTTAGGTTTGCATCAAAAAGGACTCAATATTAACATGATTATCACTCTTTAAAAACTGTTTTGGAAGATCAGTTAGTTGCAAATGGCTTCAACATTCCCACCCCTACAAATTCTTTTCTGTGCAATATTAATGAGTAGGTGTGTCAGAGGTCTCAAAGACCATCCTCAGGCTTGACAAATTTCCAGAACAACTCAAAGGACTTAGAAAAGTAGTTATACTCATGGTTATAATTTATTACAACAAAAGGATATAAATTAAAATTAGCAAAGGTAAAAGGCACTGCCTTAGTCCATCTGGCCTGCTATAACTAAATACCACAGATTAGGTGACTTTTATACAACAAAAATTTATTTATCACAACTCTATAGGCTGGAAGTCCAAGATCAGCATGGTGGAATGAGAGCCCTTTTTCAGGTGCCGAGATCTCTTTATATCCTGATACGGGAGGGGTAAGGAGTCTCTCTAGGGCCTCTTTTATAAGGGCTCTGCCCTAACAACCTGATCGCTTCCGAAAGGCCCCACCTCGTAGTATCATGATATTGGCATTAGGATTTCAACTAATGAATTTAGGGAACTGGGAGAGCAGACATTTAATGTACAGCAGGCACATAGGGCAGAGTCCAGGAGAAACAATATGCAAGGTTCTAAGTGTGTCCTCTCAATGGAACCAAAGACATGTTTCATTTTCCCAGCAATGATGTGTGACAACATGTGTGAAGTGTTGCCAACCAGAGAACCTAACTCAAGCCTTGACGTCTAGAGTTTTTTATTGGGATCCAGGCACATGGGCATGCAGTGCAGTGCTCATGTGGGTGACCACATTGCTCAGACTCTAGTTTCATAAGAGCAAAACAGGCCTTGGTCATAAATCACAGTGTTAGGATAAATATATCTGATCAAACTGGTGTAGTATGGTTCAAGGCCTCAGACATACAAAACCACTCATCATGCAGAATATTCCAAGGGCTCAGAGATTATCTCTCATGAGCCAGCCAAGGGACAATTCTGAAGACAGTTCTCTCCTTTTTCTTTTTTTTTTTAAACATCTTTATTGGTGTATAATTGCTTTACAATGGTATGTTAGCTTCTGCTTTATAACAAAGTGAATCAGCTATACATGTACATATATCCCCATATCTCTTCCCTCTTGCGTCTCCCTCCCTCCCACCCTCCCTATCCCACCCCTCCAGGTGGTCACAAAGCGCCGAGATGATCTCCCTGTGCTATGCAGCTGCTTCCCACTAGCTATCTACCTTACGTTTGGTAGTGTATATATGTCCATGACTCTCTCTCGCCCTGTCACAGCTCACCCTTCCCCCTCCCCATACCCTCAAGTCCATTCTCTAGTAGGTCTGTGTCTTTATCCCTGTCCTGCCCCTAGGTTCTTCATGACCATTTTTTTTTTTTTTAGATTCCATATGTATGTGTTAGTTTGTTTTTCTCTTTCTGCCTTACTTCACTCTGTATGACAGACTCTAGGTCCATCCACATCACTACAAATAACTCAGTTTCATTCCTTTTTATGGCTGAGTAATATTCCATTGTATAGATGTGCCACATCTTCTTTATCCATTCATCTATCGATGGACACAGGTTGCTTCCGTATCCTGGCTATTGTAAATAGAGCTGCCATGAACATTGTGGTACATGACTCTTTTTGAATGATGGTTTTCTCAGGGTATGTGCCCAGTAGTGGGATTGCTGGGTCATATTGTAGCTGTATTTTTAGTTTTTAAGGAGCCTCCATTCTGTTCACCATAGTGGCTGTATCAATTTACATTCTCACCAACAGTGCAAGAGGGTTCTCTTTTCTCCACACCCTCTCCAGCATTTATTGTTTGTAGATTTTTTGATGATGGCCATTCTGACTTGTGTGAGGTGATACCTCATTGTAGTTTTTATTTGCATTTCTCTAATGATTAGTGATGATGAGTATCCCTTCATGTGTTTGTTGGCAATCTGTATATCTTCTTTGGAGAAATGTCTGTTTAGGTCTTCTGCCCATTTTTGGATTGGGTTGTTTGTTTTTTTGATATTGAGCTGCATGAGCTGCTTGTAAATTTTGGAGATTAATCCTTTGTCAGTTGCTTGGTTTGCAAATATTTTTTCCCATTCTGAGGGTTGTCTTTTCATCTTGTCTGTGGTTTCCTTTGCCATGCAAAAGCCTTTAAGTTTCCTTAGGTCCCATTTGTTTATTTTTGTTTTTATTTCCATTTCTCTAGGAGGTGGGTCAAAAAGGATCTTGCTGTGATTTAACGACAGTTGTCTCTTAAGAATGTTGTGGATTTGAGCATCCAAACCCACTGAGCTTATCTTTTCCTGCCCAATAGTGCTACTTAAAATTAGATTTCCTTGGCCAAATATTTAAGACATACTGAGTTAAGTAATATTAAACAGCTTTCTCCACATCTCTTAATATGCTAATAACCACTGAGATATTCCAAGTGTATGTATTTGTCACCACTAAATGGATTTCAAAATCTTTCCCTTCCCTAGAGATCTTATTTTAGGAAATGTTGCTCTAAATGACTCATCCTACTTGAGTGAAGTGTCTGTCTAATCAAAGAAAATGTTAGTTAAAAGGGCAAACGAAAAAACAAGTTGAAGCACAAGAGTTACTGGTAAAGGATTCATAGTTAAGTATTCCTTATGAAGAATTGTACTTGTCTTTTATTAGTATCTGTTGTCTCTACCATGTTTTACTTGGTAACTTGCTTTCAAATATTTCACTAAAGTTTATAGTGTTTTGGTAATAAAATCAGTATATTTTCTTGACCTTTGTAACTTGTGTCATGAAAATGGTTATTGGGTTAATATCATATTTACCAGAATTACTCTTCATAATATGTAAAAGATATTCAGCTATTAAAAATATAGCAAAATGTGGAATGTCCCTGGTGGTCCAGTGGTAAAGACTCTGTGCTTCCACTGCAGGGGGCATGGGTTTGATCCCTGGTTGGGAAACTAAGATCCCACATGCCATGTGGTGTGGCTAAAAAAAAAAAAAATATATATATATATATATATATATATATATATATATGTATGTATATGTATGCATATATAGCAAAATATGTTGGAAAAATCAGGAGTTCATTTTGATTTAACAATAAATAAAAATAATCTTCCAGTTTCTGAACAAAAGGTTTCCCACATTTTAACTCACTGACTGTATTTGATATTGCCCAAATACCTGCTAGAATTAACTGAGCCTACTTCTTGGCCATTAATATTCTTCTTATTTTAGGTGTTCCTACCATTCTTATTCCATGAAATCTGCGGCAGAGCTACAAATGAGGAAAGCAGGCAATGAGAAAGGCAATTTGAAATTAGCAAGCAGTCATTTGAAAACTTGGTTTAAAAAATCTTATGGCCCCATTAATGCAACGTGGTGTGAAAAGACTCTCCCGAGCATTTTGTCTCACATAAAATCTTGCGGCCCACACATGGATGTTGCAGTGACACAAAGAGACATGAAATCAAGCCAACTTGTTCACTGGAGAACATCTCAGCGTTCAAGGATTATGAATCATTAATTCAGTTCTGAAATCTCATAAAACGTCTTTGTTAAAATGAAAGCATGTTTCCTTACCAAGGTTAGTTTTGATCTGATAACTAACATGTTATCTTTTATTTATTTAACATGTATGCATTACAGCTATTTTTGACATATCAATGCATAACAAAATAAATACTATCTAACCAGATATTATGTAACAGATTTAGTATGTTCTGCATTGTGCATTAGATAGCCATATTTTAAACATAGCATAAGCCTATCTAGCATATTTAATATAAAATACATTTTAAGCTCTGTCTTATGTTGTATGTATTGTGTCCCATAACTGGTATCAATGAAGGCAAATGCAAAGTTCATAAACATCTTTTTGTAAATTACAGTCCCTCAAAAATTTGAAGAAGCTCAAAGATTAGATCTCCTTTATATTCAAACTCCAGCTTGAGATAGGATTTAACCTCAAATTAAGTCTACTGCAGACAAGAGGAACACATGAGGTCTTCTGCAAATGACAACCAAGAAGGATCTTGGGATTTCATTGGACAACAGTATGTGTGGAAGACCTGAGTCAAGGCTTGTAAAGAGGCAGCCCTTGAGCCGAAGCCCATCTCCAAACTGCTTTATTTTGTCTTTGCCTGTATAATATAATTTTAAAAAATTAGAATATTTCGCATAAAATAATTTCAGGCTCTCTTGGGAATAAATTGGCAGCAATTGGCATGCCTGCAACATGTAGAAAAATTACATAGAAGGTAGCCCATCTGAAAAGACATGGCCATTCATTTCACTGTACTCCTATCTGTTACCTGTCCGACTCCTGCAAAAATGTGTGCTTATAATTCTTGAACTAAGTTCACTCAGTTACACTTGAAAAAAAATCTGGAAAAGACACATTAAAATGAGTGTTGCAAGGATATTCATGGAACAAATACAACTTGAAATCTTCTCCTGGGAAATTAAATATGCACTATAATCTATATTCCCTTAATAAGAATAAATGTCTGACTTGTCCCTTCATGTGGTTTATCTGAAGATTGTCATTAATAATAGTTCTTCTAATAGGAAGAGAAAAATTAATGACTGAATTTGGGCTTTTGAAATATGCCTAACCTGGTTTAAATGTTGAGAGGTAAACTGCTCTTGGACTAACGGTAGAGAAATGTGGAGTTTTAGAGTAGCAGTTTGATCCTCAAAAAACTAAAAATAGAGTTGCTCTATCCAGCAGTCCCACTCCTGGGCATATATCCAGACAAAATTGTAATTCAAAAAGATACATGTGCCCCATGTTCATAGCAGCACTATTTACAACAGCCAGGACATGGAAACAACCTAAATGTCTACTGACAGATGAATGGATAAAGAAGATGTGGTACATATATACAATGGAATACTACTTAGCCATAAAAAGAGTGAAATAGTGCCATTTGCAGAAACATGGATGGACCTAGAGATTATCATACTAAGTGAAGTATGTCAGACAAAGACAAACATCATACATCACTTACATGTGGAATTTAAAATATGACACAAATGAACTTATCTACAAAGCAGAAACAGACATAGATAACTGACTTGTGGTTGCGAAGGGGGGAGGGGGGTGGGGGAGGGATGGAGGGGGAGTTTGGGGTTAGCAGATGCAAACTATTATATAGAGAATGGATCAGCAACAAGGTCCTCCTGTGTAGCACAGGGAACTATATTCAATATCCTCTAAAAAACTGTGAAAAAGAATATGAACTGAAAATTATATTTATTTTTATATATATATATATATATATATATATATATATATATATATAAAACTGAATCACTTTGCTGTACACCAGAAACTAACACAACATTGTAAATCAACTATACTTCAATAAAATAAATTTAAAAATAGACTAGCAGCTTGAGGGTAGAGCAAGAAGAGTTTCCTTCTTGAAGCTCTTACCAGCTTCAAGTTGTACAAACACACACCAAAAGGAGCTTATCTTCATGTGCCCTTAATTCTTTCTATGCCTTTTTATTTGCAAAAGCTGAAGAGTTTTATAATCACCCCAACTCTAGCATTAGGCAGGCAAACTTAGTGACATGTTGAGTGAAATGCTACACTGTGTTAATAACGGTTCTGAAAGAAATCAGGAAAGTTAATCATGTGTGGACACAGGGTTAAGAAGCAATATAACAGACTATTAAGCTTAATATAGATATGTGATATAAGCATATGCAGACAGCCATTAGCATAAATTCACTTTACAGAAGAGCAGCACGGCATGCCACTTGGTGGATTTATAATGTATGCGAGGGGCAGGGTGGAGATCGATAGAAGGAAGTGGGTCAGAGCATCGCTATACAGGTCCTGGATCAGATTGATAAAACCCCTGCAAATTATAACCACAGTATTTCTGAATGGTGTTATTGCCTGAGACTGTATTACACAGGCATGTCAAGTGAAGGGATGTAGCAGGGAGTTCTCCCATAGTTGTCAGTGGGTTTGGCGTGAGAAATATCCACCTCTCTTAGCTAGACCTAGCTCCCTTAATGCTCACAATCATTATGCTGCTGATGAAGAACTTCTATAGATAGGGAAACAGAATATTTAGCTAACTCTAGGGGGGAAATTTGCATAGCTCAATAATTTTAGAGATAGTTATATCTCGACTTTCTTTCCTTTTTCATGACACATCATGATCTAAAAATTACACATGACCATCAAGCAAACTTATTGCAAACACTCAGCATTTAGAAATGAATTATTCTGGGGCTCTGCCCTTAAAACAAACAAATCAATTCTCTCTCTCAGTTTCAGTTAAAGCCTCCAAATAAGACTTTCTGAACTGTTTCTAGAAATTCCTATTTTGTAGATGTTTTATTTTTCTAGTGTACATGACATAACAAATAATTTTTCCTTTAGGGGATTTTAATATTAAGATCTAGAACATGAAAATAGCTTCAAGAACAGAAAAAACTGTTATCAATTTTCTTGGTAGAAAATTTTACTTGGATGGGGTCACAATCTGTTTTCTATTTCTCCTAATTTTTTGAATTGGGATTCTTTTGAGACATTCTCTTTTACGCTGACATGTTCTTAGACTCGGGTGATCAGAAGAAGAATAAACTGTAAAATTTTAAAGACCATTACCCTCCTATGTTTCTATGGAAAACAAAATGTGTAGTTGGTTTGCTTATCAGCCTCCCTCCCTCCTTCTCTCTCTGTCTCTCTCTCTTCCTTCCTTCCTTCCTTCCTTCCTTCCTTCCTTCCTTCCTTCTTCTTCTTCTTTCTTTCTTTCTTTCTTTCTTTCTTTCTTTCTTTCTTTCTTTCTTTCTTTCTTTCTTTCTTTCTTTCTTTCTTTCTTTCTTTCTTTCTTTCTTTCCTTCTTTCTTTCTTTCTTTCCTTCTTTCTTTCTTTCTTTCTTTTTCTTTCTGTTCTTTCTCTCTCTCTTTCTTTCCAAAAATCATGAGTGCTTATAACTGGTATTATAGTGTCCTGGAGATGACCAAGATCATTTGTTTTCAGAGAAGTTCCAAGCATCCTAATAATTCCAATTCTTTCCTCTTTTCCTGTCAGCTGCTGTCTCATATTCCACTGCCTCAGCTTTATCCCTTTGCTTATAGTTAATATCTTTGTAAAACATATATTGCCTAGGAAAGACCATCATTGAAAGCTCTTATCATTGTTTTATTTCTTAGGTTAAAATACAAGTGCTGATAGAAACAGAAGGCTGGTAAGGCCAAAGCCAAGCATATGAGAGAAAAAAGAAAGTCGAAGAGAATCCATGGAGAAAGGAGGGGAATGAATCATATCCGTTGAACACCATGTGTGTCTAAGAAACAGGTTTCAACAGGAAAAAAATAGTTACGATGATGCAAACATTCATGATGATGACCATAAGAGAAAGCCAAGCACTTTGCTGTAGTTTATACACATGCTGTGGCACTTAGTCAATCACAACAATAGTCATTATCTCAAATTTACGAATGATGGAAACAAGAAACAGTTTAAGAAACACTCCACTAACACTTTATGCCTTTTCCTTATTTCCACTTTTTCCTAAAATGAATAAAGTGGCACAAATCACAGTTCTAGGCCACATTTAAAACTTCACCTTTCTGGCTGCAAGCAGAGAAGTAAAAGAGAGCAAAAAGCCAGATATGGTGTCCAAGGTGTCGATGAAGATGAAGATAAGCTTCTAATGTAAGGGGCATCTGTCCAGAGAGAAGGTGGGCTTAGCTTCAGGGTGAAGGTTAAAGTTCACCCATCTGTGGAGAGTTTTTAAGTTTGAATATTAAATATGAGTTTTTCATTGATTTTTGGCAAAAGAAGTTATAAATGTGACAGTCTTTGCCTAAAGAGCTAGAGAGTTAAAAAGAAAAATCATTCTCTGATTTGAACTAAATGGAAAATAAATAGCAGAGATTTAAATTGTGTGTAGAAGGGTTTTTCAATTGTACTTGAAGTGTGTGTGTGTGTGTGTGTGTGTGTGTGTGTGTGTGCACCAGGTGGTTAATTAAAGGCAAGAGAAGAGAGTGAATTAGTACGACTAGAATGAATTTAGCAAGACTGCTCATGAATACATTTATTAAAATTTCAAATGGAATTAATTTAGTAGTCTCAAGATTTTTTCCAGAATCTTGGATGCTTCCGCAATATTGTCTCCATATCTAAGAAATTGGAAGAGAGAATGACTGTTTTGTTTTTTTTTCACTTCTAAGTTTCTTCGAGAAATTTAAATTGCTTAGGACTTTGACTAGCATGCACTAGTAGTAGCATTAAGAATGCTTTATGGCTTCCTCTCTTCATTAATCATTTTTTAAAGGTTTTAAATTCATTAATTAATTTATTGAAGTATAGTTGGTTTATAATGTTGTGTTAGTTTCAGGTGTACAGCAAAGTGATTGAGTTTTATATATATATATATATATATATATATATATATATATATATATATATATATATATATTCTTTTTCAGATTCTTTTCCCTTATAGGTTATTACAAAATATTGAGTATAGTTCCCTGTGCTATATAGTAGGTCCTCGTTGGTTATCTATTTTATATATAGTAGTGTGTATATGTTAATCTCAAGCTCCTAATTTATCCCTGCCCCCCCCTTGCACCTTTGGTACTGTAACTTTGTTTTCTATGTCTGTGAGTCTATTTCTGTTTTGCATATAAGTTCATTTGTATCATTTTTTTAAATTAATTTTTATTGGAATATAGTTTCTTTACAATGTTGTGTTAATTTCTTGCTGTACAGCAAAGTGAATCAGTCATATGTATACATATATCCACTCTTTTTTAGATTTACTTCCCATTTAGGTCACCACAGAGCAGTTAGTAAAGTTCCCTGTGTTATACAGTAGGTTCTCATTAGTTATCTATTTTATACATGGTAGTGTATGTATGTCAGTCCCAGTCTCCCAATTCATCCCACCTCCCCTTCCCCCCTTGATAACCATAAGTTAATTCTCTACATCTGTGACTCTCTTTCTGCTTTGCAATTAAGTTCATCTCTACCATTTTTCCAGATTCCATATATGTGATATTATATGATATTTGTTTTTCTCTTTCTGACTTACTTCACTTGGTATGACAATCTCTAGGTCCATCCATGTCTTAGATTCCAAATATAAGTGATATCATATGATATTTGTCTTTCTCTGTCTGGCTTACTTCACTTAGCATGATAGTATCTAGGTCCATCCATGTTGCTGCAAATGGCATTATTTCATTCTTTATCAAGCATTGTTAATTTAAAGTGTGCAACGGGATCTTTTCTGAATTCAGTCATGGGCAGGACTAGAAACTGTGGCTGAGAACCATTGGTTTCACGGAGCTGCACCAGGTTCAAGGTAAGGTAGTAAGGAAAGGGTTAATTAAAAGTAGGTTTTCAGTGATTTTGCTGCTGGGCAATGAGTGAGGAATCACCTTGACTACCTCCTTCCAGATTATTATTGAAAATCACTTTCTTTCACTTTTCTAGCTTTCTCCTGGGTATGCTGGATTTTCTTAATATGTTTCACTGCTCCTTGATGGTTTTCTTTTCCAAATAATAGTTATATTGCATGTCTCTGGCAACCAGTAAGCAACAACACAAGGAGAAACAATGAACATTGCCTTTAACTAGTAATTTGAATGTATATCTTCCCTTAAATGAGATCTCCTCAAGGTAAATGAAAGATACATAAATCTTAGAAGTCATTGAGAACCCCACAGTTGTCCCTTCTAACCTTGACAATGAGAAGAATTGGTGAGAGTTATCAGGCTTCCCTGGACCATGTGGAAGGTTAGTGGTATACTTTAAGAAGAGCATAGGAACTCTCTGACCTCAGGTTCTAACATCCTTGTTCCAGGCCATTCACAAGAGTACTACTGGTGTTTTATGGGGAGTGTATTAAGAACATGACCTAAGAGGTCCAGAAGAAATTCTGTCCAGGCAGGTTCACACCACAGTTTGCCATCAGGCCCCTGGCCACTTTTAATTATTTCTTGAAAAGGAGATTACTTAATTTAATTCCCTTTAAGGAGAAAGCTAAGGCAGGGAACCTTCATTCCCTTGTGGGGTCACAGTGAAGGAAACAGTCTGAAATCCCGAGGAAGAGCTGAAACATCAGTATTAACCTATTGACTGTAGGCTGAACTATAGGAGCAGCAACAAGGTTCTTGAAATTTGCCATAGTGATGTAACCAAGTAGTGTATTTCCCTACCTGATTATATGTCATTCAGTTGGGGGTGAATGAAAGAGAAGGAGAAGGAGAGAGCGAGAGAGAGAGAGAGAGAGAGAATCTTTCCTATATTAAAAAAAAATAGCAATTGTGTATAGACTGAGTTGGATTTTTGAAGCTTTTACTGTGATGTCAAATAGCAACATGTGACTTGCATTGCTTTTGCATACAAGATCAATATCCAAGAGACTATGGGGCCAGGCAAATAGAATATAATACACTGTAGAGAGTTATGCCACAACCTGGGGATGTTTCTTGCCAGGAATATGTTAAAATTCTTGAGGAAGTCAGGGAAGTATAAGAGGGTTAAGGTAGTTGCTCAAACAAAAGTATTGCATTCAGTGACCCTCCAGTTATAGAACACAACAGCTCTTAATAACAGAGTAACTATGGCCATAGTTGGAGGAAAACTAAACAGGTTGTTTTACAGGACATAGAGACGTATAGTAATTTCCAAAGAATATCGAACCTAATCTACAACTGTCTTACTGTCATCCCTTTTCCTTTACTTATGGGAATTGCAATCGTTAAAAAAAAAAAAAAAAAAAAAAAAAAAAAAAAAAAAAGCAGTTCCTTTGGTGCTATTGGAAATTATTGTTACAATTTAATCAAGTCCTGCTTTGGTCCTTTGTGACCCAGCAATCAATGGGTTAAGTTGGATCACTAACGTGTGTTCCCTGACCCTGGAATGCTTCATCAAATGTACTCATTACTGATTGAGCAAGAGAATGAATAGTTGTGAATTTCGGCTTAAGCGTGGATGGGATTGTGTGTAAGCCCTAACGTGGTCGAGGTATTTAAATTTTGATTTTTGTAATGGGCTCTGACATGTTTCATTTCCTCTGAGGGAACACTCGAGACCTCTGAAAGTAAATGTTGCTAAAAAGTCATCAAGGCAGAATATTAAAATGCCATCAAATGAAAATTTCACTAATGCAATCCGGCTAGAGCTCCAGGTACTGGAGCGAAAAAGGGAGTGTCAAAGGTCCCAGTTCTTTTAGCGAAACATGATTTGTTCCTCTTCACTGACTGCTTCTCCAAATAAATTATTTAAAGTCTTATTTCTTCTTTCTCCTGGGTCTCTTAAAGTTCAGTTATACGGAGAGGTGATGTGAGAAGCAGCAGCAGGAGAAAGAGGTGGCCCAGCTAGAAATTCAGGAAAGGGTTCTGTGGAGAGGATCTTCACCTTTGAAACCTGTTTCCTGCATTCCCCAAGAGCTGTCCAGGTGCCTGGTCAGAGGAGAGGATAAGAATCCTCGATTATGATGTTAGGGCTGAGACTGCCCTTATGAAACATATTCAAAATTTTCAATAACATAGCAGGGTGTTAGAAGTGTGTGAGATCATCAGAGAAAGTTTATTTAGTGATGTGTGGAGAACACTAAAGTTTGGGAGAAGACACTATTATCTTTCTTAAAAATTTTATCCAAATATCTTTGCTATTTTTCTTAACAATAAGTTTTAGGTAATTTTTATATATTTATAGATTTGTGGTAGAGGGAAATCAAAATTAAACTCTCTGAATCTCTTCTACACAGATGACCTTTAGTAAAAAATGACTGGCTCTATGAGATCAGTAGTATATCTGAATTTACTCAGCAATGTTTTCTTAGTGAGATTTGTTTTAAACAATATATCTTTCCTTTATTGTTTATTTTCCAATACATGTATTTACATTCTGAAATAACTACTTATATTGGATATTTCCTGGAGATGGAGAAACATGGATTTCCCTAAACTTCATTAAAAACAGAAGTTTCCCCAAGTGTAAGGGATTCTATTCACTTATCTTTTGGCTATTGAACAAATAATTTCCTCATTTCTCCTGTTGGCTGGCAGGATTTGTGCCAACCAACGTCAGGTCTTCTATTAAGTCAGCTTGACGTCTTCTGTACTGTTGATCTAACCTATAAGGACAAATAAATTACTTTATTGAAACTGTTGTGTGAAATAGCAGGTCTGCCTTTGGGAATCAAATTTCTACTGTGTATTGGTGAAACAGCATAATTTTAAGTACCCAGAATCAACCACTGGTATCTCCCAAGGCTAGAATCTTGAGCTGCTTTTCCATTCCTCTTGGAAAATGAGGCTTTAATAATGTATGGTTTTACACCAAAAGATGATGTATTTTCTTTTTTTTTAGAAAGGAAAAAAAAAACCCTGTACTTGCTGATGATATCATCCCATATATAGAAAACCCTAAACAATCCACAAGAAAGGTATTAGAGCTAATACATCAAGTCATCAAAACTGTAGTATACAAGGTCAACACACAAAAATCAGCTGTATTTCCATACACTAGGAATGAACAATCTGAAAAGGAAATTATGAAAATATTTCCATGAAAAATAGCAGTGAAGGAATAAATTATTGAGGAATAAATTTACCTTAAAGGGTGCAAGACTGTACACTGAAAACTACAAACATTGCTTAATAAAATTAAGAGCTAGATAAATGGAAAGACACCCTGTGTTCCTGGATAGAAAGACTTAATAATGTATTCATGGAGAGAAACAAGGAAGAATTAAATAAGCAACAGAAACAAGACCAAACAAATTTGTTGTACAGTACAAATGGGAGTAATATATCTATTAACAGAAACAAAAAAACATGAGTGAAACAAAAATCAAAGCTAAAGTTTCTATAAATGAAGCTACCACACAATCTAAAATACTGGATAGCAAGAAACACCACATGCAACCTTTCAAGCCACAGGAAATTGGGGGAAAAATATTACATTTATAAAACAGGATTTACATTCATGCTATATACAGGCAAGGAAATATGACCCAGCAGAAATGTGGGCAATGGGCATGAAGACATCACTAACAGAGTATAAACCCTGAATGGATTTAAACACACGTATTCACAACCTCACAAGTAGTCTGCAAAATAAAAATTAAACAAAACTCAATTTTCACCCCACAGCTTGGAAAATATATATATATAAAAAAACAAACCCAAAATACTATTAGTGAAGGTGTATGGAAACAGGTATTCTCATATATTGTTTACCAATGGTATTACAGCCTGTTATTATGTTCATGAAACTTAAAAGACATGTATACTTTGATCATGCAAAGAGATATGAACAAACTGGACCACAGTTTATTACAGGTGAAAACCAGAAAAAACCTAAAGGTTCAAATATCCTCAACAGTAAATTAGTTAAGTAAATCATAGTATTTCCACATATTGTAATACTAGACAGCCACTTAGATGAAGTTTCTGTCTACTTTCTAAGGATACAAATAGAAGGAGAAATCATAAAAGTAGTAATATATTAGACTATATAAAATTTTATGTACAATTTAAAAAATTCTAGTGAAAAGAAAAATACTTATTACCATATGTGAAAGATAGTTTGAGACAATACATTAAAAAATTAATGTTCACGTTAAAAAAACCCCACTGGGACTGGACTGGTGGTGCAGTGGTTAAGACTCTGCACTTCCACTGCAGGGGGCATGGGTTTGATCCCTGGTTGGGGAACTAAGATGCCACATGCTGTGCAGCACAGCCAAAAAAGAAAAAAAAAACCCCAGAAAACAAAAAAATAGGGACTTCCCTGGTGGTCCAGTAGTAAAGAATCCACCTTCCAATGCAGGGCATGTGGGTTTGAACCCTGGTCAGGGAACTAAATCCCACATGCTGCGTGGTCATAACTACTGGGACCATGCACCTCAACTAGAGAGCCCGTGTGCTGCAAACTGCAGAGCCCACACTCTCTGGAGCCCATGTACCACAGTTAGAGAGAGAAAACCCACACACCACAATGAAAGATCCTGCATGCCACAACTAAGACTGGACACAGTCAAATATTAAAAAAAAAAAAAAAATCAAAAACAAAAAAAAAATAAGACACAAATAGAGAAATGGATATAAATGAGGGACATTTTACAAAAGGATAAAGACAACAACAAAATTTGGGGAAAGTATTCAACTCATTTTCATAATAAAAAAATAACCCTAGGCTATAATCTTTCACCAAATAATAAGCTAAACATTTTCACCAAACTACCCAATGCTACGATGATGCAATTAAACCCATACATCTGGTCATTGCTAGAGTCACTAGAACAGAAAACTCTCAGAGCCCAGTATTTTCTTTTTTTAAAAAAATATTTTATTGACATATGGTTGATTCACAATTTTGTGTTAATTTCTGCTGTAGAACAAAGTGATTCAGTCATATATATATATATATATATATATATATATATATATATATATCTTTTTCATATTTTTTTCATTATGGTTTATAACAGGATATTGAATATAGTTCCCTGTGCTATACAGTAAGACTTTGTTGTTAATTCATTCTATGTATAATAGTTTGCATCTGCTAATCCCAAACTCCCACTCTATCTCTTCCCCACCTCCACTCCCCCTTGGCAATCACAAATCTGTTCTCTATGCCTGTGAGTCTGTTTCTCTTTCATAGATAAGTTCATTTATGTCATATTTTAGATTGCACATATAAGTGATATCATATCGTCTTTGTCTTTGACTTACTTCGCCTAGTATGATAATCTCTAGATCCATGCATGTTGCTGCAAATGGCATTATTTCATTCTTTTTTATGGCTGAGTAGTAGTCCATTGTATATATGTACAAAGCATGATGTATTTTCATGGTTAGGAGTGTAATCTCTGTCCTCAGATGGTCTGGATTTATTTCCCAGCTCATCTATTTTTAGGACCCTGAGCAAGATGGTGAATCTCTAAGTTTCATGTCCTGCAAAATGGTAGTAATAGCACTGACTTCATTAGTTTGTTGTGAGAATTAAATGAGATACATATAAAATGCTTAGCACAGTGGTGGGTATATAGTAAGCCACTTAATAAATGTCATCTGTTACTGGAGTTCATTTCATAATATCTGAAGAGAAGATGTCATAAATGAAATTTCACATTTCTGGGAAGTTCTATGTAAAATTCCAAGTAAAGACCTCAATGACATTTTTGCAATCCCAAATAAAAGGCTTTCACAGGAGAAAAGAAAGTAAATTTCTGCGGAAATCTTCAGACATAAGTAATCCATTCATGATGACTTCAGATGCACCATAGAAAAGGCAGAAGAATTTATGTCATTGTGGTTAATAATTTTGAGATGACACATTGCCAAAGAGGTTAGGTAGCCAAGACTGAGATAATAGATCTCCAGATATGCACCTTGCACTGTGTTTTCAGATAAGAGGACTTTATCTTTGAGATAATTGCTCAGGCAACTAAAGAATACAAATGACCAATCTTACAATAGCCAGGCAAACAGCATCTTTTACTCAACTTTTGAGAAAATTCTCTAAAAACTTCAGTCTGAAGTAATTAACCAAACATGTTATGGTTTTAGGAATCTCTGGGAAATCCTAAGACTATTATCATGATACAGAATCCATACATTTGCTACTTTAAAAATGACTTTAGGGGGATGAGGGGAAGATGGCAGAAGAGTAAGATGTGGAGATCACCCTCCTCCCCACAGATACACCAGAAATACATCTACATGTGGAACAAATCCTACAGAACACCTACCGAACGCTGGCAGAAGACCTCAGACCTCCCAAAAGGCAAGAAACTCCCCCACGTACCTGGGTAGGGCAAAAGAAAAAAGAATAAACAGAGACAAAAGAATAGGGACAGGACCTGCACCAGTGGGAGGGAGCTGTGAAGGAGGAAAGGTTTCCACACACTAGGAAGCCCCTTCACAGGCAGAGACTCTGGGTGGCGGAGGGGGAAGCTTCGGAGCCGCAGAGGAGAGCGCAGCAACAGGGGTGAAGAGGGCAAAGCAGGGAGATTCCCGCACAGAGGATCGGTGCCGACTGGCACTCACCAGCCCGAGAGGCTTGTCTGCTCACCCGCCGGGGCAGGCGGGGCTGGGAGCTGAGGCTCGGGCTTCGGTCGGAGCGCAGGGAGAGGACTGGGGTTGGCGGCGTGAACACAGCCTGCAGGGGCTTAGTGCACCAATGGCTAGCCGGGAGGGAGTCCAGGGAAAAGTCTGGACCTGCCAAAGAGGCAAGAGACTTTTTCTTCCCTCTTTGTTTCCTGGTGTGCGACGAGAGGGGATTAAGAGCGCTGCTTAAAGGAGCTCCAGAGACGGGCAGGAGCCGCGGCTAAAAGCGCGGACCGCAGAGACGGGCATGAGACACTAATGCCGCTGCTGCCGGCACCAAGAAACCTGTGTGCGAGCACAGGTCACTATCCACACCCCCCTTCCGGGGAGCCTGTGCTGCCCACCACTGCCAGGGTCCCGGGATCCAGGGACAACTTCCCCGGGAGAACGCACGACGCGCCTCTGGCTGGTGCAACGTCATGCCGGCCTCTGCTGCCGCAGGCTCGCCCGGCATCTGCACCCCTCCGTCCCGACGGCCTGAGTGAGCCAGAGCCCCCGAATCAGCGGCACCTTTAACCCCGTCCTGTCTTAGTGAAGAACAGATGCCCTCCAGCGACCTACACGCAGCGGCGGGGCCAAATCCAAAGCTGAGACCCTGGGAGCTGTGACAACAAAGTAGAGAAAGGGAAATCTCTCCCAGCAGCCTCAGAAGCAGCAGATTAAAGCTCCACAATCAACTTGATGTACCCTGCATCTGTGGAATACCTGAATAAACAACAAATCATCCCAAATTGAGGAGGTGGACTTTGAAAGCAATATTTGATTTTTTCCCCTTTTCCTCTTTTTGTGAGTGTGTATGTGTATGCTTCTGTGTGAGATTTTGTCTGTATAGCTTTGCTTCCACCATTTGTCCCAGGGTTCTATCCATCTGCTTTTTATAATTTTTTTGGTAATAATTTTTTTATGTTAATAATTTTATTATATTTTATCTTACTTTATTTTATTTTACTTGATCTTCTTTTTTCTTTTTTTCCTTCCTACCCTCCTTCCTTCCTTCCTTCCTCCCTCCTACCCTCCTTTCTTTCTTTCTACCTCTACTAATTCTTTCTTTCTACTTTTTCTCCTTTTTATTCTGAGCCCTGCGGATGAAAGGCTCTTGGTGCTGCAGCCAGGAGTCAGTGCTGTGCCTCTGAGGTGGGAGAGCCAACTTCAGGACACTGGTCCACAAGAGACCTCCCAGCTCCACATAATATCAAACAGCAAAAATGTCCCAGAGATCTCCATCTCAACACCAGCACCCAGCTTCACTCAACGACCAGCAAGCTACAATGCTGGACACCCTATGCCAAACAACTAGCAAGGCAGGAACACAACCCCACCCATTAGCAGAGAGGCTGTCTAAAATCATAATAAGTCCACAGACACCCCAAAACATACCACCAGACGTTGAATTGCCCACCAGAAAGACAAGATCCAGCCTCATCCACCAGAACACAGGCACTAGTCCCCTCCACCAGGAAGCCTACACAACCCACTGAACCAACCTTAACCACTGGGGACAGACACCAAAAACAACGGGAACTACGAACCTGCACCTGCAAAAAGGAGACCCCAAACACAGTAAGATAAGCAAAATGAGAAGACATAAAAACACACAGCAGGTGAAGCAGCAAGATAAAAACCCACCAGACCTAGCAAAGGAAGAGGAAATAGGCAGTCTACCTGAAAAAGAATTCAGAATAATGATAGTAAAGATGAGCCAAAATTGTGGAAATAGAATAGACAAAATGCAAGAAACAGTTAACAAGGACCTAGAAGAACTAAAGATAAAACAAACAAAGATGAAAAACACAGTAAATGAAATTAAAAATACTCCAGATGGGATCAATAGCAGAATAACTGAGGCAGAAGAACGGATAAGTGACCTGGAAGATAAAATAGTGGAAATAACTACTGCAGAGCAGAATAAAGAAAAAAGAGTGAAAAGAACTGAGGACAGTCTCAGAGACCTCTAGGACAACATTAAACACACCAACATTCGAATTATAGGGGTTCCAGAAGAAGAAGAGAAAAAAAAAGGGACTGAGAAAATATTTGAAGAGATTATGGTTGAAAACTTCCCTAATATGGGAAACTAAATAGTTAATCAAGTCCAGGAAGCACAGAGAGTCCCATACAGGATAAATCCAAGGAGCAATACACCAAGACACATATTAATCAAACTGTCAAAAATTAAATACGAAGAAAACATATTAAAAGCAGCAAGGGAAAAACAACAAATAACACACAAGGGAATCCCCATAAGGTTAACAGCTGATCTTTCAGCAGAAACTCTGCAAGCCAGAATGGAGTGGCAGAGCATATTTAAAGTGATGAAGGAGAAAAACCTGCAACAATGATTACTCTAACCAGCAAGGATCTCATTCAGGTTTGATGGAGAAATTAAAACCTTTCCAGATAAGCAAAAGCTGAGAGAGTTCAGCACCACCAAACCAGCTTTACAACAAATGCTAAAGGAACTTCTCTAGTCAAGAAACACAAGAGAGGAAAAGACCTACAATAATGAACCCAAAACAATTAAGAAAATGGCAATAGGAACATACATATCAATGATTACATTAAATGTAAATGGACTAAATGCTCCCGCCAAAAGACACAGATTGGCTGAATGGATACAAAACAAGACCCATATAAATGCTGTCTACAAGAGACCCACTTCAGACCTACACACTGAAAGTAAGGGGATGGGAAAAGATATTCCATGCAAATGGAAATCAAAAGAAAGCTGGAGTAGTAATTCTCATATCAGACAAAATAGACTTTAAAATTCGAAGAGACAAAGAGGGGCACTACATAAGGATCAAGGGATCAATCCAAGAAGAAGATATAACAATTGTACATATTTATGCACCCAACATAGGAGCACCTCAATACATAAGGCAAATACTAACAGCCATTAAAGGGGAAATCGACAGTAACACATTCATTGTAGGGGACTTTAACACCCCCTTTCACCAATGGACAGATCATCCAAAATGAAAATAAATAAGGAAACACAAGCTTTAAATGATACATTAAACAAGATGGACTTAATTGATATTTATAGGACATTCCATCCAAAAACAGCAGAATACAAATTTTTCTCAAGTGCTCATGGAACATTCTCCAGGATAGATCATATCTTGGGACACAAATCAAGCCTTGGTAAATTTAAGAAAATTGAAATTGTATCATGTATCTTTTCCGACCACAACACTATGAGACTAGATATCAATTACAGGAAAAGATCTGTAAAAAATACAAACATATGGAGGCTAAACAATACACTAATTAATAACGAAGTGATCACTGAAGAAATCAAAGAGGAAATCAAAAAATACCTAGGAACAAATGACAATGGAGACGCAATGACCCAAAACCTATGGGATGCAGCAAAAGGAGTTCTAAGAGGGAAGTTTATAGCAATATAATCCTACCTTAAGAAACAAGCAACATCTCGAATAAACAACCTAACCTTGCACCTAAAGCAATTAGAGAAAGAAGAACAAAAACCCCCAAAGTTAGCAGAAGGAAAGAAATCATAAAAATCAGATCAGAAATAAATGAAAAAGAAATGAAGGAAACAATAGCAAAGATCAATAAAACTCAAAGCTAGTTCTTTGAGAAAATAAACAAAATTGATAAACCATTAGCCAGACTCATCAAGAATAAAAGGGAGAAGACTCAAATCAATTGAATTAGAAATGAAAAAGGAGAAGTAACAACTGACACTGCAGAAATACAAAAGATCATGAGAGATGACTACAATCAACTCTATGCCAATAAAATGGACAACCTGGAAGAAATGGACAAATTCTTAGAAATGCACAACCTGTCAAGACTGAATCAGGAAGAAATAGAAAATATGAACTGACCAATCACAAGCAGTGAAATTGAAACTGTGATTAAAAATCTTCCAACAAACAAAAGCCCAGGACCAGATGGATTCACAGGCAAATTCTATCAAACATTTAGAGAAGAGCTAACACCTATCCTTCTCAAACTCTTCCAAAATATAGCAGAGGGAGGAACACTCCCAAACTCATTCTACGAGGCCACCAACACCTTGATACCAAAAGTAGACAAGGATGTCACAAACAAAGAAAACTACAGGCCAATATCACTGATGAACATAGATGGAAAAATCCTCAATAAAATACTAGCAAACAGAATCCAAGAGCACATTAAGAGGATCATACACCATGATCAAGTGTGATTTATCCCAGGGATGCAAGAATTCTTCAATATACGCAACTCAATCAATGTGATACACCATATTAACAAATTGAAGGAGAAAAACCATATGATCATCTCAATAGATGCAGAGAAAGCTTTCAACAAAATTCAACACCGATTTATGATAAAAACCCTGCAGAAAGTAGGCATAGAGGGAACTTTCCTCAACATAATAAAGGTCATATATGACAAGCCCACAGCCAACATCATCCTCAAAGGTAAAAAACTGAAAGCATTTCCACTAAGATCAGGAATGAGACAAGGTTGCCCACTCTCACCATTCTTATTCAACATAGTTATGGAAGTTTTAGCCACAGCAATCAGAGAAGAAAAGGAAATAAAAGGAATCCAAAATGGAAAAGAAGAAGTAAAGCTGTCACTGTTTGCAGATGACATGATACTATACATAGAGAATCCTAAACATGCTACCAGAAAACTACTAGAGTTAATCAATGAATTTGGTAAAGGAGTGGGATACAAAATTAACGCACAGAAATCTCTGGCATTCTTATACACTAATGATGAAAAATCTGAACGTGAAATGAAGAAAACACTCCCATTTACCATTGCAACAAAAAGAATAAAATATCTAGGAATAAATCTACCTAAGGAGACAAAAGACCTGTATGAAGAAAATTATAAGACACTGATGAAAGAAATTAAAGATGATACAAATAGATGGAGAGATATATCATGTTATTGAATTGGAAGAATCAACATTGTGAAAATGACTCTACTACCCAAAGCGATCTACAGATTCAATACAACCCCTATCAAACTACCACTGGCATTTTTCACATAACTAGAACAAATAAATTCACAAGTTGTATGGAAACACAAAAGACCCTGAATATCCAAAGCAATCTTGAGAATGCAAAATGGAGCTGGAGGAATCAGACTCCCTGACTTCAGAGTATACTACAAAGCTACAGTCATCAAGACAGTATGGGACTGGCACAAAAACAAAAACATAGATCAATGGAACAGGATAGAAAGCCCGGAAATAAACCCACACACATATGGTCACCTTATGTTTCATAAAGGAGGCAAGAATATATAATGGAGAAAAGACAGCCTCTTTAATAAGTGGTGCTGGGAAAACTGGACAGCTACATGTAAAAGTTTGAGACTAGATCACTCCCTAACACCATACACAAAAATAAGCTCAAAATGGATTAAAGACCTAAATATAAGGCCAGAAACTATCAAACTCTTAGAGGAAAACATAGGCAGAACACTCTATGACATAAATCACAGCAAGATCCTTTTTGACCCACCTCTTAGAGAAATGGAAATAAAAAACAAAAAATAAACAAATGGGATCTAATGAATCTTCAAAGCTTTTGCACAGAAAAGGAAACCATAAACAAGACCAAAAGATAACCCTCAGAATGGGAGAAAATATTTGCAAATGAAGCAACTGACAAAGGATTAATCTCCAAAATTTATAAGCAGCTCATGCAGCTCAATAACAAAAAAACAAACAACTCAATCCAAAAATGGGCAGAAGATCTAAATAGACATTTCTCCAAAGAAGATATACAGACTGCCAACAAACACATGAAAGAATGCTCAACATCATTAATCATTAGAGAAATGCAAATCAAAACTACAATGAGATATCATCTCACACCAGTCAGAATGGCCATCATGAAAAAATCTACAAACAATAAATGCTGGAGAGGGTGTGGAGAAAAGGGAACCCTCTTGCACTGGTGGTGGGAATGTGAATTGGTACAGCTACTATGGAGAACAGTGTGGAGGTTCCTTAAAAAACTACAAATAGAACTACCATATGACCCAGCAATCCCACTACTGGGCATATACCCTGAGAAAGCCATAATTCAAAAAGAGTCATGTACCAAAATGTTCATTGCAGCTCTATTTACAATAGCCTGGAGATAGAAACAACCTAAGGGTCCATCATCGGATGAATGGATAAAGAAGATGTGGCACGTATATACAATGGAATATTACTCAGCCATAAAAAGAAACGAAATTGAGTTATTTGTAATGAGGTGGATAGACCTAAAGTCTGTCATACAGAGTGAAGTCAGAAAGAGAAAGACAAATACCGTATGCTAACACATATATATGAAATTTAAGAAAAAAAATGTCATGAAGAACATAGGGATAAGACAGGGATAAAGACACAGACCTACTAGAGAATGGACTTGAGGATATGGGGAGGGGGAAGGGTAAGCTATGACAAAGCGAGAGAGAAGCATGGACATATATACACTACCAAATGTAAGGTAGATAGCTAGTGGGAAGCAGCCGCATAGCACAGGGAGATCACCTCTGCGCTTTGTGACCACCTGGAGGGGTGGGATGGGGAGGGTAGGAGGGAGGGAGATGCAAGAGGGAAAAGGTATGGGAACATATGTATATGTATAACTGATTCACTTTGTTATAAAGCAGAAAGTAACACACCATTTTAAAGCAATTATACTCCAATAAAGATGTAAAAAAAAAAAAAAAATCAAACTGGTCCTAAAATAATACAATCCTTTGGAATAAAAAAAAGAATAAAATAAATTTTAAAAAAAACCATTAAAAAACTTTAACCTAAGTCTGTCTACTTACATATTATTTTTACAGAAAACCAAACAGTTATTTAAATATATCTGGCCAAATAATTGTATTAATTAGATATCCTTTCAATGAGTACTTATTGAACATCTACCACATTGCATTATCGAAGCTCATGAAGATTTCTACTTTGTGTTTTACTGTATGTGCCTGAGAGTAATTTGTGGAATTACCTTTAAAATGACCTCTCATGTCCACTGTTCAATAATGCAGTCATTGCCTCATAATGAGGATTTGTTACATGTATAGATCAATTTAGCACTTATTAGGTCCTTGTATCACTGACTTAATTGTCAGAAAACATGAAGATTTTTAAATATTTACTTGAATTTCATGGTAATCCCTCTAGCAATTCTTTCCTAAATAGCTTAAAGAGAGCATTTTCATTTCTCTACTTAGATTCAAAATGGAAAAGAAATAAGAGAGAAGTGAGGCAGTGGACATGGATTTTCCAGAGCCTTCTGGCGTCTAGTCAAAAACATAAAATACTGAATGCTGTCCCACTAGTCAGTTACTGAACGTTCTTGAGGGCTCATTAAATGAGGTATCCTGTAAGAATAGTCACCTCTAACTTAGTTACTTTTAAAGAGTCAGAATGTTTCTCAGGTCAAGATTTGATGGGAACATGACTGTTGGTATTAACATATCTAAAGGAAATCTGTCATTGAGAATGTTGGTAGCCCTGAAAACCAAAGGAAAAAGCAAGTTAGAGAAGGAATCTTTGAAAGCAGTACTGAAAAGGACGTACCCAGGCTCTCGAAAATAAGTGTCAATACAGAGGCAACAGTATCAAATTGTGTGACACCAGCCATTATGATCAAATAGCTAACTCCTCGTGTTCTAATCCCATGATCTCCAGGCAATACGCCTCTGATTAAAGCTTCCTGTGTAAAATTGTCCACTCAGAGAGACTATTTAAACTCTACTTGATAGTTATCAGTCTTTCTGTGAATTTACAAATTGGCTTCCTGGTTTTATCCACCAGTCTTTTATGCATTCTTTTACCATAACTTAGTACCCTGGAGTCCAGGTACCCCTGAGCATGCTAAGAAAATTGAATTGTCATGATTATAAAGCTGATAAATAGACTTTGAACTGGGTGGCCATATTAGAATACTGTAACTGATTGCAACCTAGCCACTGTTCCTCTGAACCAATAAATGAAGTCTCTGATACACCTCATTTGCAGTATATAATAGCAGCATTGCCAAATAGACAGCAATGTCCATTAGTTATTAATTCCAATTAGTATATAAAGGATAAACTTTGGCCTTAATCGTTATATCATTTTTATTATAATTATTATTTTTATTAAGCATGGGGGGTTTGAGTAGTGTATGTATATATATATACATATATATATGTGTGTGTGTGTGTGTGTGTATATATATATATATATATAGAGAGAGAGAGAGAGAGAGAGAGAGAGAGAGAGAGAGAGATTTGTGGCATTGAATTAAATAACCTGAGAATTCATTTTGGTGTCCTGACATTCTGGCTCTTGCTAAGAACTAAAGGAAAATGTTTGCAGAACAGTATTTTTTAAAGGAGTATCTCAGATGGATATAGGACAAGTTAAATTTCTTCTCTATGAGGGTAGCTTTTCTTGTTGGGTTTAGCAGATTATTTTTCTTCCAATTTTATGATAACAGACTCTTCACCTCCAAGATAAAACTTCCAGGAAAACTGGAACAAATGAAAAAAAAAATCTTTAGCTTGTGAGAAATCATGTATTCTGTGACATGGATATTTTGCTGTGCTGATTGTCTATAGCTATTTAGAATCTCATCAGATTTCTTGGGGCAAAAGAAAGTACACTAAGAGGCATTTGTTTGATTAAATATCAAAATGTATATGCATCTAATATACTTTTCTGGGTAGGAAGAAGTATAGTCCTGAGTCAGCAATGGTTGGGTAAATGAAATTGCTGAAGAGAAAAATCTTTCTGAATAGCAAGAAATAGAAACAGTATAGAAGTAGGTGAACTTCAGTAGTTCACAGGTTTGGTTTAGATAATCCCTTCCAAGTTCAAATTCTTATCTGAATTGCTTCAATTAAAGGTCTGGTATGGGAATTTTGCACAGTATTCTGTATTTCCTTATTCTGAGGAAAAAAATACCAGAGCAGCATTTTCTGTTATATTCTAATATTTCCAAATGATGTGAACCGAGGAATATAGAATTCAGTGAATCAATTACATTTTAAGGAGTATTTATTTAAGATTCTTACTCACATTGAGCTTAATTTGAGACTTAGAGTATGTAAGATGAAATCATCTTTCTTCCAAACCAACATTCATTACTGCACATTTTCCCTTTTTCCCTAATAGACAATAATATTTAACCTTCTATCAAATATTTTAATGGACTTGATAAATTCTACAGTATGTTTATTTTTTAAAAATGTGCTACTGATTTTTTCTATTTTTATGAAAGCTTGATTATTACAGTATCCTTTTGCATAGTTTACATGTTGTGCTTCCATCATTGGTTGAGTTAAATTGTGAACCCAGAGCAAAAGATCTATGCAAAAATCATGTCAGTCAGTTTCATAAATGGCAAGTATTCTTTAATTTTATTAAGTATAGGAACATTAATGCTTAGTGATATGGACTTTTTTATACATCACAGGATTTTATCAATCTAATACTGCTTTCTTTTTCTACCATTGTATTATTATCCCCCTGTCTTCTAATCTCATGGGGGTCCTCTCCTGAACATAACAAGTAATTTGCTTCTTTTTATAAAAAAAATTTTTTTTTCATGGAAAAACATTTTATTTTAAATATAGCAGTGTGTACATGTCATTTACCTTCTGGGATAACCTAATTATATATAAGTATTTTCAATGTTAGTAACAGTTTTATTTGGTTTCATTTTCTGTTTCTTTTAAAAATTTTCCAAAGACAGGTTTAATAAAGTGTAATCTGCATAAAGCAAAATTCATGCTTTTTAAGGCTTACAGTTCCATTGAAGTTCATAAACTTTGAAAAATGTATACAGTCATGTAACCACTAAAACAATCAACTTTTTTTTTGATTATTATTTTTTATTGCATAAAATTGATATACAATATTATATTAATTTCAGGTGTACAACTCAATGATTTGCTATTTGCATGTGTTGCAAAATGATCACTGTGATAAGTCTAGGTTACATCTGTCACCATACATAATTACAGAATTTTTTTTTCTTCTGATGAGAATTTTGAAAATCTCCTTTCTTACTTAGCAGCTTTCAAATATATGATACAGTATTATTAACTATATTTGCCATGCTGTACATTACATCCCAATGACTTATTTATTACATAACTGGAACTGTGCAACTTTTGACTTCCTTCACCCATTCAACCCACCTTCCATCCCCTGACTCTGGCAATTACCAGTCTGCTTGTTTTCTGTATATATGAGCATGTTTTTTTGTTTGTTTTGTTTTTTAAGATTCCACATATAAGTGAGATCATATGTTGTCTTTCTCTGTGACATATTTCACTTAGCAAACTGCCCTAAAGAACAATCTGTGTTGTGACAAATGGCAAGATTTGATTCTTTTTTATGGTTGAATACTATTCATATATATATAATCTCCACACACACATATATCTGTATATATATGTGTGTGTGTTAGTGATGTTGTTTTCTTCAGCTAAATACCCAGAAGTGATTTTTCTGGATGATATGGTAGTTCTATTTTTTTTATTTTTTGAGGAACCTCTATATTGACTGTACCAATTCACATTCCCACCAACTCTTTTGCGTGAGAGTTCCCTTTTCTCCATATCATCACCAACACTTGTTATCTCTTGTCTTTTTGATAACCATTTTAACAGGTGTGAAGTGATATCGCATTGTGGTTTTGATTTTCATTTCCCTGATGATTATTGATGTTGAGCATTTTTTCATGTACTTGTTGGCCATCTGTATGTGCTCTTTGGAAAAAACATATCTATTTAGATCCTCTGCCAATTTTTTAAATCAGACTTTTTCCTAGTGAGTTGTATGAGTCCTTTGTATATTTTGGATATTAACTTCTAATCGTATGTATGATTTTCAGATATTTTCTCCCATTCAGTGGGTTGCCTTTTCATTTCATTTATGGTTTCTTTGGGTGCACAGAAGCTTTTGAGTTTGATGAATCCCACTTGTTTATTTTTGCTTTTGTTGTCTTTGCTTTTGGTGTCAAATCCAAAAACTCATCACTGAGACTGATGTCAAGCAGTTTACTGCCTGTGTTTTCTTCTAGGAGTTCTATGGTTTTAAGTATTACATTCAAATCTTTAATAAATTTTGAGTTAATTTTTATATGGTATAAAATAGTGGTCTAATTTCATTCTTTTGCATGTGGCTGTCCAGTTTTTCCAATGTCATTTATCAAAGAGATTGTTCTTTCTCCATTGTATATTTTTGGATCCTTTGTCATAAATTAATTGACCATTTTTGCATGTGTTTCTTTCTGGGCTCTCTATTCTGTTCCATTGATCTGTCTGTTTTTATGCCAGTATGATGTGTTTTAACTAATATAATTTGAAATCAGGGAACATGTTGCCTCCAGTTTTGTTCTTTCTCAAGACTGCTTTGGCTGTTCAGGATTTTTGTGGTTCCCTACACTTTAGAATTGTTTGTTCTATTTCTATTAAAAAATGCCTTGGAATTTTGATAGTAATTACACTAAATCTGTATATTTCTGTGAGTAGTATGGACATTTTAACAATATTAATTCTTCCAATCTATGAGCAGAAAATATCTTTCTATTTATTTGTGTCTTCATCTTATTTCATCAACGTCTTATAGTTTTCAGTGTACAGGTTTTTCACCTCTTTGGTTAAATTAATTCCTAAGTGTATATTCTTTTTAACACAGAAGTTTGTGACTAGGAATATGGTCTATCCTTCCATCCTGCTGAGAATTGCATGCGTACTTGAAAATAATCTGTATCAAAAAATGTATCCAGGGACCTTCAAGATGGTGGAGGAGTAAGGTGTGAAGATCACCTTCCTCCCAACAAATACATCAAAAATACATCTACCTGTAGAACAACTGCTACAGAACACCTACTGAACGTTGGCAGAAGACCTCAGACTTCCCCAAATGCAAGAAACTACCCATGTACCTGGGTAGGGCAAAATAAAAAAGAAAAAGAGACAAAAGAATAGGGACAGGACCTACACCTCTTGTAGGGAGCTGTGAAGAAGGAAAAGTTTCCACACACTAGAAAGCCCCTTCTCTGGCAGAGACTGGGGGTGGGTGGGTGGTGAAGCTTCAGAGCCATGGAGGAGAGCACAGCAACAGGGGTGCAGAGGGCAAAGTGGAGAGATTCCTGCACAGAGGATCAGTGCCGACCAGCACTCACCAACCTAAGAGGCTTGTCTGCTCACCTGCCAGGGTGGGTGGCGGCTGGAAGCTGAGGCTCAAGTTTCGGAGTTCAGAACCCAGGAAGAGGACTGGGGTTGGCTGCATGAACAGAGCCTGAAGGGGGCTAGTTTGCCAGAGCTAGACGGGAGGGAGTACGGGAAAAAGTCTGTACCTGCCTAAGAGGCAAGAGACCATTGTTTCGGGGTGCATGAGGAGAGGGGATTCCTTCCCTGTCTGCACACAGAAGGCAAAGAACTGTCTAAATGAGCTTGAGAGAAAGGTGGGAGCTGCTGCTATCAGCATGGACACCAGAGATGGGCAAGAAACACTAACGTTGCTGCTGCAGCCACCAAGAATCCTGTGTGCAAGCACAGGTCACTAACTCCACCCCCTCCCAAGAGTCTGTGCAGCCTGCCACTGCCAGGGTCCTGTGACCCATGGACAACTGCCCTGGAAGAACACATGGCATACGTCAAGCTGTGGCGATGTCATGCTGGCCTCTGCCTCTGCAAGCTTGCCCCACATTCTGTACCCCTCCCTCCCCCTGAGCCTGAGTGAGGCAGAGTCCCCTAATCAGCCACATCTTTACCCCCACCTGGGTGAAGAAGAGACACAACAGGATGACCTACACGCAGAGGCAGGGCCAAATCAAAAGCTGAACCCCAAGAGCTGTGTGAACAAAGAAGAGAAAGGGAAATTTAGCTGTGCAGCTTCAGGAGAAGTGGATTAAATCTCCACAGTCAACTTGATGTACCCTGCATCTGTGGATTACCTGAATAGACAACGAATCTTCCCAAAATTGAGGTGGTAGACTTTGGGAGCAATTGTAACTTGGAGTTTGCCGTATGCAACTAACTAGTTTCTAATTTTAATGTTTATCTTAGTTTAGTTTTTAATGCTTGTAATCATTGGTGGTTTTGTTTATTAATTTGGTTGCTCTTTTCTTTTTTTAATTAGTTTTTTAATTTAATAATTAAAAAAAATTATTTTAACAAATTTATTTCCTTCCTTCCTTCCTTTCCTTCCTTCCTTCCTTCTTTCTTTCTTTCTTTCTTTCTTTCTCTCTCTCTCTTTCCTTCCTTCCTTCCTTCCTTCCTTCCTTCCTTCCTTCCTTCCTTCCTTCTTTCTTTCTTTCTTTCTTTCTTTCTTTCTTTCTTTCTTTCTTTCTTTCTTTCTTTCTTTCTTTCTTTCCTCTATTTTCTGTTTAGCTGTGCAGCTGACAGTGTCTGGGTGCTCTGGCTGTGTGTCAGGTCTGAGCTTCTGAGGAGGGAAAACCAAGTTCAGGACATTGGACCACCAGAGACCTCCCAGCTGTCTGTAATATCAATTAGTGAGAGCTCTCCCAGAGAGCTCTGTTTCAATGCTAAGACCCAGATCCACTCAACTGCCAACAAGGTCCAGTGCTGGACACCCCATGCCAAACAACTAGGAAGACAGGAACACAACCTCACCCATTAACAGAGAAGCTGTCTAAAATCATAATAAGGTCACAGACCCAAAAACACACCACAAGACGTGGTCCTGCCCAACAGATATACAAGATCCAAGCCACCTACAAGAACACAGGCATCAGTAACCTCCACCAGGAAGCCTACACAACTGACCGAACTAAACTTATTGCCTGGGGGTACACATCAAAGCAACAGGGCCTATGGATCTGTAGCCTGAGAAAGTGAGACACCAAACACAGTAAGTTAAGCAAAATGAGAAGACAGAGAAATACACAGCTGATGAAGGAGCAAGGCAAAAACCCACCAGACCAAACAAAGGAAGAGAAAATAAGCAGGCTACCTGGAAAAGAATTCAGAGTAATGATAGTAAAGATGATCCAAAATCTTGGAAATAGAATAGAGAAAATAAACTAAATGTTTAACGAAGACCTAGAAGAACTAAAGAGCAAACAAACAGTAATGAACCACACAATAAGTGAAAGTAAAAATTCTCTAGAAGGAATCAATAGCAGAATAACTGAGGCAGAAGAACAGATAAGTGACCCGGGAGATGAAATAGTGGAAATAACTACTGCAGAGCAGAATAAAGAAATAAGAATGAAAAGAATTGAGGACAGTCTCAGAGATCTCTGGACAATATTAAACACACCAACATTCGAATTATAGGGGTCCCAGAAAAAAAAGAGGAAAAAAAAAAGGGATTGAGGAAATATTTGAAGAGATTATAGCTGAAAACTTCCCTAATGTGGGAAAGGAAATAGTTAATCAAGTCCAGGAAGCACAGAGAGTCCCATAGAGGATAAATCTAAGGAGAAACACACTAAGACACATATTAATCAAACTATCAAAAATTAAATACAAAGAAAAAATATTAAAAGAAACAAGGGAAAAACAAAAAATTACATAGAAGGGAATCTCCATAAGGTTAACAGCTGATATTTCAGCAGAAACTCTGCAAGCCAGAATGGAGTGGCAGGACATATTTAAAGGGATAAAAGGGAAAAACCTACAACCAAGATTCCTCTGCCCAGCAAGGATCTCATTCATATTTGATGGAGAAATTTAAACCTTTATAGACAGGGAAAAGCTAAGAGAATTCAGCACCACCAAACCAGCTTTACAACAAATGCTAAAGGAAGTTCTCTAGGCAGGAAAGACAAGAGAAGGAAAAGACCTACAATAAAAAAGCCCAAAACAGTTAAGAAAATGGTAGTAGGAACATACATATCGATAACTACCTTAAATGTAAATGGATTAAATGCCCCAACCAAAAGACATACACTGGCTGACTTGATACAAAAAGAAGACCCATACATATGCTGTCTACAAGAGACCCACTTCAGACCTAGAGACACTTACAGACTGAAAGTGAGAGGATGGAAAAAGATATCCCATGCAAATGGAAATCAAAAGAAAGCTGGAGTAGTAATTCTCATATCAGACAAAATAGACTTTAAAATAAATTGTATTACAAGAGACAAGGAAGGACACTACAGATGATCAAGGGATCAATCCAAGAAGAAGATATAACAATTATAAATATTTATGCACTGAACATAGGAGCACCTCAATACATAAGACAAATGCTAACAGCCATAAGGGGAAACTGATAGTAACAATCATAGTAGGGGATTTTAACACCCCACTTTCACCAATGGACAGATCACCCAAAATGAAAATAAATAAGGAAACATAAACTTTAAAAGATACATTAAAAAAGATGGACTTAATTGATGTTTATAAGACATTTCATCCAAAAACAACAGAATACAATTTCTTCTCAAGTGCTCATGGAACATTCTCCAGGATAGATCATATCTTGGTTCATAAATCAAACCTTGGTAAATTTAAGAAAATTGAAATCATATCAAGTATATTTTCTGACCACAACACTATGTGACTAGATATCAATTACAGGACAAAAAATTGTAAAAAAATACAAACCCATTGAGGCTAAACAATACAGTATTAAATAAACAAGAGATCACTGAAGAAATCAAAGAAGAAATCAAAAAATACCTAGAAATAAATGATAATGAGAGCATGACGACTGAAAACCTATGAGATGCAGAAAAAGCAGTTCTAAGAGGCAAAATAATAGCAATGCAATCCTACCTCAAGAAATAAGAAAAATCTTAAACAGATAACCTAACCTTAAACCTACAGCAACTACAGAAAGAAGAACAGAAAAAACCCAAACTTAGCAGAAGGAAAGAAATCATAAAGATCAGATCAGAAATAAATGAAAAAGAAATGAAGGAATTGATAGCGAAGATCAATAAAACTAAAAGCTGGTTTTTTGAGAAGATAAACAACATTGGTAAACCATTAGTGAGCCTCATCAAGAAACAAAGGGAGAAGACTCAAATCAATAGAATTAGAAATGAAAAAGGAGAAGTAACAACTGACACTGCAGAAATACAAAGGACCATGAGAGATTACTACAATCAACTATATGCCAATAAAATAGACAACCTGGAAAAAATTGACAAATTAATGGAAAAGCACAACCTTCCGGGACTGAACAAGGAAGTAATAGAAAATATGAATAGACCAATTACAACCACTGAAATTGAGGCTGTGATTAAAAATCTTCCAGCAAACAAAGCCCAGAACCAGATGGCTTCACAGGCGAATTCTCTCAAACATTTAGAGAAGAGCTAACACCTATCTTTCTCAAACTCTTGCAAAATATAGCAGAGGGAGGAACACTCCCAAACTCATTCTATGAGGCCACCACCAACTTGATACCAAAATCAGAAAAAGATGTCAAAAAAAAAAAAGAAAACTACAATAACACTGATGAACATAGATGCAAAAATCCTCAACAAAAACTAACAAACAGAATCCAACAGAACATTAAAAGAATCATACACCATGATCAAGGGGGTTTCATCCCAGGAATGCAGGGATTCTTCAATATACCCAAATCAATCAATGTGGTACACCATATTAACAAATTGAAGGATAAAACCATATGATAATCTCAACAGATATAGAAAACGCTTTTGACAAGATTCTACTCTGATATATGATAAAAACTCTCCAGGAAGTGGTCATAAAGGGAACCTAACTCAACATAATAAATGCCATATATGAGAAACCCACAGCCAACATCATTCTCAGTGCTGAAAAACAGAAACCATTTCCACTAAGGTCAAAACAGGACAAGGTTACCCACTCTCAACAGTATTATTCCACAAAGTTTTGGAAGTTTTAGTCACAGCAAACTGAAAAGAAAAAGAAATAAAAGAATCCAAATCGGAAAAGAAGAAGTAATGCTGTCACTGTTTGCAGATGACATGATACTATACATAGAGAATCCTAAAGATGCTATCAGGAAATTACTAGAACTAATCAATGAATTTGGTAAAGTAGCAGGATACAAAATTAATGCACAGAAATCTCTTGCATTCCTATACACCAATGATGAAAAATCTGAAAGAGAAATTAAAGAAACAATTCCATTTACCATTGTAACAAAAAGAATAAAATATCTAGGAATAAATCTACTGAAGGACACAAAAGACTTGTATGCAGAAAACTATAAGACACTGATGAAAGAAGTTAAAGATGATACAAACAGATGGATAGTTATACCATGTTCTTGGTTTGCAAGAATCAACATTGTGAAAATGACTCTACTTCCCAAAGCAATCTACAGACTCAATGTAATCCCTATTAAACTATCAATGGCATTTTTCACAGAACTAGAAAAAAAATTCACAATTTCTATGGAAACACAGAAGACCCTGAATAGCCAAAGCAATCTTGGGAATAAAAACAGAGCTGGAGGAATCAAGCTCCTGGACTTCAGACTATACCATAAAGCTACAGTCATCACGACAGTATCATACTGGCACAAAAACAGAAATATAGATCAATGGAACAGGATAGAAAGCCCAGAGATAAACCCATGCACATATGGTCACCTTATTTTTGATAAAAGAGGCAAGAGTATACAATGGAGAAAAGACAGTCACTTCAATAAGTGGTGCTGGGAAAACAGGACAGCTACATGTAAAAGAATGAAATTAGAGCACTCCCTAACACTATAAAAAAAAAGAAACCTCAAAATGGATTAAAGACCTAAATGTAAGGCCAGACACTATAAAACTCTTAGAGCAAAACATAGGCAGAACACTCTATGACATAAATAACAGCAAGATCTTTTTTGACCCACCTCCTAGAGAAAGGGAAATAGAAACAAAAATAAACAAATGGGACCTAATGAAACTTAAAAGCTTTTTCACAGCAAAGGAAACCATAAACATGATGAAAAGACAACCCTCAGAATAGGAGAAATATTTGCAAATGAATCAACTTACAAAGGATTAATCTCCAAAATATACTTGCAGCTCATGCAGCTCAATGTCAAAAAAACAACAAACCCAATCCAAAAATGGGCAGAAGACCTAAATAGACATTTCTCCAAAGAAGATATACAGATTGCCAACAAACACATGAAAGGATGCTCAACATCACTAATCATTAGGGAAATGCAAATCAAAACTACAATATGGTATCACCTCACACCAGTCAGAATGGCCATCTTCAAAAAATCTACAATCAATAAATGCTGGAGAGGGTGTGGATGAAATGGTACTCTTTTGCACTGTTTGTGGGAATGGAAATTGATACAGCCACTATGGAGAACAGTATGGAGGTTCCTCAAAAAACTAAAAGTAGAACTACCATACGACCCTGCAATCCCACTATTGGGCATATACCCTGAAAAACTATAATTCAAAAAGAGTCATGTACCACAATGTTCATTGTAGCACTATTTACAATAGCCAGGACATGGAAGCAACCTAAGTGTCCATTGACAGATGAATGGATAAAGAAGATGTGGCACATATATACAATGGAATATTTCTCAGCCATAAATAGAAACAAAATTGAGTTATTTGTAGTGAGATCTATGGACCTAGAGTCCGTCATACAGGGTGAAGTAAGTCAGAAAGAGTAAAACAAATACCATGTGCTAACACATATATATGGATTAAAAAAAATGGTTCTGATGAACCTAGGGGCAGGGCATGAATAAAGATGCAGACCTACTAGAGAATTGACTTGAGGATATGGGGACTAGGAATGGTAAGCTGGGATGAAGTGAGAGAGTGGCATGGACATATATACACTACCAAATGTAAAATAGATAGGTAGTAGGACCAGCTGCATAACACAGGGAGATTAGGCTGGTGATTTGTGACCACCTAGAACAGTGAGATAGGGAGAGTGGGAGTGAGATGCAAGAGAGAGGGGTTATAGAAATATATGTATGCATATAGCTGATTTACTTTGTTATACAGCAGAAACTAACACAACATTGTAAAGCATTACACCCCAATAAAGATGTAAAAAGAAAGTAAAAAAGAAAGGAAAATCTTTTTCCTGCTGTTGTTCTATAAATGTCAAGTTAAGATGGGAGTAGTGTTTACCAGGTCTTCTATACACTTAAGGATTTTCTTTCCACTTATTCTATCCATTATTGAGAGAAGTATCTATGCATCTAACCGTACTTGAAATTTTCCTGTTTCTCTTTTTATTCCATCCATTTCTACTTTGTGTATTTTGAAGCTCTTTTATTAAGTACCTAAACATTTACAATTGCAATAACTTTTCACAAGTTGACCACTTCATCATTATGTGAAATCTTTCTTTATCTCTCTTAATATTCCTTTCTCTACAGTCTACATTGTCTGCTATTAACATAGCTATTTCAGTTTTTCGTTGTGTTAGTGTGTGTATCATTTATTTTTTTCATCAATTTTCATTTAACCCATCTATATTTTAATTAGTGAAGTTGGTATTTGTACACTGCATTTATTTTGGTACTGTATTTATATACATTATGGCAATCTCCGTTTTTTCACTGAGATGTTTATACTATTTGTATTTAATGAAATTATTGATATGGTATGTTTTATTTATGTATTTATGCACTTTATTTATATTGAGATATAGTTATGCACAATATTATATAAGTTGCAGGTATACAACATAGTGATTCACAATTTTTAAAGGTTATTCTCCTTTTATAATTATTATAAAATAATGACTATATTCTCTGTGTTGTACAATATATCCTTGTAGCTTATTCATGTTATACATAAACAAATCTTTCTTCCCTGTCTTGCCCCTCTCCCCATGGGTAACTGCTAGTTTGTTCTCTATATCTGTGAGTTTGTTTCCTTTTTTATTATCTTCTCTAGTTTGTTGTATTTTTTAAATTCCACGTATTAGTGAATATGTGGAAAGACAATGTTTGTCTTTCTCTGTCTTACTCATTTCACTTAGCATAATAAACTCCAAGTCCATTTGTGTGTCTGCAACTGGCAAAATTTTGTTTTATTTTGTCTCAGTAGTATTCCATTGTATATATACCACATCTTCTTTATCCATTCATCTGTTGATAGACACTTAGGTTGCTTCCATAACTTGGCCACTGTAAATAATGCTGCTATGAATATTGGGGTGCATGTATCTTTTTGAATCAGTGTTTTTATTTTTTCTGATATATATATCCAGGAGTGGAATTACTGGGTCATATGGTAGTTCTCTTTTTAGTTGTTTGAGAGACTGCCACAACCTTTTCCATGATGGCTGTACCAATTTACATTGATAAGTTTTTTTTTTTTATGGACCTTCTAACCTGTTCCATTGATCTATATTTCTGTTTTTGTGCCAGTACCATGCAGTTTTGATTACTGTAGCTTTGTAGTATGGTATGAAGTCAGGGAGCCTGATTCCTCCAGCTCCGTTTTCCTTTCTCAAGATTGCTTTGGCTATTCAGGGTCTTCTGTGTTTCCATACAAGCTGTATAATTTTTTTTTCTAATTCTGTGAAAAATGCAATTGGTAATTTGATAGGTATTGCATTGAATCCATAGATTGCCTTGGGTAGTGTAGTCATTTTCACAATATTGATTCTCCCAATCTAAGAACATTGTATATCTCTCCATATGTTTGTGTCATCTTTGATTTCTTTCATCAGCATCTCATAGTTTTCTGAGTACAGGTCTTTTGCCTCCTTAGGTAGATTTATTCCTAGGTATTTTATTCTTTTTGATGTGACGGTAAATGGGATTGTTGCTTTAATTTTTCTTCCTGATCTTTTGTTGTTAGTGTATAGGAATGCAAGAGATTTCTGTGTATTAATTTTTATCCTGTAACTTTACCAAACTCATCAATGAACTCTAGTAGACATACAGATGGTGAAACAGCATGTGAAAACATACTGAACATCACTAATAATTAGAGAAATGTAAATCAAAACTACAAAGAGAAATCACCTCACACTGGTCAGAATGGCCCTTATCAAAAAATCTACAAACAATAAATGTTATGCTATGGTACAACCATTATGAAGAGCAGTGTGAAATTTCCTTAAAAGACTAAACATAAAGTTGCCCTATGATCCAGCAATCCCACTCCTGGGCTTATATCCAGAGAAAAACATAATTCAGAAAGGTACATGCACCATAATTTTCATTGCAGCACTATTTACAACAGCTAAGACATGGAAACAACCTACATGTCCATCAGCAGAGGAGTGGATACAGAAGATGTGGTACCTACATGCAATGGAATATTACTCAGTCACGAAGAAGAATGAAATAATGCCATTTGCAGCAAAATGCTTGGACCTAAAGATTGTCATACTGATTGAAGTAAGTTAGACAAAGAAGGACAAATATTATATCATATGGCTTATATGTGGAATCTAAAAAAATGGTAGAAGTGAACTTATTTTCAAAACAGTAATAGAGTCACAGTTGTAGAAAACACACTTATGGTTACCAAGGGGGAAAGGAGGGGAGGGATAAATGGGGAGATTGCAATTGACATATACACGCTACTGTATATAAAACAGATAACTAATAAGGACCTCTGTATAGCACAGGGAACTCTACCCAACACTCCGTAAAGACCTATATGGGAAAAGAATCTAAAAAAGAGTGGAGATATATATATATATATATATATATATATATATATATATATATATATATATATATATATATATGTATAAATGATTCACTTTCTTGTACCCTGAAACTAACACAACATTGTAAATCAACTATACTCCAATAAAATTTTTTAAAAGTATATTGTGCTATTTATTAAAAAAAGAATAAATGATCTTTTAGAGTGATTTAACACATGAAAAAAAGTCTTTTATATTTATTTTGATTTTTACCTTTTCCAGAACTCATTCTTTATGTGAGCCCAACATTTTCTCTGATATTGTATTCCTTCTGCCTTAGGAACTCCCTTTAACATTTCTTGAGGGTAACAAATTAATGATAAATTCTTAAAGCTTTGTCTTTCTCCATGAGAAAAGTTTTACTTTTACCTTCATTTTAAGAAGATGAAATTCTGAGTTGTCAGGATTTTTTCTCAGTACTTTAAAGATTTCACTCCATTGTCCTCTCGTTTGTATCTATTCAAAATTGTATCCAATTTCCAGTTTCAACTCCAACATGTATAAAGCTGGACTAACCAAAAATCAATGACTTTTCTCGGACCCAAGAGGGAACTGAGGTCAGAGCGAAAAGCATCATGCTGAAATCTGGAGAGACAGGTACACACACATACACACACGAACAGACACACACAAATGCAGCAGCCAAGATCTGCTTACCTGCAGTAGAAACTGCTGGAACCATAAACAGGGAGGAACACATAAATGGTAATACTGATGAATTCCTGGAGGCTTAGTTTGAACTACCACGAGAATAAGAAACTCCTGGAGGTGCAGGCTGAGGGGATAGGTGGGGCCCTCACTGTTTCATGGGCTTCACCTCCAAGAACACGAATATATTTTTCAAGGTGAAGACCCAAGAAAGATCCCCTTATATCCCTGACATGGAGAAGGGAAGTGTCATTATTTTGAGATACACTAAGAACCTTCAGAGGAAAAGATGTTGTCAGAACTTTATCTCATCTGGAGAAAGAGAATTCCTCCCATGCCACCCCTCCTTCTATAAACTAGGAAATTGGGGATTGGAGAATTTAACACAGCTTTGAAACTCATAGTGATAATTAAAGAAATGTATTTAAATTTATAGCTGTGATTATGGTTATTGTTACTACTCTGTTTTCAAAAATTACTAAGCTGTTTAGTGGCTAAGTTCGATGTGTCCTTGCAGTTTTCACAAGGTCATACTATTGTCCACATTACCGCTAGGAATATGTAATTTATTTAGTTTGACAAACCCTACATGGAGAGAAACAAATAGTGATTAAGCAAATAAAACATAATCATTTCAATTCAGCTCAATTCAACAGGGTAGAAATTAATGTTTGTTTTTGGAGTTAGTCATTTCTGGTTTTGGCAAAAGGAATGGTAAATGTTTCTTTCTTCTAACTAACAGAAATCTTACTAGTATTTAGCTCTGCTCTGTAATTTTTCATTGGTTCACACCCATTAGTGTGAATATAGACATGGTGCATGTTCTTATATATTTTAAGAAATTAACCTTTCACAAAAATAAAAAAGAAAGTCCAATGCCCCCTGCAATCCAAAACATAAAGTTTCAGATTACAAATATTTTTTTTGTAATCAAGTAGATGCAATATTGGTATTGCTCCATATTGTCTACCTTAGCTGGGATTCATCTCTTTTGTAGAGATTCTCTAGGCAATGTTTATTCAGTATTGTAAGTTTTTATTTCATCATCTTCAAAATGTGGGTAATGATAACTTATAGGCCTTTTTTTGGTTAATGATCTTAACTTCAATTCTGAGGTCCATGATCTTTATATAATGCTCTGAAACCAATAGGGATAGAAGTCACCCACATGTGCAAGGATTGTGGTGTAAAGGAAAATTAAAGGGGAAGGAAATGTTTTAAAAATGTGATATTTTTGTTACAGGGTTTAGAAATCTAATATTAAATCTTTAAAAACAATTAAGTTGTGTAATAAAGAAAGTTTGGCCATCCAATAATTTATGCTTATTATTTGCTCATTTATGTTTATTGTGAAATATTTCATTGATATATAATAACTTATAAAGAATATATAATAAAAACTATAATGAGTAATGAAACAATCACTTATGTATTTCCCAACCAGCTCAAGAAACAGACCATTTTCAATGTCTTTGATGACCCTTTCTTTTTCTTATGTCCCTCTCTAATTAATGTCTCTTTTCTCTCCCTCCTAACACCCTTACATTCTCAATTCCCTGCCAAAGATGCTTTTATAAATATTGTATTTATCATTCTTTTGCTTTATAAAAGTTCTATTTTGTTTTTATAACAGCTATGTTGGCATATAAATTGTATATTATAAACTGTACATATTTAGAGTGTACAATTAGATAAATTTTGACAGATGTGTGTATGTATGTGTATGTGCATACACATGTGCATTCATGCACACACACACAGACACACATACAAACAAGACACTAGTACCACAAGGTAATAAACATATCCATTACACTCCAAATATTCCTCTGTAACTTTTTTATACTTTTCTCTTTCTCCCATTCTCGTCCCCAATCAACAACTGATTTGCTTTGTGCTACTGTTGACTCTGATGCATTTTCTAGAATTTTATACAAATAGAATGATTCAATATGTATTCTGTTTTTTGTTTGTTTGTTTGTTTTGCTACTTTAGATTACTATAATTTGAGATTCATCTATGTTGTTGTGTACATGCTTTTGTACTGGGTGGACCAAAATGTTCGTCCGTTTTTTTCCATAAGATGGCTCTAGTAGCGCTTAGTTGTCTTTAACTTCATTTGAAACAATTTTGTTAGATTGTATTGTGACAGCTGTCATAACAATTTGCATTTTAAAAAAACTTATCAAAATTGGTGAATTTTAATAGCGAAGATGGAAGAAAAAAAGCAACATTTTCGGCATATTATTATTATTATTTCAAGAAAGGTAAAAATGCAACTGAAACACACACACAAAAAAGATTTGTTCAGTGTATGGAGAAGGTTCTATGACTGGTCAAGCATGTCAAAAGTGTTTTGTGAAGTTTCGTGCTGGAGATTTCTCGCTGGACAGTGTTCCATGGTAAGACAGGCCAGTTGAAGTTGATAGCGATCAAATTGAGACATTAATTGAGAACGATAAATAGTATACTACGTGGGAGATAGCTGACATACTCAAAATATCCAAATCAAGCATTGAAAATCATTTGCACAAGCTCGCTTATGTTAATCACTTTGATGTTTGGGTTCCACATAAGTTAAGTGAAAAAAATCTTCTTGCCTGTATTTCCACATGTGATTCTCTACTGAAACGTTCCCTTTTTTTTTTTTTTTTTTGCGGTACGCGGGCCTCTCACTGTTGTGGTCTCTCCCGTTGCGGAACACCGGCTCTGGATGCGCAGGCTCAGTGGCCATGGCTCACGGGCCCAGCCGCTCTGTGGCATGTGGGATCTTCCCGGACCGGGGCACGAACCCTTGCTTCCTGCATTGGCAGGCGGACTCTTAGCCACTGCACCACCAGGGAAGCCCGAAAACATTCCATTTTTAAAACAAATTGTGACAAGATGAAAAGTGTATACTGTACAATAATATGGAATGGAAGCGATCGTGGGGCAAGTGAAATGAACCACCACTAACCACACCAAAGCCCGGTCTTCATCCAAAGAAGGTGATGTAGTGTATATGGTGGGATTGGAAGGGAGTCCTCTATTATGAGCTCTTTCCGGAAAACCAAAAGATTAATTCCAAAAAGTACTGCTCCCAGTTAGACCAATTGAAACCAGCACTCAATGAAAAGCATCCAGAATCAGTCAACAGAAAACGCATAATCTTCTTTCAGGATAATGCAAGACTGCATGTTTCTTTGATGATCAGGCAAAAGCTGTTACAGCTTGGCTGGAAAGTTCTGATTCATCCACTGGATTCACCAGACATTGCACTTTCAGATTTCCATTTATTTTGGTCTTTATAAAATTCTTTTAATGGAAAAAATTTCAGTTCCCTGAAGACTGTACAAGGCACCTGGAACAGTTCTTTGCTCAAAAAGATAAAACGTTTTGGGAAGATGGAATTATGAAGTTAGCTGGAAAATGGCAGAAGGTAGTGGAACAAAAGCATGAATACACTGTTCAGTAAAGTTCTTGGTGAAAATGAAAAACGTGTCTTATTTTTACTTAAAAACTGAAGGCATTTTCTGGCTAACCCCATATTTCTGAGTAACATTCCATTATATGGATATACAACATTTTCTTTATCCTTGATAGACTGTCTCTTGTTTCCCATTTTGGGCTACTATGAATGAATATTATAGATATAAAGGTGTTATGAACATTTGTGTACAAGTTTTGGGATGCTTTTATAATATGTTTAATTTTTTGCGGTAAATATTTAGGAATAGAATTGGTAGGTTATATGCTAAGTGTATGAGTAACTTTTTTAGAAACTGCTAATCTTTTGAAAAGTGTTTGCACTTTTGTGCATTCGCATTGACAGTGTGTGAGAGTTGCCATTATTCCACAGACTCAACATAACTTCATGTAGTAGGTCTTTTTCATTTTAAACATTCTAACAGGTGTATAAGAGTGTATCTCACTGGGTCTTTAATATGAATTTTTCTAATGACTAATGATGTTGAAAATCTGTTAATGTGCTCATTACCATCCACATAGCTTCATTGGTGCAGTGTCTTTCCAAATATTTTGCCTATTATTTATTATAATTTGTTTCTTTATTGAAATTTGAAGAATTTTAAAAATATATTCTGGATATGAGTACTTTTTCAGATATTAGGAATTTTTGCTCTTAGTCTGTGAATCTTTAAATGATGCTTTTCAAAAATCAAAGATTCATAATTTTCATTTCACCCTATCTATTTTGGCTTTTATGGATCATGCTTTCTCTGTTATATCTAAGAAATTTTTGCATAACCTAAAGTTGCACCAACTTCCTCTCTGTTTTTTTTTCTAGATGTTGTATAGCTTTACATTTTTCTTTTATTTCAATGATCAATTTTGAGTTAAATTTTAATCCGCTTTTTTCTTTATATGACTATCCATTTTTCAGCAATTAAAAACCAGTAATTCTTTTACTGTTGAATTTTCTTTACACATCTATCAAAAATCAATTGACCATAATGTGTGAGTATATTTTTGGACACTCCATCTTGTTCCACTTACTTAGTTGTCTATCTTTGTGCCAGTAACACATTGTCTTGATAGCTATAACTTGTAATAAGTCTTGAAGTTGAAAAGTGAAGGTACTCCTACTTCACACTTTTTCAAAGTTTTGTCTATTTTAGATCCACTTTATTTTCATAAGAACTTTAGGATTAGCTTCTCAATATCTACAACAAATACTTCTAGGATTTTAATTGAGATTGGGTTGAATTTATAGGTCAATTTGTAAAGAATTAATATCATAAAAATTTTTAAAAATAAATGAAAAAAGAATTAATGTCTTAACAATATTGAGTCTTCCAATTCATAAAGATGGTATATCTCTCCGGTTATATACATCTTCTTAAATTTTTCTCAACAACGTCTTGTGGTTTTCATTGTATGAGTTTTATCCACCTTTTGTAAGATTCTTGAGTATTTAATTTTTTATGTTATGTAAATGAAACTGTCTCAATTTCAAATTGTTACTAACATACAGAAATGCAGTAGATTTTTGTATATTCATCTTGTATCTTATGAACTTGATAACCTAACTTTTTCTGGATCTCTTGAGATGAACATTTTAATTTCAGTCTGTTATTATTTTTAATTACATTGATTTATTTCTGAATGTTAAATCAAATTTGTATTTCTAGGTTAAACCCAACTTGGTCATGATGTGTTATCCTTTTTATATATTGTATTTGACTTACAAATATTTTAAGAATTTTACATCCATGTTCATGAGGAATATTGATCTAAAGTTTTCTTTTCTTGCAATGCCTTTGTCTGTTGCTGATATCAGATTAATGCTGGCCTTATAGAATGAGTCATATGTTGTCTCTCCTTTCCAATTTTTAGAAGAGTTTCTATAGAATTGGTGTTCTTTCCATCAAGTGTTAAAATGTTGGTAGAAGTCTCCAGTGAAACCACCTGGGTCTGGAATTTTTTATGTGGAAATATTTTTTACTACAAATAAACACCTATGTATTCGTAAGTGAACTTTTATTGTGCAAGGAATTTGTCCATTTATTTTAATTTGTCAAGTTTATTGGATAAATGAGTCATAATATTCACTTTTATTATTTTATTATTGGTAGAGTCTCTGGTAATGTCATCATGCTCGTTCCTAACATCAGTTAATCTTTCTTTTTTCCTTATTGGTCTGGAAAGAGAATTCATCCTTTTATTGGCTTTTTGCAAAGAATCACCTGTTTATTATCTTGATATTCTCTATATTTTTCTGTATTCTCTTTCCCTGATTTCCACTCTATTCTCTATTATTTCCTTTCTTAAGCTTATGTTCATTTAAATTTACTCTTTATTTCCCAGTTTCTTAAGGTTGAAAAAGAAGTCATTGATTTGAAACTTTTGTTCTTTTGTAATGTATGCAAATAGTCCTATAAATTACCCTATGGGTACTGCTTTAGCTGCATTCCACGAATTTTGATATGTTATGCTCTTATTTTTATATAGTTTAAATTCTTATTTCCTTTGTGATTTCTTCTTTCATACATTTGCTTTTCATAAATGTGCTATTTAGTTTACAAATATTTGGAATATACTACAGTCTATATAGCCATTCTCCCGTTTCTGGGCATTTGGCTTGTTTCCAGTATATTGCTATCAAGTAATACCACCAAAAATCCTCATATTCACAATGTATATGCTTAAGACTTCTTTTGGGATATGTTGGGTCATAAGGTATATACATCTTCAGCCATATAAAGTAATGTTAAATTGTTTACCAATTCCAAATTATAGCAATTTATGTCATTTGTATGTATTGCAAATATTGTCCCTTAGTTTGTGGCTTGTTCCTTACCTCATTTTTTTCTTTTCAGTTTGCTTCAGCTGTAGTTTATTTTTTAGTCTTTTAAGAAACTAATGTTTTACATGTTTATATTAAATGTAAATTTTCTTTATGATTAGTGCTTTTTTTGTGTTGTTTAAAAATTCTTTCCTTACCCTATGTCATAAAGATATATTTTCTTATATTGTCTTCTAGAATTTTTAAGTTTTGATTTTTTGCATTCAAATTTTTAATACACTTGGGATTAATTTTTAAATTTTAACAAAAATGGAATCTAATTTTATTTTTTTCCATCATTTATGGATCTTTCCAGGATCTTATACTCAATAGTCTTGTTTATGTCCTGTGGATATGCAAAATTCACTTTATTATTTATCAAGTTTCCATTATGCATGAGTCTGTTATCTTTACCCTAAGCATTGGTCCAAATCTGTCTAGTCTAGCTTTCCTGTCTTATCTATTATTTTAGGTCTTTCCTGAACTATTATTTTTAACATCAATATTTGCTTTATTGCAAAATTGCTTTATTTGTAAACATATATGTAAGTCATTAATGTTTTATATTTGATTTGATATTTGTTTAAATTTTCTCATATATCTTCCTATTTCTTTCTCCCAAACCTTCTTTATAGAATAATTTGTATTTTTCCTGAAGCACATCTTTTAGAATACTTTTAGGAATAGTATATTGTTGGCAAACTTTTACTTTATCTCACAATGCCTTTTGGAATACATTTTTGTTGAGTCCAGAAGTCTAAGGTGACCATTATTGTCTTTACATTTTGAAGTACTTTTTCAGTGTTTTCTTTCTTTCACTGAAAAATCTGCTGTCAGTCTAAATATGTAGTTGCAAATATTGTCACTTAGTTTGTCTTTTCTTTAGCTGCCTCTAAGATCTTTTCATGTTATTGTTCTACATTTTGTTTAATGTTCTGGAAATTTCTCAGCCATTATATTCTCCAAATTTTTTCTCCCCTACACTTTCCTTTAGAAACTGCAATTAAACTTATATGTTCTCTTTCTTCATGTTTTAACCTACTTTTCATAATTTCATATCCTTAATTTCTGAGCTATATTTTGAATTTATTTTTCATCTCCATCTATCTGTTCACTAGTTTTTTCTTCATTTGTGCCAATTATTCTGTTTATTTTATTTGTATTTTTGATTTTCCACAATTATATTTTTATTTTCAGAAGTTCTACTTGACTACAATTCTTCCTGATTGTTTGGATTATTTTTTAGATATTTGTTTTTTTTTTAATAAAATTCTATTATTTTAAAATTATTTTACACATTTAAAAATCTGCACTTGATAATTCAAAAAAATCTTCAGTCTTTTTAGAGACCCTAAATCTGTTGTTTTTCTAAATCTGTAATTAAAAAAAATGTATATTTGATAATTGTCACACATGGTAGTTTCTTTGTTTATTTGGCAGTTTTATTATTTTTATTATTTCCTGATATTTTACTGAATTCAATCAATGGGTATTTTCAGGGTACTAGTTTGAAGAGATTTGTTCTTTCTCTATAGAGAACTGGTAAGTTTTCCTTTGTTAGGTACAATGTTATCATTAAAAAGAACCTCTTTAATTTCTTAGCCTTGGGGTTCTCTGAAGCTTGGCAATAGTAAAAAGAAGTACCTACCTTTTTCAGGCTTGAAAAATCAGGCTTGTGGTTATACATTCGCAAAATATACAATTTTATTTTCACCTGAAGCAAGATCTCAGACAAAATATTTCTCTGCCTAATTTTTACCCATGGTTTAAACCTATTAAGTGTCCGTTCTTTACACATAAGTCGCTGATTCAAATCCTCTACTTTGTGTGGACCTAAAGCATAGTCTTTCTTTTTTTTTTTTTTTTTGAGTAGCCATTAAATAGGAAACTTTGCCTTGCTGGTATTGCTCTTTCAACAGAATATCACCTTCTTCTGTGTTACATTTACCAACATCTATGTTTTCAGCTTACTCTTTAGTTCTTCAACTTTTCTTGTGAACTCAGAAATGCATTTTAAATTACATCTGTTAAAATCCATTCACCATCTCTGTATTTTGCAGGGGTGGAGAACTAATCATCATGCCCACTTTACCATGCTGCAAGAGATATAGGTCCTATGATTCTTTTATTCATTCAAAAATATTTTTCATGAACTCACACTTACTTTTTGTTCGTCCCTGATTGAAGGCTAGAAATACACTGGGCATAAAGGTAGTCTATGTTCCTACTATCCTGAAGTTTGGATTCTAGTGGAGCAAGGGAGACAAACTTTTTCTATGTGTCTGTGTTTTAAGTAGTGCTTAATATTAGGAACACAAATAGAGTTAAGAAATGGAATTAAGATAATATGATGATGATGATGATAGTGATGGTGTGTGTGTGTATACGTGTGCAGTGGGGAGTGGGATGTTTAGGAATAATATCAACAAAGTTTTCTTGGAGAAGATAACATTTAATCAGAGACCTGGATAAAGTGAAGAAAGAGTCATGTGAAAAATCCGTGAAAAAAATTTTTTTTTAAAACTCTAAAATGGCAAGTGAAAAGTCTTGGAAATCCCATGGAGGGGACAAGTAGGAATGTTCCAGTGTGGCTAGAGCAAAGGGAATAAGAGTGATGATGATAGCAAAAGGGGATCTTGTTGACCATGGCAAGCAGTTTGACTCTTGTTCTGCTCATGACTGGAGTTTTGCACAAGTCAATCATAGTATGTGAATTTGTCTCATAAAAAAATTAATTCCACCTGCTGAATTGAGATTAGTTGGGGACCAGTTAAGTGGATTTTGAAATAATTGAGACAAAAGATAATGATGGCTTGGACCAGGACAGTGTAGTGGAGGTAGAAAGTAGTAGTAGGACTTGGGATGTCTTGAAACTAGATCTTCCAGGATTTCTTTATTAATTAGATAAGTGTGTGAAAGAAAGAAAGGACAAGTGATGACTTCTGGGTTTTTGGCCTGAGTAAATTTGTTTATAGCAGGACCATTTCCTGAAGGCACAGAGCATTTTCAGGGAGGTAGAGGGTATGAATTTTGTTTTTGAATTTTAAGTGTGAGATACCTGTTTGACATCCAACAAGAGGTTGAGGATGGCAGTGGAATACATGAGTTAGAAATGTCAGGGTCTTTGAATTCAGCGTATTTGCGGTCCACTGGTACTGATCCATCTACAAGATATTTAGAAGGATTCAGAGCAGTAAAGAAAGTAAAAGGACTGTAAATGATAATGCAAGTAGTGGTTTTAAAACTGTAAACTTTACTTGACATTTTTTTGCTTACCAAATTTATAATTAAAATTTCTGTGCAGCTGAGGCTAAGGAATTTAAAAAAAAATTCTATAACAACCTGTGAGACTGTAGCGCTCTGAAATTTTATTTATTTATTTATTTATGTTTTAAACATCTTTATTGGAGTATAATTGCTTTACAATGGTGTATTAGTTTCTGATTTATAACAAAGTGAATCAGTTATACATATACATATGCCCTCATATCTCCTTCTTCTTTTGTCTCCCTCTCACCCTCCCTATACCACCTCTCTAGGTGGTCAAAAAGCACCGAGCTGATCTCCCTGTGCTATACAGCTGCTTCCCACTAGCTTTCTATATTCCATTTGGTAGTATATATAAGTCCAGGCCACTCTCTCACTTCATCCCAGCTTCCCCTTCCCCTTCCCTGAGTCCTCAGGTCCACAATTCCATTCTCTATCTCTGCATCTTTATTCTTGTCCTGCCCTTAGGTTTTTCAGAAACATTTTTTTTTAATTTTCAGATTCCATATATGTGTTAGCATATAGTATTTGTTTTTCTCTTTCTGACTTACTTCACTCTGTATGACAGACTCTAGGTTCAGCCACCTCACTACAAATAACTCAATTTCATTTCTTTCTATGGCTGAGTAATATTCCATTGTATATATATGCCACATCTTTTTTATCCATTCATCTGTTGATGGACACTTAGGTTGCTTCCATGTCCTGGCTATTGTAAATAGAGTTGCAATGAACATTGTGGTACATGACTCTTTTCGAACTATGGTTTTCTCAGAGCATACGCCCAGTAGTGGGAGTCCTGGGTCATATGGTAGTTCTATTTTTAGATTTTTAAGTAACTTCCATACTGTTCTCCATAGTGGCTGTACCAATTCACATTCCCACCAGCAGTGCAAGAGTGTTCTTTTTCTCCACACCCTCTCCAGCATTTATTATTTCTAGATTTTTTTTTTTTTTTTTTTTTTTTGCTGTACATGGGCCTCTCACTGTTGTGGCCTCTTCCATTGCAGAGCACAGACTCTGAAAGCGCAGGCTGAGCGGCCATGGCTCATGGGCCCAGCCACTCCATGGCATGTGGGATCTTCCTGGACCGGGGCACGAACCCATGTCCCCTGCATCGGCAGGTGGATTCTCAACCCTGGGCCACCAGGGAAGCCCAGTTTCTAGATTTTTTGATGATGGCCATTCTGACTGGTGTGAGGTGATACTTCATTGTAGTTTTGATTTGCATTTCTCTAATGATTAGCGTTGTTGAGCATCCTTTCATGTGTTTGTTGGCGATCTGTATATCTTCTTTAGAGAAATGTCTACTTAGGTGTTCTGCCCATTTTTGTGTTGAGCTGTTTGTTTTTTTGATATTGAGCTGCATGAGCTGCTTATAAATTTTGGAGATTAATCCTTTGTCAGCTGCGTCGTTTGCAAATATTTTCTCCCATTCTGAGGGTTGTCTTTTCATTTTGTTTATGGTTTCTTTTGCTGTGCAAAGGCTTTTAAGTTTCATTAGGTCCCATTTGTTTATTTTTGTTTCTATTTTCATATCTCTAGGAGGTGGGTCAAAATGGATCTTGCTGTGATTTATGTCATACAGTGTTCTGTCTATGTTTTCCTCTAAGAGTTTTATAGTGTCTGGCCTTACATTTAGGTCTTTAATCCATTCTGAGTTTATTTTTGTGTATGGTGTTAGGGAGTATTCTAATTTCATTCTTTTACATGTAGCTGTCCAGTTTTCCCAGCACCAATTACTGAAGAGGCTGTCTTTTCTCCATTGTACATTCTTGCCTCCTTTTTTAAAAATAAGGTGACCATATGTGCGAGGGTTGATCTCTGGGCTTTCTATCCTGTTCCATTGATCTATACGTTTGTTTTTCTGCCAATATCATACTGTCTTGATTACTGTAGCTCTGTAGTATAGTCTGAAGTCTGGGATCCTGATTCTTCCAGCTCCGTTTTTCATTCTCAGGATTGCTTTGGCTATTGCTATTCGGAGTCTTTTGTGTTTCTATGCAAATTGTCAATTTTTTTGTTCTAGTTCTGTGAAAAATGCCACTAGTAGTTTGATAGGGATTGCATTGAATCTGTAGATTGCTTTGGGTAGTAGAGTCATTTTCACAGTGTTGATGCTTCCAATCCAAGAACATGGTATACCTCTCCTGTTTGTATCATCTTTGATTTCTTTCATCAGTGTCTTATAGTTTTCTGCATGGAGGTCTTTTGTCTCCTTAGGTAGGTTTATTGCTAGGTATTTTATTCTTTTTGTTGCAGTGGTAAATGGAAGTGTTTCTTTAATTTCTCTTTCAGATTTTTCATCATTAGTGTATTGGAATGCTGGAGATTTCTGTACATTAATTTTGTATCCTGCTATTTTACCAAATTCATGGATTAGCTCTAGTAGTTTTCAGGTGGTATCTTTGGGATTCTCTATGTATAGTATCATGTCATCTGCAAACAGTGACAGTTTTACTTCTTTTTTTCCAATTTGTATTCCTTTAATTTCTTTTTCGTCTCTGATTGCTGTGGCTAGGACTTCCAAAACTGTGTTGAATAATAGTGGTGAGAGTGGACATCCTTGTCTCATTACTGATCTTAGAGGAAACTCTTTCAGTTTTTCACCATTTAGAATGATGTTTTCTGTGTGTTTGCCATATATGGCCTTTATTATGTTGAGGTAGTTTCCCTCTATGCCCACTTTCTGGAGAGTATTTTTCAGAAATGCGTGTTGAGTTTTGTTGAAAGCTTTCTCTGCATCTACTGAGATGATCATATGGTTTTTATTCTTTAATTTTTTATATGGTGTATCACATTGATTGATTTGCATATATTGAAGAATCCTTGCATCCCTGGGATAAATCCCACTTGATCATGGTGTATGATCCTTTTAATGTGCTGCTGGATTCTGTTTGCTAGTATTTTGTTGAGGATTTTTGCATCTTTATTCATCAGTGATATTGGTCTGTAATATTCTTTTTTTGTAGTATCTTTGTCTGGTTTTGGTATCAAGGTGATGGTAGCCTCATAGAATGAATTTGGGAGTGTTCCTTCCTCTGCATTTTTTGGAAGAGTTTTAGAAGGGTGGATGTTATCTCTTCTCTAAATGTTTGATAGAATTCACCTGTGAAGCCATCTGGTCCTGGACTTTGTTTGTTGGAAGATTTTAATCACAGTTTCAATTTCATTACTTGCGATTGATCTCTTCATATTTTCAATTTCTTCCTGGTTTAGTCTTGGAAGGTTATATCTTTCTAAGAATTTGTCTGTCTCTTTCAGGTTGTCCATTTTATTGGCTTAGAGTTGCTTGTAGTAGTCTCTTAGGATGCTTTGTATTTCTGCAGTGTCTATTGTGACTTCTCCTTTTTCATTTCTAATTTTATTGATTTATTTTTGTGACACATTTTTCTTTTCTCCCCACCATAAATATCAGAGTCACATACTGTGTGTTTTTTTTTTTTAAATCATCAAATATAAGTTCATTTTACCAACCAGCATCTGCTGACTTTACTCCTGCTTCCACCAGGGACAGCTTATAGATAAATACCTGTTTCATGGCCATGGGGACCTATTGTCGCAGAACAAGCTGTCCCCAGGCAGAAAGGCTAATCTTTGTGGAGTTGTTGACACCCTGTGTGAACCTTAAGTTAATCATTTGATCTCTTTTTGTGCTTATCAATCCTTTAAAAAAAATTGGATGCATAACCAAAGCTTGACTCAGTTAGATCCATCATTTTATAACCTAGCAAATATTTGCTGAGTGCCAACTACATGTTACCACTATGTTTTTGCTGGGTTCTCCATGCTGGAGGAACAAACCTGTGCTGTGACATCAAGACAGTCTTGCATTGAAGGAATTTCTGATCAATTGAAGAGGGTGGGAATCACATAAGGAAAGATGTCACTAAAATGCAGAGCTTGGACAGAAGTTTTCTCGACGTGCTGTGAGAAACAGAAAAGGAAAATCTTAGAGAGTGATTGACCAGGCATAGCATCAGATTTATTTCCAAAGAACAAAGATTCTTGAAGGGGGAATTAAAGAATCAGAAATCATGTCCAGAAAGCAGTGAGCAACTGAAAGTAGGGCGTGTATACTGGAGAGTATCCAGTGATTAGAAAAGTGAGGAGGTTTACAAATTATGAGCCTCTGTATTTCTGCAAGACTGAGCTATTTGAGATTCACACAGAAAGTGAAGAGCAACTTTTTGGAGGAATGACTTGAACATGATACAAGTGAATTCATTTTTTAGCTATTTCTCTCTAGGAAAAGAAAACATGTAAATGAGGGAAAGATAGATAATAGAGCTTCACTCCTGCATCAATACAGGTGACACAATGAGGGTGTGGACCTTGCCATTATGAAAAAGGATTCAGAAGGTGGGACAAATTCACATCACTTTCAGATATTGGAAGTCTCTAGAGTTAGTGATCAAAGGAAGTGTGAGGGAGAGAGAGGAGAAGAGAGACTCTGTCCTGGATGCTCTTGATTAATGCAGGTTAGGAATGAAAATGTTATGAAGTTGAGGAGGTAATAAAACTAATTTGGGTTATATTAAATTGGAGATTCATATCAAATAAAGATATGCAAAGAAGCCATATCCATGAAGAAGTTGAGTATGGGAGTCTGGGGGCACAAAAGTATGGTCTTACCTAGATGAAAATGTACTTGAGTATAAATACATACAATAATTTTCTGTAATTTTATTTTTCATATTTGGCTGTACATGATTGCTTCCTTGGGAATGCAGAGGCAGAATAGAGAGTCATAGGCAACCATTCTGATGACAATACTTAATTCTTAATAAACAAAGGGTTTGGAGTAGCAAGTTAAAATTCAAATAATCATCTTGTGATTCCAGGTGGGTAGAGTTTGTTTACTCCATCTAAATTTGCCTTAATTTTCTTGAATGTCACAAATATATCCTCAATGTATCCTATTCTGTAAGACTTGATGGGTAATCATTCAAAGAAACAAGATGTAGAACCATTTCCTGGAGCATGTGTATTTCCACAAAGCTCCCTTTAATTTGAAGGTCAAGGGAGAGCCCTTGATTAACCAGTTAGAGTCAGCTCCCGTCTCTTTATATAGTTTTATTAGCTCATTTTATTTAATAAATATTTATTGAGCACCTACTAAGTGCCAACATATAGTGCTGGTGCTGAGAATTTAATCATGGTGGAGAATGACATGGCTGTATTCCTCCGCCCCCATGAGATGTACAGTCTGGCTTCCTAAAGTGTCCACAGTGCAGTTCATCTTGTAATTGGCATGGTTGAATGATCAATAGTCAGGAAAGGGAAGAAAAGCTGCATATGCCATCTGGCCCTAAAACTACAAGGGGATTTTAGAGAAATCAAACATTATCTCACATTTTATTTGGGATAAGATTTAGCAGAGAACGTTTATTTAAGATTATAATGTAACTAGCAGGCATTTATTCACTGTCCTTAATTAAAGTATTTATAACAGAATGACAGACAGAATTAAGTATTGGCCTTATAAGATTAAAAATTAAGTAGAGAGAGAGAGAGACCTTCAAGATGGTGGAGGAGTAAGACATGGAGATCACCTTCCTCCTAACAAATACATCAAAAATACATCTACATGGGGAACAACTCCTATAGAACACCTTCTGTATGCTGGCAGAAGACCTCAGACTTCCAAAAAGGCAAGAAACTCCCCACTTACCTTGGTAAGGCAAAAGAAATAAGAAAAAACAGAGACAAAACAATAGGGATAGGACCTGGCCCTCTGGGAGGGAGCTGTGAAGGAGGAAATGTTTCCACACACTAGGAATCCTGTTCACTGGCAGAGACGAGGGATGGCAGGGGGGGGAAGCTGTGGAGCCATGTAGGAGAGCACAGCAATAGGGGTGCAGAGGGCAAAGTGGAGAGATCCTGCACAGAGGATTGGTGTCACCAGCACTCACCAGCCTGACAGGCTTGTCTGCTCACAGGTCGGTGTGGGTGGGGGCTGGGAGCTGAGGCTCAGGCTTTAGAGTTCAGATCCTAGGAAGAGGACTGGGGTTGGCTTCGTGAACACAGCCTGAAGGGGGTTAGTGTGCCATAACTAGCCAGGAGTCCAGGAAAATGTCTGGAAGGCCTAAGAGGCAAGAGACCATTGTTTCGGGGTGTGCAAGGAAAGGGGATTCAGAGCACCACCTAAACAAGTTCTGGAGATGAGCACGAGCCACGGCTATCAGTGCGGACACCAGAGATGGGTGTGAAATGCTAAGGCTGCTGCTGCAGTCACCAAGAAGCCTGTGTGCAAGCACAGGTCACTATCCACACCTCCCCTCTTGAAAGGCTGTGCAGCCCACCACTTCCAGGGTTCAGTAATCCAGGGACAACTTCCCCAGGAGAGCTCACTGGGCATCTCAGGCTGTTGCAATGTCACACCAGCCTCTGCTACCGCAGGCTTGCCCCGCAATCCGTACCCATCCCTCCCCTGACCTGAGTGAGCCAGAGCCCCTTAATCAGCTGCTCCTTTAACCCTGTCCTGTCTGAGCAAGGAACAGACACCCTCAGGCGACCTACATGCAGAGGCAGGGCCAAATCCAAAGCTGAACCCAGGAGTTGTGTGAACAAAGAAGAGAAAGGGAAATCTCTCCCAGGATCTCAGGAGCAGCAGATTAAATCTCCACAATCAACTTGATGTACGCTGCATCTGTGGAATACCTGAATAGACAACAAATCATCCCAAAATCGAGGCAGTAGACTTTGGGAGCAACGATATATATATATATTTCCTTTTTCTCTTTTTAAGAGTGTGTATGTATATGTTTCTTTGTGTGATTTTGTCTGTATAGCTTCGCTTTAACTATTTGTCCTAAGGTTCTGTCTGTCTGGTTTTCTGTTTAGTTTTTTTTAGTATAGCTTTTAGCACTTGTTACCATTGGTGGATTTGTTTTTTTCTTTTTTTTTAAATTACTTTTAAATTTTTAATAATTATTTGTTATTTTAATAACTTTATTTCATTTTATTTTTTCTTTATTCCTTTCTTTTTTTCTCACTTTTCTTCTGAGCCATGTGGCTGACAGGGTCTTGGTGATCCGGCCAGGTGTAGGCCTGTGGCTCTGAGGGTGGAGAGCCAAGCTCAGGACATTGGTCCACTAGAGACCTCAAAGCTCCATGTAATATCAAATGGCAAAAGCTCTGCCAGAGATCTCCATCTCAATGGTAAGACCCAGCTCCACTCAGTGACCAGCAAGTTACAGTGCTGGACACCCTATTCCAAACAACTAGTAAGACAGGAGCACAACAACACCCATTAGCAGAGAGGCTGCCCAAAATCATAATAAGGTCAAAGACACCCCAAAACACACCACCAGAAGCAGTCCTCCCAACAAAAAAGACAAGATCCAGCCTCATCCACCAGAACACAGGCACTAGTCCCCTCCACCAGGAAGACTACACAACCCACTGAATCAACCTTAGCTACTAGGGGAAGACGCCAAAAACAATGGGAAATACAACCCTGCAGCATGCAAAAAGCAGACCCAAAAAACAGTAAGTTAAGCAAAATGAGAAGACAGAGAAACACATAGCAGATGAAGGAGGAAGATAAAAACCCACCAGACCAAACAAATGAAGAAATAGGCAGGCTATCTGAAAAATAGTTCAGTGTAATGATAGTAAAGATGATCCAATATCTTGGAAATAGAATGGAGAAAATACAAGAAATATTTAACAAGAACCTAGAAGAACTAAAGAGCAAACAAACAATGATGAACAATACAATAAATGAAACTAAAAATTCTCTAGAAGGAATCAATAGCAGAATAACTGAGGCAGAAGAATGGATAAGTGACCTGAAAGATAAAAGAGTGGAAATACTTACTGCAGAACAGAATAAACAAAAAAGAACGAAAAGAATTGACAGTCTTAGAGACCTCTGGACAACATTAAACACACCAACATTCGAATCATAGGGGTCTCAGAAGAAGAAGAGAAAAGCAAAGGGACTGAGAGAAGTGAAGGGTCCATAGTTCCAGAAGATGTGGTGCTGAAGGCTCTTTACTGCATCTTGCCATAAATGGCCAAGTTCCAAAGCCCTGCAATGGAAACCTGCCCTGCCACTGCTTCCACATACAAGCCCTCCTCCCCAAAGCATAAAAAAAGCAGACCTCATCCCAGAGAGGGAAGACAGATTTCAGCCCCACCTCCCTTCTCCTTGCTGGTCACCCTCTCAAAAACCGGTGCCATAGTACTGGTTTCTGTGATCTTCCGACAGTTAGCCCTGTATTCGGTCACACTGTTACCTGATTGGTTAAATTTTGAAGCAAGTCCTTTGTTAGAATTGGACTTTGATTCAACGTATCTGGTGTTGAGTTCTCAATTCAGATGAACTTTGCTGGTGAGCTACTGAGAACTGAGACCCCTCCAAACAATCAAGAAGTCATTCTGTGAAGTTGACAAGTGAAAGTCTGCAGACTGGAAAACCTCTCCCTTTACACACTGAGAATTCTCACCAGAGTGAATGGAAGGTGTGTGTGTGTAAAGAGCACATGAGCAGCGGGGGTTCATCCCCAGAGAAAGAAGGTATTGAGTTGCCTTGGTAAAGAATTTATACACCATATGTTCACAGTTTCTTGACAGCCGTGTGGATGAAAGAGTCTTGGTGCTCCAGCCAGGAGTCAGTGCTGTGCCTCTGAGTTGGGAGAGAAAACTTCAGGACACTGGTCCACAAGTGACTTCACAGCTCCATGCAATATCAAATGGCAAAAATCTCCCAGAGATCTCCAACTCAATGTCAAGACCCAGCTTCACTTAACGACCAGCAAGCTACAGTGCTGGACACCCTATGCCAAACAACTAGCAAGACAGGAACACAGTCCCATCCATTAGCAGAGAGGCTACCTAAAGTCATAATAAGGTCACAGACACCCCAAAACACACCACCAGAAGTGGACCTGCCCACCAGAAAGACAAGATCCAGCCTCATCCAGCAGAACACAGGCACTAGTCCCCTCCACCAGGAAGCCTACACAACCCACTGAACCAACCTTAGCCACTGGGGACAGACACCAAAAACAATGGGAACTACGAACCTGCAGCCTGCAGAAAGGAGACCCCAAACACAGTAAGTTAAGCAAAATGAGAAGACAGAAACACACACAGCAGATGAAGGAGCAAGGTAAAAACCCACCAGACCAAATAAATGAAAAGGAAATAGGCAGTCTACCTGAAAAAGAATTCAGAATAATGATGGTAAAGATGATCCAAAATCTTGGAAATGGAATAGGGAAAATACAAGAAACGTGTAACAAGGACCTAGAAGAACAAAAGATTAAACAAACAATGATAAACAAAGCAATAAATGAAATTAAAAATTCTCGAGAAGGGATCAATAGCAGAATAACTGAGGCATAAGAACAGATAAGTGACCTGGAAGATAAAATAGTGGAAATAACTACAGCAGAGCAGAATAAAGAAAAGAGAATGAAAAGAACTGAGGACAGTCTCAGAGACCTCTGGGACAACATTAGATACACCAGCATTTGAATTATAGGGGTCCAGAAGAAGAAGAGAAAAAGAAAGGGACTGAGAAAATATTTGAAGAGACTATAGTTGAAAACTTCCCTAATATGGGAAAGGAAATAGTTAATCAAGTCCAGGAAGAACAGAGAGTCCCATATAGGATAAATCCAAGGAGAAACACGCCAAGACACATATTAATCAAACTACCAAAAATTAAATACAAAGAAAATATATTAAAAGCAGCAAGGGGAAAACAACAAATAACACATAAGGGAATCCCCATAAGGTTAACCGCTGATCTTTCAGCAGAAACTCTGCAAGCCAGAAGGGACTGGCAGGACATATTTAAAGTGATGAAGGAGAAAAACCTACAACCAAGATTATTCTACCCAGCAAGGATCTCATTCAGATTCGATGGAGAAATTAAAGCCTTTACAAACAAGCAAAAACTGAGAGAGTTAAGCACCACCAAACCAGCTTTACAAAAAATGCTAAAGGAACATCTCTTGGAGGAAAAACAAGATAAGGAAAAGGTTTACAGTAACAAACCCAAAACAATTAAGAAAAAGGCAATAGAAACATACATATCAATAATTACCTTAAATGTAAATGGATTAAGTCCTCCTACCAAAAGACACAGACTCGCTGAATGGATACAAAAACAAGACCTGTATGTATGCTGTCTACAAGAGACCCATTTCAGACCTAGGGAAACATACAGACTGAAAGTAAGGGGGTGGAAAAAAATATTCCATGCAAATGGAAATCAAAAGAAAGCTGGAGTAGCAATTCTCATATCAGACAAAATAAACTTTAAAATAAAGACTATTACAAGAGACAAAGAAGGACACTACATAATGATCAAGGGATCAATCCAAGAAGAAGATATAATAACTGTAAATATTTATGAACCCAACATAGGAGCACCTAAAAACATAAGGAAAATACTAACAAACAATATTACTAATTAATATTACCATTAATTACTATTTACTAATTACTATTACTAAGCAGTATTACTAATAATAGCAGACAGTATTTTGCTAGTATTCCATAAAAGGGGAAATTGACTGTAACACAATAATAGTAGGGGACTTTAACACCCCACTTTCACCAATGGACAGACCATCCAAAATGAAAATAAATAAGGAAACACAAGATTTAAATGATACATTAAACCAGATGGACTTAATTGATATTTATAGGACATTCCATTCAAAAACAACAGAATACACTTTCTTCTCAAGTGCTCAGGTAACATTCTCCAAGATAGATCATATCATGTGTCACAAATCAAGCCTAGGTAAATTTAAGATAATTGAAATCATATCAAGTATCTTTTCCAACCACAACATTATGAGACTGGATATCAATTACAGGAAAAATTCTCTAAAAAATACAAACACATGGAGGCTAAACAATACACTACATAATACCAAAGAGATCACTGAAGAAATCAAAGAAGATATCAAAATATTCCTAGAAACAAATGGCAATGAAAACATGATGACCAAAAACATATGAGATGCAGCAAAAGCAGTTCTAAGAGGGAAGTCTATAGCAATACAATCCTACCTCATGAAACAAGAAACATCTCAAATAAACAACCTAACCTTACACCTAAAGCAATTAGAGAAAGTAGAACAAAAAACCTCAGTTAGCAGAAGGAAACAAATCATAAATATCAGATCAGAAATAAATGAAAAAGAAATGAAGGAAACAATAGCAAAGATCAATAAAACTAAAAGCCAGTTTTTTGAGAAGATAAACAAAATTGATAAGCTATCAGCCAGACTCATCAAGAAAAAAAGGGAGAAGACTCAAATCAATAGAATTAGAAATAAAAAAGGAGAAGTAACAACTGACACTGAAGAAACACAAAGGATCATGAGAGATTACTACAAACAACTATATGCCAAAAAATTGGGCAAACTGGAAGAGATGTACAAATTCTTAGAAAAGCACAACTTTCCATGGCTGAACCAGGAAAAAAGAGAAAATATAAACAGACCAATCACAAGCAGTGAAATTGAGACTGTGATTAAAAATCTTCCAACAAACAAAACCCAGGACCAGGTGGCTTCACAGGCAAATTCTGTCAAACACTTAGAGAAGAGCTAACACCTATCCTTCTCAAACTCTTCCATGATATAGCAGAGGGAGGAGCACTCCCAGACTGATTTTATGAGGCCATCATCACCCTGATACCAAAACCAGACAATGCTGTCACAAAGAAAGAAAACTACAGGCCAATATCACTGATGAACATAGATGTAAAAATCCACAACAAAATACTAGCAAACAAAATCCAACAACACATTAAAAGGATCATACACCATGATCAAGTGGGGTTTATTCCAGGAATGCAAGTTTTCCCAAATACATGCAAATCAATCCATATGATACACCATATTAACAAATTGAATGATAAAAACCATATGATCATCTCAATAGATGCAGAAAAAGCTTTTGACAAAATTCAACATCGATTTATGATAAAAATCCTCCAGAAAGTGGGCATAGAGGGAGCTTACCTCAACATAATAAAACCCATATATGACAAACGCACAGCCAATATGGTTCTCAATGGTGAAAAACTGAAACCATTTTCTCTAAGATCGGGAACAAGACAAGGTTGCCAACTCTCACCACTATTATTCTACATAGTTTTGGAAGTTTTAGCCACAGCAATCAGAGAAGAAAAAGAATTAAAAGGAATCCAAATCAGAAAAGAAGAAGTAAAACTGTCAATGTTTGCAGATGACATGATACTATATACAGAGAATCCTAAAGACTCTACTAGAAAACTACTAGAAGTAATCAATGAATTTGGTAAAGTAGCAGGATACAAAATTAATGCACAGAAAACTCTTGCATTCCTATACACCAATGATGAAAAATCTGAAAGGAAAATTAAGGAAACTCTCCCATTTACCATTGCAACCAAAATAATTAAATACCTAGGAATAAACCTATCTAAAGAGACAAAAGACCTGTATGAACAAAACTATAAGACACAGATGAAAGAAATTAAAGATGATACAAACAGATGGAGAGGTATACCATGTTCTTGATTGGAAGCATCAACATTGTGAAAATGACTGTACTTCCCAAAGTGATCTACAGATTCAATGCAATCCCTATCAAACTACCAATGGCATTTTTCACAGAACTAGAACAAAAAATTTCTCAATTTGTATGGAAACACAAAAGACCCCGAATAGGCAAATCAGTCTTGAGAAAAAAAAAATGGAGCTGAAGGAATCAACGTCTCTGACTTCAGACTATACTACAAAGCTACAGTGATCAAGACAGTGCGGTACTGGCACAAACGCAGAAATGTAGATCAATGAAACAGGCTAGAAAGCCCAGATATCAACCCACGCACATATGGTCACCTTACTTTTGGTAAAGAAGGTAAGAATATACAATGGAGAAAAGACAACCTCTTCAATAAGTGGTGCTGGGAAAACAGGACAGCTACATGTAAAAGAATAAAATTGGAACATTCCCTAATGCCATACACAAAAATAAACTCAAAATGGATTAAAGACCTAAATGTAAAGCACAACACTATAAAACTCTTAGAGGAAAACATAGGCAGAAGACTCTATGTCATAAATCACAGCAAGATCCTTTATGACCCACCTCCTAGAGAAATGGATATAAAAAAACAATAAACAAATGGGACCTAATGAAACTTAGAAAACTTTTGCACAGCAAGGAAACCATAAACAAGGGGGAAAGACAATTCTCCAAATAGGAGAAAACATTTGCAAATGAAACAATTGACAAAGGATTAATCTCCAAAATGTTGAAGCAGCTCATGCAGCTCAATATCAAAAAAAACAAACAAACAAATCTAAAAATGGGCAGAAGACCTAAATAGACATTTCTCCAAAGAAAATATACAGATTGCCAACCCACATATGAAAGGATGCTCAACATCACTAATCATTAGAGAAATGCAAATCAAAACTACAACGAGGTATCATCTCACACCAGTCAGATGGTCATCATCAAAACATCTACAAATAATAAATGCTGAAGAGAGTATGGAGAAAAGAGAACCCTCTTGCACTGTTGGTGGGAATGTAAATTGATTAAGCCACTATGGAAAACAGTATGGAGGTTCCTTAACAAACTAAAAATAGAAGTACCATACGACCCAGCAATCCCACTACTGGACATATAACCTGAGAAAACCATAATTCAGAAAGTCACGTACCACAATGTTCATTGCAGCTCTATTTACAGTAGCCAGGATATGGAAGCAACCTAAGTGTCCACTGATAGATGAATGGATAAAGAAGATGTGGCACATATATACAGTGGGATAGTACTCAGCCATAAAAAGGAATGAAACTGAGTTATTTGTAGTGAGGTGGTTGTACCTAGAGTTTGTCATACAGAGTGAAGTAAGTCAGAAAGAGAAAAGCAAATATTGTATGCTAACACATATATATGGAATCTAAAAAAAAAAATAATGGTTCTGAAGAACGTAGGGGCAGGACAGGAATAAAGATGCAGAAGTAGAGAATGGACTTGAGGACATGGGGATGGGGAAGGGTAAGCTGGAACGAAGTGAGCGTGGCATGGACATATATACACTACCAAATATAAAAGAGATAACTAATGGGAAGCAGCCGCATAGCACAGGGAGATCAGCTCGGTGCTCTGTGACCACCTAGAGGGGTGGGAAAGGGAGGGTGGGACGGAGACACAAGAGGGAGGAGATATGGGGATATATGTATATGTATAACTGATTCACTTTGTTATAAAGCAGAAACTAACATACCATTGTAAAGCAATTGTACAACAATAAAGATGTTAAAAAGAAAAAAAAATTAAGTAGAGAAAACACGTAAATTGTTATTTTATTTCTAGGTATAGTAATTTTGAGAGTTTTTACTTTATAAGGATATCATCCATTGAAGGATTTATTAAGAATAAAATTTTAATTCAAAACAAATATAGTATCCCAGATGTTTTGAACAAATTCTGAAATCTAATAATGATTAATAAAATGTCAAAAGCAAATCTATTCTGCCCACTCTTTACTTACTCTTTTGAACATGGTTGTATTAACTGTATTATAAGAGAATTTATTATCTAATTTCTCATGTCAAATACATAGTAGGTCCTGAAAATGGAGGTGGTAAAATGCTTTTTTTAATTATTAAAAAGTTTCTTATATTAAAAGGGTATTACTGACCTGCATTTTATTGTGTTAGGCTGAATAATAATGATTCTAAATCATATTTTTCCCCCAAGAAGTCCATCATTCATTTTTTCAAGTATGATTTAAGAAAAAAAATGAAAGACAATAAACTTCCTTGAAAACAAATTAAAAGGGTTATGTCTGTTAACAGTAAACCATTTGGCAACTTGATTGGGGAAGTCAAATTTTCAGGATGACAATGGGCCAATAATCAGTTCTGGGACTGGGGCAGGGGAGGGGCTAGGCCTCAGGGACTGCATGGGTCATATTTACCATGTAAGGTTCTGGCAAAGCTTTCAGATGTGATCTTTATTAATTCCAATATTTTATTTTATACCTGAATTCATAATTGTGCCTTAAAATCAAATGAGATGTCATTGTATCACCATCTGTTGTTTCAAAAATAAGAGACATATTGTCGATGGCCACTTAAAAAAGATGAGTCCTTGGAGTGTTCAAAAACTGTTTCTGCAGCATTTTCAGATTTTTTTCCATTTTAATAGAAAGAAAAATTAGGAATGTAGGTAGAAAAGTTCCCAGCAGTCTTGTATTTACTGCTCCGAATAAATACGTGAGAAAGTGTGTTTTATTTCTTAATGTTCTCCTCACTCCCACATCGCCACCATCGTGATGCCCATGTAGACTGCATTTTTAGAAGCAGGAAAGGATTCAGTCTTCCTCAGTCAGGACTGGCCTGGACAGAGACATCACGGCAGAGAGAAGGTGACCATTTTTTTCCCAGAGGTGACCCTTTAGGTGTTAGCCATGACAGATCTGGCAGGGGTGGGGGGTGACAGATTCACATCAGATATGCAATGTGTGATTGGCAGGATGTTTAGTAAAATTTATACAGTCTCCTTTTCCAGATCTGCCAATCTATCATCTCCCTCAAACATGAAAAGATAAGAGACAGGGATTTTTTCAGCCTTGGTGTGATTTTCTTTAAAGTAAAGCAAACACTTTTACAGTAAGCATTTTATTGTACTCTGAATAATATTCCAAGTATTCTGAGTTGTATATCAAATTGGACATACATGTGTGCATATAAATATCTTTGTAGTTATGACTCATAAAATGTTTTGCCTGAATATATATACTATATATATTTGTATTACACATATGCATACAATCATGCATACAATCTATTCAATACCACACATACATAATCTTTTCAATAACATGAGAGCAAGAATCCCAAATAAAAACATATTCCTGGGATGTGATGGGTCATATTTTATTCCTTTGTGATTTTAACTCACATTTGAACCCAGATTTCTAAAACCAAAAGGCACAGTGCATAAAACCCAGCATGTTAAGGACAGGGTGGAGGTGGGAGATTTCTGATCTTTCTGACCTGGAGGAGGGTCGCATCTGTCAGACACCTCAATTTTAATGGAGCTGAAATCCATCACAAGCATGTAGCTTTCAAATCCCAAAGCTTGCATGTTCCTAAATCACACCATTTAAATCCATGGAAAAGATCTCATTGGATGGACTTCTGCTTTCAAGGAGGATATTTCTACTGATCCTAAGAAGTCTAAGGGGAAACAATTTTCTCATTATTTGCCACTCTCCCTATCTTGTTTCGCCCACCTGTAACCCCAGGGGAGGCCGTTCAAAGTCAGTGGCTGCATGAAGCACCGAGGAAGAACATTTGAAGAAATAAAAATAAGGGTAAACATTCCTGCAGATTTTCACTGAATTTTAATGTATATCTGTGAAAAGTAATAAGCGGGCTCTAGTTCATTAGGCAAGAACAAATTTCTCCCCACAATTTTATCTGTGTTTAATTAAATATTTAATTAGTATACCTCTAAAACTAATTTTTCAATGTGTTCAGTACATTTAGCAGGACGGACTGGTGCTGGGCTCTGTCTGCAGAAACACTTCTGTGGATGCGGACAGCCCCCATGCCCTTCTTGTCCTCCTGGGTGAGCTGATAGAAGCGAGTGGGTCATTTGGCATTAGCAAAGGAGTAAGTTAGCATTTGCACTGAGCTGGATCTTGCCAGGCTGTGCATATTGGAAGCCACAGACAGAGGCTCCTTTCACAGTGATGAATGGGTTTTTTCAAGCGTTCTGCTCCCTAGTTATGAGAAGGGTGACCCGGTCAGGAGACGACTTTATGAAGCTATAAAAAATGTATGTCACTTCGGACTCTCTAATGTCACCGGGAAGGGAAAAAAAAAAAAAAAAAAAAAAAACCTGTGCAAAAATGGAAGGGTAATAAGGCTGTTTTCAATGCTCGAAATAGCTTTCTGTCTACAGTCATATGTAGCCCTGAACCTGGGGCACAGAGAGTGCCCATGAAGCACTGTTGTTGGGCAGATTAGAAAAAAAAAATTTGGCTTTGTTTAGCTTTGCTTGTCTTTGCAGAAATGCTTATGGTAAGGACAATCAGACATTTCCAAAGGCAGGTCCGGTAGCTCTGTGTCAGAACTGGAAAAGGTGAAAGGTCTTTTTAAAAGCCAGCCATGTACTCAAGGTGGTGATGACTCTTAAGTATGCAGAAGAGCCAGAAAGGGAATCACTACAAAGTAAACACATTTTGAAAGGGGTCTTTTAATCTAATATTTTATAAAGTCTTTCCTGTGTATCATAAGGAATTTTTTTTAAGAAAGAAAGGTTTGCCAGGTACGCTTACCCCTATGCCTTCTGTTGAATACTCTGGAGTTTACAGATAGTGACATGTAGACTTTAACAAAAGCAGTCCTCTGTAGACCCATAATTTAGCATTCATTGAATTCTCTTATTCTTCTCATCAATATGCAGATTTCACAGTATCAGGTGCTTTCCTTTTTGATATGTCACATATTTCATAACTCGTGTTCAAATGATAGTTTACACAAGGTAGGGAACCCAGAGGACCAAGGTCAAAGGTTTTGCCTTTATTAGGGCTTCAATTAGTCACAGGTGAACTTTGGAATGTCTCAACTGGATTCAAACACTAGCTTTGTTGGGGTTGAATTGCACAACACTGGAGTGTCCCCTTTCAAGCCTAGATGTGCCATTTCTTTTTCTGGGACCTGCCAACTTGCTCCATCAATGCACCTGGAAGGGGGAAAAATGTGAAAAGCAATGAGCTTAATACTTCAGTTATAGCAAATGTCAGGCTCATGGATGGTTCTGAAGAAGGAGGGAGAGAACTGAGTTTTTCACCCATACAACATGAGTTTGGCATTTCTCACCCTTTTTTTCATGAAGAGGACTCTGCACATCAGGCTAGCTTCCTAGCCACATTCTGAGAAAAGTTGGCCATAGGTGATTCTCTGTGTCCTGATCACTGTGTTTTCTACCATCGTTGCCACAACTAACCAAAAGCCCATGGAATGTCTAGACCTAAGAATTCTCCCCAGGGTGTAGACTATCTTGTAGAACCATTGAAGCAGTCAACCAAGTCTGTACTCTTGAAAGAGTTTGAATGTTAGACACATAGAAAGTTAGCAGTCAGCTGAAGCAGGCAGAGGGGAAATGAGAGACAGGAAGACACTGAATTAGACAGAGGACAGAGTCTACAGAGTCTTTTGCTCTGCACCAAAGGAGCAACGATATGAGGGCTTGCTCTGGATTCCCCAAGGCCTGGCTAATTAACAGTTTATCCCGACTTCTCTGAGCATCATAAAGCCCTAACATCTGTAAACTCCCGATCTGTTTTCTCTTTGTAGCCTGATCAACACAACATAATACAACAGTATACACTCATATTTCAAAGAGGTCTCATCTTACCATAGAATATTTTTAAACTTTACCTAAAAAGCAGCTAAGAAATAAGAGGGATTTAAGTCCTTATTTTTATTTAAAAAAATTTTTTTAACATCTGTATTGGAGTATAATTGCTTTACAATGGTGGGTTAGTTTCTTCTGTATAACAAAGTAAGTCAGCTATACGTATACATATATCCCCATATACCCTCCTTCTGGTGTCTCCCTTCCACCCTCCCTATTCCACTCCTCTAGGTGGTCACAAAGCACCGAGCTGATCTCCCTGTGCTATGCAGCTGCTTCCCACTAGCTATCTATTTTACATTTGGTAGTGTATATTTTGCAGCTCTATTTACAATAGCCAGGACATGGAAACAACCTAAGTGTCCATCGACAGATGAATGGATAAAGAAGATGTGGCACATATATACAATGGACTATTACTCAGCCATAAAAAGAAATGAAATTGAGTTATTTGTGATGAGGTGGATGGACCTAAAGTCTGTCATACAGAGTGAAGTAAGTCAGAAAGAGAAAAACAGATACCATATGCTAATATATATATATGGAATCTAAAAAAAAAAAAAAAGGTTCTGAAGAACCTAGAGGCAGGACAGGAATAAAGACGCAGACGTAGAGAATGGGCTTGAGGACACAGGGAGGGGGAACAATAAGCTGGGATGAAGTGCCTATCTTTAAAGCATTTTAAAGAGGAGAGACAATATATGCTAATTGGAAGCTTCAGATTGGCTATTTACTCTTACAGCTTGGAAACCAAAAATAATGTACTGGAGTTGGCTTCTCTACCTAAGCTTTTGTTTTTGTTTATTAGTTTTCCTTTAATAAAAACGGCATCGCTCTGTGTATTTGGATGAGTAAGTTTGGTTTAAGCTAGCCCTGCAAGTTAAGATGGGGGGTCTCTGATGTAAAAGGAAATAGAAACCAAGTCATGAACATTGTAAAGATCAGCAAGTGTAAGAGGGAGAATCAGTGATGTTTTAGGCCCTGATCTCTTGCTAGTACATTATATTCCCATCTTTTAATCTCACATGAAGGGTAAGTAGGCAGGGATGAAGTTCTCCTCTAGGAACAGGCAAAAGGTGTGTATGATCTATACATAATTTTTAAACTATAATAAAACTGACAAAAAGTAGATCTGCTTTTTATTAACATCACCATTATCTCCCCAGGTCAGCCCTTGGAACTCCAATGTTATCGTTTTTTTGTTTTTTTTTGCGGTACGCGGGCCTCTCACTGTTGTGGCCTCTCTCGTTGCTGAGCACAGGCTCCGGATGCGCAGGCTCAGCGGCCATGGTTTACGGGCCCAGCCTCTCCGCGGCATGTGGGACTTTCGCGGACCAGGGCACGAACCCGTGTCCCCTGCATCGGCAGGCGGACTCTCAACCACTGCGCCACCAGGGAAGCCCCAATGCTATCTTGTATACTGAAGAATGTGTGCTTCACAAAATAAACCTAAGAAATTCTCGAGTAGAAAACGGATGCTATTTTCCAGACTCAAAGGATCAGAAGGCCTAATTTTGCCCCAGTGAGTGCTTGGCACTCAAGAGAACTCCTAAGACAGATATTTGGATCTAAGTTTTCATTAGTCTTGATTGGGCTCTGAGTATTGGAGCCCAATAGCATAAAACAGATATTTTTTCAAGAAATATTCCACATCACTTAAGAATTTATTAACAATTTACATAATTGTTTAAGTAATCTGCATAATTGACAGAAAGTTTAATTTGACCCTAGTTCAACTGTAACACTTATGGTTTTAAATTGAAATTGGTATAATTCATTTATGAGAGTAATTAAGCCATGGTGTCTAACAAATACAGTGTATGCTGCCTGAGGCCTCCAAGGCCAGAACATGCTATTAGAATGTTTTATTTAAATATGTCAAATCTGTTCATCTCTACCATCACCCATGTTAAAGTGGAACAAATGGCCTCTTTGACCTTGAGCACCATGCTTCTGAGACACAGTATTTGAAGCACACAATTCAACTATCTTTCTAGAGGAATCCATGAGCTAAAAAGTGTTTAAAGAAAGACTAAACTTTACCTAGTTTTTACTTTCCAAAAGTGTTCAGACATATCTGTTTCTATGATAACCACACATTATTAAACATCAGTTTTTCAGCATAGCAGAAAAATGCCCCAGAATAATGGATTGTTAGCTTCTGACAAGTTGACTAAAATTCATGAGAATGAGAGAAATGGGGAATCTGTCAACTTTCCTTGGAATGCATGATTTTTATACTTAAGTGTATAATTAATCCAAGTAATTGAAGGATAGTTATCCCGAACAGTATATAATAAGATAATAGTGCTGAACAGAGCCACTGCATATGTCTGGGGAAGGGCAGAGATTAATTTGGACAAGAGCTCGTGGCATGCAACATCTCTTCACTTGGAAACTATCAGATCTCATGGGTTTACTTTGTCACTGTCACCTGTTCAGCCTTGGGGACCAGAGGAATACGGACGAGGGTCACCTGCAGGTGACATGGTTATGTAGACAAAAACCTCTCTTGGGCACACTCAAGATCCATCCCTTTGTAAAACTCCCATGAGTATTCCAAAGAAAATTCTGGATGCATCATATGTTGTGTAATGCATACACAACATATGATGTGGATGCATCATATGTTGTGTAATGCATCATAATGTTGTGTAATGCATCATCACACAACACCACGTCTTAACACTGTAGGGATTTGTATTTTCCCCCTCGTTCTGCTCTTAGGATTTATTTTGTTTCTTTTTTCTCATTGATTCTTCATTCTCTTGATTAATTTTCTTATTACCCTCAATTCTCTTTTCTCGCATTATTTGAGAATCCAGAGTCTCAACCCTGCCCTTCAGACTTGCAATATTGAGTTGTTAGTAATAATTATGCTTCAACAGGTGCTTCTTCAGTGCCAAACACCATGTCAGGTATTTGATATAATTCATCTAATTTAATCACTATTGTAGTCCTACAAGTTATCTTCATTGTGCAGATGAGGAAATGGAGACTTTAGAGGAGTTAAATGACTCCTCTAGGTCCCAAAACTACCTGGGTTGCACCCATGACCACATGACCAATACACACACACACACACACACACACACACACACACACACACACTTGGAGAGTTCCACGCCACTGTATAATGTCTGGGATTATGACTTCATTTCCTTTTTTATTGTATAATAATAAAAACAACAACATCAAATACAACAGAGAGAGAAAACCACAAACTTAGAGCTTTAATAAGTTATTATAAGTTCAACAGCCTTGTAATCATCACCCTGGTCAAGACAAACACTGTTAGCCACACCAGAACACCATGTGTATGTCCATTCCCAATCACAGCCCTCTTCCACACGTCATAACTATTGAAGTCTCATAGAGTCTCTCACAGTCTGGATTTTGTAGACTGCATACTCACAGTGCAGTTTTTCATGTTCCCATATCCTCGACATTTCCTGAAAACTGGTGGATGGGCACAGAGCCTTGAAGAGACTCAGGTTTGATTGCTTTGGCAAGAGTAAAAGTGGAACTCTTGCTCTTTTGACAAAGGCACGTACCATCTGCTTGTCTTTTTGTGACGTTACCAATCACTGATGCCCAGTGACTTGATCCATTGATTCTTTGGAGGGTATTACAATATGGGAGATATTCTAATTCTTTCATTTCTTTTTCATGAATTTTCTAGAAAACTTTTATAGAGAGATGTTTTTCCTCTTTGGTCCTGTAATGGAACCATTCATATAGAAAGGTGGGATAAATGCTTGTTTCTTTCTTATTAATTATTGGTTTTAGTGATGATAAATATGCATCTACTAGTACATGGAGGTGACAGATTATTTTGTTTTTAATATGTATATGAAGAAGTTGATTTAAAAATATGTGATGGGTTTCAATCCATTGTAATTATTGATATTATCCTTACTGAAGCTCAAATTGTCACATCTTTGGTACTAGAAATCATTTAAAATTGGTCCCTGAGTCCCTTTGACATAATCCTAGTAATATTTAGTAACCTTTGATAGCTTCCTTGTTATTTAGTATAGCAAAATTTTTAAGGTTCATCTTCTATATTTTCTGCCCTAAATCAGCTATCAGCTATCTCTCCTTGAGTGAGTGTTATGGGTTGAGTTGTCTACAAGCAACTCACATTATATATAATAATATTGCAAGGTTTAAAGGAAAAGGAAGAAAAAAATATATCATGCAAAAACATTAATTAAAGTAAAGCCATAATGGTTATCTTAATATGAGATAATACAGATTTCAGAACAAAGAAAATTTTCAGATACAGAGTGGGACATTATATAATGATAAAGGGATCAATAAAAAATAATACATGACTATTCTAAATGTGTATGCACCAAATGGCAAAGCTGCAAAATATCTGAAGGAAAAACCAATAGAACTAAAAAGACAAATATAAAAATTCACAGTTACAGTTAAAAAATTCAATGCCCCTCTTTCAACAGCTAATAAAACACCTACAAAGGAGATCGGTAATGGTATGGAAGAACTCAACAACACTGTGAACCAACAGAATCCAACTCGCATTTATAGAACACTTCACGCAAGAGCATAATACACATTATTTTAAAGTGCCCGCACAGAATACATCAAGATGAGCCTAATCCTTGGTCATAAAAAAAGCCTCAAAAAATCTTAAAAGTGTTTAAATAGTGTGATGTCATTAAAACACAATGATATCAGGGAAGAAATCAACAAGTGAAAGATAACAGGGAAATCTCCAAGTATTTGAGAACTAAACAGTACACTTCTAAATAATGCATAAAAAAAAGGAGTCTCAGGGAAAATAAAAATTACATTGTATTGGATGAAAATGAAAATACAATGTATCAAAATTATTGGGATACAGCTGAAACAGTTCTGAGAGGGAAACATACCTTTACAAGCATACATCAGAAAAGAGGAAGAGTCTCATGGTAATGCTCTAATTTCTCACCTCAAGAACTTGAAAAAATAAAGGTAAGATAAGCTGAAAGGAAACAGAAGGAAGAAAATAATAAACAGAGAAGCAGACATCAATGAAATTGAAAATAGATAAAAAACAGAGAAAAATCAATAAAACAAAGAGCAGATTCTTTTAAAAATATCAATAAAATAGAAAAACCTCCAGGATGACTGACAATGATGGCAGAGAAGATGCAAGTTATCAATGTCAGGAATGAAGGAGGAGGTATCACTATAGACCCTACAGATTCAAAGAATGAAAAGAGAATATTATGAACAATTTTATACACATGACTTTGACAACTTAGATGAAATGACCAATTCCCCCCAAAAACACAAACTACCACAACTCACTAAGTATATAATAGATAATTTCAATAACCTATAATTACTAAGGAAATAAATTCATAATTAGTGAACTCTGCAAAAGGAAATATCCAGATATGGATAGTTTTACTGGAAAATGCCACCAAATATTTTTTAAAATAACATCAATTCTACACAATACCTTCCAGAAGGTAGAAGAGGACAGAACATATTCCAAATATTTTTATGAAGTTACTATTACTCTGATGCCAGAACTGGAAAAAGAAAGTACAAAAAAGAAAGAAAGAAAAGAAAAAGAAAATCATAGACAAATGTTCTTCATGGATATAGACAAAAAAATCTGAAATTTGTTAAGATATGAATAAATATCAGCAAATTGAATTCTGCAATACATAAACAATTATCCACCATCACTAAGTGATCTAGGGTTGCAGAATGATTCAATATTCTACTATCAATCAATAAAATCCACCATTTTAACATTCTGAAAAATAAAAAAAAAATACATGATTATGTCAGTTGATGCAGAAAAGGGCATTTGACAAAATTCAGTACCCACTTATAATTTTTAAAAAGTCTCAGGTAATTAGGAATAGAGGTGAAATTCTTCAATTTGATAAAAATACCCTACAAAAAATCTACAGCTAGCATTATACTCTGTGATAAAAGACCAAATGTTTTCTCCCTAAGATCAAGAATAGGCAAGCATATCCACTCTCTTCAGACCTATACACCATTGTGCTGGAAGTTCTAGTTCTATAAGGCAGGAAAGGGATGTAAAAAGCAAAGCGATTGGAAAGGAAAAATAATACTATCCATGTTTGCAGAAGTCACGATCGTCTATGTAGAAAATATTAAGGTATCTAAAATTAAAAAAGTCCTCTTATGACTATTAAGTTTGATCGGCAGGGTTGCAGGACAGAAAATAAACAAACAAAAATACATTATATTTGTACATACTAGCAATGAATGCTTAGACACCAAAATTAAAAGTATAATATCATTTATAACATATCAAAAAATAAAACAGGTAGAAATTTAACAAAAATATACAGGACTTCTATGATGAAAACTACCAATGCTGATGAAAGAAATTCATGAAGACCTAAACAAGTGGAGAGACATACCATGTTTATGGATTAGACAACTCAACACTGTGAAGATGTCAATCCTCCCCACATTGAATAGAAATTCAGATCAAAATCTCAGCAAGATTTTTAGGAAAGAAGGAGGAGAAAATATCTGGAATCTAAGACTAGGCAAAGAAACCTTAGACTTGACACCAAAAGCATGTTCTATTAAAAAAAAAGAAGAAGAAAAATTGGACTTCATCAAAATTAAAACATGTTGTTAAAAAAGCTGAAAAGACAAGCTTCAGACTGGAAGAAATTATTTGCAAACTGACCAATGTCTGATATCTAAAATATATAAAGTGGTCTCAAAACTCAAATAAATGATAATAATAATAATCCATTTTAATAATGGGGGAAAAAGCCATGAAGAGGCATTTCAGCCAAGAGGTTTTACAGATGGCAAATAAGCACATGAAAAAATGTTTAATTTGAACTTTCCTAATTGTTAGCCTTTAGGGAAGTTCAAATTAAAATCACAATGGGTTATCACAACAAGCATATCAGAATAGCTAATATTAAAAAGAAAACAGCAAATACTGGCAATGACTCAGATAAATTGGATTACTCATATATTACTAGTGATAATGTAAAATGATACAGCTATTCTGGGAAACCATTCAGCAGTTTCTTTACTAAACTATAAATATATATACAATTAACATACAACCCATCAGTCACACTCCCAGGCATTCATACCAGAGATATGAAGATTTATGTTTCCAGAAAAGCCTGTATGCAAATGTTTGTGGTATCTTTATTTGGAATAGTCCAAAACTGGGAAAAACCCAGATTTTTCTTCAACAAGTAAATGGATAAACTGTGGTATATCCATACAGTAAAATATTACAATCAATCAGTCAATCAATCAATCGATCAGAACAAATTATTGACAGTCAAGAACCTGGAGGAATCTTCAGATATTTATGCTGAGTAAAAATTCCAATCCCAGGGCTTCCCTAGTGGTGCAGTGGTTGAGAATCCACCTGCCAATGCAGGGAACACGGGTTCGAGCCCTGGTCCAGGAAGATCCCACATGCTGCGGAGCAACTAAGCCTGTGTACCACAATTACTGAGCCTGTGCTCTAGAGCTCACGAGCCACATCTACTGAAGACCGCATGCCTAGAGCCTGCACACCGCAACAAGAGAAGCCACCGCAATGAGAAGCCCATGCACCACAATGAAGAGTAGCCCACGCTCCCTTGTTGTTCTGAAGTAGTGCTTGATTCATCTAACACTTAGATTTCAGATTTTAGTAGATAAACTTCTGTTTATATAAACCCTCATTATGCCTGGTCTAGAGCAAATTTCAAAAAATGGGAACATTATCAGTAATACTATTATTATTTAATTATCATTCATTTCTTAAAGGAAGCAAAAAATACACAACATGCTTGTAGATCCCATGATCTGGCTTGGGGATTCTTCTATATATGCACAATCAACAATAAGCTTCACACATGCTGCTCTGAGTCCCCCATCTGTCTCTGGCAGAGTCATTTCTCATTTCTCTGGCAGATTTTTCAAGCTTTATGTGCTCTTTTTGATCCTCTTATCTTTGGTGAACTCCTTTTGGTTCTCTGTGATATTGTGCTCTCTTGCTTCATTTGTTCTGCTTAGAATTCCACCCCATACTCCCAACCAACCCTCCCGCTTTCCCCCTACACACAAACACACACACACACCATTCTACCAAGCACTCTTTGAGTGACTAAACTTTACTCGTATCTCAAGGCTCAGGTTATCTATCTCCACAATATGGACCTCTCAGCTATATCAAGTGTTCCTGACAGTATTTTAATTATTGGTTAATTGTCTCCTCAGCTAAATTATAAGCTTTGGAGAGTAGATTCTATGTTTGTCTTCTTCACCACTGTACCCAAGTGCCTACGTCAACACCTGTCACCAAAAAGGCAACCAATAAGAAAGCATCATGTCGTTTTATCACTCTGTGCAGCAGATAATAAGGATCCTCTGCTAGAGTGATGCCAGGGGTGGAGAAGTGATCTACAGGCAGCTGAAGTTTTCAAAGGAAAAAAGCAAAGAAATAATTTTTTCACGTATGTTCTATGTTTGAAATGTATCCTTTATTGTGATTTTTATAGAAATTTGTTGCTTTATTAATAATAATCAGTTTCTTAAAGATGGCCCATTTCATGCAAGGACTGAACTGATCAGATATTTTTTACTAATAATAACTTCACAGGGTACAAGCTGTCTCTGCTCACATTTTTCAGCTTATTTGGGGTTTTATTTTATTTTTTTTACTTTGGGTAGATTTTCATCTTTATCATTAATGCTATGTTGACTTATATCTTCAAATTACCAAAGTAGATAAATGGCTGCATTGAGATGTACACGTAGTGAAGGATTACAACTTAGAATATCATTATCAATGGAAACGGTGTTCAGGTATCCAATGTAAATACAAATTGTGAACCTTTAAGGGCTGGGACAAGTGAATTTGGCCTGGTAGCCAAAAAGGAAAAGTGAGATTAGAAGTGTGACAATGAACATCTGAAAACTGAATTTTATTGCACAAATTAACCATTATTAGTCCTTAGTGTGTTGAGTGGTATGACATTTAGGCAGAGTTAATAGGAAACATTGAAGGTTGTGTGCTCTTGTAAAACCAACCTACTCACCTTTCTGATAACCCAATTTAGATGTGTGTTTGCTTTTGTTATTCTCCAGACAAGCACAAAATAATGCTTTCTAGTAGAACTGGAGAATAAACTGGAAAGATTGAGTTGTACAACTTTTACCATAAGCAGCTACTGGTCACACAAGAGACTTGTGAAGCTAATCACAAGTTAAAAAATATCCTTAGAGAAAAAATATAATACTAACAATTGGCTGAATTGTTTCATCAAATGATATTATGGTTGTGTGTTAGGTAACATTGATTGCGTGTGGGAGCTGCAGTGCTATCCCATGGGTGTGTTTATAGTTCTGGCATGAGCATACAACTTACAGGGGCCAATAAGAAAATAACTTTATTCTCTCACACCCTCTCCCAACCTCTCATCGCCCCTCTAAACATGCTTAGTGGGGCTTGCTTCTTCCTACCCCCTATATTGAAAGCTATTTGGAGTCTTATGGTTTTCAGACTTAAAATAAAATCCTCTAATATTCAAATAATCTTTGTTCAGGAATTCATGTACCTAGTCTGGGCAATGAGCAAAAGCACATCTCAAATGTCACCTTTTTCTTTCCCTCAGTGTAAAGCAGCTTTGGTGGTCTGAGACAGGTCTGGTGATAGATCCCTTCTTTGCTCCCCTGTCTTGAATTTTTCCTCTTTTCCCCCATAACTGCAGGCCAAAGTTGTGTTTTTATAGAGACAGGTGCCAGAATGATTTGGCTTCAGTTTTCTCTGGCTGTAGTGGATATTTTGATCTAACACCCTCTGGTCTTTGAGGGCAGACAAAGCTGATTTCTTGTGTTGGGGCCTAGTGTGGATTCTACTATTACCCCCTCACCCACCACTACCACCAGACACATTGGACTCTACTTTTCATGATGGGCACAACGTATTTTCACTCAAATAGTCATGTAGTTGACTGTTGCTGCACTGAGTTTCATCCTATGTTGTTTTACTACTTCCTCCAGGCAGTTCTTCTGGGAAGAATTAAAATGTCTCCAGGCTGGCTCTTTTCCCCACCTGGCCCCTCTCTAGTCTATGAGACACACTCACTCAACCTCACCCCTTCATGAAGGTAAGTGCAGCCAGCTCCTAACGTGTCTTTTTCCATTCTCTCTCCTTTGGCCAGTAATCACAGATTTTCCTCCTTAGATTTTCTACTTAATTAATATTCTACACAGCCTCATATTTTTAGATCTAGTTCATTGTGCCCTAACTCTTCGCCTAAACTCTGAGAATCACATCTTGAAACTCCCAAGTGATCTCTTTGAAGACTACCTCACTAGGCTTGAGATTCACCCATCCTTTAGGAAGAGGGGTGAGAAAAAAAGCTATGAAATGTTGAGTTTCTCCAATTTTTTTTTCAATTTCCAATACTTTTAGCTGATTTCCTGGCCTAAAGTTTTAAATCTGGTTTTTAATATATCCGTTGCAAACCCTGAAAAGATAGCCTAGTATCTTTTATTTATTTATTTATTTATTTGAATGTAGGTATTGTGGATGTTATTGTGGTGGTCTTAGGGAGAGATCCAGCAAAAATGGAAACAAAAGGAACCCCATTTTAATACCCTACAGTACATGTATGAAAGAGGAGTGTTTGATAAAATTGTGTTTATCATTGAAAACCTGTGCTCCAGAAGACATATTTAATTAATTATTGATCATTTTGCAAGAAGTGAAGTAAGATTAGAAAAGTCACATTGGAGCCAGAACAAATACCACCTGCTAAGTATACATCAATATAGGTCCTTTTTATGAGAATGAAGTAAATGATATGGGAATAACAGAAAACAGTTAGCCAACAACAATTTTATCCCAATTTTGTGTTAAAGATGCTACAGAGAATTGTTACTGTGATAATATTGAGGCTACTGAAGGCCTCTTCAATATCCTGAAAGAAGTACTTTTTAGTGAGGTCAAGAAACTGATTTTTCAAAGAAAAAATATTCTATCTGTGCAAATGAAACCTTTTAATTTGGTTTTATTAATTGAGAAATTATGTAAAAATACTTTTTCATGAAATTACTTTTTTCATGAAAAATACTTTTTCTGATAAAGCCAGAAAAGACCCTTTGTATGATTTCAAGTGATGTGTTCAAATAACACATCTTAGTTATTTATTATGTTTAATAGCCTGAATCTAATTATAAAGTATTAATATCACAATTATTAATTTAAAAAATAAAATATTAGGATTTCTTGAGGGAACTTGATATTCTTCACTTTTGAGAAAAATAAACTGAAAGCATATTATTGGGGACATTTAAAGAAAATAGTTTCAAATTCTTCATCATGTATGAAGAAATATTTCCAGAGCTGAGTGCAACCAAGAGATTAAGAATTCAACAGAGCCATCAATTATTTCATTTTCTGAATATCAGTTGAAGTGGGACATGGCATCTGATAGTGTCTAAAAGAAACCTTCAATGAGAAATAGCTTCATAATTAGGGGGATATTTTAAATCTAAATATTCAGAAATATTTGATGGATGTTATCAAACATAGGCTGCCATTACTGAGAATCTATACTTGGTACATAATATTTTCTAATTTAGTAAAAAGAAAGAGAAATAAAAACAAAATGATAAGCAAACATGATAGTTGAACCAGCCATAGTTTTTAAAACAAAACTTTTCCACAGTTATGAGATAATTCTTTCTCCTTCCCTTTCTTAGTTATATGTAAGAGTAATGTTTTAAATATTTTATTGTTCTTACTAAATAGATTTTCATACATTTTTATTTTATATATTTGCCTAAAGTTTGTGATCAGTGCTAAATAGCCATTATATGACATGAATATCTAGTCTACTGAGAATACATTTCCCCATCTTTGTGCATCTGACACTTAGCACTCTATGTAACATGGAATTGTTACAAAACATGTGTCAAGTCAAGAAGCAGAATGAACAAATGGTGAGTGCTACGGACTGAACTATGTCCCTTTCAAATTCATATGCTTGAAGCTCTGACCCCCAATGTGACTGTGTTTGGAGACAGGACTTTCAGCGGGTAATTAGACTAAATGAGACCATAAAGATAGGGCCTTAATCTGATATAATTGGTGGCTTTATGAGATGAGAAAAATTTCTCTCTCCCTTTCTCTCAGTCTCTGTCTCTCTCTCTCTCTCCACCATGTGGGGACACAGAAAAAAGGTAACTGTCTACAAACCAGAAAGAGAGCTCTCACCAGCACTGGATGGGCTGGCACCTTGATCTTGGACTTTCCATCTCCCAGAAACATGAGAAAATAAATTTCTGTTTTTTAAGCCACACAGTTTATGATGTTTGTTATGGCAGCCCAAGCTTACCAATACAGTTGGAATGTAAAATAGTACAGCTGCTAAGAGAAACACTATGGCAGTTCCTCTATTTTTAAAAATTTTAAAATAGAATTACTATATAATTCAGCAATTCAACTTCTGAGTATATACCCAAATTAATTGAAAACAGAATCTCAAAGAAATATTTGCATATCTGTGTTCATAGCAGCATTATTTACAATACTCAAGAGATGAAAGCAACCCAAGATTCCATCAATAGGTGAATAGGTGAAGAAAATATGGTGTATACATAAATGTGCTATTATTCAGCCTTAAAAACTAAGGCATTTCTGACACATGTTATAGCATAGATGAGACTGAGTACATCACGCTAAGTGAAATCAGCCAGTCACAAAAGACAAAAACTGTGTAATTCTGCTTACAAGAGGTATCTAGAGTAGTCAGTTCATAGGAATAGACAGTAGAATGATGCCAGGGACTGAGAGCAGGGAGGGAACAGGGAATTGTTGTTTAATGGATTTAGAGTTTTAGTTTTGCAGGATGAAAAAGTTCTGGAGATTGCACAACAATGTGAACATACTTAACACGAACTGTACACTTAAAAATAGTTTCAATGAAAATTTTATGTTATGTGTATTTTACTAAAATTAAAAAAAAATCTTAAGAAAGGTTTTGGTCAGATTTACTGTGAGACTCTGCCAAGAGCTGAGTCCTTCACCAAACACTTTTCCAACAGTCAGAAACATCACTTGTTAACCACAGTCAGCCATTTATTCCAAAGGTCCTCTAAGTTTATACACTTATCTACATTGAGATTGCAAATGGTCTAGAATACAGTCTGATGCTCTATATTTTGCATGTCTAAGAAAATTGTGTCTATTTCTTCCTTTGATGGAATTGGGAGTTTGAGGAAGAAAATAATGGAAAGCCTTTGCTCCAGGAAATTAAATGCTGCCTTGTGCAATATTTGCGAGTCTCAGATATTTAGGTTTATATCATAGCCATGTGTTTTCAATATGTGTACATCAGCAGACACTTTACTCTTTATATCCTATTGCACTGAAGATTTCAAAGCGCTTTATGAATAACAATTTCCTGAGATGTAAGCTTTTGGAAACCACAATCTGTTTTTCTTTTTCTGAGATGAGAGAATGAGCTTCATCTTGGAAGGTGTAGTGGGAGAATGTGGAAAAGAAACCTTACCTGTGTGGAGAGGCAGATATGGAGAGTGAGATGTGAGGGAACAGGAGAAGAATGTCTCCTTTTGGTCTCTGGAAGTAAAGTTTATGAAAACAATATAATAACTAGGCTACTTACAATGGTGGCATTTAAAAATGATAAATCCATATTATCTTCCTTGTGTAAATTAATAAGTCAAAGAGTGGACAAGCAAGGAAATACTGAACACTAAGGTACTGGAGTTTGTGAAGGAAACTAGGGTATGAAATGAGAAACACTTAGTTCCTGCCACTGAAGAGCTTCTCATGTGTTAGTTTATTCTTGCTGTGTGATAAATTACCATAAATGGAGCAGTTTCAAACAACACAGATGTATTACCCCACAGTTATGTAGGTCAGAGGTTCAGGCAGCGATCAAATGGGTTCTCTGCTCAGGGTCTCATTAAGTTGTGATTGAGGTGCTGGAGCTGCAGTCCTCATCTGGGGCTCAGAGCCTCTTCCAATCTCACTGCTGCTGGAAGAATTCACCTCCTTGGGGCTGTAGGACTGAGGTCCTTCTTCTTTCTGACAGTTGGCTGGGGATGGCTCTCAGCTCCTAGGACAGTGTCAAATCCTTGCCATGATGATTACTACATTTTCAAAGCCAGAAATGGAGTAGAATCTCCAACACTCCTGTCAAGTATCTCTCACTCCCAGAAAGGACCTGTTCCTTTTAAGGGTTCAGTCAGGCCCAGCATCTGATCTCCTTATTGATTAAAGCAAAGCAAACTCATTGTAACCTGAATTATATTCTCCATATTCCTCTTACATATGTAAGGTGATGTAATCACAGGAGTGACAACCCATAACATTCAAAGGTTTTACCCACACTAAAGGGGGGACAGTAATACAAATTGTATACATGATGGAGCAGGAATCCTGGGGGGTCATCTTAGAATTCTACCTCTCATATCAGAGAGAAATGTATATAAATGGATAATACATTATTTTAAAATGGTAAATGTTGGGAGCTATCTACTCAGGAGCCATGAGACCAGAGGAGGGGCCCTTGGCCAAGTCTGAGGATATAAGAAATCCTGGCGAATATAAGGTCACTTGAGTGTTAGAAGTTATGCAAAACTAAGGTAGGCAAAATAGGTTGAGATGGGCATAGATGAGCTCAGAAGAGATTGGAGAGAGAGCGGGTTACAATAGGCCAAGGTGAGAGTTCTGAGGATACACTGCTTTAGAGGGGCAAGAAAGGAGGCAAATAAGAAGAGTGATCAGAGAGGCATGAAGAGAATAAGGAGTAACATAGATGCCAAAGAGGTCAAAAATGATAAGAAGGAGTGAGTGATTTTACTAGTTTCTTAAGGCTGTGTACTTAAAGTACCACAAAGTGAGTGCCTTAAAAACAACAGAAACAAAATCCCTCATAGGACTGGAGGCTAAACATCTGAAATCAAGGTGTTGACACAACCATGCTCCTTATGCAGATTCCAGGGGAGGAATTTTCCTTTCCTCTTCTTAGCTTGTGGTGGTTGCCTATAAATCTTGGCTTTCCTTGGCTTGTCAATGCATCACTCCATTCTCTGCTTCTATCTTTACATGGTCTTCTTCCCTGTGTGTCTGTGTCCAAATTTCCCTCTTCTAATAAGGACACCAGTCACTGGATTAGGGTCCACTCTAATCCAATATGACCTTATCTTCACTTAATTACATCTGCAAAGACCCTATTTCTAAATAAGGTCACACTAATGGACTCTGGGATGAGAATTGTAACTTATTTTATGGGAAGGGAGGCACAAGTCAACAAATAGAGATAACAGTGATCAAGAGGAATAGAGATTGAAGGAAAGATAAAAATTGAAAGGTGATTTCTGGCTTTACCTGGGAATTTAGGGGTGAGCTCTGTCTGAGGGGAATGATTGGAAGCCAGATTGCAGTGGTTGATGGAGGAATGTGTGGTGCAGAAATACAGACTTGGAAGCAAGGAGAATAAATGAGAACTTAGAGGAATCCATGTCTGGGATCAAGGGAGGTGTAGGCAATTTTTAAATAAAAATGGAAGCAGATAAAGATGGGTATAGAAATGACCACTTCTTGGGGAATGTCTGGTAGTTACAATAACTCACTATTCATGGACTCAGTATTCTTCATGAATTAAGATCTGAGGCTGAGAAAGAGACCACTGGTGAGGGGTTGGGCTCTTGAAGAGGGTAGTATTTTTAAAGATTTGTTCAAGGGCAATGTGAAAGAGAACTAACAAGAGATGCTGAGGCCCAGCTGAAGTTGGAGACTGTTATGTGTGATGCAGACATCTGCAGCCAGGGAGGCTTGGTGTAAAGACTGTAAGATCAAACCAAGTGCTGGCCTTCTGCTAGAGCCAAGGCTGGCTATCTAATTTGCAGGACTTAGTGCAAAAATGAAGATATGGAGCCCCTTGTTCATAAAGCAGGAAACAGTCTTTTCCTTTCTTCTCTCTCTTCTCCTGTCATGGTAATTTTTATTGGCTACTTAATGTCATCATGCTCCCTCTGGCTCCTCTAGGACACCTGTGGGTGAGTATGGAAACAAGCCCGCAGAACCCCACCCCATACTTGGGGTACAGGGAGCATGTGCTGAACCACGACCTTCTTCATCTCCTATCAGGCGTAAAAGGTGATGGTGCTTGTTGGGTAGGAATTGGGGAGCAGACTGATATGAGTTTATCCCAGGGAGGAGAGGAGGGTCCATGCAGGAACAGTCTCCAAGCTCCTGACACATGCTCCATTGCCCCATTGGACAAGTTTCAAGACAAAAATGCAAAGGTAAAATTATTAATAATTTCAATATGGTGAATGGAGGAAAATAAACCTCAAGTTGGGGGCCACCTTCTGAGTGTGTGGCCTTGTGGGACTGAACTGGTCCCCCTACCCAGGAAGCCAGCCCCAGCAGATGTATCAGGTGGAGGGTGTGAGGCACTAGATAATGTGGGTTTGATGGTGCCCAGCATGAAGTTATCCAGAGCTCTAGGTTGAGAAAAGAAGGAAGAGATGCCAGAAATATTCTGATAGGCGTGCAGGAATGAGGCACTAGGAGTTTCAGTGGTGTTGGAAAGCATATGGATTGTAGAGGATGAAGTGAGGAAGAGCTGAAACAGTAGGAAATTGTGATCTCAGAGTGAAATGTGAGAATCTGACATTTTGGTAGCCATTGTACAGGAGGCTGAAATAGAATAAAACACAAAGAATTCTGTTCCTCGAAATGCAGGAGGCTTGAGGATGGGTATCAATGGAGGCTTGTCATTTTTTTCCCCTCCTTGTTCTCCTCCAAGCCTCCATCCTTTTTCCATTTACCAAGATCTCTGTAGAAAGTGAGGGGGAAAATTGAGTCATGATGTTTTAACTTAATAGCATTACTAATTTCTCACCATCTCCTATGGCTCCCAAAATGTATATACACAAACCATCAGTTTGTGTAAGTTGACACGTGATAACTTCCCATGGAGTTAAAATATCATGGAACTGCTTTATTTTACTCTAAAATTAAATCACAAATGAGGTATTGGAGACACATAAACACAACCATGTGTTATTTGTGTGACCTTTTTTTTTTTGTATCTCTAAAGGCAACAGGGAAATTTAAACACACATAGCCAGTGTAGCCTGTGTATTTAAGAAAATGGAAAAATGCTTTATAATATTTAAAGTGTATAATGGAATATCATGCTTAATATAAACACCTTTTGTGTGGAAAGGGAGACCAGAACATAGGGCAGTATTATTTTCTCCTGTTGTGCTTTGCATTAAATTTGCTTTAGGCATAATTGATTAAGATCACATATAACAAATGTCTCTAACTAGAGAAGAGGCCACTGAGAAAAAGTTCTTTCTAACGATTCTATCAGGACGTTTTCTTATTGTCAAGGTTCAAAAAGTTAGTAAAATGCTGAGAAGAAGTAGCTGAGGAAAAGTATTAAGTGCAAATTTGTATGGAAACACAAAAGACCCCGAATAGCCAAAGCAATCTTGAGAACGAAAAACAGAGCTGGAGGAATCAGGCTCCCTGACTTCAGACTATACTACAAAGCTACAGTAATAAAGACAGTATGGTACTGGCACAAAAACAGAAAGATAGATCAATGGAACAAGATAGAAAGCCCAGAGGTAAACCCACGCACATATGGTCACCTTATCTTTGATAAAGGAGGCAGGAATGTACAGTGGAGAAAGGACAGCCTCTTCAATAAGTGGTGCTGGGAAAACTGGACAGGTACATGTAAAAGTATGAGATCAGATCACTCCCTAACACCATACACAAAAACAAGCTCAAAATGGATTAAAGACCTAAATGTAAGGCCAGAAACTATCAAACTCTTAGAGGAAAACAGGCAGAACACTCTATGGCATAAATCACAGCAAGATCCTTTTTGACCCACCTCTTAGAGAAATGGAAATAAAAACAAAAATAAACAAATGGGACCTAATGAAACTTCAAAGCTTTTGCACAGCAAAGGAAACCATAAACAAGACCAAAAGACAACCCTCAGAATGGGAGAAAATATTTGCAAATGAAGCAACTGACAAAGGATTAATCTCCAAAATTTACAAGCAGCTCATGCAGCTCAATAACAAAAAAACAAAACAACCCAATCCAAAAATGGGCAGAAGACCTAAATAGACATTTCTCCAAAGAAGATATACAGACTGCCAACAAACACATGAAAGAATGCTCAACATCATTAATCATTAGAGAAATGCAAATCAAAACTACAATGAGATATCATCTCACACCAGTCAGAATGGCCATCATCAAAAAATCTAGAAACAATAAATGCTGGAGAGGGTATGGAGGAAAGGGAACACTCTTGCACTGCTGGTGGGAATGTGAAGTGGTACAGCCACTATGGAGAACAGTATGGAGGTTCCTTAAAAAAACTACAAATAGAACTACCATATGACCCAGCAATCCCACTACTGGGCATATACCCTGAGAAAACCATAATTCAAAAAGTCATGTACCAAAATGTTCATTGCAGCTCTATTTACAATAGCCCGGAGATGGAAACAACCTAAGTGTCCATCATCGGATGAATGGATAAAGAAGATGTGGCACGTACATACAATGGAATATTAGCCATAAAAAGAAACGAAATTGAACTATTTGAAATGAGGTTGATAGACCTAGAGTCTGTCATACAGAATGAAGTAAGTCAGAAAGAGAAAGACAAATACTGTATGCTAACACATATATATGGAAATTAAGAAAAACAAATGTCATGAAGAACCTAGGGGTAAGACAGGAATAAAGACACAGACCTACTAGAGAATGGACTTGAGGATATGGGGAGGGGGAAGGGTAAGCTGTGACAAAGCGAAAGAGAGGCATGGACATATATACACTACCAAACGTAAGGTAGATAGCTAGTGGGAAGCAACCGCATAGCACAGGAAGGTCAGCTCGGTGCTTTGTGACCGCCTGGAGGGGTGGGATAGGGAGGGTGGGAGGGAGGGAGACACAAGAGGGAAGAGTTATGGGAATATATGTATATGTATAACTGATTCACTTTGTTATAAAGCAGAAACTAACACACCATTGTAAAGCAATTATACTCCAATAAAGATGTAAAAAAAAAAAAGTATTAAGTGCAAAGCAGACTACAACATAACCATAAGAAAGAAATGAATATTAAGGAACTATAATTTCCCTATACTTTTACATTTTAAAGATCAATGCCCTTATCAAACCTCAGATAGAGTTTATATTTTATAATACATCTTCATCTGTAGGTGAAAACATTTTACTTAAAGAGAAGCCGGCAGACACTCTGGAACTCTCAGTACATGGAAGCTTGAAGTTGAAACGAATTTGTTAAAAAGAATTATTAGGGTTCGATGACAGCAATTTTTTCTCAGAGGAAGCAGGTTAAGATGCATCATTTGAAGAACAAGTATCCAGTAGGGAAGAGCTCAGAAAGGGGTGGTGAGAATGTCTCTTTTTTATTGCCATAAATATGTGAGTTGCATCTGGCTGGATACTCTCCCATCAGTTTCTTTTGAAGCACAGTTAGACATTTCAAGTGGACATTTGGATGATAAGAAGAAGGAAGAGGAAGATAACAAGGTGACTTTTATTTTTATTTATTTTATTTTATATTATTCGTGGTACGCGGGCCTCTCACTGTTGTGGCCTCTCCCATTGCAGAGCACAGGCTCGGGACGCGCAGGCTCTGTGATCATGGCTCATGGGCCCAGCCGCTCCGCAGCATGTGGGATCTTCCCGGACCGAGGCACGAACCCGTGTCCCCTGCATCAGCAGGCGGACTCTCAACCATTGCGCCACCAGGGAAGCCCAACAAGATGAATTTTGCTGGACCATTTTAGTGCTATCTGGATTCCTAAGTGCAACCTTGTGGTTAAACTTTTCTGTTGATGTAAGACACCAACCTGTAGGTGCTCACTAGCAATATCCAGTCTATCAGAAGATCAGTTTCACAGCATTTCCTAATACCCAGGCCGAATTCCTGGTAAATTTTAAGTATCAGATTTTCCCTAGTATTTCAGAATAGATGCAGTAATGCACAACTCAGGTTAAAAAGAAAAAGAAAAGAAATATTGCATAGAAGATTCTCAATGCTATTTTTTTCTGGATCTCTTTTCTGCTAAATGATAGGGTTTTGTAGAAGAAAATAAAATCCCATCCAAATTTTAAACAAAGTGCAATTCATTACATTTTGGCGATGTAAAAGTTTGTTTCAGAGAAAACGTGCGTTTATCTATCTGTATAACCAAAACATATTTCAGAGACAGGTTTAAAAAGTAAGTGTCCTAAAGAGTTAATATCGTCTTGAAAGAAGCACAAGGTTTTTTCAAAGCGTATCAGTTCTTGAAGCAATATGCTTGCTGTTCACCTAACAGGAAAGGGAAAGATGCATCAGATCATCAGACATTAGAGCTTTAAGTGCAAGTGAATTCTTTTCAGCTTATTCAGGTGGCTCCAACTGGGCAATGAATTTGTATCTCAGTACCATTTGATGGCCTGGAGTTCTTAATTACCAAACAAATGGAAAGTTGCTGCCTGGTGCTGACAGCTCCTTTGTGTACCATCTTCACAGAACATGAATGATTAATGGAATTTTCCCAACACAGTCAAAATTGTTTACTGATGGAATTAAAGCTGAAATTGGCAAGGTCCTAGTGGGAAGACTTTTGCTATAATGTCACAGACCTGCCAAGCTCTCCAGATGAAAAATAGGAACAGTTAGTGATGGCTTTGAGCAGTTTTGGATATTCTTAGGGTTTGATCCCAAATGAAAGTCATCTTTACTTGGATGTTGTATTGGAGGAAGGTACTGACATTCAGTCTCTCCTCTCTTTGTGGCTTATAAACATCAGTGACAGGGTCTGTGTCCTGATGAAAGCACTGTACCCAGGTAAGTAGTAAGGTGACATCTTTCCAAAGCCTGAGCCAGAGAAAATGATCAAAGTCCAGATCTATTTATTTTGGCTTTATTACTCCAGAAGTCCCAGCACATTTCTTCTTAAGCTCAAGGCAGGTGGTCTGGGCATCAGAGGAAGAGGTTATCCTAGAAGGGGAAGATTGTTAATGTCTAGCTTTATGAATAGCTGTGATTCTGGAGACAGAATCCAAGTTCCAGGTAAGATTCGTGCTTGGTAAATATTACTGATTCTGGTGTTGGTGTGATTAACAGGATATCAGAGTGTTTCATTAGTTTCAACTGTCAATAAACCTTGCCAAATGTACTGGGTACCATTGCATGTTGTTTTCCTGTTGCCTCTTGAAATCAGCTCCAAATAAATAAAACAAAGGACACATTTTGATCCTTTTAAGAGCTCTGGGTGGTGGTTCTACAGTCAATGATTTGCAGATCTCTCTACCTCTGAGTGAGCCGGTGTATTTTCATAGTTTCACCTACTCCACGGAAAGTGCCAGGCACCATGCAAGCGGGCAGATGCCAGGGTGATTAGCTAGAAAGCCACGTAGATTAACCTCCTCTATTAGCATGTGGTTCCAGTTTGGAAGGGATGTGTGAGTTTTCTCAGTATGCTTCCAACACCATCAGAGACACATAATCATCCCCCCTGGGAGAGCAGAAGGAACAACAGATCGCCAAGTGTCTCTAATCCCCAGGGGAGTTGTTATTGTATAATAACCACATCTTTTCTTTGCATTATCCTACTATTGGTTCATAACAACAAATGACTTGGGCAAATCAGGGTGTAAAGCACAAACTATCTCAGAGAGAAAAGACTGTACATTTTCTCCCTAACTCAAAGTTCAACTGGTTTTACCACAGTGTTTAAAATGTGGTTCCTGACTAGAATGAGGAAAATATACACAATTAATCTGGCAGAAATCAGGGAATATGGGAATGTAGTTCCTTTCCCTTGGATTTGTAGATTTTGGTGAATAATAATTTTTACAGATGAAGGTAAAAATCAGAGAATATCAGTTACCAAATGCAAGTTCATGTGTCCAATGCACGGTGAGGCCAGATAAACTGAAACGTTGGAGTTTGGAGCAGAGAAAGGCCATGCAAGGAGACGGGTGGCTTGTGCCCTAAAAGCCCTGAACTCCTTGAAGAGTTTCAGCAAAGCACTTTTAAAGGCAAGGTGAGGGAGTGGCGTGGTTAGTTGTTGTAAACTTCTCTGTGGTTGTTTCTGCAGCTGTCCACGTAGGTCAGGGCACGATGTTCCTGTAAACCTCCAACAAGACAAATATTATTCTGTGTTCTGCAACTTTTTGAACGGACTCTTAAAGGTCAGATCCCTGAGTATAGGCTGTCCTGTATATTTCAGGCTATAGGCAACATTCTTTTACAAAAGACTCAGAGCCAGCATGACTAAGGACAGGAAAAGGAACAGATCTAATATGGAGTCAGATTTGTTCTTCCTTATTACATATCCAAAAGAGCACAAGCAAATGATGATCCAGTGACTCTTAAAGTGAGGTGCTCAGATAACACACTTCCACTCCCTTTGAGCTACACACTATATCAAGTTTGCTGATGTCTGAAGACCTTGATAAAGTACATAAGAGCCTGGTGCCCAAGAACTGAACACAACTCTACCACTTAGTAGTACTTGGGAAAGTTCATTTAATTCTTTGAGCTTCAATTTCCTCATCAGTTAAATGCAATCATAATAATACACAATTACAGTAGTAATTAAACGATGTCATCCACGTAACTGCCATGCACAGTGCCTGAAACATAGTAAGCATTTGATAAATTGGCAGTTGTATTGCCATTCTGATGGCCATTCTGATCATTATTATTATTATGGAATGAAAATTCTAGTTCTTCAATAACTCTTCCATACAGAATGGCCTGAGGGCCATTTCTACACAAAATGTAGAAATAACCAAGTTGACTTAATGCTAATTTAAAGGTGTGCTGGAGTGTGTATGTGTGAGTGCGTGTGTGCCAAATCTGACACCAAGAGTCCAGCACTCGCCATGGTTCGGTTAACTTGATGATAGAGAGTTGAGGCCTCCAGGATAAAAAGCCAATGGGTTATTGTGTCCAGTGATTCCCTAAAATTTATGAGTCATAAAGGGAGGGGAATGAGGAGAATGGGAAGTTCTTTGAACTTGGACTCCCTTAAGTAATTGCTTACAATGAAGTCCTCTGTTTCACCTTCCTCTTCCTGCCACAAAAGGTTTTTTTTTTCAGATATTCTCTACTTTGCGTGTCCTGTCTTATTTGTTTGCTTGTTTGTTTATTAGAAAAACTGAGAAACTCATGAGAATATTTACAATGAAGAATCAATTCTACACATTGCGCAGAAACACTTTCCATCTAGCTGGATGAAGGTAGCCTGTTAAGAAAGGTTATTTTCTTCTCTAGGTCTAGAGGGAGCAAGTTGATAGAAGAATTCATGTTGGTAAATACAATTAGGTAAAGAGAAGACATTGAGAAATTTTCCTCTGTATCAAATTTTGACAAAAATCTTGGAAAAAAATATTACAAGCTCTCTTAACTTGAACAGGTTGTATAACCTTCTCATGACTCAACCTTCCTCATGTCTAAAATAGGGATAATAATGGTATCTAACTCATCAATTTATGAGGATTACGTGAGTCCATTTTTATAAAACACTTAGAGCAGTGCCTGGCACAAAGTAAAAAGCTATATAAGCATTTATTAAATAAATAATATATTTATGAATAAAGTAGGAGAATAGAAATGTTTTATATGTTATTGCTTTTCTTCTTACAAGAAATACATGCATATATATATATATATATATATATATATATATTAGAGAATGCTTGAGAAATATGTGTTAAAGAAGTAGTGAGTTGCATTTTAATCAGAAATCTAAACCATAATTTAGTTGACTTTGGTTTTTATCCAAATCTAAATGTTTTAACGTTCTAAATTTGGTAAACATTTAAAATTCTCTTTAGAACCCTAAGAATGTAGTATCTTCTCTATGAACTCAGTTGATTCATCTTTGAAGCTTTTAGAGTTCTAAAGGTGTATGATGGTAACAACTTTGCTATTATACAGAAAGTAACTCTTGCTTTATTTTTTAATATTACGCTCTCTGCATTGATTGGCCATGCTCCTGTTCTATTACTGAGAGTGAGATTCATCTCCTTTATGACTCTTAATGTCTTCAGAACTTGGGCTTGTGACGTTTCCCAAACCCAAAATGACATGGGCATTCTTATTTATTCCTTATAAAGAAATGAATCATTAAAAATCAGTCAATCAACCAATCAATCAATTGATCAATCAGTCAAGGAATTAAGGCTAGTCTCAGCTTTCCTTGGCTTCTATTTCTTTTCTTTTCTTTTTTTTTTAACATCTTTAATGGAGTATAATTGCTTTACAATGGTGCATTAGTTTCTGCTGTAGAGCAAAGTGAATCAGCTATACATATAGATATATCCCTGGCTTCTATTTCTTAGACAATTTCACCATGGATCTAAAGAGCTGTTTCTCAGCCTCATTGATCCTGTCATATTCTAAGGATCCATCTACATGAGCATCAGAAAAAAATCAAGTACAACCTCAGAGGCCCCTGATTTGAAATACCAGCCACTAGGGACCCACTTTGATTGTTAAAGGTCAGGGAAAGATTCAGAAGAGAAAAAAAGAAGGAACAGAAGCAAAAAACACACTCAATATTACCATCTTTGAGATTGTTGTGTGGTTCATCAGAATATCTTCTTAATCTAAAACCTTTTATAACAAGCATATGGTCCTACCCCAAGAACATTGTCATGCTATTTTAAACATTTAAAAAGTGCATCAACAGACACTTCCATCAAAATAAACCAACAGTACATTCAAACAGCAACCCCTGTGAACCTACCTACCTCATTGTTTTTGTTTTGTGTTTGTTAGATGAAAAATTGAGGGAAAATGGAGACCACTGATTATAGGAAGAACACAAATAAAGACAGTCCCATCAGAACCCAGAGTTTTCCACCAAGGCAGGAAAGTCTTCCAAAGGAGAATCACCTGCTGGGTGAATAATCCAGAACTGAGCCAGCAGTTTTATCTCATAGTAATGCTTAACCCGATATTCATTTTCAGCTCACAGTGGTAAGAGTAAAGAGCAATTTCACAAGAGCTGTCAAATTCTTGATTCTACTCTCCCAGCAACTGCTTCAGTCTCATTTTGGAGATGTTAAACACCCTATCAGAGGGCCACACGCTGTTACTGCACTGTTAACACTTGCTCTTGGGACATTGGTGAGAGAGGCTGAGTGGTCGGAAACTTCCCCTTAGGTAGTTAGGAGAGAGACCTACTAATGCACCCTCAGACAACATAAGGTGCACATGCCACAGTAGTGCAGAAGTATGTTTCTTTACAAATCATTTCAGGATAGCACTTCAGACACATGCTCTTGGGAATGTATCCCTTGCTTGACTTTAGTTTTGAAATGTAGCTGCTAAGCCTTCCTTTGGGTTGTTGATGTGCTTTCTAACAACTCAATATTCTTAAGTTCTTCACACGTGATAAGCAGATATTCCATCAGGAGATTTCACTGCACTCAACAGAAAGCTGTCAAATGTTTACACTGAACTAAGAATGGGAAGAAGATTTTGATAATATGTTGGATTATTGGATTCATTATTCAAAGGCTTTAAACAGAAAGCAATGGTACTATTTTTCTTGAGTTCTGAGTTACTGTGAATTTTAGCTACCTGTGCCTGCCCATATTTTACCAATGCAAACTTGTATTATGGTGAAAAATAACTAGATTGGTGCTTAGGAGACCAGAGCTCTAGTTGTCACTCTGCCAATAACTATTTGACATCGGGTCAGTATTTTCACCTCTGTTCAACACTCTTAACCTGTGAAATGGAAGTGTTAGGCTAGATAATTTCAAAGGTCCCTTCTAACTCTGACAATCAATAATTATCACTCTAATACATGTGCCAATGAAATAAAATAATTGAAATACATTCCTGAATGTCTAATAATAATTAGGCATTATAGGTCAGTTCTTCTTAAAATTCAATGCTAGAACAACACAAAAAAGAATGGAAGAAGGAAAGAAAGAAGAAAGAAGAAAAGAAAAGGAAAACAGAAAAAAGGAAGAAATCTTGGTAGCATCACTGGCATTACTTCAGATGAGGATAAAAGATATGTACACATGCCAGGATGCTTGTAGAGTGGAGTTCAAAGGACAAATTGAGAAAGCCGAATGCTTAGGTCCACATCCAACCTCAGCTGCCTACAAACTGAGTGACTTTCATCAAATTGCTCATTTTCCTATGTACCTCAGTTTCCTCATCTACAAAATGCTTATAAGTAGTAATAAATACCTCATAAGGTTTATATCTCCTGTGTCTAGTCAAGAACAAAGAATCCATTCTATGATTTCAAAATATATTTTGGGTGAAAAAAATCAAAGTATTCTTGTTTTTTTTTTGTTGTTGTTGTGGTGCGTGGGCCTCTCACTGTTGTGGCCTCTCCCGTTGCAGAGCACAGGCTCCAGACGTGCAGGCTCAGTGGCCACAGCTCACGGGCCCAGCCACTCCACGACATGTGGGATCTTCCCAGACCGGTGGCACGAACCGTGTCCCCTGCATCGGCAGGCGGACTCTCAACCATTGCGCCACCAGGGAAGCCCTAAGGATGATTTTTTTAAATAGTAAAATAAAGATTAAAAAAATGGATTTGAGTGAGGCATGTATACCATTTAAGGGTTCTCACACCTCTTCTCTGAAAGGTTCTTTCAGTGGGTTAGTCTTTCTCACTTTTGCAAAATTTCTCCTTCACACTTTCCTAAGAATCCTAACTCTTAAAAGAATGAACATCATTAGATCAGAGCTAATATAGAAAGAATCAAAATTGGGGAATTTATTTACCTAGAAACAGAGACCCATACTTGTTTTAACCTTATTCCAGGCAGGAGGCAACTGGTATCAACTTCTTTGACCCATTTTATTAAACAATTTTAGATTGTTGGAATGATCTTAATGAGCTCCTTAAAGGTTTTGTCTTGTTGAATCACAAGCTTCCCAAGATTGGGAGTTCTGTGTTGAAGAAAACAACCTGTCACCAGCGAATACCATATCCTTTCCCTTTTAAAGTTAAGCATTGCTACACTTGAGTGATTATAACAGACTCGGCACCTCCGAAAGTAATGGGATTACTCGGGCATCACAGTTCACTGGTTAGCCTCATTTTGGAGAATTCATCTCTCTTAATGTTGTTCCAATAAGGTGAGGCAGCCCTAACCTATGAGAAGTGAGTTCTGATTCTCTGCAAGGGAGGGGCTTAGTGTAAACCAGGAAAATATGCATGGACAAGCATGGAGAGGCAACTGAGTAAAAATCTAAGATTTCCTACTAGGCCCAGAAGAATGAGTTTTTCAGTGGTGTCGTATTCACTGAAAACAAGTAAGAAATGGTGATGGTGAGAGAGAGAGTTAGTTGACAGTGTGCGGTGTGAGGCATGTACACAGTCACCCCTGCCCACCTCTGGGACTGGTCAACAGGGAATATGGGACATTCTTTGCTCAGAACTGTTGATTCGGCAACCATTCATTTCACAGCTATTAGGTAGCAATTACTCCATTATATCAAGGAAGGCATTGTAGACACTCCACTTGGGTTCATTGACTGGTAGGAAATGAAAGTCACTCAAATATCCAAAAATTGTAATTGAGTGTAGTGTCATGTTAGATTTTGTACAGAGTAAGGCATTGAGAGGATAAAGGGGAAAGAGACATCTAACCTCCTACGGTAAACTTTTCTGTGAAGATATGATACTTAAGTGGATTTCTGAAGGATCATTATCCAGGCAGAGAGAACAGGATGAATGGGGTGGAGGGAGAGATGCTTCCTGGAAACCATATGGAATTTGGTACATCAGGGGAAGGGATAAAGAGAGCTGATGTTTAGGCACATAAATGGCTTTGTGAGCCATGCACAGGAGGTGAGGTCACGCTGACATGGGCAGATGGGCATTTTAGGCACTTCCTTAGGGCAGCAGGGTGGTAGAAGATGGGAATGGGGGAGTAGTTGGAGGACAGGAATGCCAATGAATTACCTGTTATGATAATCCAGGAGAGACTTCATGAAAGACTGAACTAAGACGGGGGTCGGGCTAAAGACATACATAAGTGGGTATAAACATAAACAAAAAAGTTAAACTATCCACTCAAGAGTTCTTTTGCCCTGGACTGGATGCAGGGAGTCGGGGACGGAACTAGGCACACAAACTGCGCTGTTATTCAACAGCCGCAACTAAGCGGGTGTCATTCATGTTGTAGATGTCTCAAATCTGTATGTTTATTAAGGTAATATTCTTTTAAGGTATCTTCTATCAAATACCAGTGAGTGTATACTAATCTTCTGACAAAATAAATTGATTCACAGAAGGGGTGCCTTATTTTATTAGTATTATATAAAGATTCTACGGGTTGAGAGTCACATGGGTTGGCGAATTTCAGGTAACTAGTAAACTAATGAACTTTTAGGTAAGCAGTATTAAGGAACACAAGGATTCCACACCCGTCTTAGAGATACTGCTTGGAAATGCATGAATAGATGAAAATGTTGAGAATACAAGTAAATGAGTTAAAGGGACTTGTATAAATGCTTATATATAGAGAGAAAAGATAAAAGACTTAAAGTATATATTTTCCTAATTCTATCACTGAACCACAAAGTTTCTCTCATCACAGCATAATATCCTGGACTTCTATTTAGTTTGCTAAGTCAACCGATAGATAGAGCCAGGATTGGGGGGATCCGATGTTAGAATATAATGGCAGAATTTCTCTGGTGATAAATAAGCCCACTTTGACACCGGGATCCCATAAAGCTGAATTCCTCAGTTGGCGATCTCAAACAGAAGTTGAATCTCAGAGCAGGAAAATGGGATTATGAAACTCTGTTCTTCCTGAATGTTACATTGGGCTCAATAGCATAAATATCTGTCTGCAGCTTTCGATCTCTTTGATGGTAACAAGCTATTTATTTACGGATAGAGTTTCTAAAAGGTAGCAGTTTAGCACTGCTTTCTTAGTGATCAGTGGGCTGCTTAGGAAGGAAAGGGAGAGAAATAGCCAGGATCCCCCCGTCAGGTACTTGCTACAGGCAGTGTCACAGCCCAGTCTGTGCAAGTGGGTGCCCACAAAGCCCTGAGTTAGAAAAGTGGACCTTTGGAAATTTAGAGATGCTTCATAGACCATGGAATGTTTCATCACTTCCTTGAGAAACTGCAGAAACAAATATATGTCACAGGTTACTACAGGAAGGAATGCCTGAATATTGAAAAGCGATATAACTTGAAAATTTAATAGTTGACATGAGGAATCCAAATTACGTTTTTGTCTGAAAAGGGCTGGAGAGTATTGATACCAGTCTAGTGTTTATAGAAGCAGCATGTTGCCCACGTTACTATAAAGACAAGAGAGATACCACCCTGATTTTATAGCATAACTGCCACATCCAAAGGTTTTCTTATTTCTAAGTAAAATAATTAAACAGAAAACAAGTAGTCTTTTAAAGAACTAGTTGTATTTTACATTTTGAGAAATAAGTGTTATCTAAGTTGTCTACTTCTGATAAAATTCAGAGTTTTCGACATATTGTGCTGCAATATTTGAAATTACTAATGTGTCTCTAAAGCTGCTTTATACATGAAAACAAATTAAATCTGCCTATTGTAAAGAAATTGCACCAATGTATGAGATGTTAAAATATACAATGTTTCTTTTTAAGTACTTTCTTAAGGCAGGCCTTTAGGAATGTATGATAAAGATTGTGAAGTTTGTTGCTTCTTTTAGCCTTAGCAAAGCCATTTATTTTTACAAATGCCATTCTGAGTGGGCTCTGGAGTGGAAGTGGCCTCCTCACAGTGTGTTAAAAAACCAGCCTGCATCTATGGATAGGAATGGGGTATAATGCTGAAAGCTTCTGATTTAACATAGTAGTTACTGGGAAAAATAAACCTTTTTTCATATTAGGCCTCGGAGAACATGCACGTTAAAAATTACATTCAAGGGAAGTCACCAGTTGTATAATTGATCAATTTAGCATGTTTCAAGTGTTTGTCATGTTAAAAAGGAAAATCCTTATAAACCTAGAATTGTAAATGTTTAAATAAAAATTCATGGTTAATCAGTCATTGAAATGATGTATCAAATTTGAATCTCCTTAAACCTGCATGACATCATGCCCCATGGGAGAGAGCTGAAATTAATCAAGGTAATTCTGTTGTATGACCTACTTTGGCATTTTCATCTGATGGAGCCAGGAAATGGGCTGGCTAATAGTCCATTTTGTAGTATCCTAAGATCTTAGCAATTCCATATTTAAGGAGGTTAATAGGATACTAATTGGGGCCTAGGTGAAAAGTTCACAAGAAAAATGAACTCACCTGGATATGAGGACGATGGCCTCCTTTTTACAACTATTCTTCTTAACAGTTTCACCTTGCAACTCAGCGGGGAAGAAATCATGCACCTTGGGAGACTTGTGAAGCTAGTATTTTGTCCTCTGGTCTCTGGGTAATAATGGCTAGCCAAATGCTGGGGTCACAGGTCACTAGCAAGATCAGCACTCTGCTTCTTATGAAACAGAAGTAAAGAAAATACCACAAAGGGAAAAAATTCATACAGAAAATACGGCCCATTTCAGAGCTGTTGTGAACTTTTAGGAAAAGCACATTTTTTCGAGACTTAGAAGGTCCAAATAAAAAGAAATCAACTTCATCATCTCTGCGTAAGTAGAATTAAACCATGATTTGTATGTGTGTGTGTGTGTGTGTGTGTGTGTGTGTGTGTGTGTGTGTGTGTGTGTGTGTATGTATGTTTTAACAAGCCTGGAAATCCTAGCTTTGGTCATTATTGACTAGCTAATGGCTCTATTCATCAAGGCCAATATGGTAGAGATGATAATATTCTTTCTCCATTTTCTCCCCTGTAAATATTTGCAATAACTCCTAGATCACTTGGGAAATTCATCAATAGAAAAAGCAGGTCCCTGAAATATTTCAAGCTCTTCCTACTGCCTTATGGCCCCTCTGGCAATGTTAGACAATCCTAACACTATCTCAGAGTATTATCATTTCTTACCTTGCTCTCATTATAATGCATCCGTAGATAACATGCTGTGTTGTGCTTTCCCTAATATTTCTTTAGGTTTTTATGTACAGAAAGAGTTAAGACATTTTCTACCATAAAGGCTCACGGCACGTCTTTCCATCTCCCTCTCAATGTGCGATCCATCTTCCAAGTTTCCAGAAGGGGCTGAGATTTTTAAAAACAGCTGTAATCTGCGGTCATTGATGGTGGAGTAGATTGTTTGCCAAACTATTACCATAACTGTCAACCGAAATCAGAAAAATAATCTCATTGTGCTGGACAGATGCGTTTCCTGCATTATTGATAGAGTCACTCCAGAGTAATAGAGAAATATAAAGCATTGTTCTATTTACAAAAGGAGATTGGTCAAGTCCTTGAAAGTGAACATGAGAGACAGGCACTTTCAGGAAGTGAGATATAGTCAACTCAGTAAAAGTTATGTGTCAGGGCCACGTGACCTCTAGAGTCAGCCGTAGAAGCTCAGGGCGCTCCCCCCCCCCCCGCCCCGGTTTGCTCTCAGAAGTGATAAATTGATGAAACCTGTGGAGTTTTTTTGTTTGTTTGTTTTTGCAGTACGTGGGCCTCTCACTGTTGTGGCCTCTCCCGTTGCGGAGCACAGGCTCCGGACGTGCAGGCTCAGCGGCCATAGCTCACGGGCCTAGCCGCTCCGTGCATGTGGGATCTTCTTGGACCGGGGCACGAACCCGTGTCCCCAGCATCGGCAGAAGGACTCTCAACCGCTGCGCCACCAGGGAAGCCCAAACCTGTGGAGTTTGCTGTGCATTCTTCATCTCTCACCCCATCTGTGTCCCTGTATATGCAAACTGTCCTAATGTGTTCACTACATACCTCTGGGTATCAAGCGAATTGCTCTGGACCACTATATCATGGAATCATTGAATTTGTTTATTTCAAGAAGACTATCCCGACATTCCACAGGAGCAGTGAGTGAAACACACCTTATGCCTCCTGTCTTTGCAAGGAGGGTTAGTCATCTTCTATGCTTAGCACATGGTCCACCATTATTTGAGCTGTGAATAATGCTGAGTGATTCTATTTTTAGAGCACACAAACTGTGAAGGACTAGGAACTTCACATTTATTATCACTAATCCACAGAGCATCCTGACCAAGATAGGGATATCTTTTTAAATCTTCATTTTACTGCTGAAGAAATGGATGTTCAAAGAGGTTCCATAGATTGTCCGAGGTCATGCAGCTTTTAAATAATTTATCAGGAATTTGAACCTAGCCCTAAATCCAGGGCACAGTTCCACTAGATCATGTTTTCTTCCATTTTATTGAGGTACAGGCAAAACTGTATTATGCATTGGAATATTTGTCTCTGCCCAATACACCTTCCTCAAATATTAATACACACACACACACACCTTTTTTCCTTATGGAAACAAAAGAGAGTGCCATAGCTGCCCAGTGCATGAATTGAAGGATACTTAATGAGACGGGTGGAGACCTCGGCACAAATTCCTAAATGAACTCATCGCAATACCCAGATTCTGTCCTCAGTAAGACAGTTCCATATATTTCTGAGCAGAAGTTTGTGAATGCTGACAGCTCCATCCTGAGCACAAGGTAGGCAGCCAGGAAGTCTAAATTCCAACCTGGACAAATCAAAGTCTCTATGGTTTAGTTTCCTGTCTTTTTAGAGGAATGCATAATCCTGACAGTCTTTTTGGAAGCAGCATGGGGATTCATTCATTAACAACCCAGAAATATGTTGTAAGCAGAAATTCCTGTAAAAATGTTGTATAATATCCTTAGTGGAAACTTAAATTAGTATTAAAATTCAAGGCCGTATGACAAATTAATTCACCTGTCCCAAAGATCTGTTATTATTACTGTTTTTTCTTTTGTTAATTAATATTTCCAGGGAAATGGCTCAGCATTTTGGGATTCTGAAAGAAAAGTGAGCATGTGTATTAAAGCTGGTTGGAAAGGTCCATTATGCGGCTATTCTAAAATGATTTACTTTAGTTTCTCCTGGGGTGTGATGGCTTTAATCTAGCTGCAGTCTTGCAGCTTGTACTGTTGTCTTGACATGAGGAGATCCCAGGGTATAGGTAGGGCACACAGACTGGTCCTCCTACACGAAGTCTCAAGCCTGTGGTCAGAGCAGCTGAGTGAGTTAACCACTGGAATGCAGTGGGACCACTGGCGCCATCTTGGAACCAACCACCTACAGAGCCCAGGGCATAGGTCTGTGGAATTGGAGCAGGTAAGTTCTGCCTGACCTGACCACTTTCTTTGCACAGCTATTGTCTTTCAGATTGACAACTGGTTATCCTCAGGTAAGAAAAGATAGCAAATCCCACAAGTTTGAAAGGCAAAGCATGGGGACAGAGGAGCCAGAAGTAGGGAAGGAAATGACATGGAGCAAAAAAGGGCATTGTATTAAAAACAAACAAAAAATTCAAACATGGACACCCTTTCTACACACACACACACACACACCCCTTCATATATTGCCTTTTCTTATTTTCATACCAAAGTATGCCTTTAGGACTGTTAGGTTTTTTGAGGAATTGATTCTTTCACCACTATGAAATATTTCCCTTCATCTCTAGTAACACTCTCAGTTTTGAAGTCTACTTTGTCTGATATTGATATAGCTGTATTAGCTTTCTTTTGCTTGTTGGTTGAATGGTATATCTTTTACCTGCACTCTTTTATTTTCAACCTGCTTGTGTTTTTATATTTAAAGTGTGTTTCTTGTAAACAGCATGGATCTTGCTTTTTTAAAAATCCAATCTGATAATCTCTGCCTTTAATTGGAATAATTAATCCATTTTCATTTAATGTAATAATTGATATGATTTTATGAGCCACCCTTTGTCTTCTTTTATTCCATTTGGTCTCGGTCCTTTGATTTTTTTTTCCTGCCTTCTGTGGGGGGGTGACATATTTTTTAATATTCCATTTATCTTGTGTGTTGACTTTTTAGTTATTCCTCTCTTTTTTAGTGTCTGTTCTAGAGATTACAATCATCAACTATAAGTCATTATGTACTACAATCAAATCACGTTATGCTTCCTTTTACACAGTGTCAGTATCTTACCATAGTACCATTTAACCAGGCTTTAAAAAAAGAAAAAAATACTTTTTTTTCTGGGTTGTCAAATACAAATCCCATAGATTAGCAGTTCATAACCTTTATTTTGGGCCATGGAGCCTTTTGAGAAGCAGAGGAAAGCTCTGGACCCCCATCATATATGTGCACATAGTCACACATAGTTTTGCATGCAACTCCAGGAGGTTTGCACCTACATGGAAGCCCAGTTCATGGACTCCTTGAGTAGGATAAAATTTACCTTTTTAACCAGCATTAATGTGGAATCTGAAGCACAAAAGAATGGAAAGGCAATCAGAGGATGAGGGTTAACAGAGGATGGGACGCAGGAGGAAAGAGAAGGAAAAATATAAATTAAAAACTATTCCAAAATCCAGTTATTGACATTTTTTAGCACCCTATTATCATGCTCCTACCATGGGTCATATAAGGTGCCAGTGATTTAACCAGGTGTTTTATAAAGTTATCTTGAAATCTCCTAACAACCCATGAGATTTTGAATTTATAAACTTTTAAACTTATAAGGTTAGGGAATTTAAAATTTGAACAAATAACCTGTCCACAATACCACACACATATGCAGCTTCAGAATTCATATGCCCTCTTCCTGATTCCAGACTATCTGTCTTTCCTATACTCCAGGTGGTCTGATGAATTTTCTATCATCTTGTTGTCTAAAAACACTTATTTTAGTTTAGGAAAAATAGGCTATAAAGGTGCAAATATAATTCAGAGCACCTTTGTTGTCATAAAAGTGGTGAAGTGATTTCTCCTAAAGCAGGACTGGGGTGGGGGTGTGTTTTCCCATAAGCTGGCTCCCAGGACTCTTCTATCCTGAGCACTTGGTGCCCCGAGAGCACCCAGGTAAGTAAAAGAAGCAATTGCTGAATGGAACGAAGACAAATTGACTCATCTTCCAGGTGAGGAGGGAGTTAATTGCTCTGCTTATGGGCACCATAAATCATTGCTTGGTACATTTTCTGATAACCCATGGCCAAGAGAAAGATGTCCATCTTATTGACAAAATTTGGCTTGTTCACCCAGAAACGTAGTATCCTGCTGATATGCATAAATAACTAGGGTTAAGTTATGCATGAGCACTAGGGTTAAGATGTTTTCCACTGACTAGCTGGATGAACTTCAGAAAAAACTGTCCACCTCAAAATGTCTTCTTCATTTAAACTGAAAATAATATCTTCTCAAATTTTACCTATCATTTACAGAACAGTTTAAAAAGGTCTTCTTGAAAGAATTGTGATAGGAAAGTTCTATTTGTGCATACATAACTATTTCTGAAACATATATAGAGACTCAAGGAAGTTACCAAAACAGTTAAGAATTGATTTAATTAACCTCTGTATCTTAGTGTTGACCCAGGCTTTATGACTGGCTCTTAAACTCTGGAGTACCCCGAGCCCAGAGTGCAGGTGTATTTGTTTGTACATGCACATGCATTCACACACACATACACACACACACAGACACATATACTCTTGCTCAGATACACCAACTGCAATAGCATTTTTAATTGAAATGCATAAATTTGGACTGCTAAATCTATTAACGATTTGTTTTAATTAGGAACCCAGCTGCTTCCTGAGATTTTGCAGTCTGGGTTTCAGTACTTTTGCCATCTGAAAATGAGTCTCAAGTGGGTTGCTTCAGTCTTTCAGATCAGCATTTTTAAAGACTTGTTGGAAGAGGGAACTGCAAATACTCTCTGCTGTAAAATTACAGCTGCCTTTGTCCTTGGGTGAGGACAGGGTTGCTTTGTTAGCGTAGCCAGTGCCCTGCCCCTGACCTCTCACTTGGGCATGTTAAGTCTAGCAGGCAGCCTGATCTTTGGATCACCTTTCTTTCAGATCTTGCCAACTTGGCTCACAGAGATGCAGCATCATGGTGATTTTGAGGTCCCTACTTATCCCACTATCGGTAGGGGGAGCTGTTACTTGAAGTCTAAAGCATCAAATCTATTTTTTTTTTTTCAATATTTCACTAGCTGAGAAGACAGATGTGTGCAAGTCAGTTCAGTGAAGTAGAGTCTGAGGAGCAGTCACATTTTTTTACCTCCTTTCTGGTGTTCAGCTAATGTCAGCAACATAACTTGTTATTTTGGTAACGTTAAATGGAGTATAACACATTCTGATCATCAGTCAGTATGGAAGCCATTCATTAGTCTATTCACTCACTCATTTTCTCATGTATTTATTCAATCCTTATTGATTGCCTACTATGTAAAAATGCACAGTGCTAGGAATAGGAAGATTACTAAGGCACTGCTTAGGTCTTTCAGGAGTTTATAGTCTAATGGATGAAACACAGACACAGAAATTATAATTACTGTACAGCATAATAAACACTAATAGAAGTATGTACAAAGTACACTGGGGCAACAGTTAGAATGATTGGGATGAAAGGAAGCAGGTCAGGGGAGAATTTGTGCCTGTGGTACTGGGAATGCTCTCATTAAATATTTGTTCCATGAATATCAATAAAAAATGGATGAATAAAGGAATGGATGGAGAGAAAAATGTGTTGATTGGAAAGTGTGGTGGAGGAGATCAGGCAGTCTAGGAAAAGTGGTGTGAAGAAAGCTTAAAGAAAGGGCATGGGGAAGCTGGAAACTATGAGAAGCCTGATGTGGTTAGAGTTTAGAGCCAGAGAAAGAGCCCTCCATGGTGCCAAGAGGTGAAAAAAACAGAAAAGCTTTTTGTGCCATTCTAAAGAACTTGGACTTGATTGCCAGGAAGTCACTGGATCAGAGGAGAGATGAAGTCGGATCTGTATTATAAAAAGGTCATTTGGGCAGTGATATACATGACTGTATAGAATGTAAGACTAGAGGCAGAACAGAAGAATACACTTGAGATATTTTCAATAATATGAAACTTATCTAGAAGTCTGAACTAAAGATTGTGACAGATTGGAAAGATATTTAGAAAACAAATCAGCAGGACCTAGCAGGTAAATGAATGTGAGTTATTAACAGTTTTAAAGGGGAAAAAAACATATTGTATTCCTTGGTAAGTATAGACATCCTTCTCTGTGGAGAAGCATTTTCCTAAACATTGATGTATATAGATCAATTGTAATAGATTTCTTGCTAGCTATTTGAAGACATCACCTGAAGAAGTCATACAGAAATTAAAAAATGTAACAATGGAGTGTAAAGCTTGGGTTAGCCAGTGTCTGTATTTGTATAAATTCAGTTATGGATGGAATATTTAGAAATATATGTTTTTATGTAAAAAGCCCTTTATTAATTCATATACATGTATTTATTTATCACTTAAGTTATCAATAAATTAGTTTGGCATTGATATAATAGGAAATGACTGTAGAATAGGAGTTGATAAACAACAATCTGTGGTACATACCCAGTATCTATCCTTCTCCATCTCCTTTTGTCAGTAAAGTTTATTGAATAAAGATTTATTGGAACACATCTAAGTTCATTCATTTATTGTCTATGGCTGTTTTCATGCTGCAGTGGCAGAGTTGAGTAGTCATGACAGAGACTGTATTCCTTAAAAAAACCTTCAAAGTATTTAGTATCTGGTCCTTTATAGTAAGAGTTTGCTGATCCCTGCAGTAGAATATCAGATAGTTCTTACCTGGAGAGAATGAAAACAGGAAAATCAAAAGGAAAAATGCATTATTTATTTGGAAAGCTAATGTGTTATTGTACCATTTCTTCTGGGCTCTTGGGTGAAATAGGAGTAAAGAATGTTCAGAACGGCTTGGTAGAACATTAGTCACTCAGTCCGTTCAGATGGTTCATAGCTCATGTATGTGAGGCCAAGAGCAGCAAGTGGAATGTGGGTGTGACCTAGTGAAAGAGTCCCTGGACCCTAGGCATAAACCAAGATCTGGATACCCCAAGGAGCAGCCACAGGAGGGCAGCAAAGTCACATGACATTTAAAATATCTACGTGAGAACAATAATCATCAATAGTGTGTAGATTAAAAACACTATTTGGCATTTAGTGACATGGGCACCAAGCTCCAAAGGAAATTTCTTTTCCATAAATATATATGCCCAGTAGTCTCTGGTGGATCCATGTGAAGAAATATTCAGAAATAAAATCTGCCTTGGGGAGAAGTCAAACATGTGAAAACAAGAAAGAGCCTTGATTAGGATGAGAAATGTCAAGTACAGATACTGAGAATTTTTACTTCATGGAACAACATTGATACACATTCATTAAAATAACTAGTGTTCACATTTTGACTCCTTTAACAGGAAAACAAGATGTTCTCATCACAGCTCATAACCCTTCCATGGGAAAATATGCATAGTGTCTATTTTAATTGTTTGAATAATGAGCATTGAGAAATAGCATTTCTTTATTTTTTTTTCTGTTTTCATTCTTCTCAACATTTATCTATTTATTCTGTAGAATCCTGTGCCAAACATTGCACCAGAGAAGGGGGCATATAACATAAGAGTAAAAAGAGAGTGGAGTTATTTTATAATTTTAAAATTACACCCACACCGAGAATCATAAACATCTCTGAAAAAAAGCATGGTTTAAAATTATATTTCTGTTTTTCCTTCCACTTCTTTGCCTTAATTTTGGCCATATATTAAGCCATTTCTCAGTTTCAAAGTGTAGACAAATGTGTTCATAATCTTTGATCTGGTGAACAGAAGTTCTTAATTTTAATGTAGACAAATTTATCCCTATCTTCTGTTATGGTTCATAACTCTTGTTTAAGAAATTTAAAACATTGGTTTTAAGATTTGTATTAAATGTTTTACTAAAGTTCTAAGTCATTAGAATACTAATATCTATATTACAGCTTAACAAGTCATTTCTTGGCTGTGACTTGGCCACTGTTGATCCTTCCCTAATTAACTCTTGTTCCTGGTAGGTGTTTCTTGTTTGCACGTAGTACATCTACAATAAATGTTTGCTGGAACAGCTATTTTCTATGTCCCTGATATTTTGAGGGAAAGGATAATAGTTATTTGCAACTTCTTGATCAGGGTCAACTTTAACCAGATCTTTCCAACTGAAGAGAAATGATTAGCAGCTAATTATAACATTTTAAAATGTGAACATTTTTCCCTTTGATTATTCCAGTAGTTAATGCCTTAGACTTTGGGAACTAGAAGGAATTTTTGTAAAAATAATTAGCTTAGTAAAATCATGGATTTGTGTGGTGTGTGTGAGTGTGTGTGTGTGTGTGTGTGTGTTTGTGTGTGTGTGTGTGTGTGTGAGAGAGAGAGAGACAGAGAGAGAGAGGGAATATCTCAGGGGATAGCCATAAAAAGGTGTACACAGGTATTTTTGTCTCTAATTTGCTGACCATAATCCATGTAATTCTAGGGAAAAATTTTGTGAGAAAACAACACATTCAAAAGCTAAATATAACACCCCTTTTCCCTGCTTTACTTTAAATAATTTCTCCAGTGTAGCATGACTTTCTCATCTTGAATCCTCTGAGATCTGCTTAAAAGATGTTTTGTTAGCCTGACAGGGGTGAAGGACTCAATTTAGGCGTGATTCCCCCACCACCCCACAGTGTGTAGATTAAAAAGACCATTTGGCACTTAGTGAGGTTAAAATGGGATATCTAGATTCTCCCTCATGAGTCACAAGTAAAAGGGTCCCTAAGCCTGAGCAAGCAGATAGAAATCTCAATAAACAAGAAGAAGATCTGGGATTTTAGCTAAGCAGCCCCAGGGTTCAAAGAGACATGTTCATAGGAGAGAACACATTACTGAGTGGTCTCTACAAAAGTCCGTTTACCATCATGTGGCATTATGTACAATTTCCCTGATTCACTGAAAATTGATGTTTTCACAAGACATGTTAAACTTATAGCCATACTCTCCCTGATTAAAAACAAAAACAAAAATCAGATGAAGAAATAAAAAACGACAGAGGAAGATGAAGAGAAAGAAAATATTTTTCAGAAAAATGTGTAAGCTCTGCACTCAGATCACCATCTAAATGTTTCTCAAGCCCTTTCAAATGGGAATGTGGTTTAGAGTAAAAGCTAAGGCTCTTGCTTTTGAGAAGCTTACAGTTTAAATAAAAAAGGTAGAGTGGTATTTCATTGCATGGTGATATGTGACATTTAGACTTAAAAAATGTCCTGGGGCTCTAGATTAGAAAAAAAAGATATAGCTATTAAGAAAAAAAAGAAGATTCTATTCTCTTAGCAGTTGGTCAGCATGTAATATATGTATTTACATTATAGATATAGATACAATATCTATGTTTCTACATAACTGGAAGAAAAAAGAAAAAAACATAACACCAAAAACAGGGACAGAGAAAGGACCTTATTTAAAAGGTTTATCATCAGGCCCTTAACGCAAAAGCTTCAGACAGTTATTCGTGTTGCTAAGGGAACAATTAATAAGAGGCATACAGCTTTAAAAAGTGAATTTCAGTAACATTTAGTTAAATCAAAAAGAAAACTCCTGTTGGTATTTTGATTGGGATTGAATAGCATTATTTAGTAAGGAGATATGACAAATTTAGGACATTGTCCTCCTAGTCAAGGACAAACTATTTCTTCTCATTTATTCTTGTCTTCTTTTGTGGTTCTTAAAAGAGGTGTAAATCTTTCTTAAAGTATATCTATCTATATCTGCATCTATCATATGTATCTCTATCTATTTTTCTATATCTATCTCTATACATATTTCCAATAAGATGATATATATTTTTATTGTTGTCATTTTTTACTTCATTATATTTTCTATCTGGTTATTTTTGTAAAGTTCATAAAAATACATTGGAGAATTATTAAGATATTTCTGAAAAGAGAATAGTAGGAGGCTTGGCTAACCTAAGCATATAATAAAATATTTTATACAGGTTCAACAATTAAAGCAATTTGGTAGTGGGATTAAAAAATATACAGATCCAAAGAATAGAATAGAATTCAGAAATGGATCTAATAGTATATGGGAATTTAGTAGCTTATAAAACTACTATTTCAAATTAGTGGGAGAAAATGTATTTATTCTTAAAAACAAGTCCTTCCTAAGTATGACACATGAGCCAAAAAGGAAAAGATAAATAAATCTAAGCACATAAAATTTAGAAATTTCTGATGGCAAAATACCACAAGTAAGGTAAAAATACAAATAGCAAACTGAAAAAAAACTTATGACAGATGGAAGACTAATTTCATCAATATACTAGAAGGCAAAAAAATCAAATATAAAAATGAGCAAAAGATTCAAGAAGGCAATCCTCAGGAAATTAAAAAAAAATGACTCAACAAAGGGGAAAATGCCAACTGTGTTCATTTTGAACAAATGCAAAATAAAACAAAATTATATGGCATTTTTCTCCCATAAAATTGTCAACATTTTAAAAGTATTTATTACAGTCATTGAATGTGTGGAATGAAAATGAATGTGTGGAAGGAAAATCATTTTACTCTTATGTGAGTAAAATTTTTGGTAAAATTTGGATAATAACTTGGAAATATCCATTAAATTTATGAATGCATATGCTATTTGACACAGACATTTCAATCATTCTATAGAAATATTAACACAAGTGTTGAATGAGAGATATATAAATATACTTATTGCAGTACTTTTTGAAAAACCTAGTAAAAAAGATCATTTTGTACAAGTATATGAAGATAGTTAAACAAACAATGATGTAAAACTATACTTTTATTAAAGCATTATTAAGTAATTATATATATGTATTGATTTAGAATGGTATCCAGGATAATACTGACAAGTGAGAAAAGCAATTTGCAGTTCAGTAGGTATGGTATGATTCTATTTGGTTTTAGACTACAGCTGTGTAGTCACCAATGTCTAGGGATAAGATGGAGAGTATGATTACAAAGGGATAGCATGAGGGAGTTTTCTGGAATGATAGAATTGTTCTGTATCTCATCCGTTATGTATCGTGATTGTGGTGGTGATTACACAAATCTACACATATGTTAAAACTCATAGAACTTAGAGTTATGTCAGCGAGATTGCAAACATGGAAGCTCTAGACCCTTGTTCCTCCTTGGAAACACTAACTAAACAACTGAAAACAGAACTAAAATAACTACAGGAGCTTTAGGAATCAGTCAAAGATCTATAGTGACCAAACCCAATGAAAAAAAGCTATGTTTAGAATGGTAGGAAATTTCATGGCATTTTTGCTCATCCTTGCTCCTTCCCCTCTCTGGAATGATATGGTACAGTGTTGTGGGGAATAGCGGCCTGATATAGTTCCTTCTGCAAATCAGAGAGATCAGAGTGGACTGCATTTGCAATATTCTAAACTGTCTGCAATCTTCCTCAGGGACTGACCTCTGTATCACCTAACTTGAAGCCCAGATGGCCAAAAGAATCTCAGATCTCAAGGTAGAAAAAGATGTCAGAAGGAACAGGCATGGTTACATGAAACTGTAAGAAGAAACAGTTACATGAAAACTGTAAGGGGATTATAGACTTAGAGATACCTGGAAGCCAGAGGTTATAGGCAGAGGAATTCAATAGAACAGCTGAAGCTCCAACAAGTAAAAGAGAGACTCTAAGGGAAATTAAAATAATTAAAAATAGCCATGTACAGTGGGGAATTTGGGGAAAATTCAGTACATACAAGCTCAGGGAAGACACCAACCTGGCAAAGGCTTCAGAAGACATTAAGTTTTCCTCCTGGGCTGATCAGTGAGGGTCTTCTCCAGCACAGAGCCAGTATGTAAAGACTGAAAGGGGTGGCTGTTTTTTCAAATGCCCAATTTCCAACAAACAACCACAAGGCATACAAAGAAACAGGAAAACATGGCCTTTTGAAAGTATCAAAATATATCTATAGAAACTGTGACCCTGAAAACAACACAACCTTCAGACTTATCAGAAAAAGACTTTAAAAGAACTGTCCTAAATATGGACAAGGAACTAAAGGATATCAGGAAAACAATATATGAACAAAAAGAATACCAAAGAGATGTTATAGAAAAAACAAACAGAAATTCTGGAGGTGAAAAATACAAAAACTGAATTGAAAATTTCACTAGAAAAGTTCAGCAGACTTGAACAGGCAGAAAAAAAGAATTACCAAACATAAAAAAAAATTGAAATTATCAAGTTTGAGAAGCAGAAAGGGAAAAAAAAATGAAGAAAAGTGAACAAGCCTAAGGGACTTATGGGGCTACATTAATTGGACCAATATATGAATTATGGAAGTCCCAGAAAGAGAAGAGAAAGAAAGAGGCTTATTTGAATAAATAATAGCCAAAAGTTTCCTAAATTTGATGAGTGACATGGCTATGTACAAATGTAATATGGTCAATGAAATCCAAGTAGGAAAAGTCCAAAGAGACCCACATGAGACACATTGTAATCAAACTGTCAAAGGACAAAGACAAAGGGAAAATCTTCAAAGGAGCAAGAGAAAAACAACTTATTGCATAAAAGATTTTCAGCGGATTTCTCAGCAGAAAATTTGCAGACCAGAAGGCAGTGGAATAATATATATAAGGCACTGAAAGGGAAAAAAAAAACTATCAACTGAGATACATATTCTTAAAAAATATAAAAATGAACTATCATTAGTGGAGTAGGAAAATGGGTCTGGGATTGTCTTTTTTTTTTTTTTAATTGAACTATAGTTGATTTACAATGTTGTGTTAGTTTCTGGTGTACAGCAAAGTGATATATATATATATATATATATATATATATATATATATATATATATTCTTTTTCAGATTCTTTTCCATTATGGTTTATTACAAGATTTTGAATATAGTTCCCTGTGCTATACAGTAGGACCTTATTGCTTATCTATTTTATATATAGTAGTATGTACCTCTTAATCCCAAAGTCCTAATTTATCCCTTTCCCCTCCTTTCCCCTTGGGTAAACATAAGTTTGTTTGTTTGTTTTCTACATCTGTGAGTAGGTTTCTGTTTTGTAAATAATTTCATTTGTACTATTTTTTAGATTCTACATGTAAGTGATATCATATGATATTTGTCTTTCTCTGTCTGACTTACTTCACTTAGTATGATAATCTCTAGGTCCATCCATGTTGCTGCAAATGGTATTTTTCATTCTTTTTAAAGGCTGAATAATATTCCATTTTATATATATATATATATATATATATGTGTGTGTGTGTGTGTGTGTGTGTGTGTGTGTGTGTGTGTGTGTGTGTATATACACCACATCTTCTTTATTCATTCATCTACTGAGGGATACTTAGGTTAATTCCATGTCTTGGCTATTGCAAACAGTGCTGCTATGAACATTGAGGTGCATGTATTTTTTTCTAATTAGTTTTCTCTGGATATATGCCCAGGAGTAAGATTGCTGGATCCTGTGGTAACCCTATTTTTAGTTTTTTAAGGAACCTGCATACTGTTCTTAGTAGTGGTTGCACCAGTTGGTCTTGGGTCTTGTTACTATTCATTAATTCTGTTTCTTTATTCTTAAAATCATGAGCATATTTTATTTCAGAATTTAAAAACTACTAATTAAAATATTCCTCCCTCACTCAAAAAAAGTGGTATATGTCTTAGCACTATGTTTTATTTTTATTTGCATTGGGCTCAAAAGGAGCTCAATTTTAGCTCTAAGATGCTACTTTACAAATGATTCCTTTACTAGCACTTAGGAAAACATATTTTTTTTCATCCTTATGAGTTTAGAGTAGAAGTAATGTTTCCCTTGGCAGATATATGGGATGTATGGGCTGGTGTGTGTGTGTGTGTGTGTGTGTGTGTGCACACACATGCTTGCATGAATCTATGGGAGCCAACAGTTACCAACTAAATTAGAACATTAAAGAGGTGTGTCTGCCACAGACCTTAGTGAGAACACTTCTGAGAGGACAGGATACAGACTGCTAATTCCAGTTTCTTCTGCAAGACTTAAAATAAATCCCCCAGCATCCTTATTCTTCTCCATGCCATTGAGTTTTAACCACAGTCTGTTCTGTTGCAACTCCCAAGGCAGTGTTCTAGACTGAAAAAAAAAATCAGACTTGGATAGAGGTATAAGTGGGAAAAAGGTAACAGATCTTGGGGTGAGGCCAACTCCTGCTGGATGGGGTGTCATGAAAAGCACATGGAGGTTTGCCTTGCAGAATATATAATAGAAATTCCCAGGACAATCTGTTTAGAGACACATTTATAACAAAACTTGTTAATAGTGTAGCAATTTGAATTTAGGTGTACAGTCTACATTAAAGATATAAGAAATGTTTGGTTTTTAGCAGTATCATTTGAAAGTATTGGTGATTTTCTTGTACATGGGCAGATTAGACATTGACAACTTGGCCAAGTTTGATAAGAAACAAAACTGAGTCCATCATTAATCATTAGAGAAATGCAAATCAAAACTACAATGAGATATCATCTCACACCAGTCAGAATGGCCATCATCAAAAAATCTAGAAACAATAAATGCTGGAGAGGGTGTGGAGAAAAGGGAACACTCTTGCATTGCTGGCGGGAATGTGAATTGGTACAGCCACTATGGAGAACAGTATGGAGGTTCCTTAAAAAACTACAAATAGAACTACCATATGACCCAGCAATCCCACTACTGGGCATATACCCTGAGAAAACCATAATTCACAAAGAGTCATGTACCAAAATATTCATTGCAGCTCTATTTACAATAGCCCGGAGATGGAAACAACCTAAGTGCCCATCATCGGATGAATGGATAAAGAAGATGTGGCACATACATACAATGGAATATTACTTGGCCATAAAAAGAGATGAAATTGAGCTATTTGTAATGAGGTGGATAGACCTAGAGTCTGTCATACAGAGTGAAGTAAGTCAGAAAGAGAAAGACAAATACTGTATGCTAACACATATATATGGAATTTAAGAAAAAAAAAGTCATGAAGAACCTAGGGGTAAGACAGGAATAAAGACACAGACCTACTAGAGAACGGACTTGAGGATATGGGGAGGGGGAAGGGTGAGCTGTGACAAAGTGAGAGAGAGGCATGGACATATATACACTACCAAACGTAAGGTAGATAGCTAGTGGGAAGCAGCTGCATAGCACAGGGAGATCAGCTCAGTGCTTTGTGACCGCCTGGAGGGGTGGGATAGGGAGGGTGGGAGGGAGGGAGATGCAAGAGGGAAGAGATATGGGAACATATGTATATGTATAACTGTTTCACTTTGTTATAAAGCAGAAACTAACACACCATTGTAAAGTAATTATACACCAATAACGATGTTAAAAAAACAAAACAAAACTGAGTCCACTTAAAAGAAGGACCTCATGATGGCCTGGGATACTAGGACATGCATTCTCTGCTAGGCCTTTGCTGTTTCACCTGCTGAACTGCTGAATCACTCCTCCCCATTCCTCCCATCAAATGGGGGAGACCCAGTTCCTGGGGGAAATACAGCTGTCTGGACAGACCCTCAGCAATGGTCTCCACCATCTGTGGGTCACATATTCTGGCTGCACTGGTGAGAGTAACTTCTTATTTTTCTTCTGGCTTGGATTCTTTCCTCCTTTTCCTCCATACTGCATCTAAAAGGAGTTGAGATTTATCAATAAAGCTCTTTGTTTTGTTGTACTCATACCATGTGAGTCTTGTTTTCTTTAATCAGGAGGGGGGAAATACTGCTCTCAATTCTACCTTTGAAACAAGGAAATTAATCTTTTACCATATAAAATGCCGAGGTTAAGAGTTCACTGTATTATCATAGAAAGGGAGCATCCTTGAGGCCAAGATAGCAATGTTCAAAACTGGTATTGGTGTACAACTCTGCTTGTAGTTGTTGTTATTGTGGTCACTTTTGGGGACTGCCTTTTCCCTGTTAACCACCTGATTCCACATATACTTTTATTCCAGGTGTAGGCTCATGAATCAAGCTAGACAATCATAGTACTATATTCTTCTGATAGTGTTAGGATTATATATGGCCAATTTTATTGATTTAACCAACATAGAGAGCACTTACTATGTGTCCGGAACTGTTGTAAACATTTTACAAATACTCAGTGATTTAATATTTTTTAAATATATGTACGTTTTATGAAGCATTCTTTATATATATATATATATATATATATATATATATATATATATATGTGTGTGTATATATATATATATATATTTGGCCATACCATATGGTATGTGGGATCTTAGTTTTCCAACCAGGGATTGAACCTGCACCCCTTGCATTGGAAGCACAGAGTCTTTACCACTGGACTGCCAGGAAAGTCCCTGATTTAATATTAAAAATAGCAGAAAGTAGAATTCAACTCAGACAGTACAGGAGTCTTTAATGAAGGGACTACTTACTGAGCTGTGGACAGGGCTGAAGGGACCAATGAGAAATATGAGGTCCTCAGAGACAAGCAAGAGATGGTAGCCTTCGCCACCTCCAGGCCTAAAGGAGAATGAAAGAAAATCACCTTAGCTAACGGAGCACAGTGAGAATTGGGGCACTGAATATGGGCCCCTCTTTGGGAGCTGTATTCCTGGAGGGACCTAGTCAGTGACACTGATGTGGCCCATGGTAGGAGGAAACAAGGAAGAAATATGACAACCACTGTCTCCTCTTGCCCTCCAGACTTCTCCCAGGGCTTCCCATTTGTCCAACCCAACTGGAAGGCTGGTGATCAGGTAGCCAGGATTATGCAGTCTGTTGGAGTCTGGGCACAAAACCGGGACAGTGCAGAAAATGGATCTGGGGTGGATGGTAAATAAAAAAACAACCAATACACACTCAAATCATTTTAGACATTAAGCAGAGAACAAATAACAAAATCATAAAGTAAGTAACAATTAAAAATTTTTCTTCCTAACTTTGTAGATACCCATCTCCTCCCTGACCCTTACAAACTACTGAAGTCATTAACAGTCTATAAATATCTTGGTTCTAGCCATGAGAATTCAGCTAGAACACCCCAGCAGCCTAGAAAGGCTGAGGCTTTCAGGCTTTCAGCAGATTGGGCAACAATTTTCCATTTACCATTTCCCTTTGCCAGATAATTCTAGGGTTAATCCCTTACACTCCCCTCACACCAAGCCAGCCTGTGATATTAACACTTAAGAAACACAGGGCTGTTTACATTTTGGTGGAGAGCTCATGTTATCAATTTGCACATTAGTGAGCTCAGCTATTGCTCTCTTCTATCGGGATCTATTGAGTGGTGGCTGGAGAGATATCCGCTGCTCAAAAAAAAAAAAAAAAAAAAGAAAGAAAACTTAGCTGTCTGATGAAATGTTTTAAATGCATAGGGTTCACCTTGGGGTTGGCTGCTGTTCAGATTTTATCCATTAATAACACACAGGGCTGCCTCTGTACTTTCCAGGGCTGATAGGAAAAATAGTACTACTTATAGGTCCTTGCTTTGCCTGAGGGAGCATATTCCAAATGCAGGTTGTGGGTTCCTGTACACACACGTGTGCATATGTGGGCACATCTAGTTCCATGCATGTAATGGTGTTTCTTGGAATTCTTTTATTAAATGACTCATAAGAGGATTTTTCCATTATACATTATTTTCTTCTGATAGAACCATTTTTAAGAAAGAAGACAATGTGTGTGTCAGTGTGAATGCCTAAGCCTAATGCCTGACCCACAGAGCTGCATTAGCATCTTCACTCATTTCCAGTTATTTGATATTATGTTTGGAAATAGAAGGGGGAGGGAAACTCCGAAACTGTGATCCATTTTCAGTGTTTGCCCTACTAGACCTTATGCTGACATTTGAAGCTAAAGGAGGAAAATTAAAATTGCTACAAGAAGGTGGTATAAATGTACCAACATGAGCTGTTGGATAGTATTTGTGTTCTTAACAAAGTCCCATATTTATTCCCTCTTACTTTTTCTTTGAGATACTTTAAGAAAAAAGATATTTAAATGAGAGTCATGATTAGGTTTCTGCCATACGTTAGTTTTCAGATGCAGCTTGTGAAGAACTTGGCATCATTTGGCCAGGAGAGGATTCTATGCATGATTCCCTGAACGTTGATGATGGAGTTATCTGAATTGCATTGTGTTGTTTTCTCTCTTTCAGTGTAAACCAAATAGCTATTTGCTATGGAGAAGAGTTATTTAAGTATTACTTAAGATGATGATTCTCTAATGTATGAAAGCATGTGTATAATGGGGAATACTTATATGAAGGGGGAAGATGATCACTGAATTGTTTCCTGAAGAGTTTTGTTAGGCAATTACATTTAAAGCAAGAAGGGGATGGCTTTAGCACTTGGTCAGTGAGAAGCAATTCACTAATTTTTCTTTACCTCTAAAACTCAACTGCTTCAAGTTAATGAAAAACCTTTCAATCAAGTCATTCTATACTTAATATTTATCTAAACTACTTTATTAGCGCTAATGGTGTCCGGGGCTAAAGTTAAGAAAAGAATTGTCCCTAACCCCTCCTAGAAATGGAATTGATCATCTCAGAGAAGTTGTATCAGACACTAAGGCAATTATAAACTTTGGATTATCTGTGTTGGGTTAAGCATTTTATTTCATATTTTCTACACTGAAAGGTTAGTCTCAAGCTGAATTGCCCCATTTTCTTTAGCAAGGAGAATTCCATGAATTAGCATGGACTAGAAAGAATTGAGTCTACAGTCAAACTTGCTGTTGAGTCAAGACGTAATAATAATTACTCACTAATTAACTAAACCCTGAAAAAAAATGCGAGAAGACCATGATGGCTTAGAAATGTTTCTACACATATGGCATGTTTATTTTTAGATGCTTCTTGTATTTGTTTCCTTATAACTTGCCATAGAAGTGACATTAAATTCCTGGCTTTGACACTAACTGTGTGACCTTGGGCAAAACAGTTGGCCTTTTTAAGTATCAGGTTTTTTAATCTGGATAGAGGAGATAGAAAACACTTCACAGTGGTTATGTGAGGATCAAGAGAGCTAAACTACATTTATTCTTTTTTAAAAGCTTTTGGGAAAATGTCATAGAGAATATGTTTATGGTGTGAAAGAAAATGACCATGCTAAGAAGGAAATAGACTGAGGGCAAAATTTTATTTCTCGAGCCAGTCTTCTTTCCATTTAACTATTAATTTCTACCATCCAAAAGGTCATGAAAGGCATAACTGTAACAAAAATACCATTAGAACCGTGATTTAAGGACAGGAGCCAAGTGGTGAAATGACGAAAATTCATCTTAAATCAAAGAAAGTCAGAACTATGGGCAGCTGAAGACAATGTCGGCAGCACAGCTATGTGCCTCCTCATTACAGTACAAAACAAGACAAAACAACAGAAAGAAAATAGGCTCTACGTGGAAATTTCACACTTGGCATACCTTGAAGAAAGATGTTGCCTAACTGAAAAATCACTGGGATTAAAAAAAAGAAAAATCAACAAATCCCAGCTTAAAATCTCTCACACTCCCACAACCCCATCCCAAATGTATGGCTGCCTAGAGAAACCCCCATGATTTTTCAAGGTATCAAGAAAATCTGTGAAGAAATGCAGAAGAAATACAGATGCTCATGAGGAGGAACAAGTTTGTTCTCAAACTGCCCCAGAAAAAGCAAGTCTAGGCTGAGTCTAAAGAGTATCCAAGTGGATCTAAGGATGGATTGTAGGAGAGAGTTTTCAATGTGTAAGTTAACGTGGCAGGCATAATCTAAAGAGGTGGTTTAGAGGGGTGGGGTGGTGTTTGAAATGCATACATTGTAGGACAGAAAAAAGATGAGAGAAAGAGAGCAGAGACAGAGAGAGAATGAGAGAGGGAAAGCACTATTTGGCCGTGGGTACTGAAGAACAAAAGGAGGAAAAGGGGAAAATTCAGGGTCCTGAATATCAAAAGAGAATTTTAATTGAGACACATACATTCCCCCACCCCACCAACAAACATATTGAAGAAACAGGCCAAAATATCTGGACTTTGATATATTGATAGATGAGGATTCTTTTAAACTAGAAATCATGGAGAACACCTCATACTACAAAATTAAACAAATGGAAAGTCAAATCCATTCAGAGTTATTACAGAAAATCAAGAAACACAGTCTCATATATATTAAATGAGGAGTGGTCCCTGTAGGAAAAGAAAAAAAAAAAACTATGAAAGAGAAGAAACCTGTAAGTTAATATTTCAAACAGAATTAAATATACTCAAGCAATAAATGTATGAAAAGCCAACGTGCATCAGAAAATTTTAAAGTAAGACAAAAAGGGACAAAAAACTAGGATGAAATTAAAAGAAAGTTGACTTAATTCAGGGAAGAAATGGAAGAAAAAGATAAAAATGTTTCACAAATAAATAATACATTGTAAGATTCTCAAGGGAGAATAGACTCAAATGATAATTTAATAAGGGTCATTGTAAAAAGAAAGAAATAACCAAGAGAATGAAAATGAAAGGGTCAGAGAGAACATAGCAGAAATGGGAGAAAAGCACAGAAGGAATAACTTCTATTTTGTTGGAGTCTCTAAGGAAAAAAACAAAACAAGGGAACAGAACTAATATTTAAAACTATAATCCAAGAGTATATTTACAGCAATGATCAGAGGAAAATTCACAATATTAAACACCTTCATTAGACAAATAAAAAAATGAATATAAATTAATTCAATTCTCAGCTCACAAACTAGAACAACAAAATAAATTAAAATATACAGAAGAAAGGAAATAATAAAAGTGAAGAAATTGATAAATAACAGAATAACAATAGATATGGTTAATAAATCTACATTCTGGTTTTTAGAAAAAATTAACAACATAGACAAATCACTAAGTTCATCATCAAAAAAGGGAGATACAAAATAAGGGATAACAACAAGCAAATAACCACTGGCACAGAATAAAACTCAAAAATCATAAGAGACTACCTTGTAGAATTCTATGCAAATAACTATGAAAACCTAGAAAAAGAATAATTTCTTCAGGAAATGCATTTGACTGAAATTGGCCCCATTGCAAACAGAAAGCTTAAGACCGATTTCCATTTAAGGAGTAGAAAATGCTATTAAGGAAATGTGCCACAGAAAGCACTAGACCCAGATAGCTTCAAGGGGATTTCTAGTATATCTTTAAAGACCAAAGGGTAACTCTTTAAATTATTTCAGAGCATTGAAAAGGAAGAAAAATGTCATAATTTTTTTGATGCAAGTCTAACACTGATATCTGAACCTCTTAAAGGCAGTACAAAAAGGAAAACTAAGATCTGTATTTTCCAGGTATCAAAGCAAAAATATGCATTAAAATATTGGCACACAGAATGCAGACCTAAATTAAGAAACAACTACACCCTGAATACACAAATGAAATGTATTCTAGGAACCTGGTCAGCTCTCCCACCAGGTCCTCAGCACCCATGTTACTCTTGATCCTCCTGGCTGGGTCTCCCAGCTCACCTCATGCTTTGCGCTTGTTTACCTTAGTTTTTATTGCCTGTTTTATTGCCATCAAAAAGCAATTTTTGATGTTGTTTTAGGAAGATGCATCCTAGACGATTTAAATATAAAATAACTTGTCACTAGTTAATAGTGAGTTCTTCTTTTATGCCACTTTCCCTATAGTCTCATTTAGTTCAATAGGCTTAATTATTGAACACCAACTTGGTACAACCCCTTGAACCAGAATCTAGGCCAGCTCCATTGTTCCCCTTAATTAAATTATTTTCAAACCTCTATTTACTTTGTCCTACCTTTTTCCCTAGTTTTCAAAATGGTATTAAATTTTGTAATAATAATAATAATTATATGATAATATACATTATTATTATTATTAACAAAAAAGATCACTTTATTTAAATTTATAATTCTTCTTTAGGTTTTCTATTCCTCCTCTGAGAAGATAACATTTGATTAAAAGGCCCAGATTTTGTGATGGGATGATTTCCAGGAGAGGAGCAAAAATGTTCCTCTTTATTTATAGCAGGTCTGAAGTGAGAAATTTCTTTGAGAATTTCTTGCCAGGAAAATCTTTGTTTCCCTAAGGAGTCCAGTGTGCTTTTTTTCATGCTCATGGTGAGAGCTATGTAAATTACTGTGTCACACATTTTTCCCTCAGACTCTTACTTGATATTTATTGATATATATTTATGGCAAAAATATTAATCCATAGGGTGGGAACACTTCTTTCTCTTTATTTACCATCTCATTTTTACTTATATCATTTTATTGAATATATGTTTTACTATAAATTGTCTCATATTCTTTGGACACTGACAAGCTAATTAATTATATTTAGAATTAAGATATTTAACATTTGAATGTCACTTAGAGTTTGCAAAGTATAGGAGAATACTTTTTGTCACACTCATCTATTCTTTTATATCTCGTGCAGTTTTACAGGCTTTCATGCATGTGCTTTATACTTAACATGATATAGAAAAGCAGTATCTTTCTCAATCATGACCTTACACTTGGAGTAGGAGGAAGACAATCAGGTGAGATTACGGAGAGAATAGGGGGGCCATGACCACAGAAGAAGTGGCACTGATGGACTAATTTCCATTTCCTCTTTAAAAACTTTAACAAGGTGCTGGCAATAAGAGTTGTGGAGACCCCAGGATCATCTTTTATTGTTGAAATAGACTTTTGCTCATGTATTATTGCTTGCAATGCACTTAGAGATGTGATGTTGCCGGGAATGGCTGTGTGACCTAGAGAGGGAAGAAACAGAGGTCTTCTCAAATGTTCCAGTTAATTCCCTAACTCTGATGAACAGAGAGAGCCAGGGTGCCAGTACATGCAAGGGAGTTTAGAGCATGAGACAGCTTCCCTTGCTTTGAAATATTAAAAAGAGCATCCAGAATTCGTGGTAGCATTTACTGGGTGTGGAATGTTTAGAAATCTGGGGGGGAAATGTGAAAGGTCTCTACTGTTATCACTAAAATCCTTGTCTCATGCGTATCCTGAGCAATAAATGTCTGGCCTACTGAATGGGAAGGGCCACAGATAAAAGAAAACACAGGGGAAAAGTATCATTGGTTAATCTTTTAAAACTCATCTCATCACAAAGCTATTTGAGCAGAAGATATCACTAGATATTTTTGTAAGAACCAATGTGTCTCTGTATAAGACCAGACCTAAAAGGTTTTAGTCTTAATAGTCAAGACTATTTCACGTTTGTTTTTGCTGATTTTTAATACATTGCATTTATTTAGCACCTACTATATCCCTGAAGCTGTACTAGATGCTGGGGCACACAAATACCAGAGACAGTGTTTTCACTCTCAAGAAGCTTACTTCCATGGGGGAGTCAGATATTGTAGAAAATCACGGTGTGCTTATGTGAAAACTATTAATAGGGAAGTGTTTTTATATTACTATGGAATTAAAAACTTTTAAAATCTAATATTGCTAAAATCGCTGTCAAAGGACATCTTAATTCTAAATATTGGATCCATTAAAATCAAATGGGAAAGTTTTTACTTGAATATCACCATTGTGTATCAGAAATCATAGGCATGTCATCGCCTCTATTCATCCACATAAAAATCACACACAGACACATGCACAGAGGCATAGGCATCCTTATCCTGTCTTCACTTTACCTGGGAATTCTAACCCACTAGGATGTGTTAGTCTCTTCATTAGTCTTCCATGGGTTTCCTAAGGAGAACAGTGAAGAAACAGATTAAAATGGGGAACTGGCCCTTGGCACTGACGCTTCAAGCCAGGATGTGACATTCAATATCCCAAGCCCAGAGGAAGACCTTGGTGTGCCTGTGCACTCGCCCTGAAGATATCTGGGCTTCATAATGGAATCCTGCCTGATGGTCGGAGGGAAACTTCTGAGTGGATCTTGAGAGCATTATTTTGTCACCCAGCTTCTGGTCCAGTTTCCCCTAAAGTGATGCTGAAGCCCAGGGCCCATAGACCACCAGAAACAGACGACATTACTTTATTAACTTGTCGCAGCTAAAAAGGATGCACGGGAGAAAATCATGGGGTTTCCTAGTAAAATAAAGTTGGGAAAGACTTGTGATAGGAGGTGGGCTTGTGTTAGGGGATTTTGAGGAAGATTTAGGAAAACTGGAATCAGTTCTGTATTGGGTGGTGTCAGGAAGAGGGGGTAATTTAGCCATTGGGCATACTAATTTTCATCTAGGAGGACCATAAAGGGAGGTGTTGTTATTGCTAAAGAGGCAGTAGACAGGGGGTGTTTGGTCATTTTTGTGGTGGTGCAGAGGTCTTTTTTTGTCTTTGCTGAGACATGATTACAGAGCAGTCTTGTGTTTGTCCTGTTTTATCATGGTCAAGGAGTGATGTGTCTGATTGTTGCTATTCTGTGAGATTGTTTGTGTTCATTGGGCAACACCAGTCTAGCTACTGGTTGTCAGCAGCTAACTGTCAGAGGGCTCAATAAGCAACCCAGAGAGAGTGAGCCTAACTTTAAAGCACTGTCACATTTAGGATATTCAGGGAATGAGCAACGCCACTGTTTGGCAGTCTTATGTTTGGGACAGCCTAGTTGGGAGGCTGCCTCGATTACTTTGGTGGACATACAATTAATCGTGGCATTGGCAGGGTATTGGCAGTACCTCATTCATGAATTCATTCAAATATTTTTGTCCACCTTCCAGATGGAATTGGTGATGCCAAGGCAGTAATCCTCTGTGGCAATGACAAACAAAAGCAGTGGCTGCAGAGACTAGAAGTCAGAGACAAGAGAGGGTATAAGAGCAGGCAGAGGGATATGTCAGCCACCCAGAGCCAGGGGCCTGAGCTAGCTACAACAGTCATGTGGAGCTCGGAGCCCTGTGTGGTCTTATCACTGTAATGGTTACACAATTTGGCTATCTTTCCAGTTGGGAAGGCGTGGGCTATGGTTCTCGTTGACTAGTGGAAAAGGGCTCTTGGTGGTAGGTTTAGAGAGCTTTGGGAAATTGGAATGGACTAGTAAGAAAATATGAATGACATGATAAGGCATCTCAAAGCAAATAGGTCACATAAAGAGAGAAAACAAAAACTGAACAACATGAGGGACTATGAAAAAAACAGACACCTCCCTTGTCTAATCTTCACTCACATTTGATGATGTTGCATATTCACCAAAACTGATAGCTAGTTTAATAACTGTTTTAGTTAGGAAAAAATATTAACATTTTATGGAACAAGAGAATACTGAATCAGCCCATAGCACCGTCGTGATAACTTGAGGAAATCAAGTATTGACAATTTCAGAATGGCCATAACCATGTCTTCATTAGATCTGCTTAGCATGTAGGATGTCTATGAAGTGCTCCCTTTTTAAAAAAAAATTAAAAAGCTGAATTTCTTTGGCAGGAAAGTATTTGTGAAGTTTTTAAGTAAATGAAATGGCTCTCTTTGCATTGAAATGTAAAGCTCCCATTTCCTCTCTTTAAATGTTTAAAGGATTTTTTTGTCAGTTTCAGCATGAAGAAACATGAAAATTCATCTCAGCCAAAACCATATTGGATAAAAAAATAAAAAGATGTCAAATATCAGCAAATGGATCTGATAATCTGCAGAGTATTTCTGCTGTCAAAGAAGGACCGTGGGATAAAAAAAACGTGTTCTGGATTTGACATCCCTTGGCATCTTGTAAATAGCCTCCACGAATCCATACCTTAAAACTGCCAACACCAGCAAAATTGTGCCCAAGTTTCTAGTAAGTTAAGCAAGCAAAGCAGAGACAGGAAATGTGACTAGATTGCATATAAAAACCCAAGGACCCCGAAAACTGACCTCAAACTCATTTTACCAAAAGAGCTGCACTGTTACAGATTGTCCATTTATTTATAAGTCAAACAGCATTTTGTGGTATGTATGTATGAGTAAATAAGAATATAGAGAATAAAACATGTTAGGAAGATCAGGGGAAGATGATGGGGTAAGTGGGAAGAATTTTCCTTGTGGAAAAATAAAACCCTGCTAAATAATAGAAAATAGACATTTCTCATTATTAAAAGTTTCTGCCTCAAGAGAACATCTAAGTGATCCTTTGGCCTGGATTTCTAACATTTTAACACCACCTTCCTAAATAGGAAAAACAATGTATTTGTCAGTTTGTTGCCAGATTCAAAACTCAAAAAGGGAGGCTTCCCTGGTGGCGCAGTGGTTGAGAGTCCGCCTGCCGATGCAGGGGACGCCGGTTCGTGCCCCGGTCCGGGAGGATCCCACATGCCGCGGAGCGGTTAGGCCCATGAGCCATGGCTGCTGAGCCTGCGCGTCCAGAGCCTGTGCACCGCAACGGGAGAGGCCACGGCAGTGAGAGGCCCGCGTACCGCAAAACAAACAAACAAAAAAAAAACAACTCAAAAAGGTGAGTTTCCCTGGAGTTGGGAAGTGCTTTCTGCCCTCCTGTGCAAATCATTGACAAGGAGTCCTCCTCCAAAGACGAAGATAGGGCCCATGATGCATCCTGTTGAGTGAAGTTTCAGTGACTACCATTGTTACCGAGCCCACATTCAGCGGCTTGCCCCTCAAAAGCCAATAATTCGAGAGGCAAGTGTCAATAGAAAGGAAAGGTGCTTTAATCAGAAAAGCCAGCAATCTGAGGAGAAGGTGAACTCATGTCCAGAGACCAACTCCAAAGATTCTGGTTAGCCATGACAGTTTTTAAACGAAAGAACTTCAATGAATCATCAAGGCAGGGGGCTGGGTTCTGCATCATTCTCCGTTGTGTGCAGGCTGGCTGACTGTCTTTTCAGATGTTGTCTTGCCTGTGTGATCTGCCTGCAGGATTGCTAAGAGGACTGTTGGGGGTAGAGAACTAGTCATTCTTTAACTACTTAATTCTTCATCCTTACTTCTTTTTATCTAAGGAACAAATCCACAGGTTCATTAGGTTTATTCAAGGTTAGAGGGGAACAGAAATGGGCAAACAGAAAAGGGGCAAAAGAGCTGCTTTCATCATCACAGATCTAGTTGTTTCCCCCAAACTGAAAAGTTTGTTTCATCAACCATTTCTAAGTAATATTCACTCACTTCCCCCAATTATTAATCAAGAAAATTGGTAGTTAGAGCTCTTATTAGCATATTATATGCTGACATTACCTACAATGAGTTTGAAAGCTCTTTTGCCCCTTTCCTGTTTGCCCATTTCTGTTCCCCATCAACTTTGATAAAACCTAATTATAGGAATGAGATCACTAGGCAATTTAAACTAACTCCTGACTTATACTCTCCTGAATGCACACCATGCCTTGTCTAACCTGTTGATTCTTATCCTAGATTAAAAGAAGAATGAATAATTAAGTAGTTAAAGAATGACTAGCTCTTTACCCCCCCCCCCCAAAACCCCCTTAGCAAACCTGCAGGCAGATCACACAGGCAGGATAAC